>NC_092744.1:123304646-124504646 GCF_047496795.1 Chiloscyllium punctatum | reverse complement strand
AGTCTGGCAGGGCTGTGGGGCCCTCAACAGTTAAGGCAGATGAACCCAGGGCACGGATGGGGTCCTGGGAATGGGATATAATAGGTATTGTAGAATTGCACAACAGATGGACTGGCAACAGCTCATTGTTCCATGGAATAAATGCTGTAGGAAGGATGGAACGGGAGGCAGAAGAGGAGCAGCGGTGATGGGTTTGATTGGGGGAAACATCACAGCAGTATTTAGAGAGAATATTCACATGGAATCATCCAGTTAAACAATATTAGTGGAACTGAGAAAAAATGTTCATCAGTTTGCTATGATTGTACTGAAATTGTACTACAGCGGTAGTTAGTGGGAGATGGAACAGCAATTCTGCCAGGAGAGCTCAGATATCTGTTAGAATAAGAGAGTTGTAATCGTAGGGGATTTCAACCTTTCCAAACCTGGACTCGCAGTGCTGCAGTGTTAAACATTTGGATGGAAAGAATGTTATGTGCGTTCCAGAAACTCCAGTCAACATGTAAACGGCCCAACTGGAGAATGGAGCTAAACCTGCCCGCTCCTTGGTAAACAAAGTGGGGAACGGGACTGAGGTGTTAGTGGGGAGCACTTTGGAAAGTCACCACAATTGTATTAGATTAGAAATAACTTTGGTGAATCACAGGGCTGGTCCACAAGTTCATATTAGAAAATTGAGCAAGACCAGTCTTGATGTTATTATACATAATGATTTTTAAAAGTGGAAGCTATTTGCAGGTAAAGGGAAGTCTAGCAAGTGGGAATACTTTAAATTAGAGATAAAATGCATGGTCCCGTTTGTGTGCAGCTCTATGCTGACAGAATTAGGAAACACTGGCTGACTGTTCAAGCTCTGGTCAAGAACAAGAGAGCACATGTCAGGTAGAGCCAGCTGGATCAAGGGATTCCCTGAGGATCACAGGGGCTGCATGAATACACTTTGGATGGAAATCAGAAATGCAAAAAGGGTCATGAGATAGCTTTGGCAGATAAGGTTAAGGAGAATCCAAACAAAGTTTACACATGTGTTAAGAGCAAAAGAATAGCGAGCGACAAAACCAGAATCCATAATGATCAATGAAGCCAACGGTGTGTGAAACCACAAGACCCGAAACAAATATTTCACTTTGCGACTTACTGTGGATAAAGACTGAGGAGCTCTGGCAACTAAACAGTGTTTGGCTTGACCACTTCTGGAATACTGTGTGCAATTCTGGTCTCAGTGCCATCAGAAGGATGCTGTGGAACTTGAAAAGGTTCAGAATAAATGAGTAATGATGTTGCCAGGGTTGGAGGGTTTGAGCTGCAAGGAAATACTTAATTAACTGGTCGATTTTCACTTGAACATGGGAGGCGGAGGAGTTATCTTATAACGGTTTTTAATATCATGATGGGCGTGAATAGTCAAGACATTTTCTCCCGACTTGGGGAGTCCGAACTACAGGGAATAACTTTAAAAGTATGCGTGGAACTGTTAAAAGCGACCTAAGAGACAGCTGGTTCCCACAGAGGGTGGCACATGTATGGAATAAGCTGCCAGAGGAAGTAATGGAGGCTGGTACAGATTTAATATGCATCTGAATGGATATATAAACAGGAAGGGTTTACAGGGATTTTGGCAAAGTTCTGGCAAATGGGACTAGAAACATCATGCAGGAGTTGGTCCGAAGGGTCTGTTTCCATGTTGTACATCTCTATGACTATGTTTTGAAATGAGTCCACATTATAGAAGAGCATGTGCTGCAGGCTGTAAAACTCAAAGGTAGATGAATTCCCAAGACTGATCCAGAGTATCTCAGGACATTTGGCAAGCTGGGAAAGAGATTGCGGCAAGATGATCAAAGATATCTGTACCATTGACATCATGTGCATGATGTACTGAAAGACTGGAGTGTGAAAAAGCAGACAGTGAAGGAGGTTTGCTAAGATTACAAAGGGATTTTGAGGATATGAGTGAAATGGCTGAAAACCCTTGGATGGAGTTCAATCTGAATAAATGTGAGGTAATACAATTGGTACAACAAACAAGGGTAGATCCTATTTAATAAATGACAGGACCTTCAGTAGTATTGTAAAACAGAGACACATAATTCTTCGAAGTGTGCGACATGGAGAGACAGGATGGTTATGAAGGTGCTGCCACACTTGGTTTCATTGCTTAGTCCTTTGGGTATAGGAGTTGGGAAGTCACGTTTAGATTGTACAGGCCATTGGTGGGGCCTCTTCTGGAATACTGTGTCCAGTTCTGGTCGCCCAGTTACAGGAATGATATTATTAAGCTGGAGTGTGTTCAGATGAGATGTACCAAGATGCTGCTGGGTGTGGAAGGTTTCAGTAATAAGGAACGGCTGGATAGACTGGAATTTTTCATTGAGGTCTGAATGTTGAGAGGCGACCTGATAGAAGTTTATACAATAATGAGGGAGATAGATATAGTTATGTTTTACCGTGGACAGGGGAGTTTCAAAACGGTGTACATTTTGAAGTTTAGAGAAGAGACATTAAAAAGAAAGACATGAGGGGAAAATTGTTGCACATGGGAAGTTTGCATGTGGAATTAATTTTGCGAACAAGGGGAGAATGTCAGGTCAATTACAATATTGAAAAGACATTTGGATTAGTACAGGAATAGGAAAGGTTTGAAGGGATATGATCCAGAAACAGGCAGGTGAGATGGGATTAGTTTTAGATTTTATTCAGTTGACGCTGAATAGCTTCCATGCTGTATGACTCGAAATATAATGTGTCATTATTTGATAAAGAATGCAAGGGAAAGCCAGGGAACAACAGATCGATGAGGGTGGGTAAGTTATTGGAGATCATTCAAAGAGGTACGATACCCATGCATTTGGAAAGACAAGGACTGAGCACGGACAGGCAGCATGGCTTTGTGAATGGGAAAACATGTCTCATAAACTTAACTAAGTTTGTTGAAGATGTGGATGGGTACATGAATAGGAAGGGTGAGGAGGGATATAGGCCAGGTAATAGCCAGTGGGACGAGATTGGGTTGGGATATCTGGTCGGCATGGACAGATTGGACCGAAAAGTCTGTTTCCATGTTGTACATCTCTAGGACTCTATGTGAGCAAGGAGAGAGATGAAGACACCCTTTCTCGATTCAGCAAGGGAATGAAAACGGTTGAGCATGATACATTGGTTATTTAGGTTGGATCCCAAGGGATCAGGGAGAGCGAGCCATCTGCATACAAAATGGGATGACAGTGGGAGGCAGAGGGTGGTGCTAGAGGGTTGTTGTTCAGATTGGAAGCCTCTGACCAGCGGTGTCCCATAAAGACTGGTGCTGGGACAACTATTGTGCATCATTTACATAAAAGATATGAGTGAAAATATAGGAGTCCCTGTTAGTATGTTTGTGGATACCAGGATTAGTGTGATAGTGGGCAGGTATTACAGTTATCGAAAGGGGTCTTAATCCACGGGGCCACTAGGCCAAGGAGTGAAAAATGAAATTTAATTCAGATGTTGGATTTTTGTTAAGACAAACCAGGGAGGACTAACACAGTTAATGGTCGGGCCCTGGCCAGTGTGCTCGAATGGAGAAAGACCAAGGGGTGCAGTGACATTGTTCCTTGGAAGTGGAATCACAGGTGGACAGCGTGGTGAAAGCAGCATTTGGTACACTTCATGGGTCAGAGCATTGAGTACATGAGTTGGAGATATTTGTAACATTGTCATCAATATTTCTCCTAGGCAGAGGAGGCTACGGGGTGACCTTATACAGGTTTGTAAAAGCGTGCTGGCCATAAGTAAGGTGAACAGCCAAGGATAGGTGAGCCCAAAACTAGAGGGTATAAATGTGAGGTGAGAGAGCAAAGATTTAAAGAAGGAGCTGAGGAACAACGTGTTCCACAGAGGATGGTGCTTAGACGGAATGGACTGCCAGAGGAAATGTTAAAACCAAGTACAATGACACCATGAAAAAGACACTTGGGCAGGAACATGGAGAGTAGATGGTTTGAAGGGCCATGGGCCAAATGCCGGGAAACGTGACTTGTCACATTTAGGAAAGTTGGGCAGCATGGACAAGTTCAGCCAAAGAGTCATGCAGCATAGAAACAGACCCTACGTCTCAGTTTTTGGAGGAGAGACTATCCAGACAGACATGTTGTCAAGACTGAAGCATGTTAGAGAGATATGGATGGTAGCCTGGACTGGATCAAAATTCAAATATGTGAAGGGATTGGTGAGAGGGGAGGAGAAGACAGAGATAGGAACTGTTTTTGGCGTTAGAATGATTAAAGTCACTGATCCACAAGACATGCATAGATAGAGCATTGGAGAGGGAACACAGAACAGAAAGTTCCCAGGCAGCATTCCCACCCTCTCGTCGGAGGCCTGCTTTCCTTTGTGTTGTACTGATGCTCACTAAGACAACTCAGGCCTGGATTGAGAACTGTGACACTCCCAATGCTGTCCGAGTACAATAATACTTAAAGTAGGGGTGGTGATTGAGTCTGGTGTGTGTCTGTACTGTGCTCCCCCTACAGCACTGTATCTGTGTCATGTTTTGTGAGCCAATGTTTGGAGCCCTCTCATTGCTCTCTGTACACTGTGAATGATCTTACCTCGCTGCAGGATTTATTGAAGGCTCCATATCTCCCTGCCCTTCGTACTTCTAGCTGACTAATCATCTTCAATGAGGTGATGGATGAGACACCCAGCAGTTGGGAAGTCTATTGAGTCAGGAACTTCCTTAGTATTTACAGGAGATAGAGAAATTGACAGAATGGGGAATTATCTGATGCAGTGAGGGCTACACTGGGAATGGCACTGTGTCCCACAGAGTTCTGGAAAATCCCAAGCTCCATCCCTGGCCTATGCAGCCTCGTCTCTCTGGAATGGAAAATTCT
The DNA here is from genome assembly GCF_047496795.1 of Chiloscyllium punctatum. Classification (NCBI taxonomy): domain Eukaryota; kingdom Metazoa; phylum Chordata; class Chondrichthyes; order Orectolobiformes; family Hemiscylliidae; genus Chiloscyllium; species Chiloscyllium punctatum. Next base: position 124,499,772 of record NC_092744.1, on the reverse strand, counting down.
GTTGGCTCAGGACCTGGAGTAGCTGCAAGAGTGAGAGGCACTGACAGAGGCAGCAATTAGACCCACAGTGTGATGGATACCACATGGAGAGATGCTGAATGATATCACCAGAATGCAGGAAGGTGTCAGTATAAAATAATTGTGCAGGAAGAAGGGGTTTTGATTCATATTGCACTGGGATGAGCAACCTGTCAGCAGGGGAAGTGATGGCCCTGTGGTATTACTGTGAGGTAATTTATGCAGAAACTCAGCGAATGTTCTCTGGACACAGGTTCAAATCCCACCATTGCAAATGATTGAATGTGAATTAATTGTTTCAAAAAAGATGTAATTAAAAACCTGTAAGTGAGTATTAAACAATTGCTGATGTTAAGAAAAATCCAACAGGTGCATTCAAGTCTTTAGTGAAGGAATCTAAGATGGGACTGAGATATCACAGTTATTACAGAACAACATCTCAGGGAGGGACAGGTCAGGAAGCTCAATGTTCCAGAGGACAGATGCTGCAGGAAGGACAGAAGGGGAGCTGAGAGAGGAGGAGAGCTGCTGGTTCTGACTGGGTGAAACATCCCAGCAGGACTGAGAGAGGATATTCCTGCGGGATTGTCCGGTGAAGCTGTGTTCGTGGAATTAATCAACAACAATGGGTCTTCCCTTTCCTCTGATTGCTCTATAGACCCCGGGAGCCCCACCCTCCTGCACCTTGACCTTCTCAAGATGGCGGCCCTGAGGCCCGCGCTCCCTCTTCCCTCAAACAAATGGCGGCCGTGACCCAGGGCCACTTCCCTGATCAGAGACCGCAACCTCCTAAACCGGGCATTGAGGGTCTTTTTAACGATTTTTCCGGGATTTGTGAATTCTCTCCGCTCCTTTCTCCCAGCGAGACTCCTACATACCGTCTCTGGGCGCCGCTCTCTGAAGCAGATCGCAACCGCTGCCGGAAAAGCGGCTCCACGTCTCTCTCTATCTCTCTCTCTGTAATGATCAACGTGACACTGCGCATGCTGTCCATAGAAACCAAACTGCGCATGCGTCTGAGTTTATTGGTGAGTTTATAGACAATATTCATATCCGCACGGAAACATGGGTGAAATCTTTGACATTAACAATCGCTCTCTCGAACTAAAGTCATAGAGATGTTTAGCATGCAAACAATCTGTTCGGCCCAACCCAACCAGAATAGCCAGGTATGTAAATTACCAATTGTTCTGGGAGTTTGAAAAGAAGTTTCTTACTCGAGTTGTGAAAATCAATTGGAAACATGTACGTTATCAGATTTCCATCTCAACTATTTCTTAAAATCTCACATTGATTTATGCTCCACTATGTAGTGAGAATGACAGTTTGCTTTCTGACCAATCTTGAAGCGTTCACTCCCCGAGAATGCGTTGGCCCCGCTCCTCATTCACTCTATTTGGAGTACTGGCCGCTGTTCGGTCCTCCAGTTCTGCTCCTTCCTCCCAATTGCAGAGTTGATTTAGGCGTGACTCACAGGCTAAGGGACAAGAAAAGTTAGAGTCGATACCTTGTGATGTAGTGAAAATACCCCGAATTTTGTACTGAGAGGCCTGGGTTCAATTCACAGCTTGTGCAGGTGTGTGTAATAACAACTTTGAACAGGCTTATTAGTAAAAACAAGGGAAGTCAGGAACAGAGTTAAAACGATAGAAAATACATGCAATGTGGAGGGGCTCTCAATGTCAGATGATTTTAGTCTTTAGCAAGTGTTTCAGGGCCCCTGAACAGACGGTTGCACTCCTAGTGCAGAACCAGATACCATGATTGTGGGGCAAAGTGGTGTGGTGGGATATCGAGGTGCTTTTGTGGAAGGTGCTCGATTTTGGAGGTGAAAATATGTGAGAAGGTTTTGTATGGAGCTACCTGTTCCCCTCCTGTTTCAGCATCATATTATTGTCCTGGTTCTACCTCATACATGTTTGGTAGAGATTAGTGACATTTCGTAAGCCCAAAATACAAGATCTGTCACTCTGGTTAAGACAGTAGAAATCTCTTGTAGCACTATAGTCACAGAACAATACAGCGCAGAACAGGCCCTTTGGTCCTTGATGTTTTGCCAAGCTGTGAACTATTCTCAGCTCGTCACTCTATACTATCCCAAAATCACCCATGTGCTTAACTAGAGGATTGTTTAAATCGACCTAATTTGGGTGAGTTAACTACATTGGTAGGTCGTGCATTCCACGCCCTAAATACTCTCTGAAGAAAGAACCTGCTTCTAACATCTGTCTTAAATCTATCACCCCTCAATTTGTAGTTATGATCCCTTGTACACACTGATATCATCATCCTTGGAAAAAAGACTTTCACTGTCTACACTATCTAAGCCTCAGATAATCGTTTATGTCTCCATCAAATCTCCTCTTAGCCTTCTTGCTAATGAGAACAGGTACAAGTTTCTCAAACTTTCCTCATATGACCTTCACTCCAGACCAGGCAACATCCTGGTAAATCTCCTCTGCACCTTTTCCAATGCTTCCACATCCTTCCAGAAACATGGGCAGGAGAACTGCACACAATATTCCAAGTGTGGCTGCACCAGTGTTTTGTGTAGTTGCAGTATTATATTGCGGCTCCGGAAGTCAATCCCGCTATAAATGAAACCTAACACAACTTATGCCTTCTTAACAGCACTATCCACCTGGGTGGCAACTTTCAGGGATCTATGTACATGGACTCCAATATCCCTCTGCGCATCCACACTACTAAGACTCTTTTCATTGACCCAGTACTCTGCTTTCCTGTTATTCTTCCCAAAGTGCATCACCTCCCATTTAGCTGCATTGAACTCCATTTGCCACCTCTCAGCCCAATTCTGCTATTTATCCAAATCCCCCTGCAACCTGTAACATTCTGCCACACTATCCACTACGCCACCGACTTTAGAGTCGTCTGCAAATTTACTAATCCATCCACCTATGCCTGCGTCTAAGTCATTTACACTAATGACAAACTGCAGAAGTTGCAAAACAGATCCTTGTGGCACATCACTAGTAACCGGACTCCAGGCGGAATATTTTCCATCAACCACGACTCGCTGCCTTCCTTCAGAAAGACAGTTTCTAATCCAACCTCCAAAATCACCCTCAATTCCATGTCGCTGCATTTTCTCCAATTGCCTACCATGTGGAACCTTATCAAAGTCTTTACTGAAGTCTGTGTATACTACGTCAACTGCCCTACCCTCATATACATGCTTGGTCGCATTCTCAAAAAATCAGTGAAGTTTGTGAGACACTACTTGCCCTTGATGAAACCACAGGACGCCCTGCAGGATTTTCAGACAACGCCATCCTCCCTGTGACATGTACGTGCCAGCTAGGATTCGGTTGTGAAGACGTGTCCCGCCTTTGCCAATATCGCCATGGTCTGACTCCCTACATTCTGTTGGTCGAACTGTGATTCCACTCAGAATCACAAATGTGTCACAAACCACCTCAGATGTGTTGGCTCTCCACAGAGGTAAATGTGTTTCTCTTTTGGTACCATCCTCTTGCCTTCTCCCTGTAACTCTGCACACTTTTACTTTCAACATGAACATCGAATTAGTTTTTAAAGAACTCGATTGAAACTGCATCTTTGTCAATGTCAGGCAGTGATTTACAGACCCTAACCAATCCCTATGTGAAAACGTTTCTCCTCATGTACATTTCTCTTCTTTTATTAATGACTTTAAAACTCTGCCGAATCGTTCTCGACCCTTTCATGCGTAGCGAGCATTCTCCCTTCCTTATTTCCTCATTCTAAACCACTCATGTCTTGGAAAGGTTTAACAAGGCCAGCTTTCGTCCTTCTGCTCTCCAGGGAGACCTGTCCCAACGTTCTAAATGACCTTTTTTATTGGCAGTGACATTGGTTTCTTTGCTGCAATCTGACAGCAGTGAACACCTGAGCCCCAACTGTCTCAGATGAAGACAATCCGAGTGAAATCCTCACTCACTGAGAGTCATCCCCACGGCCCTCAACTGCGGGGCTGCAGACTGCCTAATGCCCACGATAGGTTAAAAATGAGACGTTGTTTCACCATCAGCCACTCTGTCCCAGAGACAGGAAGAGTGGCAGCATCAACGTGTGGCGTCACTCACGCGCCGACTGAAGGTGTTCAGCCCATCGAGTCCATGGCGACTCTCTGTCGCTTGTAAATCTCTGTGGTTATTCAAAGTTGGTGATGTATGTCATAATAATGCGAAGCTGTGTCCGTATAGTAATGTGGTCTCCAATAAGTTGACCAATTGTCACTCATGACTTTTCATTTCACGGGGAGGACACTGCTGTGTGAAACAGCGTGGGGAATAACTGCAGGGCGTCATGCGCATAGAGCACTCTGCAACTGAAATATCGCACCTTCTCCAGTTTCGTCCCAGCTCTGGCAAGCTATTTTGCGAATCAGATCAGAGCAGACCGACAGTGAACAGGAAAAGAGCTTCCAGAACTTCACAAGAGTGTTTTCTCAATTGTGTAAATTTCCCGGGTGTATTAGTACGAAATATTCATTTCAGATACATTAAGAGAAAGGAAGCAGAAAGTGAAACAACATGCAATACGTGGAATGGAGCTCTTTTATAGAGAAACACTGGCAGGGGCAGTACACACACTGAAAGCGGGAATGGTCAACGAGCAGAGGATGTTTTCAATCCATTAATTTTAGGACTATCAGCCGAATACTCTCCCCCCTGGGCCGGTCTGTTAGCGCTGACCATAGAAGTTTCACACAGTCTTCAACTTTTCGTCTGGCATGTGGCATGAATCACAGAGGAGGATTTCAAAAGGTCTTCACTATTACTGTGTGATACTCTATGGCACAGATGGATTTTGGCTGTGTCAATATAACCTGTGAGTAACTTCTCACATTCAGTTGGTTTAACTGTGATGTTACTCAGAATCCCAAAACATGTCACAGTGCAAAGTGAGGCCATGCAGCCCGCCTTCGCTGTGCTGGCATCAAACAATAAAGAAATGTAGCGTGTTTGTTTGCTCGCTGAGCTGTAGGTCTGATATCCAGAGCTTTCATTACCTGGCTAGGTAACATTATCAGTGGCGACCTCCAAATGAAGCGAAGCTGTTGTCTCCTGCTTTCTATTTATATGTTTGTCCTGGATTGCGTTCCTGGGATTTGTGGTGATTTCATTTCCTGTTCCTTTTCTGAGTGGTTGATACGTGGTATCTAGATCTATGCATTTGTTGATGGCGTTGTGGTTGGAGTGCCAGGCCTCGAGGAACTCTCTGGCATGTCTTTGCTTAGCCTGTCCCAGGATAGATGTGTTGTCCCAGTCGAAATTGTGTGTTTTTTTTCATCCGTGTGTAGGGCTACGAGGGAGAGAGGATCGTGTCTTTTTGTGGCCAGCTTGTGTCATGTATCCTGGTGGCTAACTTTCTTCCTGTTTGTCCTACGTAGTGTTGTGGCAGTCCTTGCATTGAATTTTGTAGATTACGTTAGTTTTGTCCATGGGTTGTACCGGGTTTTTTAGGTTTGTTAGATTTTGTTTGCGAGTGTTGGTGGGTTTCTGTGCGACGAGGAAATGTCTGTGTGGTTCGACTAATTGACGCTATTTGATTGATTGATTGTCACATGAACCTGAGTACAGTAAAAACCTTTGTTTGCGATTAGTAAAGGCAGATCATAGGAATCAAAGGTATGCAGATCACACCATGAGAAAAACAAAACTTTGAACAGATCAAGGCTTTCAGTTACTCCGCACAGCACGTGCACTCGGCAAAATCCACATTAGCAGGATCATCATCATTTGAAGCTACAGAATCCATTTCTCCGCCGAGTAACGGCCTACAAGAAACGGCTGTTGTGTGTCTTTAAGCTTCGGTACCTTGATCTGACCTCGATCTCATCACAATTATACTTTCTGAGTCAAACATGGAACTGGATGCAAAACTCCAGGGTTCAAGTGTAACATCTCGCACTTACATCATCCACCCGAGGCGATATCACACCCAAGTTCAACAAGGCAGACCGCAGCAGAAGCATGATCCATAAATCAGGTGAATTTGCCTGTTTAAAAAAAAACAATTCTGTTGCTTCGGAGTGAAGGCAGCACTGAGTTTTAATAACATTTCCTTGCCATTCTGAATTCCGATTCCCCGGAGGCAGTGCGAGCCACTTTACCCGCGAGTGGGCCCCCACCAGTGGCAGCTGGATTAACTCACCTTTTCTTGGCAATCAGTGCCGTGGGAGAGCAATGTGAGTCCGCTCTTCAACTTTCTATCAAACACGGGCTTGTGGAGCGCGGGGGGGTGAGTGGGAGTTATGGAAATTCTGGAAGGTCGAACAAAATGGAGATCACAGGACCTCATATCTTTTTGGGAACCTTGAGCAAATAACGCCATCGGAGATAAATAAGAATGTGTAGAACTGCAGAGAAAGAGAGAATCTCTCTCAGTCATCGGGAAGAGTTTATGTGTCCTTCTCGAATTCACAGGAGGACTCTGCTGTCTGAATCAGCATGGAATGTTACTGCAGCGAGTCCTGTCGCTCAGGCACATTGCACCTGATGTGTATAAGCTTTATCACGTTGCCCCCAGCTCAGAGAGTAGATGTCACAGCTCACATCATCCCAGAGTGACAGGGAACAGAAAAAGGCGATTCACACCATCATCTTACCACCTGCTGGGGAGGAAATGGATGTAGTAGAGCAAACTGTCCCGACCAGTGCATGTTCCCAGCATTTACAATCTTGGTGTGCGTGACAACAAAAGGAGGAACCAGGAACAGATTATCTTGCTTCTTAAAACAGGGGTGAAAATTTGCAGAGCATAGATACATCTACTTGCTGTTAGTGAAATGATGAACAGCAGCGTACAGTTCACAGAGTATGGTCAGCCCTCAGAGTTATGGGCTCAGTACGCTCCAACTGTGACCCTCTGCTCACAGGATTTGAACACAAACAAAGGAATGACTCAGTGACAAAATCTGTTGAAACGGATTCTGTGAGGAATTGAAAGCGATGGAATGAAAAGCCCCTTGAGAGCGGGATGTAACATTTTCTGTGAAGGGATCGTTTTCCAGACTGGAGGAGAGTGGGCAGTGCTGTTTCCATGGGTCAATATCAGGATACATTGACTAAATCAGCGTCGAATGTTATTGTAGGGAGGCCTGTTGCCGAGACCCACTGTTCCTTTTGTACAATGGTGCTAAAGCACGGACGTTTTGTGTAGAGGGGACAACTTCAAAATCGTTACTGAGGGAAAATGCACAAATGAGTGAAACAATAAAGCAACCACAGGAACTGGTGTTACGTGACGGGTTAAACCCCCTCTGCTAATGTAAACCAACAAGACATAAATGATTCACCCGTGCTGTCTTCTGTTACAATTCAACAGGCAAAGAACTAACACAATAATCACTACTTAAAGTTATAAATAACAACTTGATTGTTTTTTTTATTGACAGAGAATAATCAACCTACAACTCCTTTCTCTAAAGCTTATGCTCTACAACATCTTCCCCAACCTCAACCCCAGTAACTTTTACAAAAACATTCAAATTTAAAAACTTGCTAGTTGTCGAATCTTGTCTTTGTATCTTCCTCGGTAGATTTTTTCTCCAGGTTGGTGTTGATGCTTTTTTTCTATGCAATCTATTTCTCCAGATAGGCACCTCTTGGAGATTTTACTAACATACTACATCTGTTGGTCTTTTAGCTGCTCTCTTTGCTATTCTTTGCCGCTCTAGCTAATTGTTCAAAATGTCCAATATTTGTCCCACACAACGTTGGATCGTTTCATTGGTTTTAACATTGTAAAAATAACAAATTCAAACTTGATTGGGGCATAATTTAAACTGATTGTCCAAATCGATTTTTTTTTGTATCCATGTAACACAGCTCTTAGTTGTTTCGACCAAATGTTATGTTGTTACCTTGTTCTGGACTCCTTGTGCTAGCCAGACCTTTCAGCACCATTAAAAGTATGTTACACCCACAAGTTAAATAATACTGACATTTGCCAAGACAGTCTATTTCGCTCAACATCGCTCTGTATCAATCTGATGTGCGTGAGCTTTGAACAGTCTCTGGTCTATGTTAATCAAAACTGCCCTATTCTCTTAAACTCAGATTTAACACGCCTCCTTATGTATGTCTAACAATATTAATTTATTTCTCAGTGTGTTATTTTAGCACACACTGAGAAGAAATAAAAATGAGAACAGCAGTCACCTATGTGACTGCGATTTGACCCAATGTTGCTGCAGACAACAATTCAGCTTTAAGTTAAATAGCCCTCATCTTTCCTATACCGTTAATGAGATTGCATTGCAAAGTGGTAAGTTTTAATGAGTTGAATTAGACCCAACATCATTTCTCAGAACGACATTTACTGGGTTATAAAGACATGATGAAATACACGGGGTTTGGGGGGTTCAATTTGGGTAGGAAGGATATGGTCAGAGTTCCCTTGATACAATATCGTTAGAGACGACGGAAATAAGATTTACTGGGAGATAAAGACACGAGAAAAGAAAAGAAAGCTGTTTAATGGGATAGTGGAATCGATGAAGATTCATGCGACATAAATCAGGAATGACTGAGTTGTGTCCTAATGGAGGTTTTCCAGCTGTTGTGAGGTTGGTAAAGGCAAATAAGAGGGAAATTCCCCCGTTCAGGTGAGGGTATAACTCGAGGTTATACCAGCGAATAACGACAAAGAAGTTTGCAGCAGGTACTTTTTATCCTGATTTTTTGAAATCGGTGATGATTTTTCAGAACGAAAAAAATTCATTTCAGAAGATGATTCCAGCATATTTGAAAGGCCATATACAGACACACAAGGAGCGAATTTAACAGGGACAGGGATTCTGGGCTGCCTGGATGGAGAGGCAAAAGTGACTCACTCACGAATTGTTTATCGTTGATCGGAAAGAAATTGCATTACACCTGCAACTGAAAATGTTAAGTATAAGAAGAGCTGGTGGTGTTGAAAGGTGTAGCAGCTGGTTCGACGTGAACTATTACAAATTGTTAATGTACTGATCTGCTTGTTTTAGCTTTGCCTTAAATTGAAGCCGGTTACCTCAGTATAGAGTGAGACTAACAACGTGGGATTAATTGCCGCACTGTCTCAGGTTGCCATAAGCATCATCATCTCCACCACTCATGTGATCTGTAAGACAATGAAGACTCTAGTGAGTAGGAATGGACCTGTCAATGTCAAGCATCATTATCTTTGCCATCTGTTGTCTTGAACATTTGTTCACAATGACCAGAAACGGGACTGAGTCCATTTAATTCTCGCAGATCTCCTCCCGAAAAATCCAGCGACAAGACTCGTTCTTATTCCTGTTGGAAATCTCTGTTCTGCACAGCAGCAAAACTCTTTCTCATGACTTTACCAGATTCACTGACAACATTCAGTCTACCCAAAGAGATAAATCCAATTCCTTTCGAACGGTTTAATGAGCTGTGTGAGTTTGCAGCAAACAGGATTATAGGAAACGAGTTTAAGACCTTTCCAAGAATGTAATCCAGTGCATTGTTAGAGATTTGAAAAAGTTCATCAAGCTAAAATATCTCCTCTGTTTCTTGATCCACAGATGGATAATCACTTGGAGAAAATGGGCAGTTTTACTGTTAATAATTGATACCTTTCCCAAAGACAGAACAATCCCACAAATCAGAAACTGGAGTTTTAGAATAGATTCTGCTTTATTCGACATTATTCTTCAGTGTGATGCTCCAATAATTCCTGATCAACATCAGCAAAACCAGCTTTAGATAAGGATTGAAATTACAACTGCGGCATTTTAACACACTGTTCAGTATCATGCGCTGATCAGTTGTTCCACTGGAGCCCACTGGCAGCAAGCCGATAAAGTGCCCTACTCGAACCTCTGGGACCTTCGACCTGCCTTTTCTACTTTTGCTGCAGTTCTGGAATTAATGATAAAGCAGAGGAGGAAGAACTGATATGGACCTGTGAATTTTCGGGCGTCATGTTCAGGAAGTGGGACACAGAAAAATGTTGCGCAAAATAGACTTGATTGGAAACTGGATTTCCGTGGGTCGCTGTGTTGTTTACAGACAATGTTACATTATCGCTGTCACAGGGCTTCTCAATCTGTCGGCTTCAATTTGGCGCAGAATTCGATCCAACAATTCTTCACTAACTTCCTTCTTCAAGTTCCTACAGACAACATGAAACATACTGCACTCATCATCCAACTTCATCATGGCTACATCCAAGGACATGTTGCACAGTTTTCATCAATACCGAAGATAGAAGAATGTTATGCAAGAGTAAATTGAATTTCAGTTTAAATTGTAAAGTGATAAGAAGCCAGAGAAAGATACTGAATTTTCCAAATTCATGTTTATTATCGTGGCCAGAACTCTATCCAGGCAAAGGAAATACGTGTGTGCGAGAGAGAATGTGAGTTTGCGTGTGAGAGAGAACGTGTGATTGAGAGAGAGAGAATACGTGTGTTCGAGAGAGAATGTGTGTGTGAGAGAGAGGATGCATGTATGCGAGAGAGAGAATGCATGTGCGCATGAGATAGAGAATGTGGGAGTGAGAGAGAATGTGCGTGCGTGATTCAGAGAGAATGTGTGAATGAGAGAGAATGAGTCTGTGCATGAGAAAGAGAATGTGTGTGCGGGAGAGAGAGAATGCGTGTGTGAGAGAGAGAGAATATGTGTGTGCGAGAGAATGTATGTTTGCACGAGAAAATGCGTGTGTGCATGGGAGAATGAGTGTGTGCGTGAGAGAATGCATGTATGAGAGAATGAATGAGTGTGTGCATGAGAGGATGTGTGTGTGAGTGAATGAATGTCTGTGTGAAATAATGCGTGTGTGCAAATGAGAGAGAATGCATGTGTGCAAGAATGAAAGAGTGTGTGAGAGAGAGAATGTGTGTGCACGAGAGAGAATGTGTGTGCGTGTGAGTGAATGCGTGATTGAGAGAGAGAATGTGTGTGTGCGAGGGAGAGAATGCGTGTGTGCATGAGATAGAGAATGAGTGACTGAGAGAGAGAGAATGCACGTGTGTAAGAGAGGGAATGCGTGATGAGAGAGAATGCGTGTGAGAAAGAGAGAATGCACGTGTGAGACAGAGAATGCGTCTGTGCATGAGAGAGAGAATATGTGTGTGTGAGAGAGAGAATGAGTGTGTGTGCGAGAGAGAGAAAATGTGTGTGTGTGAGAAAGAATGTGTGTTTGCGTGTGAGAGAGAACGCATGATTGAGAGAGAGAGAATACGTGTGTGCGAGAGAGAATGCGTGTGCACGAGAGAGAATGTGTGTGCGTGTGAGTGAATGCGTGATTGAGAGAGAGAATGTGTGTGTGCGAGGGAGAGAATGCGTGTGTGCATGAGATAGAGAATGAGTGACTGAGAGAGAGAGAATGCACGTGTGTAAGAGAGGGAATGCGTGATGAGAGAGAATGCGTGTGAGAAAGAGAGAATGCACGTGTGAGACAGAGAATGCGTCTGTGCATGAGAGAGAGAATATGTGTGTGTGAGAGAGAGAATGAGTGTGTGTGCGAGAGAGAGAAAATGTGTGTGTGTGAGAAAGAATGTGTGTTTGCGTGTGAGAGAGAACGCATGATTGAGAGAGAGAGAATACGTGTGTGCGAGAGAGAATGCGTGTGTGAGAGAGAGGATGCATGCATGCGAGAGAGAGAATGAGTGTGTGTGAGAGAGAATGCTTGTGTCCCTGAGAGATAGAATGTGTGTGTGAGAGAGAATCCGTGTGTGCATGAGTTAATGAGTGTGTGCATGAGAGAATGCGTGTGAGAAAAGGAATTTGTGTGTGAGACAATGCTTGCGTGTGAGACAGAGAATGCGTGAGTGAGAGAGAGAGAATACATTTGTGCGAGAGAGAATGCGTGTGTGTGGGAGAGAATGCGTGTGTGAGAGAATCAGTGTGTGCATGAGAGAATGCATCTGCGTGAGAGAGAATGTTTGTTTGCATTGGAGAGAGATTGCGTGATTGAGAGAGCGAATGTATGTGAGAGAGAGAATGTGTGTGTGAGAGAGAGAGAGAATGCGTGTATGCGAGAGAGAGAATGAGTGCGTGTGTTAGAGAGAATGCGTGCGAGACAGAATGCATGTTTTCGTGAGAGAATGCGTGTGAGACAATGAATGAGTGTCTGTGTGAGAGAGTGCATGTGTGTGAGTGAGAATGCGCGTGTGCAATAGAGAAAGAGTGTGTGGGAGAGAGAATGCATGTCTGTGAGAGAGAGAATGCGTGTGCACAAGAGAGAATGTGCAGTTGCGAGTGAGAGAGAATGTGTGATTGAGAGAGAGAATGTGTGTCTGCAAGTGTGAGAGAATGCATGTGTGAGAGAGAGAGAATACGTGTGTGCGAGAGAGAATGTGTGTTTGCTTGTGAGAGAGAACGTGTGATTAAGAGTGCGAGTATGCGAGAGAGGGAATGAGTTTGTGTGTGTGTGTGTGTGTGTGTGAGAGAGAACGCTTGTGTCCCTGAGACAAAAAATGCATGCAAGAGAGAATGTGCGTGAGAGAGCATGCGTGTGTGAGTGAGAGAATGCGTGTATGTGTGAAAGAATGAGTGTGTCTGAGCGAGAATGTGTATGTGCGAGAGAGAAAGAGTGTGTGTGAGAGAGAATGCGGGTGTGCAATGCAGAGACAATGCATGTGTCAGAGAGAGAATGCGTGTGTGTGAGTGAGAGAGAGTGTGTGTTTGAGAGAGAGAGAACCAGTGTGTGTGTGAGAGAGAGAGAATGCTTGTGTCCCTGAGAGAGAGAATGTGTGCGAGAGTGAATGTGTGTTTGCATGCGACAGAGACAATGCTTGTGTGAGAGAGGGAGAATGCGTATGTGTGAGTGAGAGAGTGTGTGTGTGTGAGAGAGAGATGGAGTGTGTGTGAGAGAGAGAGAAGGCTTGTGTCCCTGAGAGAGAGAATGTGTGTGAGAGAGAATGCGTGTGTGAGAGAATGAATGAGTGTGTGAGAGAATGCATCTGTGTGAGAGAGAGAATGCATGTGTGCAAGAGGGAGAATGCGAATGTGTGTGTGAGAGAGAGAGAGAAAGTGTGTGTGAGAGAGAATGAGTGTGTGTGTGAGAGGATGTGTGCGTGAGTGAATGAGTGTCTGTGTGAGAAAATGTGTGTGCGCGATGAGAGCGAATGCGTGTGTGCGAGAGAGAAAGAGTGTGTGAGAAATAGAGAATGTGTGTGTGCGAGAGAGAATGTGTGTGCGTTGCGAGTGAATGTGTGATTGAGAGAGAGAATGTGTGTGTGCGAGAGAGAGAATGCGTGTGCGCGTGAGATAGAGAATGCATGAGTTAGACAGAGAGAATGCGCATGTGTAAGTGAGAGAATGCGTGATGAGTGAGAATGCATGTGAAAAAGGGAGAATGCACGTGTGAGAGAGAGAATGCGTGTGTGCATGAGAGAGAGAATGCGTGTGTGCATGAGAGAGAGAATGCATGTGTGTGAGAGAATATGTGTGTGCGAGAGAGAATATGTGTTTGCGTGTGAGAGAGAATGCGTGGTTGAGAGAGAGAATGCATGTGTGAGAAAGAGAGAGACAATGTGTGTGGGCGTAAGAGAGAATGTGTGTGCGAGAGAGAAAGAATGTGTGTGTGCAAGAGAGAGAATGAGTGTGTAAGGGAGAGAATGTGTTTTTGCATGTGAGAGAGAACGTGTGATTGAGAGAGAGAATGCATGTGTGAGAAAGGGAGAGAGCATGTGTGTGCACGTGAGAGAGAGAATGTGTGTGTGCGAGAGAGAGAAAAAGTGTGTGTGTGAGAGAGAGAATGAGTGTGTGAGAGAGAGAGAATGAGTGTGTGTGAGAGAGAGAAGGATTGTATCCCTGAGAGAGAGAGAATGGGTGCGAGATAAAATGCGTATGTGTGTGAGAGAACATGTTTGGGCATTAAAGAATGAGTGTGTGTGTGGAAAATGCATGTGTGAGAGAATGAATGCGTGTGTGTGAGAGAATGCGTGTGTGTGTGTGAGAGAGAGAGAATACATGTGTACAAGAGAGAGAATGAGTGTGTGTGGGAGAGAGAGAGAGAAAGCTTGTGTGCATGAGAGAATGAGTGTGTGCATGAGAGGATGCGTGTGTGAGTGAATGAATGTCTGTGTGAAAGAATGTGTGTGTGCGTATGAGAGAGAATGTGTGTGTGTACGAGAGAGAATGTGTGTGCGTGCAAGAGAATGCGTGATTGAGAGAGAAAATGTGAGTGTACGAGGGAGAGAATGCGTGTGTGCATGAGATAGAGAATGCGTGAGTGAGAGAGAGAGAATGCGCGTGCATGAGAGAGAGAATGCGTGAGTGAGAGAGAGAATGCGCGTGCGTGAGAGAGAGAATGCGTGAATGAGAGAGAATGCATCTGTGCATGAGAGAGAGAATGAGTGTGTGCGTGAGAGAGAGAATGCATGTGTGTGAGTGAATACGTGTGTGAGAGAGAGAATGTGTGTTTGCATGTGAGACAGAATGCGTGATTGAGAGTGAGAGAATGCGTGTTTGTGAATGAGAGAGAATGCGTGTGCGAGAGAGAAAGTGTGTGTGAGAGAGAATGCGTGTGTGTGAGAGAGGGAGAATGCATGTGTGCGAGAGAGAGAATTTGTGTGCGAGAGAGAATGTGTGTGTGCGAGAGAGAATGTTTGTTTGCATGTGAGAGAGAACGCGTGATTGAGAGAGAATGCATGTGTGAGAAAGAGAGAGAGAATGTGTGTGCACTTTGGAGAGAATGTGTATGTGTGAGAGAGAGAATGTGTGTGTGAGAGAGAGAGAATGAGTGTGTGTGTGAGAGAATGACTGCGTGTGTGAGAGAGAGAATGCTTGTATCCCTGAGAGAGAGAGAATGGGTGCGAGAGAAAATGCGTATGTGCTTGAGAGAATGCGTTTGTGCATGAAAGAATGACTGTGTGTGGAAGAATGCGTGTGGGAGAGAATGAATGAGTGTGTGCGAGAGAAAATGCGTATGTGCATGAGTGAATGCGTTTGTGAATGAAAGAATGACTGTGTGTGGAAGAATGCGTGTGGGAGAGAATGAATGAGTGTGTGTGTGAGAATGCGTGTGTGTGTGAGAGAGAGAAAATACGTGCGTACAAGAGAGAGAATGCGTGAGTGAGAGAGAGAGAATGCGTGTGTGTGAGAGAATACGCGTGTGCAAGAGAGAATGTGTGTTTGCATGTGAGAGAGAACGCGTGATTGAGAGAGAGAGCGCATGTGTATGAATGAGAGAGTATGCATGTGCGAGATAGAAAGAGTATGTGTGAGAGAATGCGTGTGTGTAAGAGAGGGAGAATGCATGTGTGCGAGAGAGAGAATGTGTTTGTGAGGGAGAGAATGCATGTGTGCGAGAGAGAATGTGTGTTTGCATGTGAGAGAGAACGCGTGATTGAGCAGAGAGAGAATGTGTGTGTGAGAGAGAGATAGATAGAATGCGTAAGTGCAAGAGGGAGAGAATGCGTGTGTGTGAGAGAAAGAATGCGTGTATGCGAGAGAGGGTATGATTGTGTGTGTGTGTGTGTGAGAGAGAGAAAATTTTTGTGTTCCTGAGAGAGAGAATGCGTGCGAGAGAGAATGCGTGTGAGAGAGAATGCGTGTGTGTGGGAGAGAATGCGTGTGTGAGAGAATCAGTGTGTGCGTGAGAGAATGCATCTGCGCGAGAGAGAATGTTTGTTTGCGTTGGAGAGAGAATGCATGATTGAGAGAGAGAATGCATGTGTGAGAGAGAGAGAATGCGTGTGTGCGAGAGATAGAGAATGCATGAATGTGAGTGAGAGAATACATGGGTGCGAGAGAGAATGCATGTGTGTGGGAGAGAATGCGTGTTTGAGAGAATCAGTGTATGCGTGAGAGAATGCATAAGCATGAGTGAGAATGTGTGGTTGTGTTGGAGAGAGAATGCGTGATTGAGAGAGAGAATGCATGTGTGAGAGAGAGAATGCGTGTGTGCGAGAGAGAGAGAATGAATGTGTGTGTGAGAGAGAATGAGTGTGTGCATGAGAGAATGCGTGTGAGAGAATGAATGAGTGTGTGTGTGAGAGAGTGCGTGTGTATGAGTTTGAATGCGTGTGTGCAATAGAGAAAGAGTGTGTGTGAGAGAGAATGCTTGTGTGTGAGAGAGAATGTGCATTTGCGAGTGTGAGAGAATTCCTGTGTGAGAGAGAGAGAATGTGTGTGTGTGATTGAAAGAAAATGCATGTGTGAGAGAGAGGATGCATGTATGCGAGTGAGAGAATGAGTGTGTGTGAGAGAGAGAATGCTTGTGTGCGTGAGAGAGAGAAACAATGCATGTGCGAGAGAGAATGCTTGTGTGAGAGAGAGAGAGAATGCGTGAGAGATGAGGGAATGTGTGCATGCGAAAGAGAGAATGCGGGTTTGCATGTGAGAGAGAGAGAGCGTGTGTCCGTGAGAGAGAGAGAATAAGTGTGTGCGTGAGAGAGAGAATGGTGTGTGCGTGAGAGAGAGAATGTGTGTGTGTGGGAGAAAATGAGTGTGTGAGAAAATCAGTGTGTGCATGAGAGCGTGCGTGTGTGTGAGAGAGATAGGGAGAATGTGTATTTGCAAGAGGGAGAGAATGTGTGTGTGTGAGAGAAAGAATGCAGAGATGGGAGAGAGGGGATGAGTGTGTGTGTGTGTGAGAGAGAGAAAATGCTTGTGTCCATGAGAGAGAAAATGCATGGGAGAGAGAATGCGTGTAAGAGAGAGAATGCACATGTGAGTGAGAGAATGCGTTTGTGCGAGAGAGAATGCGTGTGTGAGAGAATCAGTTTGTGAGTGAGTGAATGCATCTGCGTGAGAGAGAATGTGTGTTTGCGTTCGAGAGAGAATGCATGATTTAGAGAGAATGCATGTTTGAGAGAGAGAGAATGCGTGTGTGCGAGAGAGAATGCGTGAGTGTGGGAGAGAATGCGTGTGTGAGAGAATCAGTGTGTGCATGAGAGAATGCATCTGTGCAAGAGAGAATGTGTGTTTGCGTTGGAGAGAGAATGCGTGATTGAGAGAGAGAATGCATGCGTGAGAGAGAGAGAATGCGTGTGTGTGAAGAGAGAATGCTTGTATCCCAGAGAGAGAGAGAACGGTTGCTAGAGAAAATGTGTATGTGCGTGAGAGAATGTGTTTGTGCATGAAAGAATGACTGTGTGTGTGGAAGAATGCGTGTGTGAGAGAGAGAGAGAGAATGCGTGTGCACAAGAGAGAGAATGTGTGTGTGTGGGAGAGAGAGAGAAAGCGTGTGTGCGTGAGAGAATGAGTGTGTGCATGAGAGGATGTGTTTGTGAGTGAATGAATGTCTGTGTGAAAGAATGCATGTGCGAATGAGAGAGAATGTGTGTGTACGAGAGAGAATGTGTGTGCGTGCGAGAGAATGCATGATTGAGAGAGAGAATGTGTGTGTACGAGAGAGAGAATGCGTGTGTTCATGAGATACTGAATGCGTGAGTGAGAGAGAGAGAATGCACATGCATGAGAGAGAGAATGCGTGAGTGAAAGAGAATGTGTGAATGAGAGAGAATGCATCTGTGCATGAGAGAGAGAATGAGTGTGTGCGTGAGAGAATGTGTGTTTGCATGTGAGAGAGAACGCGTGATTGAGAGTGAGAGAATGCGTGTGTGTGAATGAGAGAGAATGCGTGTGCGAGAGAAAAAGAGTGTGTGTGAGAGAATGCGTGTGTGTGAGAGAGGGAGAATGCATGTGTGCGAGAGAGAATGTGTGTTTGCGTGTGAGAGAGAATGCGTGATTGAGCAAGAGAGAATGCATGTGTGAGAAAGAGAGAGAGAATGTGTGTGCACGTGAGAGAGAATGTGTCTGTGAGAGAGAGAGAATGTGTGTGTGAGAGAGAGAATGAGTGTGCACGTGAGAGAGAATGTGTGTCAGAGAGAGAATGTGTGTGTGCGAGAGAGAGAATGAGTGTGCGTGTGAGAGAAAATGCGTGTGTGAGAGAGAGAGAATGAGTGTGTGAGAGAAAATGAGTGTGTGCGAGAGAGAATGTGTTTTTGCGTGTGAGTGAGAACGCGTGATTGAGACAGAGAGACAGAATGCATGTGTGAGAAAGAGAGAGAATGTGTGTGCACGAGAGAGAGAATGTGGGTGTGAGAGTGAGAGAATGAGTGTGTGTGTGAGAGAGAATGCGTGTGTGTGAGAGAGAGAATGAGTGTGTGAGAGAGAATGAGTGTGTGAGAGAGAGAGAATGGGTGTGTGTGAGAAAGAGAATGCTTGTATCCTTGAGAGAAAGAGAATGGGTGTGAGAGAAAATGCGTATGTGCATGAGAGAATGTGTGTGTGCATGAAAGAATGAGTGTGTGGATGGAAGAATGCGTGTGTGAGAGAATGAATGCGTGTGTGTGAGAGAATGCGTGTGTGTGTGAGAGAGAGATGGAAAGAATGCGTGTGTGCGTGAGAGAATGTGTGTGTGCATGAGAGGATGAGTGTGTGCGTGAGAGGATACGTGTGTGTGAGAATGAATGAGTGTGTGTGAAAGAATGCGCGTGTGTGAGACAGAATGCGTTTGTGCAAGAGAGAAAAAGTGTGTGCGTGTGAGAGTGAATGCGTGATTGAGAGAGTGAGAGAATGTGTGTGTGCACGAAAGAGAATGTGTGTGTGAGAGAGAGGAAGCATGTGTGCGAGAGAGAGCGTGTGTGTGTTTCATAGAGAATGCTTGTGTGCCTGAGAGAGAGAATGCATGCGAGAGAGAATGCGTGTGGGCATAAGAGAATGAGTGTGTGCGTGAGAGAATGCGTGTATGCGTGAGGGAATGAGTGTGTGCATGAGAGGATCCGAGTGTGAGTGAATGAAAGTGTGTGTGTGAGATAGAATGTGTGTGTATGAGGGAGAAAGAGTGTGTGAGAGACAGAATGTGTGTGTAAGAGACAGAATGTTTGTGTGCATGCAAGAGAAGGCGTGATTGAGAGAGAGAGAATGTGTGTGTGCGAGAGAGAGAGAGAATGCGTGTGTGCGCGAGAGAGAATGCGTGAGTGAGACAGAGACAGAATGCCTGTGAGAAAGAGAGAATGCGCGTGTGTGAGAGAGAGAATGCGTCAGTGCATGAGAGAGAGAATGGGTGTGTGCGTGAGAGAGAAAATGTATGTGTGCGAGAGAGAGAGAGAATGCCTGTGTGTGCGAGAGAGAATCTGTATTTGCGTGTGTGCGAGAATGCATGATTGAGCGAGAGTGAATGCTTGTGTATGAGACAGAGAATGCATGTGTGTGAGAGAAAGCGTGTGCGAGAGAGAGAATGAGTGTATGTGTGTAAGAGAGAGAGAATGCGTATGTGAGAGAGAGAGAATGCATGTGTGTGAGTGAGAATGTGTGTTTGCATGGGAGAGAGAATGCGTGATTGAGAGAGAGAATGCGTGTATGTGAATGAGAGAGAACGCATGTGCGAGAGAGAGAGAGAGAATGCGTGTGTGAGAGAGAGAATGGGTGTGTGCGAGAGAGAATGTGTGTTTGCGTGTGAGACAGAATGCGTGATTTGGAGAGAGAATGCATGTGAGAGAAAGAGATAGAGAATGCGTGTGTGTGAGAGAGAGAATGCGTGTGTGCAAGAGAGACAATGAGTGTGTGTGCGAGAGGGAGAATGCTCGTGTCCCTGAGAGAGAGAATGCGTGCTAGAAAGAATGTGTGTGTGCGTGAGAGAATGCGTGTGTAAGAGGATCAATGAGTGCGTGTGAAAGAATGCAAGTGTGTGCTATAGAATGCGTATGTGTGAGAGAGAATGAGTGTGTGAGAGAGAGAATGCATGTGTATGAAAGAGAATCTGTGTGTGCATGCGAGAGAGAATGCAAGATGGAGAGAGAGAGAATATGTATATGCGAGAGTGAGAGAATGTGTGTGTGTGCGAGAGAGTGAATGCTTGTGTCCCTGAGAGAGAGAATGTGTGCGAGAGAGAACGAGTGTGTGCGTGAGAGGATGCGTGTGTGAGAGAATGAATGAGTGCGTGTGTGAAAGAATGCGTGAGTGTGAGATAGAATGCTTGTGTGCGAGAGAGAATGAGTGTGTGTGTGTGAGAGAGAATGCTTGTGTCCCTGAGAGAGAGAATGTGTGTGCACGTGAGAGGATGCGTGTGTGAGAAAATGAATGAGTGTGTGAGTGTGAAAGAATGCATGTGTGTGAGATAGAATGCGTTTGTGAGAGAGAGAATGTGTGAGTGAGAGAGAGAATGAATGCGAGAAAGAGAGAATGCGTGTGTGAGAGAGAGAATGTGTGTTTGCGTGTGAGAGAGAATGCTTGATTGAGAGAGAGAGAATGCTTGTGTACGAGAGAGAGGATGCGTGTGTGCATGAGATAGAGAATACGTGTGCGTGAGAGAGAGAATGCGTGTAAGAGAGAGAGCGAATGCATGTGTGTGTGAGAGAGAGAATGCGTGAGTGAGAGAGAGAATGAATGTGAGAAAGAGAGAATGCGCATTTGAGAGAGAGTGCGTGTGTATGAGAGAGAGAGGATGCATGTGTGCGAGAGAGAATGTGTGTTTGCATGTGAGAGAGAGAGAATGCTTGTGTACGAGAGAGAGAATGCGTGTGTGTGAGAGAAAGCATGTGCGAGAGAGAGAATGAGTGTGTGTGTATGTGTGAGAGAGAGAGAATGCTTGTGTCCCTGAGAGAATGCGTGCGAGAGGGAATGCATGTGAGAGAGAGAGAATGTGTACGTGAGAGAGAGAATGCATGTATGTGAGAGAGAATGTGTGTTTGCATGGGAGAGAGAATGCGTGATTGAGAGAGAGAGAATGCGTGTGTGCGAATGAGAGAGAACCCATGTGCGAGAGAGAGAGAGAATGCGTGCGTGAGAAAGAGAATGAGTGTGTGCGAGAGAGAATGTGTGTTTGCGTGTGAGAGAGAATGCGAGATTGGGAGAGAGAATGCATGTGTGAGAAAGAGAGAGAGAATACGTTGTGTGAGACAATGAGTCTGTGTGCGAGAGAGAGAATGCTCGTGTCCCTGAGAGAGAGAATACATGCGAGAAAGAATGTGTGTGTGCGTGAGAGAATGTGTGTGAGAAAAGGAATGTGTGTGTGAGATAATGCGTGTGTGTGAGAGAGAGAATGCGTATGTGCGAGAGAGAATGCGTGTGTGCGAGAGAAAATGAGTGTATGTGTGTGAAACAATGCTTGTGTCCCTGAGAGAGAGAATGCGTGCAAGAGAGAATGCATGTGTGCGTGAGAGAATGCGTGTGTGCATGTGAGAATGAGTGTGTGCGTGAGAGGATGCATGTGTGTGAGAATGAATGAGTGTGTGTGAAAGAATGCGTGTGTGTGAGACAGAATGCGTTTGTGCAAGAGAGAAAAAGTGTGTGCGTGTGAGAGAGAATGCGTGATTGAGAGAGTGAGAGAATGTGTGTGTGCACGAAAGAGAATGTGTGTGTGAGAGAGAGGAAGCATGTGTGCGAGAGAGAGCGTGTGTGTGTTTCAGAGAGAATGCTTGTGTGGCTGAGAGAGAGAATGCATGCGAGACAGAATGCGTGTGGGCGTAAGAGAATGAGTGTGTGCGTTAGAGAATGCGTGTATGCGTGAGGGAATGAGTGTGTGCATGAGAGGATCCGAGTGTGAGTGAATGAAAGTGTGTGTGTGAGATAGAATGTGTGTGTATGAGGGAGAAAGAGTGTGTGAGAGACAGAATGTGTGTGTAAGAGACAGAATGTTTGTGTGCATGCAAGAGAAGGCGTGATTGAGAGAGAGAGAATGTGTGTGTGCGAGAGAGAGAGAATGCGTGTGTGCGCGAGAGAGAATGCGTGAGTGAGACAGAGACAGAATGCCTGTGAGAAAGAGAGAATGCGCGTGTGTGAGAGAGAGAATGCGTCAGTGCATGAGAGAGAGAATGGGTGTGTGCGTGAGAGAGAAAATGTGTGTGTGCGAGAGAGAGAGAGAATGCCTGTGTGTGCGAGAGAGAATCTGTATTTGCGTGTGTGCGAGAATGCATGATTGAGAGAGAGTGAATGCTTGTGTATGAGACAGAGAATGCATGTGTGTGAGAGAAAGCGTGTGCGAGAGAGAGAATGAGTGTATGTGTGTGTGAGAGAGAGAATGCGTATGTGAGAGAGAGAGAATGCATGTGTGTGAGTGAGAATGTGTGTTTGCATGGGAGAGAGAATGCGTGATTGAGAGAGAGAATGCGTGTATGTGAATGAGAGAGAACGCATGTGCGAGAGAGAGAGAGAGAATGCGTGTGTGTGAGAGAGAGAATGGGTGTGTGCGAGAGAGAATGTGTGTTTGCGTGTGAGACAGAATGCGTGATTTGGAGAGAGAATGCATGTTAGAGAAAGAGATAGAGAATGCGTGTGTGTGTGAGAGAGAATGCGTGTGTGCAAGAGAGACAATGAGTGTGTGTGCGAGAGGGAGAATGCTCGTGTCCCTGAGAGAGAGAATGCGTGCTAGAAAGAATGTGTGTGTGCGTGAGAGAATGCGTGTGTAAGAGGATCAATGAGTGCGTGTGAAAGAATGCAAGTGTGTGCTATAGAATGCGTATGTGTGAGAGAGAATGAGTGTGTGAGAGAGAGAATGCATGTGTATGAAAGAGAATCTGTGTGTGCATGCGAGAGAGAATGCAAGATGGAGAGAGAGAGAATATGTATATGCGAGAGTGAGAGAATGCGTGTGTGTGCGAGAGAGTGAATGCTTGTGTCCCTGAGAGAGAGAATGTGTGCGAGAGAGAACGAGTGTGTGCGTGAGAGGATGCGTGTGTGAGAGAATGAATGAGTGCGTGTGTGAAAGAATGCGTGAGTGTGAGATAGAATGCTTGTGTGCGAGAGAGAATGAGTGTGTGTGTGTGAGAGAGAATGCTTGTGTCCCTGAGAGAGAGAATGTGTGTGCACGTGAGAGGATGCGTGTGTGAGAAAATGAATGAGTGTGTGAGTGTGAAAGAATGCATGTGTGTGAGATAGAATGCGTTTGTGAGAGAGAGAATGTGTGAGTGAGAGAGAGAATGAATGCGAGAAAGAGACAATGCATGTGTGAGAGAGAGAATGTGTGTTTGCGTGTGAGAGAGAATGCTTGATTGAGAGAGAGAGAATGCTTGTGTACGAGAGAGAGGATGCGTGTGTGCATGAGATAGAGAATACGTGTGCGTGAGAGAGAGAATGCGTGTAAGAGAGAGAGCGAATGCATGTGTGTGTGAGAGAGAGAATGCGTGAGTGAGAGAGAGAATGAATGTGAGAAAGAGAGAATGCGCATTTGAGAGAGAGTGCATGTGTATGAGAGAGAGAGGAAGCATGTGTGCGAGAGAGAATGTGTGTTTGCGTGTGAGAGAGAATGCTTGATTGAGAGAGAGAGAATGCTTGTGTACGAGAGAGAGAATGCGTGTGTGTGAGAGAAAGCATGTGCGAGAGAGAGAATGAGTGTGTGTGTGTGTGAGAGAGAGAATGCTTGTGTCCCTGAGAGAATGCGTGCGAGAGGGAATGCATGTGAGAGAGAGAGAATGTGTACGTGACAGAGAGAATGCATGTATGTGAGAGAGAATGTGTGTTTGCATGGGAGAGAGAATGCGTGATTGAGAGAGAGAGAATGCGTGTGTGCGAATGAGA
Source organism: Chiloscyllium punctatum (assembly GCF_047496795.1). NCBI lineage: Eukaryota > Metazoa > Chordata > Chondrichthyes > Orectolobiformes > Hemiscylliidae > Chiloscyllium > Chiloscyllium punctatum. Next base: position 124,476,322 of record NC_092744.1, on the reverse strand, counting down.
GAGAACCCATGTGCGAGAGAGAGAGAGAATGCATGCGTGAGAAAGAGAATGGGTGTGTGCGAGAGAGAATGTGTGTTTGCGTGTGAGAGAGAATGCGAGATTGGGAGAGAGAATGCATGTGTGAGAAAGAGAGAGAGAATACGTTGTGTGAGACAATGAGTCTGTGTGCGAGAGAGAGAATGCTCGTGTCCCTGAGAGAGAGAATACATGCGAGAAAGAATGTGTGTGTGCGTGAGAGAATGAGTGTTTGCGTGAGAGGATGCGTGTGTGAGAGAATGAATGAGTGTGTGTGAAAAAATGCAAGTGTGTGCTATAGAATGCGTGTGTGTGAGACAGAATGCGTGTGTGAGAGAGAGAATGCATGTGTACGAAAGAGAATGTGTGTGTGCGAGCGAGAGAGAATGCAAGATTGAGAGAGAGAGAATATGTATGTGCGAGAGAGAGAATGCGTGTGTGTGCAAAAGAGAGAATGCTTGTGTCCCTGAGAGAGAGGATGTGTGAGAGAGATAATGAGTGCGTGCGTGAGAGGATGCATGTGTGAGAGAATGAATGAGTGCGTGTGTGAAAGAATGTATGAGTGTGAGATAGAACGCTTGTGTGCGAGAGCGAATGAGTTTGTGTGTGCGAGAGAGAATGCTTGTGTCACTGAGAGAGAGAATGCGTGCGAGAGAGACTGCGTGTGTGTGAGAGAGAATGTGTGTGCACTTGAGAGGATGCCTGTGTGAGGAAATGAATGAGTGTGGGTGTGAAAGAATGCATGTGTGTGAGATAGAATGCCATTGTGAGAGAGAGAAAGAGTGTGTGTGAGAGAGAGAATGTGTGTGTGCGTACGAGAGAGAATGTGTGATTGAGAGAGAGAGAGAATGTGTACGTGCGAGAGAGAGAGAATGCTTGTGTCCATGAGAAAGAGAATGTGTGTGAGAGAGAATGCATGAAAGAGAGAGAATGGTTGTGTGCGTGAGCGTGTGAATGCATGAGTGAGAGAGAGATAATGCGTGTGTGAGAGAGAGAATGTGTGAGTGAGAGAGAGAATGAATGCGAGAAAGAGAGAATGCACGTGTGAGAGAGAGTGCGTGTGTATGAGAGAGAGAGAGGATGCGTGTGTGCATGAAAGAGAGAATACGTCAGGGTGAGAGAGAGAATGCATGAAAGAGAGAGAATGTGCATGTGTGTGTGAGAGAGAGAATGCATGAGTGAGAGAGAGAATGAATGTGAGAAAGACAGAATGCGCGTGTGAGAGAGAGAGGATGCATGTGTGCATGAGAGAGAGAATACGTGTGCGTGAGAGAGAGAATGCGTGTAAGAGAGAGACAATGCATGTGTGTGTGAGAGAGAGAACGCGTGTGTGCGAGAGAGAGAGAAAGCGTGTGCCTGAGAGGGAGATATTGAGTGTGTGCATGAGAAAGAATGTGTGTACGTGAGAGAGAGAGAATGCATGTGCGACAGAGAATGAGAGAGAGAGAGAATGCGTGAGAGAGAGGGAATGCTTGTGTGCGGGAGACAGAATGCGAGTGTGCGAGAGAGAGAATGAGTTTGTGTGAGAGAGAGAATGAGTGTGTGCGTGAGAGAGAGAATGCTTGTGTAACTGAGAGAGCGAATGCGTGTGAGAGAGAATGCGTGTTTGCGTGAGTGAATGTGTGTGCGCATGAGAGAATGCGTGTGCGCGTGAGACAATGCATGTTTGCCTGAGAGAATGAGTGTGTGCATGAGAGGTTGCGTGTGTGATAGAATGAATGTGCGTGTGAAAGAATGCATGTGTGTGAGACTGAATGCGTATGTGCGAGATAGAATGTGTGTGCGTGCGAGAGAGAATGCTTGATTGAGAGAGAGAGAGAATGTGTATGTGCGAGAGAGAGTGCGTGTGTGTGAGAGAGAAAATGCTTGTGTCCCTGAGAGAGAGAATGTGTGCGAGAGAGAATGTGTGAGAGAGAGGGAATGCGTGCGTGCGAGAGAGAGAATGTGTGTGTGCGAGAGAGAGAATGTGTGTGTGCGTGAGAGAGAGAGAGAAAGTGCGTGTGCCCCTGAGAGTGAATAAGCATGTGCGTGAGAGAGAGAATTAGTGTGTGCATGAGAGAGAGAATGCGTGTGTGCAAGAGAGAATGCGTGTGTGTGGGAGAGAATGCGTGCATGAGAGAATCTGTGTGTGCGTGAGAGAATGTGTGTGAGCGAGAGAGAATATGTGTTTGCATAGGAGAGAGAATGCATGTGTGAGAGAGAGAGAGAATGCATGTTTGTGAGAGCGAGAATGTGTGCATGCAAGAGAGAGAATGAGTGTGCGCGTGAGAGAATGCATGTGAGAGAATCAATGAGTGTGTGTGTGAGAATGTGTGCGTGTGAGCGAGAATGTGTGTGTGCGAGAGAGCAAGGAGTGTGTGAGAGAGGGAATGCGCGTGTGCGAGAGAGAGAGAATGCGTGTGTGTGTGAGAGAGAATGTGGGTGTGTGAGAGAGAGAATGCATGCGTACGAGAGAGCATGTGCATTTGCGAGCAAGAGAGAATGCGTGATTGAGATAGAGAGAGAATGCTTGTGTGAGAGACAGAGAATGAGTGTGTGCGCGAGAGAGAATGAGTGTGTGTCTGTGAGAGAGAATGCTTGTGTCCCTGAGAGAGAGAATGCATGTGAGAGAGAAGGCGCGTGAGAGAGAGAATGCATGTGTTTGAGAGAGAATGCATGTGTGCGAGAGAGAATGTGTGTTTGCATGCGAGAGAGAATGCGTGATTGAGAGAGAGAGAATGCATGTGTGTGAATGAGAGAGAATGTGTGTGCGAGAGAGAGAATGTGTATGTGTGAGAGAGAGAATGCGTGTGTGCGAGAGAGAATGTGTTTGCGTGCGAGAGAGAATGCATGTGTGAGAGAGAGAATGAGTGTGGGTGTGAAAGAATGCATGTGTGTGAGATAGAATTCGTGGGTGCGAGAGAGAGAATGCTTGCGTCCCTGAGAGAGAGAATGCGTGCGAGAGAGAATGCGTGTGTGCGCGAGAGAATGCGTGTGTGCATGAGAGAATGAGTGTGTTCGTGAGAGGATGTGTGTGTGAGAGGATGAATGAGTGTGTGTGTGAAAGAATGCATGTGTGTGAAATAGAATGCGTGTGAGTCAGAGAGAAAGAGTGTGTGAGAGAGAGACAATGCATGTGTAGGAGAGAGAATGTGTGTGCCTGCGAGAGAGAATGCTTGATTGAGAGAGAGAGAGAATGTGTATGTGCGAGAGGGAGAGTTCGTGTATGTGAGAGAGAGAAAATGCTTGTGTCCCTGAGAGAGAATGTGCCTGAGAGAGAATGCGTGAGAGAGAGGAAATGCATGCGTGCGAGAGAGAGAATGAGTGTGTGCATGAGAAAGAGAATGAGCGTGTGCGTGAGAGAGAGAATGCGTGTGTGGAAGAGAGAATGCGTGTGTGTGGGAGAGAATGCGTGCATGAGAGAATCAGTGTGTGTGAGAGAGAATGCGTGTGAGCGAGAGAGAATGTGTGTTTGCGTGCAAGAGAGAATGCATGTGTGTGAGAGAGAGAATGCATGTGTGTGAGAGAGAGAATGCGTGTATGCAAGACAGAGAATGAGTGTGTGTGTGAGAAAATGCGTGTGTGTGTGAGAATGAGTGTGTGCATGAGTGAATGCGTGTGAGAGAATGAATGAGTGTGTATGTGAGAGAATGCTTGCATGCGAGAGAGAATGCCTGTGTGCGAGAGAGAATGTGCGTTTGTGAGCGAGAGAGAATGCGTGTGAGAAAATGAATGTGTGTGTGAGAGAATTTATGAGTGTGAGAGAGCGAGAATTCGTGTGGGCAAGAAAGAATGAGTGTCTATATGAAAGAATGCTTGTGTCCCTGAGAGAGAGAATGCATGCGAGAGAGAATGCGTGTGTGCATGAGTGAATGAATGTGTGAGTGAGAGGATGTGTGTGTGAGAGAATGAATGAGTGTGTGTGGGATAGAATGCGTGTGTGCGAGAGAATGTGTGTGTGTGGGAGAGAATGCATGCGTGAGAGAATCAATGTGTGCATTGGAGAATGCGTGTACATGAGAGAGAATGTGTGTTTGCGTGCGAGAGAGAATGCGTGATTGAGAGAGAGAGAATGCATGTGTGAGAGAGAGAGAATGCATGTGTGCGAGAGAGAGAATTAGTGTGTGTGTGAGAGAGAGAATGCTTGTGTCACTGGGAGAAAGAATGCGTGCGAGAGAGAATGCGTGTGTGCGTGAGAGAATGTGTGTGTGCGAGATAATGCATGTGTGTGAGAGAGAATGCATGAGCGAGAGAGCATGTGCGTTTGCATGCGAGAGAGAATGCGTGATTGAGAGACAGAGAATGAAAGTGTGAGAGAGAGAGAATGCGTGTGTGTGAGTGAGATAGAATGCGTGCTCGTGAGAGAGAATGTGTTTGTGCGAGAGAGACAATTTGTGTGTGTGTGAGAGAGAATGCTTGTGTCCCTGAGAGAGAGAATGTGTGCGAGAGAGAATGCGTGCGAGAGGGGGAGAATGTATGTGTGAAAGAGAGAGAAAATGCATGTGTGCGAAAGAGAGAATGTCTGTGTGCAAAAGACAGAGTGAGTGCATGAGATAGTGTGCGTGCATGAGAGAGAGAAAATGTGCACATGCGAGTGAGAAAGAGAGTGAACGTGTGTGAGATATGATGTGCACATGCATGAGAGTGTGTCTGAGTTCGAGAAAGAGAGTGTGAGAGTGAGAGAGAGGAAGTGTGTGTGTATGTGAAAAAGTGAGTGCATGCAAGTCTGTGTGTGCATGTGAGAGACTGTTTGTGTACAAGTGAATGGGAGTGAGTGCGCACGTGAGAGAGAGGGCATGTAGGAGAGAAATGCGTCTGCGTGTGGAAGAGTGTGAGAGTGTGTGAGTGAAAGAATGCATGAGTTTCAGATAGAATGTGTGTGTGCGAGAGAGAGAATGAGTGTGTGTGTGAGAGAGAGAATGCTTGTGTCCCTGAGAGAGAGAATGCGTGCGTGAGGGAATGAGCGTGTGCGTGAGAGAATGCATGTGTGCGTGAGAGAATGAGTGTGTGCGTGAGAGGATGCGTGTGTGAGAGAACGAAGGAGTGTGTGTGTGTGAAAGAATGCATGTGTGTGAGAGAGAGAAAGAGTGTGTGTGAGAGAGAGAATGCATGTGTACGAGAGAGAATGTGTGTGTGCGTGCGAGAGAGAATGCGTGATTGGGAGAGAGAGAGAATGTGTATGCGCGCGAGAGAATGTGTGTGTGTGAGAGAGAGAATGCTTGTGTCCCTGAGAGAAAGAATGTGTGTGAGAGAGAATGCATGAGAGAGAATGCGTGTGTGAGTGAACGAGCGAATGCATGAGTGAGAGAGAGATAATGCGTGTGAGAGACAGAATGTGTGAGTGAGAGAGAGAGAGAATGAATGTGAGAAAGAAAATGCATGTGTGTGAGAGAGAGAATGCACATGCGAGAGAGAGAATGAGTGTGTGTGTGAGAGAGAATGAGTGTGTGCGTGAGAGAGAGAATGCGTGTGTGCAAGAGAGAATGCGTGTGTGTGGGAGAGAATGTGTGTTTGGATGCGAGATTGAATGCGTGATTGAGAGAGACAGAATGCATGTTTGTGAGAGAGAGAATGCGTGATTGAGAGAGAGAATGCATGTGTGAGAGAGAGAGAAAGTACATGTGTGCGCGAGAGAGAGAAATTAGTGTGTATGTGAGAGAGAGAATGCTTGTGTCCCTGAGAGAGAGAATGTGTGTGAGAGAGAATGCGTGTGAGAGAGAGAGAGAGAGAATGCATGTGTGAAAGAGAGAGAAAATGCATATGTGCGAAAGAGAGAATACTTGTGTGCAAAAGACAGAGTGCGTGCATGAGAGAGAAAATGTGCGCATGCGAGTGAGAAAGAGAGTGCGTGTGTGTGAGATATAATGTGCACATGCATGAGAGTGTGTGTGATTTCGAGATAGAGAAGGTGAGAGTGAGAGAGAGGAAGTGTGTGTGTATGTGAAAACGTGAGTGCATGAAAGTGTGTGTGTGCATGTCAGAGACGGTGTGTGTCCAAATGAATGAGAGTGAGTGCGCACGTCAGAGAGAGGGCATGTAGGAGAGAAATGCGTCTGCGTGTGGAAGAGTGTGAGAGCATGAAAGTGTGTGCATGTCCGACAGAGAAAGAGAGCGAATGCATATGAGAGAGTGTTTGTGGGTGCAAGGAAGACTGAACTTAAGGGAATTTATACTTGCCAGGAATTGGTGTTGGAGAGACTGTCAGGTCTGAAGGTTGATAAGTCCCCGGGGCCTTATGGTCTACATCCCAGGATACTGAAGGAGGTGGCTCAAGAAATCATGGATGGTTTGGTGATTATTTTCCAGAGTTTGATAGATTCGGGATCAGTTCCTGTGGATTGAAGTGCGGCAAATGCTGTACCACATTTTAAGAAAGGTGGGAGAGAGAAATCTGGAAATTATAGACCAGTTAGTCTGACCTCAGTGGTTGGAAAGATGCTAGAGTCTATTATAAAGGATGAAATAACGATACATCTGGATAGCAGTAACAGGATAGGTCAGGGTTAAGATTTATGAAGGGGAAATCATTCTTCACTAATCTTCTGGAATTTTTTGAGGATGTAACTCTGAAGATGGACGAGGGAGATCTAGTGGATGTAGTGTACCTGGACTGTCAGAAAGCTTTTGATAAAGTCCCACATAGGAGGTTGGTGAGCAAAATTAGGGCGCATGGTATTGGAGGCAAAGTACTAACTTGGATTGAAAGTTGGTTGGCTGACAGGAAACAAAGAGTAGTGATAAACGGCTCTATTTTGTAATGGCAGGCAGTGACTAGTGGGGTACCGCAGGGATCAGTGTTGGAACCACAGCCTTTTACAATACATATTAATGATATAGAAGATGGTATTAGCAATAACATTAGCAAACTTTCTGATTATACTAAGCTGGGTGGCAGGGTGAAATGTGAGGTGGATGTTAGGAGATTACAGGTTGACCTGGCCAGGTTAGGTGAGTGGTCAGATGCATGGCAGATGCTGTTTAATGTGGATAAATGTATGGTTATCCACTTTGGTGGCAAGAACAGGAAGGCAGATTATTACCCAAATGGAGTCAAGTTAGATAAAGGGGCAGTACAGAGAGATCTGGGTGTTCTTGGACACCAGTTAATGAAGACAAACATGCAGGTACATCAGGTAGTGAAGAAGCATGCTGGCCTTCATAACAAGAGGGATTGAGTATCGAAGCAAAGAGGTTCTTCTGCAACTGTACAGGGCCCTGGTGAGACCATACCTGGAGTATTGTATGCAATTCTGGTCTCCAAATTTGAGGAAAGACATTCTTGATATTGAGGGAGTGCCGCGTGGGTTCACGAGGTCAATTCCTGGTATGGTGGGACTACCCCACGTTGAAAGATTGAAGCGACTGGGCTTATATACCATTGAGTTTAGAAGACTGAGAGGGGATATGATTGAGACATATAAGATTATTAAAGGATTGGACACTTTGGAGGCAGGAAGCATGTTTCCGCTGAAGGGTGAGTGCCAAACCAGAGGACACAGCTAAAAAATACAGGGTCGACCATTTAGGACAGAGATGCAGAGAAACCTCTTCATCCAGAGAGTGGTGGCTGTGTGGAATTCTCTGCCCCAGAGGGCAGTGGAGGCCCAGTCTCTAGATTAATTTAAGAAGGATTGGAGAGATCTCTCAAGGATTGTGGAATCAAGGGTTATGGAGATAAGTCAGGAACAGGATACTGATTAATGATGATCAGCCATGATCATATTGAAAGGTGGTGCAGGCTCGAATGGCCTCCTCCTACACCTATTGTCTGTTGTCTATTGTCTATTGTGTGTGTGTGTGTATGTAAGAGAAAGAGAGTGCATGTGTGCAAGCGTGTGCACCAGCGTGAGGTACTGAATGAACTCTTGTTTACTGTGGCAATGTGCAGTGTCAGGCAGTGATTTTGCATGAATGTTGCTGACATTTTAACAGTTCAAGCCTGAATGGTGTCCGGGTCTTACTGCACATGGACACAGACCAGTTCAGGAGCTGCGGGAGGATCAAAATGTTCTGAACATTGTGGAATCTTCGTTGATCATTCCCAGTTCTGATCTTATGTTGTGGAGGGTGAGGGCGGGGAGATATTAATGAAGTTGCTGAAGATGTTTGTGAAGAGGAAGCTAACCTGGGGTTTTCGCACAGATGTGATCCAGGACTGAGATCTTGTACATCTTCCTTTGTGCCATGTTTAACTCCAAACACTGGAGAGGTTAATCTGATTCCCATTAAGTCCAGTTTTGTTCAGCTCCTTGATGTCAACAGAAGATAACCACTGCCTTGATATCAGAGTCAGTCATTTTTACCTGAAACCTTGAGGCAACCTCTTTTGTTCATGTCAATAAGGCATGATATAGGAGCAGCAAGTGTTCTCTTCAAACATGTGGTATTGAATGTCAGGATTAGTGCTCTCAAGAGTGTTCGGGGAGCTAGATAACTGAAACTATTTGAAGAGGTGGTCGATGGCATGGTCTCACTCTCACTCACACACACACAGAGGCATGATCACACTCACACACACACACACACACATAGGCATGGTCACTCTCACACATAGAGAGGCATGGTCTCACTCTCACGCACAGAGGCATGGTCTTACACACTCTCACACACATACAAAGGCATGGACTCACTCTCTCTCTCTCTCACATGCACAGCATGGCCTCACTCATACACACACACACACACACACACACACACACACACACACACACACACACACACACACACACACACACACACACACAGGCATGGTCTCACTCTCTCACCCAAGAGAACCTCAGCAAATATCCCCCTCTCCATATCCAGCCCTGTGTGTGTGTGTCTCAAAAAGCCTAACTACAGTCAGGCTCTGAGACGCTAATGTGGGAAAAATCTTTAATGATTTCAAACTGCCCTGACATAACTCATAAGGCTTTAAAAAAATTGTAGCAACTGGGAAAGATGACACTTTGTTGCCCCAGAATGAACTTCTCATTTGGCAGCAAGAGCCCACAAGACTCCTGTCCTGGAAACTAACATGTCAGTCAGACAGAGACCTCCCCAGGGAGTAGACTGACAGACGATGCAACGTGTCAGAGATGGCAGAGGTGGGCTCCACTAACCCCTCACCCAGAATAATTGTGCACAAGGAATTGGTCAGATTCATTCTCAAACCCTTTTGTCTCTCTGTATGGAGAATGAGCAGCCCTCCCTGTCTGGTTGAGTGTGTGTGTGTGTGTGTGTGTGTGTGTGTGTGTGTGTGTGTGTGTGTGTGTGTGTGTGTGTGTGTGTTTAATAATGTTTCCAGCCTCTGGTTAATTGCTTTCTTAAGATTTGTTTGTATTTTGATGTTGCTGTAATGTTATGAAATGCATTGGGGATGGGGGAAGGGAATGGTGGGATTGCATTTAAAATAGGATCTTGCAGTGTAATTTTGAATCACACTGCTCTCGCTACCGCGGCCCCCCACCGACTCATCTCTTCTCTCTTTTATCCCGAGGAACGTTTGTTGGGAAATCAGGAAAGTGAAGATCCAAAATGCTTGGAGACCAGGAAAGTCTTGGACAAGAACAACCTCCAAAGGAGTTGCACAGGCCTGAGGCCTGTTGGCCAAGCTGCAGCCATGGCACCCAGATGAGTGGGGGTCTGTTTATTCCCTCGAGATTTCATCTACTCTGGGGGTGGGAGGTGGGGTGTGGGAGCCTGGTTTGTCGGGGCCTCTGGTTAACTTGGACCTGTCAGATCACAGCCTTGTCGGTTTTAAAACGGGTTTGAAGCCTGGGGTTCAAGTATCCGTGGCATTGGTGACACAAACAGGTGAAAGCCCCAGGATCTGGGAGACGGGACTCCCACAGGAGGGAATTGCAACCCAAAATATCTGACCCTCCAGAAAGAATTGCCACACTATCAGAGGAAAGTGGGTATTAGAGAGGGCAGGATGATCGAATTCGACACAGAGAGAAAGAGATTGAGAGAAAGAAATGGAAAATGGTGAGAGCAAAAGAAACAGGAGAGAGAGAGGCAGTGTGAGATTGTGAAATAGCTGCAGTATTTGATTTTGGGGTGACAGGAATTAATGAAACTGAAAATAAAAATGATCAGATTATTGAGATTCTGCAGCACTGTAACTTGTGGGATCCTGCTGTGCGTCAATTGCCCTAATGCCATCGTTGCAGGGAGGGAGTGGTTTAATCAGCTAACCCGTCATTTCAAAGCCTTTTCAACATGAAAACTCAACTCATCACCCGACATGTTTGTGTTTGGATTTTGCTGAGAAATTGTCTCAGCAGGTAAAACTTGGGATCTTGCTGTGTTATCTCCCTGTGAAAGATTTTCCTGCTCAGCCTTCCCACTAACGCTGCCTCTTTCCTCCCAAAGGGATCTTCCTGTCCACTTGAGGATTTGAAAAGTGTGTGTTTGTGAGCAGGAAACATTCAAACAAGAGCTTCCTCCAGAGGGGGAATGCAGTCGTGAGGCCTGTTTGACAGGCTGCAGCCTGTTGGGCCCAGGTGAGTTTTGTCTGTGTATTGCTCCGAGGTTTAATCTCCTCTCTCTGGGGAGGGGACTGGCTTTTACAGGGACCTCTGGTTAACTGTGTCCTGTCAAATTGCAGCCTTGTCGTTTTTGAACAGGTTTGAAGCCTGGGGCTAAGGTAACTCGGGCCTTGGGATTTGACACAAATACGTCAACCCTTAACCAGCATCACCCACGATGTGTGTGGGGTTAGATTGCTGATTGTGGGATCTTGCTGTGTGTACGTGTTTATTCATGTTTCTAGCCTCAGGTCACTGCTCTGCGGTGATGTCTGTGTATTTCAATGTCGCTGTGATGGTCAGCAATTCATTAATACTGCAATAATTAAACTGAACCAGTGTCACAGAGTCCCGTGGGAGATTGGGGAAGGCAGACAACTGTGGGATCTTGCTGTTCGTTTGGGGCGAGTGTTGTATTTTATTTCAAATTGATTTGTTTTTATTTCTCAGTGTGTTTCCCCATTCCCTGCTCCCCCTACCCCTGGGGGTGAGGAGGAGATTGGATCCAGGAGCTGAAACTCGGGACGATGCTGAGACAGAGAGAATTAAATCACTTCAGCCGCGAGGAATCATCAGACAGAGAGAGAGAGAATAATCAGAGAATAACTGTCCTGTCTCCTTGTCGTTCATTTACACACACACGCATGAAATATAATGGTGGGGTTCAGGCTGTCTCTGGGATTTTTAGCACAAGGGGGCGTGTTGTGGTCTGGACTGGGGAGACAAAGGGGGGAATAGATGGAGGAGGAGCTGCTGCAGAGTCTGATTCCACAGATGTAACTGTCTCCCTCTCTCACTCAAGCTCCAGGGACAGAGAGAGAGGTGAAGGGAGAATGGGGCTTTGAAGAGGGCGGGAGGGACTGAGGGAGAGAGAGAAAGGAAGCAATAAAAGAGAGCGATGACTGTCCCGTTGGAAGGTTCATTGGTTTAAAATGGATTTGAGGCCTGGGGTTAAAGGAACCCGTTCTTGGGATTATGGCACAAATACGTTACACCCCCAGGATCTGGGAGGAAGGACTCCTGGAGGAGGGAATTAATACCTTAACATCAGAAACTCTCTCCAAAGATCCATTCTAATGCCAGAGTCATGTGCATAGGCCAGGGGCATAAAATGTGAGAAATCTGAGAGACAGAGAGAAAGATCTTCGAGATAGAGACAGCTGGGGTGGGGGGGGGGGGGGGACGCAGAGGAAGAGATTTCAGAGATAGAGGGAGAGAGGTGAGGATCAGAGACATCTCGGAGATGGAAAGAGTAAGGGGGGGAACAGAGAGATAGAGAGAAGAGAGATAAGAGATGGAGACAGCGAGAACAGAGAGAGAGATTGAGAGATCTCAGATGGAGAGAGCACAAGACAGAGATCAGAGAGTGCAGGGCACAGAGAAGGAAGGGGGAACTGTTTGGAATTTGTTCAACAGGAGGATTGCTCCCTCTTGTCCGGGAGACAGAATCAAACCCTTAACCAGCATCAGGGACACACACGATCTGTCTGTGATTACACTGCTAGTCATGGGAGCTTGCTGTGTGTGTTTCAAGCAAGCATCTGGTTAAAAGCTCGATGGTGATCTTTATGTTTCGATGATGGAGATGCCGGTGTTGTACTGGGACAACACCAGGTTATACTGTAACAGGATTGTCAGAAAGCTAGTGTTTCCAGGGAAACCTGTCGGGACTATAACCTGGGTTTGTGTAATGTTTAACGTTATATATCGATAAATATAGACACAGAGGGAGGGAGGGAGGGGAGAAGGGGCTTATGTGTTTTTTTTTGGGGGGGTTATGTCAGGGTCCTATTGTATGTTGATGGAGAAAGAACGTTGCACTAAAAGAGATCCATTTTTGATCTGTTATTCAACCCAATGCTGTCAGGGACAACATCGGGGGAAAGTCGGGGGGGGGAAGTCAAGGGGGAAAGCTAAGGAGGGGAAAGTCGAGGGAGGGGTAAGTCGATTGGGGAAAGTCGAGGGGGGAGTCGTGGGGGGGAAATCGAGGGGGGAAAGTCGAGGAGGATGTCGTGGAAAAGAGAGAGATAGAAAGAATAGGGACAGAGAGAGAAAGAGAAGAGGGACAGACAGAGAGAGAAAAGGGACAAAGAGAGAGAGTGAAAAGGGACACAGAGTGAAAAGGGATGGTGAGAGAGAGAGAAAGAAAAGGGACAGAGAGAGAGAAAGAAAAGGGACAGAGAGAGAAAAGGGACACAGAGAGAGAAAGAAAATGGAGAGAGAGAGAGTGAGAGAAAAGGAACACAGAGAGACAGAGAAAGAGAAAAGGGACAGAGAGAAAAGGGACAGAAAAAGAGAGAGAGAGAAAAGGGACAGAGAGAGAGAAAAAAGGGACAGAGAGAGAAAAGGGACAGAGAGACAGAGAAAATGGAAGAAAGGCAGAGATAGACAAAGAAAGTGAGTTAGAAGGAAAGAACACAAGACAGACAGAAAGGTGGATGGAGAGACACACAGACAGAGAAGGAAGTGGGAAAGTGAGGTCAAGAGAAAAGAGAGGCAAGTGGAGATATGGAGAGGGTAAAGAACCCCATTCTCACGATCCCAGCTGCTCTCGGCTCCATCTCCCCAATGTCGCTCTCTGTGTCCCATCAGGGACTGAGGCTGCTTAAAGGGTCAACCCTAGGATTGAGATTCAAACACAACTCACACATTTTCTCACTTCCTCTCACACTCACACTGAGAGACATACAGACACTAACACCCCAATACTCACCCCTGGGTATGCCACATGGCAAAAGGAATGATGGCTTCCTGAGCCTGGTTTAAGTAGCCGCAGGTCAGTCACTCAAACCCCATCTCTTCTCAAATCCCAGCTGATCCAGTCAGCTCCCAGGTCCATTACCTGGAACACACCTTCCCCAGGGATGGATCACAACAACTACCATCTTTGTGAGATTACAGCGGGGTCTGGGAGGAAACAGAAGGTCAGTGGGTTCGACCTGGGCTGACGCAGTCTGTTCCTGTGTCTGTTCCCCACCCAAACCACCCACTCAGCCAGCCTTGGAATACACACACTGACGCAGACACACCTGACTGCTCCATAGGGACTTTACAAAAGTGTGCCTTCTAGTGGGGTCAGAGCACATCGCTGGGAGTCTGCCTGACTTCTCAATGGGGAATTTATAATAGTCTGCTCTCTGGTGGGCTCGGAGCACATTGCAGGGAGACTGCCTGACTGCTCCATGGGGAGTATACAATAGTCTTCCCTCTGGTGGGGTCTGAGTACATTGCTGGGAGTCTGCCTGACTGCTCCATGGGGCGTTTATAATTGTCTGCCGTCTGGTGGGGTCAGAGCAGACTACAGAATCTTCACTGGAATCCCAGTGAATTTTTAAAGAAAGTTTCCCTTCTGCTGTTCAATTAATTATTTCTAAATTGCAGTCCCTGTTCCCAATTCAAACATATCCAAACAACACTGAAGGGGAACAGGATGGACATTTACACTCCAGATTATTCTATCTTTCTAACATTGTACAAAATTTTATTTTATTTGTTTGAACCGTAAAGACATGTCGTTTCTGTGATTAATCACTTCTAAATGAGATTGAGGAAGGGTTTTAGTGAAATGTAACTACTCCCTCTGACACACAAGCCAAGTGTGCTGTCGCTGATGTTATCAGGGCCGATCGAATTGAGCAAAAGGTATCAAGGTGGCAGATGTCTTGATGCAGCGAGTTGCTGTGGTCTGGGATATAATTCATATCAATTCCAGTGCACAATATTTATGAAAACGCCTGACCATCACCACCTTCCACACATCGCCCACAGACTGACCCTCACCACCATCCAACACCGCCTCCAGCCTGACCCTCATGCCGCCAACACACCGCCCCCAGCCTGACCCTCACCACCATTCACAAACCGACCCCCGCCTGATATTCACTGCCATCCACACACCGCCCCCAAACTGACATTGACCGCCACCCACACACAAGATCCAGCCTGACCCTCACCTCTCTCTCTCTGTCGCCCGCCTCTGTTACCCCCTCTCTCTCTCGCCCCCCTCACTCCACAATTTTCACACATTGCCCCACACCAAACCCACCATCTCGCTCACCACCAAACACTCCCCCACCATCACACACACTACCCCACACCACCCCCACCGTCACTCTCGCACCCACACGCTCCAACATCATCAAACACACTGCCCCACATCAACCCCACTGACACGCTCACTCCCACACACTTCACCACCATCACACACACTGACCCGCACCACGCTTATAATCATGCTCACACCCACACACACCACCATTACACACACGGCCCCACACCACCCTCACCGTCATGCCAAACCCACACCCAAACACACCACCATTACACACACGGCCCCACACCACCACCACCATCTCACTCACCCTCACACACTCCACCACCATCACACACACTGCCCCACACTACACTCATAGTCACTCTCAACACCACACGCTCCAAAACCATCACAAACACGGCCCCACACCACCCTCACCGTCACGCTCACTACCACACCCTCCACCACCATCGCACACACAAACCCACAAATCCCAACCGTCATGCTCACCACCACATAGCCCAGCACCGTCACACACACTGCCCCGCACCACCCTCACCATCACGCTCACACGCACTCCACCACCATCATACACACTGCCCCACAAAACCCCCACTGTCATACTTACCCACACACATTCCACCACTATTACACACACGGTCCCACACCACTCCACTGTCATGCTAACCCCCACACACACCACCACAATCACGCTCACTGCACCACACCACTATCACACACACAACCCCACACCTCCCTGAACATCATGCTTACCCCCACACACTCCACCACCATCACACACAATGACCCACACAGCTCCCACCTTCTGTCTCACCACCACACACTCCACCACCCTCACACTCCCTCCCCACAACACACCCCACCTTCACACTCAACCCTACACAATTCACCACCATCACACACACTGCCTCACACTACCCCCACCGTTACGGTCACCCCACACACTCCACTACCATCACACACACTGCCTCACACGATCCCCACCGCCACGCACACACCCACACACTCCATCACCATCACACACACTGCCTCACACTACCCCCACCGTCACGCTCACACCCACACACTCCACCACCATGAGACAGACTGCCCCACGCCACCCTCACCGTCATGCACACCCCAACACAATCCTACCATCACAAACACTGTCCCACACCACCCGCACATCACGCTCACCCGTACACACTCTACTACCATCACACACACTGCCCCACAACACCCCCACCATCATGCTCACACCCACACGCTCCACCACCATCACACACACCGCCTCACACAACCCTCACTGTCACACCCACTTCTCCATGCACTCCACCAACATCACACGCAATGCCCCACACCACCCGCACCGTCACGTACACCCCCACACAATCTATCACCAACACACATTCTGTCCCACACCTCCCCCAACGTCACGCTCACACCCACACACTCCACCACCATCAAACACACTGTCCCACCCCACCTTCACCATCACCCTCACCCCCACGCACTCCACCACATCACACACACTGCCCCACAACACTATCACTGTCAGGCACACCTACACACAGTCCACGATTCTCCCACACACTCCCCCAACCTCACGTTCAGTCTCCCGCTCAGTCGCCCACCATCACACTCACTCCACAACAATGCCCCACTGTCATGCTCACTCACCCTGCACAAAGCTTCACCATCAGTCCCACCTAAAAAGACTCTCCCCCACGGTAACGCTCACTCCCCTACACACAGCCCCACCCTGATTGTCAGACCCCGTGCACTGCCCCTCCATCACACACACTTTCCCACACATTCCCATTGTCCCGTTCACTCCCCTGCACATACCCTCATCGACACTATCACTTCCCCACACTCTCCTCCACAGTCACACTCTCTCCCCCACACACTCCCCCACCATCATGCTCACTCCCTCCCACACTCCCCCAGCACCACACGCCCACACAGTCTCCCACCATCACACACCTCACAAACCTTAAACTGAGCTTCTGCCTGTGAAGAGTTGAAAAATGTGTTGCTGGAAATGCTCAGCAGGCCAGGCAGCAGCCGAGGAGCAGGAGAATCGACGTTTCGGGCATAAGCCCTTCTTCAGGAAGGCTGATACGGTGCAGTCCTCACTTTCGCCCTCCTGCCTATGAAAACCTGCCCGGTTGATGCCCTCTCAATGGCCTTTGACCCCATCCCAATTCTATTCCGAAAGTAACAGACAGTATGTCCCATGTGTTCTGTTTGTGATATCCTGTTGCACCAGTCTCAGCCACAGTCTGTGGTGCCACTCCACCTGTTACCCACGAGTAGCGGCTCGTGTTCTAACACCCACTATGTCCCCGAGCAATGGCATTTGGACCAAGCTCCATACTGTTCCCTGGCAATGGGCTGACGTTACGTCCCAATCTATGTTCCTTCACATCGGCCTGAAGATCGACAACCCTCTTCTGTTCCCCCAGCACCGAAGGATTCGAGGAAGACAGTAACATTGGGAGGTTATGATCGCAAGATGGAGAGAGAGTGAATGAGATTGGGGAAGGCAAGGAAAGTGGAATTGAGTGTGTAAATAGGAAAAGGAGAGAGAAATAGCAGCACAATATGAGAGTGGGAGGGGTATATGGTGGGAGAATGACACTCAAATACACTCTCCCCCACGGTAACGTTCACTCCCCTACACACAGCCCCACTCTGATTGTCAGACCCCGTGCACTGCCCCTCCATCACACACACTTTCCCACACATTCCCATTGTCCCGTTCACTCCACTGCACATACCCTCATGGTCACTCTCACTTGCCCACACTTTCCTCCACAGTCACAATCACTCCCCCACACACTCCCCCACCATCATGCTCACTCCCTCGCACACTCCCCCAGCACCACACAGTCTCGCACCATCACACTCCTCACACACTTAAACTGAGCTCCTGCCTGTGAAATGTTGAAAAATGTGGTGCTGGAAAACCTCAGCAGGCTAGTTGAAGCGAACAAGTTGAATTCTACTGAGAGCCAAGTTGGAGTGGGTGACCCAGAAGGGAAATTAAGGACAAAGGGAGTTAAACCCAGCTCCTGTGCTCAGCGCCGTGTCCCTTCCCCATCCCTGAGGACCAGGACTTGGGGCTGAGTCTGTCTCTCTCCAGCTCAGCTTCTCCAACACAAAGACACACAACATGATCGGTCACTCTGCTTATCGGCACACTTTAACGAACATTTTTATTGTTAACAAATGGAAGTGATGGATACAGTCAGTGGGATGGTGCCTTTTCTCACTGGCCCCCGAGTTGTGAGAAACATTGAAATGTTTCCCTGTAACCCCCTTGTGGGATAAGGATGGACAAACCAGCGCTACCCTCAGTTTGTGACCATAGCGACAGGCTGCTCCATTTCTGAAACACTGAACTGAATTGAGAAAATCCCGGATGGTGTGATCAATGAGGGAATTTAATTGATTGATGGATTTGGGTGAAGGGATATTTCAGCACATTCTTCAGCTGCTGCCTGAATTTAGTTTGGGTCACGGCATAAATCACAGTGTTTGTGCAGCAACTGAGGAGCTGCAGCATGAAGCCCAATTCCCCCACAAAGCGATGGACATACACAGACTTATACCCAAAATGCCACATCCGACTCCATACAGAATACACCATTAACGTTGACCATAACAGGATGAAATTGGCCGAGATCACAAACATAAAAAGAATGGATTTTTTTCGTTTTCTCATTTCTGTGTCAGACTGAGCGTCCCCATTGGTGTGAGCGCGGAGTCTCCTGCGGGCTCTGCTGGTCACTAAAATGTGTCTGATGGTGAGAACATTGAGCAGCAGAATCAGGAGAAATGGGACACACGGGGTGAGAATGTAGTGGAGCAACTGGATTGTGACCCAGACACTGGAGAATCGAACAGCGACTGTTGCATCACAAAACCAGGGGCGGTTCGCCAGTAAATAGTCAGCCGTGAAAATAAAATACCAGGAAATGTTCTTTAAACAGTTCAGCACAGTCACTGCTCCCAGAACCACAGCCGCCGTTTTCTCACTGCAATATTTACTTTTCAGCTTCTGGCAACAAATGGCCACAAACCGATCAAAGGTGAAAGTGAGGGTGAACCAGACAGAGCAGTCCGCGGCTGCATAAAGCAGGACAGCGTGGATATTACACACGGGGACGGAGTCCCTCAGGAAATAAAACTGTTCCCGATAAACAATGGGAATGTGTCTCAGGATCAGGTCGAGGATAATGACCAGGAGATCCGCTGCTGCCATGGCCCCCAGGTAATGTCTGACACATGGAGACAATCCACAATCTTTATGAAGCAGGACGTAGATGGTCACTACGTTAACTGTGAGGAAGGAAAACAAATTCATTATCCATCAGCCTGGAGGCAAAGGGACCCGTTTGATTGGGGAGCCAGTAAGATTTTCATATGTGTCCCTGTATTCAGGGATGTATTAAAATAATTGGAGCTGGAATAACAAATGGGAAGGTCAGAATTACTGACAAAAATGTGACAGAAACCGCAAGACCCTCCCTCCCCAAACACACAGAGCCACATCCATAAGGACAGAAGGTTTCGAGAACATTCCCACACACTCGATCACTCGAAAGCAGACACAGGTCACTCCTTCCCATTTCCTAATACGGAGGGTAGAAACGTTGCTGTCCTGAAGGATTCTCTCTCAGTTTCCGGAAGACAAACGGAGTTTGTAATTTTTCTGTATTTTTGTCTAAATTGTGGTCGATCCTGTGGCGTGAAGAAATGCAAACGCAGGGAAAACGTATTCACCCCTTTAACTGCCCGAGCGGCCTTCGGAACAGTGTCTCCTTCTCCCTGGAGCGGGATCTCTTCCCTTTAGGATCTTATCGTCTGTTCAATTCACTAACGTCCGGCCGTTCACAAACAATGTCAGGGACAGAACGTTCCGGGGAATGGAAGTTTTAGAATGTCGGGGACAGAACTTTCCGGGGAACTCCTTGATCTGTCCTTCACCTTTCCCCCATACCCACCCCTCCAACATGATGTACTGTGCCTGGACACACTGTAACATTAATGGGGTGAGAGACAGAGGGCCCATCACAGGTATGGGAACTGAAGGCATTGCCAGATCAGCTGAAATGGTTAGATATTCCACATTCTCAGTCCACCTCACAGAACCAGCCCAGACACCATACACCCAGGGGAGATATATGTTCGCCGTGGAACAGTGTGTAGACCAGGCCAGTGCACTGCTCAGTACAACCCAGCAATGTGTCCGGACTCATCCATTGCACTTATCAATACAACCCAGCAATCTGTCCAGATTGAAGCACAGCACAGATCATATCACGGCACTTTACTTCAAACGCAGACTAGACATCTCTCCAGCTTGGGAAGTTGGGATAGAAACGGAAAAAGTGCAGATGCTGGAATCTAAAGTAGACAGGCAGGAAGCTGGGAGAACACAGCAAGCCAGGCAGCATCAGGAGGTGGATGAGTCGACGTTTCGGGTGTTACCTTTTTGTAAGAGTCCTGAAGAAGGGTTACACACGAAACATCAGATTCTACACCTCCTGATGCTGCCTGACTTGCTGTGTTCCTCCAGCAAGTGTTCAGCATGGGAAGCAGTGCAGACCACACCTGTGCATTGATCTCTAAACTCGGACTTCATATCTGTCCAGCACGGACAGCTGTGCAGATCACAACAGTGCATTGATCTATAAACCCAGACTAAACATCTGTCCAGCACGGGGGCGATGCAGACCACAGCAACGCATTGATCTCTAAGCCCGGACTCGATATCTGTCCAGCAGAGGGAGCTATGCAATTCAAGCAGTGCATTGATCGATGAACCCGGACTAGATATCTGTCCAGCACCGGGAGCTGTGCAGACCACAGCAATACATTGATCTATAAACACAGATTAGATATCTGTCCAGCACGGGGAGCTGTGCAGACCACAGCAGTGCATTGATCTATAAACACGGTCTAGATATATGCCCAGCACCGGGAGCTGTGCAGAAAAAGGCAGTTCATTGATCTATAAACACGGACTAGATATCTGTCCAGCACTGGGAGCTGTGCAGGTCAAGCAGTGCATTGATCTACAAATACGGACTAGATATCAGCCCAGCATCGGGAGCTGTGCAGACCAAAGCAGAGCACTAATGTGTGAACCAGAAACAAATATCCATCCAGCACTGGGAGCTGCACATCCCGCATCATTGCATTATCTATAAACCTCTACAAGATATAGCAAAACACTTGCTGCTCCTATATCAGGGCCTATTGATATAAATAAAAGAGGTTGATGCAAGGGTTCAGATAAGAGTGACTGGCCCTTATGTCAAGGCAATGGTTGCCTTTTGTTGATATCAAGGAGCTTAACAAAACTGGACTTACTGGGAATCAGAGTAAACTCTCCAGTGTTTGGAGTCAAACATGGCACAAAGGAAGATGTTCATCATCTCCTTCCTGGGTCACCTCTGTGCGAGATCCTCAGGGTAGCTTCCTCTTCACAAACGGCTTCAGCTGCTTCGTTAATGTCTCCCTGCTCCCACCCCTATCCGCCCCATCATAAGATCAGAAGTGGGGATGGTCACCGAAGATTCCACAATGTTCAGAACATTTTGTCCCCCCTCAGCTCCTGAACTGGTCTGTGTCAAAGTGCAGCAAGACCCAGACTCCATTGAGGTGTGTGTTGTTAACGTGTCTGTAATATTCATGTAACAGCACTGCCTGACACTGCACATTGCCATAGTGAAGGAAGAGTTCATTCAGCACCTATCGCTGATTTCACAGGAATATGAGGAAGTCATTCAGCCCATTGACACTCTGAGAGAAGAACAGGGACAGCCCATTCAGTGCTTCTAGCATATTACTCAGAAAGAGAAGCAGTCTAGTGTAATGGATCACACCAGAACCCCTGGGCGGCACAGTGGTGAGCACTGCTGCCTCACCGTGCCTGAGAGCTGGGTTCAATTCCCGCCTCAGGCGACTAACTGTGTGGAGTTTGCTCATTCTCCCCGAGTCTGTGTGGATTTCCTCCGGGTGCTGTGATTTCCTTCCACAGTTCAAAGATGTGCAGGTTAATGTGAATTGGCCATGCTAAATTGCCTGTAGTGTTTGGTACGGGGTAAATGTAGGGGTATGGGTGGGTTGCACTTCGGTGTGGACTTGTTGGGCCGACGGGCCTGTTTCCACACTGTAATGTAATCTAATCTACAATGTTTGAAGGCGGTAGCCTCGACTCTAATGTTTTCTTAATTTAAAGGAAATGTAAAGTTTCTCTACCAGATGCAATGTGACTGGTCAATCTACTCAGTGTGAAGCAAAACATCATTAATTTAAACACAAACGATAAAATGAAATCAAAGAAAGAGGAATTTAGAATAACTCAATTCTGTTGGACAAGTTAACAGAATAATAGATCGTGGAGCTATTACTAATGAAATGTTCCAATATAGGGAAATTGCATAAACACAGACCCATAAGAAATATTCAGACACAGAATGTCATAAACATTTCTCCAATCAGCAATTAAACACAACCTCAACAGAAAATTCACAAGATTCAAACTCTGTGGAGACCCCAATAGTTTTTGATGCTGCTGAGAAACCATTGTTAACAACATGGCGTTCAGTATGAGTTCACACGCCAACTGCACAATAACTTGGGGATAGTTTATTATGGCAAATAAAATATTAGGAAAGCCATGCTGGTCTGATGAATGGACTGTCTCAGTTCAAATAATGCTGCTCGTGTTTATGTTGATCTTGTCTTGTGCAGTGTAACCTGTATGCCTTACTCTGTCCAAGTCTGTTTGTACCCTATGATCTGTCTGGCCATTCTTACTAAGATCTGCCTCAACTTCTCATAACTAAAGTGTTTCCCTGTAGTGAGGTACACGAGACAATAAATCAAACCAATCAATCCTGTGTAAACTATCAAAGTCTCTTTTGGAAATAAGTGATTGCTGCCACTCCTCATGTTTCAGCGTCACCATTTCAACGTTTCTCACAGCTGTACAGATTAAACACTCAGCTTCTTCACTCTATCCTCATGTTACCATCATCCGTGTCTTTGGTAAGGAGATCATTCCTTACAAAGGAGATCAAATCTGTACAGAGGGCCCCAAATGCTCTCTCAGCAAGGCTCTACCACAGCAGGAAGATGGATAAGATTATGTACTCGAATCATCTTACAATGAAGGACAGCATACCATTGACTGCACCCAGTGCTTACACAGGGTTTGACTTGGAGCAATCCGCATAGACCTGTGAGTGGGAGGTCATGCTTCCCAAACTTTTTCGAGTTCTTTGATGCAGTGAACAAGAAGGTTGACGACGGCAGAGTGATATACATATTTTCTATGGATTTCAGTAAGGCCTTTGATAAGGCCCCACACGGCAGGCTGCTCTGGAATGTTACATCACGTGGAATGCTGGGGGATCTGGCCAATTGGATACACAGTTGGCTTGCTGGTAGGAAGCAGAGCGTTTAGTGGAAGGATGATGGTTAGACAGGAAGCTGGATCCATTGCTGTTTCTTATCTATAATTTGGTTGAAAATGTACAAGGCACGAGTAGTAAGTTTGCAGATGACACTAAAATAAGTGGGAGCGTGATCAGTGACGAAGTTAACAGAAATTGCAGCAGGACCTTTATCAGGTGGGGAGGTGGGCCGAGAAAAGGCAAATGGAATCTAATATAGATGTGAGAGGAAGATTGGAAAGTTTTATCAAGAGTGGGCGGGCGTTAAGGGGTATATAGAACATAGAACATAGAACATAGAACATTACAGCGCAGTACAGGCCCTTCGGCCCTCGATGTTGCGCCGATCAAAGCACACCTAACCTACACTAAGCCACTATCCTGCATATACCTATCCAATGCCCGCTTAAATACCCATAAAGAGGGAGAGTCCACTACTGCTACTGGCAGGGCATTCCATGAACTTACGACTCGCTGAGTGAAGAACCTACCCCTAACATCTGTCCTATATCTACCCCCCCTTAATTTAAAGCTATGCCCCCTTGTAATAACTGACTCCATACGTGGAAAACGGTTCTCACTGTCAACCCTATCTAACCCACTAATCATCTTGTACACCTCTATCAAGTCACCCCTAAACCTTCTTTTCTCCAATGAAAACAACCCCAAGTGCCTCAGCCTTTCCTCATAGGATCTTCCTACCATACCAGGCAACATCCTGGTAAACTTCCTCTGCACCCGTTCCAGTGCCTCCACATCCTTCCTATAGTATGGCGACCAAAACTGCACACAATATTCCAGATGCGGCCGCACCAGAGTCTTATACAACTGCAGCATGACCTCAGGACTCCGGAACTCAATTCCTCTACCAATAAAAGCCAGTACGCCATATGCCTTCTTCACTGCACTATTTACCTGGGTGGCAACTTTCAGAGATCTGTGTACATGGACACCAAGATCCCTCTGCTCTTCCACACTACCAAGTATCCGACCATTAGCCCAGTACCCCATCTTTTTATTACTCTTACCATAGTGAATCACCTCACACTTAGCTACATTGAACTCCATTTGCCACCTTTCTGCCCAGCTCTGCAGCTTCTCTATATCCCGCTGTAACCTGCCACATCCTTCCTCACTGTCTACAACTCCACCGATTTTCGTATAGTGGGCAGAGAGACCTCGGCGTTCAGCTACATGGTTCTCTGAGAGGGAGTCACAGGTAGACAGAGCAGCGAAAAAGGCATTTGATACAGTGGCCATCGTCAATCAGGGCATTGAGCATCGATTAGATTATTTATAGTGTGGAAACAAGCCCTTCGGCCCAACAAGTCCATACTGAGGAGCAACCCAACCAGCCCATTCCCCTGCATTTACCCCTTCGCCTTACATTATGGGGAATTTAGCATAGCCAATTCACCTGACCTGCACATCTTTGAATTGTGGAAGGAAACCCAAGCAGACAAAGGGAGAATGTATAAACACCGTACAGACAGTTGCTTGATGCAGGAATTGAACCCAGGTCTCTGGTGCTGGGAGGCAGCAGTGCTAACCGCTGTGCCAGACGTTGGGAACATTTATTACTGTTACACAGGACTTTGTTAAGGCTGCACTTGGAGTTTTTCTCACCTTGTTATAGGGTGGATGTTATGAAATTAGAAAGAATGCAGAATAAACTTACAAGGACGTTGCCAGGACCCAATGATCTGAGTTATAGGGAGAGGTTGGACAAGCTAAGTCCTTTCCTTTCGAGTGTAGGAGACTGAGCGGGATCTTATAGAGCTGTATAAGGTCATGAGGGGTATGGATTGGGTGAATGTGTTTTTCCAAGGTTTAGAGAATCAAGCACAAGGGTAGATCAGTTTAAGTTTAAAGGGGAAGGAATAAAAGGAAACCTGAGGGGCCACTTCTTTACACAGAGGGCTGGTACGTGGATGAGCTGTCAGTAGATGTGGTTGAGGGAGGTATATTAACAACATTTCAAAAGCATTTGGATAAATATGTGGATAGAAAAGGACCAGAAGGATATGGGTCAACTCTAGAGAAATGGGGTTAGCGTGGATGGACATTTACAACGTGGAGTCTAACCCTTCTGTTAATTAAAACCTAACACCCAGAAACGCTCGCCTCATCGTCTAACCTGTCAAAATATGAGTGACACAGATCTCCTACATTCCACTATTTAAACAAAAATTCACAAGTTAGTTTCTTAACTTTAACAGTGACCACTAAACAACCACTATTCACAAATACAAGCCCCTCTTTTCTTAACTACTTACTATCTGTCTCCAAAAATAAAAATATGCTGTTCCAAAAGCCCACATATTAACTATTACAATCTCAAGATCACACAGTCTCCATCTTCCCCGCTGTGTTAACTCTTCCAGCTGCTGATCCCCCTGTATCATTTTTTTTTAAACTGCAAGTAGGTTTGACATGAACATGTACCTTTGATCGAGAATGTTTTAAATGGTCAGTGAGGAATATTGCTCTACAACAGCTACTCTGCTTTTGCATAGCAGGGGCTCTACCTCTAGTGTTCATTTGCTGTGTTTATATACTTTCCATGATACAATAATTCTCATAATTTGATTGGTATCCAGGTGTCCAAACAATAATATTTAAATTCCGTTGGTTTCTGGTATCCTGAGCGTTGTTTGAAATATTTGGTTGTATTTTAGTTGTTGTCAAAACAGCAACCAAAACCCAGGTATCCATTTCCCAGCTTATGGTGACATGTGGGACAGCCTGACCTTTAGATACCATTTGTGGCTGCACTTTCTATTCAGCAAAACCTGTTCTGTCTTAAAGTGACCAGACATGCTTTCGGCTTCATAACACCTCCCCCTTAAGAAGAAAAAAACATCATAATGAAAACATGTTTTTTTAAAATTCTACTTCTTTATCATATTATTATGAAATACAAAATTATTAATCTCAGTTATACCATTCATATTAATTGCGCACACACACACACACACACACACACACACACACACACACACACACACACACACACACACACACACACACACATATATATATACATCACTTGAATAAGTCAAATCTTACCTGAACTTTTGTCTTTAAATCCATGATGACACATCTGCTGCACAATTTTAGGAAAAATAGCATGTACATTTTGTAAGTTTACCGTCGGTAACATAAGACTCCAATGAAATAGTCTCATATTCTGGTCTTTAAATATTCCAAACAATGCGACAGAATTGTCGTTTTTGTCCACAACCATCTCTAACAATTTTCTTGTCATGCAAACGTTAAGTGTATTCAGGTCAGTACCAAACTCGGCCATTCTTTTTCAATAATGCAGATGTTGTATTTATTTCTGGTGGATATTGAGTTTTTTTTCGAGAAGTAGCCAATTGGCCATTCAATTCCATCATCATCTTTCTGTATCAATACATCTCCGACCCCTATATTTCTCGCATCAAACACAACTTTAAACGTGTTTCAAAATATTTGGTGTCGCTAAAACCGGTGCTGTGAATAATCCTGCTCTAAAAGTCTTAAATGCCTCCTGGTATTGTTCTGTCAACCACAATTCTGTGTTCTTCTTTAGAAAATCCATTAGCGGTGCCAATACACTGCTAAAGTTTGGAACAAACTTCTGATAGAATCCACTCAGTTCAAAAATCGAAACACCTCTTTCTTCGAGGATGGTCGTGGAAATTCCTCAAAGCCCTTCGTCTTTGTGTTCCATGGGGTCAACCTTCCATGTCCAATGTAATGGACCAAGAACGTTTCCTCTGCCTTCGTGAATTCTGTTTACTTTAAGTTTATTACCATCGAAATTAACTATGAACGCCTTTAATCGCTATTATCTGTAGTCTGCAATATTATGGAAAGAAATCCTGCAGACACACTCAGCCCAATGAAGGGTCTCAAATAGATTTTTATCACTGAACACCACAGATGAAGAAACAGCATAATTTCTGGCCACAAAACACCGATCAGTATTACCCAACTCTCACATGTGACTGCCTTCTTCCTAAAACAATGAAATGATACCAGGCCGCTGATTACTGTCCAGAGTCTCCTCGTTCATGAGGAAAGTGTGCAAAACACCTTCTGAACCACACTCTCTATATTTTAAATTTTAATGAATTATACCTGACGGCCTCGGTCTCTGTTCTCCAACACTGCGAAAGACCCTGCTTTTAACTGTATAGGTCCCGCTCTTGTTTGATTTACCAAACCCAATACCTCGCATTAATCCAAACTAAACTCCATCTGCCACCCCTCAGCCCAGTGTGTGACAGCGCTGTCAGACACTTCACATTTCCACAGTTAAAAGAGGAGTTCATTAAGCCCCTCAAGCTGGTTACACACGGATGTGTAGAAGCCATTTCGCCCAACGAAATGACTGAACAAGAAGAGTGACAGCCCATTCAATTGTGCTGCCTGTTCCCCAGGAAGAAGAGGGTTCTGGTCAGTGCATTGATGTATTAAACAGGAACAGGCAGAGCCCAATCACATCATTGAACCTGTTCCAATGGAGCAGGAGGAGGCCATTCAGACCCTCAAGACATTTATACAGGAACAGGAGGGTGTCATTGATGCTCCAACCTGAAAAACCAATGGAGCAGAGAATGCACACATAGACGACTCAACAATGTTCCTCGTAGCTCCATTGTCTGTGGAACACATGATACTTTAACATGTTTTTCCAGGAGTGAGGAAGGAAGCCAAATGTTTTGTACCAAGTCTCAAAGAGGTATCTTCTATCTCTGAAGACAGACCCATGTTCTCCATGGACTTCAGAAGCTGATGGGAATTGTTAACTGTTTTAGTATGAAGGTATTGAGCCTCCTGTCGGGATTGTGGATTACATGACATTCATAATGTGGGGAGAGGTTACTCAAAGTCTGACCCCGTCTCTCTCTCAATCCAAATAAGGAGAGGCATAGGTGAGAGGGACGTTCCAAGAGGTTTTATACTTTTGAGAACCATGTAAACCAAGTAATAAACAAGTCATGGAATTTATCACCGTATCATTGTCTGTTTGGAATATAGTGAGTGACTGTCCATCCCCTTTACGTTCAATGAAATCACCCCTTATTCCCTCAAAGCGCTACAGTTTAATCCTCATGCACTCCCGATGGTACAATCATCCCAACAATTAGTCTGGTGAAACTCCTTTACACGCTTTCTGCCAAGAGGATTATTCCTTATAAAAGAGAGAAAATCTGCCCACAACACCCCAAATACTATCTCACCAACACTCTCAGGGTTGATTGCAATAATTCTGTTCCTTCACTTAGTTGTCTGAGCTTCTTTCCTGTGCCGTAAAATGACATTCCTTCTCTCTACACTGAGAATGCTGCGGAATTTAGACGTTCCTTACATCTGCACGTCAGCATCAATAAAGTCATCACTAGAGGTGCCGATGGAGATGAATATCACTCTCGGAGGGAGACTCAATGCGAAACATATTCACTCGAAACAGGGAATGGTCACCTACCTGAATGGAAATAACTTGCAGGAACATGGAAATCAGGTAGAGGAAGGGAGCGATATTTTCTTTTGTTTTGCCCTCACGGGATGTGTTGCAGCCCTGGTCAGACCAGTTGTGTTATGCTGATCCTGAACTGAGTAGCTGGTTCAGCTGTTCCACAGGACAGTAGAGAATAAAACACAACACTGTGGGTTTGCAGTCACACAGAGACCTGACCAGGGAAGGATGACCCATCGACATCACTAAAGGACATGAGGCAAACAGATAGGCTTTGTTAAAACAAGTGGTGATGATTTTATTTACATTCCATAAACTTCCTTCATGAGACACCAAAAAAATATTATTCTGTGCCTCTTGATGATGAGTCAATGACTTGACCACCATGCACCGTCGGTCCATCTGACAGAGTCTGTGGAGAGAACAAATTGCCCATCTCAAGTGCAAATATTTTTTGACGGAAGCATAGTTAGGAGGGACTTGAAACAGTTACATCTGGACTCATCAAAGATACAAACGATGGATTATTCAGCAGTTGCACTGAGGCTGAGAAGGTGACTGATTTTTTCTGATAGTGGTCTTAGGCAGAATTGGTGAGTGGGGTGAATATGTAGAAATGTAAATCTGAATGGAGAAAAAAGATCATGGAGTTTAAGAACAGTGTGGTTTCTCCTCGCGTATTGTTGAGTAAGTTGTGAACAGTAATTTGCTAGTTATGATCTGTCAAGAATAACATTTTTGACTGGATCTGAAAATGATGACTTCGAAATTCTAAAATTTGAATATGTACAGCAATTCAGTTCAACTCAGCTTAATGGTCAGGTGGAATGACTGACCAGGAACACCAACTATAGCGAGGATGGGATAATAACCACCTTGAATAATCCAAAGGATATCTTCGATCTGTGATGCTAATGATATCCAAGGCTGGGAAAAGTAGTAAAGTCCCAAGGATAAACTCCTGTCTGTTCTAATATTCCAGCCTAATGTTGTCAGATTCTGATCAAATATTGGAACATTCCAGTGTAATGCTCTCAGATTCTGATCTCTCCTCCCGCGCCTCTCAAGCTGCTGATCCTTGTTAGTCCAGTCGGTGAAGCTCCCCCCATACTGGTATAACACATTGAACCGAGTCCTTAATCAATAGAAGAGGCAAACCCTCCAGTGACACATTTACAGTCACTGAACACAGAGCTCGAGCCAACGCCTTTCATTTCAATGTTGTTTTATTAAAATTCAAAACATTGATTCAAACTTCCGCATTCTGGATGGGATATCTGAGGGTGACTGATGGAACTAATCTTAAGGATGGTAGATTAATTGAGTGTAGCCATTCAATCTGCCTTGGATGTAGGAGCAATACCATAAGTTTACCAGAATGTAAACATGCTTCTCTGTTTATAAATGGAAACGTAAATCCTGGAATTAGTGATCAAGCATCAGTATTTCGATAACATACTGAGACAATTTTTATAGTTCATAATCTGAAGGGAATATGTGTCTGAGAAACGTGTGGTTATAACAGACAAATGACATGGATATGTTAACAGAGAACTGAACGTGACAAATGCAATTCAGATTGTTATTCCAGGTTCAGAGAGAGGCAGATGAGGCCTGTCCTATTGATGTTATCGATGTTAGTGAACTGTGATGGAGTGTCATTTACGGGATTCAATTACATTGTGAATATGGCGCTGTGGAGGAGACAGAACACAGAGAGAATTGTGGGAAATGGCAGTTCAGACAGGAGTGAGGGAAAATAATATTCCCCAGTCATCAGTATTGGAATGTTACCATCTTTAACTCATATGAATACATTTAAAATGAGGAATGAGGAGTAAAATCCGTTTATTGAACACAAAAGACAGGACAAAATTATTTTCTGTCCATACTAAACTATGGGAAGTACAAAGAAATAAGATACACTCATAATATTGAGCTACATAAATTGAAATGAGTATTACAAAACCACGGAAGTTTTGTGCAATTTTATCAATCATTATTTGGCCCACAGCTGAGATGCTGATTTCCCCTCTGTCAGTGATCCACCGCATTGAGAATCTCTGGTGCAGTATCTCAGTATTGAGGGGGTTCTCAGTTCCTGCTGCTGTTCGCCCAGTCTATTTAAATTAAATCACTTTCTCACTGCCGAGAAAAAAAAAATCACTTGGCCTTTTGGACTCTGTTTAACTGTCAGCAACTCGGCTCTGTGATATTATTGGCGATAAATGCTCTGGGACCACAGCCAGTATCCGCACAGTGGTCAAACGGTATGGCAATAGATAAAGACCTTGCCGTCCGTGAGAATTTCTAAATAAAACTTTCATTTTCTGTCTGTTCCTGTTTATCTCCCCTCATGCTGTCTTCTGATCTATCCAACTCATACTCTTTTGACATCCCTCCAATCACTCCCTATTCCCAAATTGTGCAGTTGTACAGCTTGATGTTGTGGTAATTTTGGAGAAATGGATAGAGCAGGTACAGGACTGATCGTTGGAACGTCCGGGGTTTATATGCTTCATTAAGAACAAGGAAGGGACTGGGTGTTTAATACAATCTAGTAATTTAAATGGAAGATTCTTCCTATGCATTATAACATTTCCCCTACTCCTCGTATTAAAAGATGAGAAATAAACTCGATTAAATCCACCCTGCTATAACCCTCCTTGTCATCAAGGTGAATCTCCTGCAATAGGGCAACATCCACCCTCTCTTTTTTAAGACGTGGAAGTATATGTTTCCTCTTGACTGGCAGATGGCTCCCCTTAATGTTTCAGGCACACCATTTAAACACATCATTATCCATAACACACTGTCGCAACATTTGAACTCTCGACAGTTTCACATCAAATTACACATCGCAGAACATTAATGACAAAAGACTCATTGAGCCTGAAAACTGTACAAACTAAAACTACTACAACTAACAAACTCTAAAAACTTTCCAAAGCTAAACACATAAAAAACCAAGAACGAAACAAAATCCAAAGTGCCAATGACACTTGATAGGGGAATTTACCCTATTCCCCCCACCCACTGGGTACGCTTACATATCCCAAAACTTCACCTTCTGCCCGCTACCAATATGGCATCTAGGGCAATTAATGACAAAAATCGGGCTTTAACTGCCCTTAGGTCGGCACTTAGTCATCACAACCACACTTGTCACTCACTCCAGCTGAAGCCATAACCCAGACACAAGCAAAGAAAGAGAAAACGAGTTGTCATACTAATGAAGAAGTTAACAGAACTCTACCCATCCCCGACTCTAATTTAACACTGGTTAATACCAGAAAAATCCAACAAAATTTCTTTAAGAGAGGAACATGACTATCGAAATATCCAGCTTACTTTCAAATGTCTACAAAGTTTTCGCTTTCTCTGGCGAGTCAAAAGAGTGTATGGATCCATATGGATCCATTGAAAGGAATATAGAGCATCGCTGGGAACCGTAAGGAATACTGAATCCCGAGTTCCCTTACTCTTCTCTTGATATCATCAAAAGATTTTCTTTTCTGAATCACTGCTACCTAAAGGTCATGAAAGAATTTAATCCTGGAGCTCTCGTGAATTAAATCCATTGGAAACCACACTGAGTTTCCATCAGTCTTTGTTTATCCCCATAAATATGTAACTACACAAGGACAGGGCGATGGCGTTGGTCTGAGTCTGACCTGCGCGCCATAACCCGATGAACTGTCTTAGTCTTCACTCGTCCCTCTTCACCTTCGAACGGAAGGAATTACAGCAGCCAGATCTAGAAAAATCTCACTGGCTGACCACCTGCTGTACCCACGATGTGAACATTCTTCATCATGTCCCTGTTCTCGAGGTGATGATCTTGTTCAGCTGAGTTACGGACCTGTATTTCAAGGGCGGGGGTCCTCTTCCGAGAGGAATCGCCCGCGGTCTCTGTCAATGCAATTCGGTGCTTGACATTGTTCTGTTTCCAGGGCTGTCAAGTTGCTGTTTTTGGAGAACGGCTGAGAGCGGTTCTAGCCTACTGCTGAACTTGTGTTCAATCATGCCTTCAATCATTTCACATAACTTGGTGAACTCAGTGACCAAGTCCTGGTGAGTAACTGGGTCTATCGAACGAGCAGAGAGAGTTGCAGCTACAGCCTCAGGCATGCACCGTGTGTTGGGACTTACTCGATCCTTTACCCATGTTTTGTCATTTCCCTTTGACAAAACGGGATTATAAAGATTCTATCGCTGTTTTTAGTGTTGAATTTTAAGTAAATGGCTGGGATGGGGTGTGTTAGAGATCAACTTGGCCTGTGCTGTGATGCAGAGCCCAGTAAAGCAGACATTCCGGATCATCGCCATCTTGGATTTTCCCTTAACATTTTATCGATATTATCATTTCGTTTTAAATTATATTCCTGGATGTTCTGAAGCCGTGTCATTTGGTACCACTGTCTACATTTCCCCCACAACGCACATTCCTGCTAATCCCCGATAATCCTTGACTCCATTCTTATTTATGAACCTTCTGTCTGTGCGTCAAAATATTCAATATCTCTGCGTCCAATGCTCTGCGGGGAAGAGAGTTACAAAGGCCCACAACACTGAGAAATCAAGAATAAAACTCAAGATCTGAGTGTGAGATTATTTTTTCTTTGTCTCCTTATCTGAGAAAGCATATAATTACATTGGAAGCAGTTCGGAGATGTTTCACTTCACGTATTCCAGGAATGAGTACCTTATATTATGAAGGCTTTAACATGTCACTCTTGGAAAGAGACTTGATCTTATTGAAACATACAAGACCTAGACGAGCGTGGATCAGATAGATACCCATTGGGTATTGTCCAAATTTATTGTCATTTTCATCGAATCTCTACAGTGTGAAAGCCGCACATTCCGTCCATCAAGTCCACACTGACCCTCAGAACAGCATCCTCCGGGTCCTGCACCCCCTACCCTATCCATATAACCCTCCTTTTTCCATGACTAACCTTCCTAACCTGCACATCCCTTGGCACTATTGGCAATTTAGCATGGCCAATCCACTCTAAGCTGCGGATCTTTGGACTGTGGGAGGAAATTGGAGCATTGTGAGTAAACCAACATAGATACCTGCATAGATAATGCTCAAACTCCACACAAAACGTCGCCCGAGTTTGGTATTAAAGCCAGCTCCTTGGGGATGGGAGGTAGCAGTGCTAACCACAGATCCGCCATGCACATCCATTAGTTCTAGTAACTACTTGTGGCTGACTAAAGAAATCTGCCTGACTTATTCCTGTCACTGAACCTGATCCGGTCTGAGACCTTTATGATCGGCCGTATCACCAACCTGGTTACATTTAAAATTTGTTGGGAGCAGTGGAGGAGTGTGACTAGAAAATGAAACGGTGGCACACTGCAACCTCAGTCAGAGCAGGAATTAGGAAAATTCACCAAGTGGGCATTCATTCCAGTGGGAATTCTCTTTCCCAGAGATTTGGGAGGGCTGAATCTTTATATTATATTGAGGCTGGCTTCATCTGAATTTCCATCGACAGGTGAATCATGGATAATAGTGCCTGGAGCGCAAAGTGCAGCTAGAACACAATGGGATGAGCCGTGACCTTAATTACTGGTGAAGTAGTCTCAAAGGGCCGAATGGCCCCCTCGTGTCCCTCAGCCCTGTGTTCTGATGTTCCATTCAGCCCTTCTGACCTGCTACACAAGGGCAGATCGAGGCCACTCCGATGGTTCGGTGTAAAAATGGAAATGTACTTGGAAAATCCAGCCTGGGTCAGGAATCGAGTCCCACCCATAACTTATGAAATTAATAAATAGTAACAGATGTAGGTCATTCGGCCTCTCAAGCTAGCTCGTTCATTTATTAAGAACATCGCTGATCTACTCCAGGGTTCAACTCCACCTTTTGCCGACTCCTGTATCCCTCCACATCTCTCTGGGTTAGGGAATTCCAGACATTCACTAGATTCTGAGAGAATACATCACTTTGCATCTCAGATTGAAATCTAAATTCCTTATTCGGTATCTATGTCTACGAGTTCGACACTCTGCCCAGGAATGGAATCAACTTCTCAACATCTACCTTCTCAAGCCCGCTGTGTATCTTGTATATTTCACCAGTATCACTCTTCATTCATTTAAACCCCAATGAATAATCACCTCACCATTATAGAGATTCTGAATAACTCAACCATTTCATCTCTGGATGCCGGCTAATGATCCAAACTGGTTACTTGCTGCATCAGCATGCTGAATTTATGTTTCATACACTGGAAGACTCCAATCATTTTGTACCACTCCTTTTCTGGAAGTCCTCTCCATTAAATAGCAGCCTGTCTTTTGAGTCTCAGCGTCTTCCACAAACTCGGATGTATATTGCACTCAGCTCCCTCCTTCAGGCTATCAGCATAGATTGTAAATAACTAATGCCATCGGACTGATATGTATGGCACTCCAGCATATACAGCTTTATCTTAAGGATCATTAATCTTGACTCTCCGATTTCTATGTGTTAACCAATCATCATCACATGTTAATACATTATCCGTCATCCTACGATCTTCTGGCTTGAGTCAGATCTTTTATTTTGTAATACCTTGGGGAAAATCACTGAAAAGCCTCTTGTCTACCAGATCTGTTTTATCAAGTCCACTTGTTACATTCTCAGGCATCTCCAGAATATCTTTGCATGATTTTACAGGGCAAAATAAAATTTCTCTTTCATAAAACCACACTGACTCTGCGTGAAGCTTTCCTCAATGTCCATGCTGGCCAGGTTGTCCAAACTAAACTAGTCCCAACTGTTTTCATTTGGCCCATATGCCACTAAATGTTTCCCATTCATATGTTTGTCCAAATGAGTCTTAAATGTTGCAGCTGTACATGGATCTACCACTCTTCCTCTGGCAGCTCATTCCATACCCACACCATCCTCTGTGTTAAAACACTGCCTCCTCGTCCCTTTTAAATCTTCCCCCTTTCACTTTAAACCTTTGCCTTCTATGGTTGAACTCTCCCGCCCTGTGGCAAAGCCCTTGGATATTCACCCGATCCATACCTCTCATGATTTCGTAAACTTCTACAATGTCAGCCCACAATCTTCTACACTCCATCTGATACTAACTTCAAGAACAAGCATTTAAAGGTAAGTGCTGCAAATTTGAAACTTTATTCAACATGACAGTAAAACAATACTCAGCCCAAACTTCATACTGTTATTTGTCTTTCTCCATATTACAATACTGAGGCAGCATGAAACGCTTACGAGTGCCAACAAGAAGTCATGCACCTGAATTTATTTGTCTAAAGGGGGTGATGATCTCGACAATGAAAACGTATCTATGGCCAGATCTATATAATACCATATAGTCAACATTCCCCCTCCTGGCCTCCCGATGGCCTTGTGTGCTTGTGTCGTCCTTATCTTGCACTCAATAGAGAGAACCCCTTTCTCCCCGTCACATCTCAATTTAAACCCGTTTTACATACTCTTCTTTTATCTTTTGTCAGACCCTCTTTTCCCTGTCACCCACTCCCGATCTCTGGCTACGGATTAAAAGCACATTTTCCAATCATTTTCAGTTCTGAAGAAGTGTCACACTAGACTTGAAACACTAATTCTGTTTCTCTGTCTCTGCAGATGCTGATAGACCTGTTGAGTTTATCCAGAAATGAATAGGGGCACAGAACAAATTTTCAATTAAACAATTAACGATCGATACTGGAAATAAAAATACCAAAAATTGCTGGAGAAACAGGGAGCTTTGTAGAAGGTTCAATGGACCTGAAAGTTTATTCTGCATTCACTCCAGAAAATGCTGCAGCATCTTCAGCAATGCCTTCAGCAATTTCTGTTTTTGAACAATTTCCAACGACATATGTCAAAGATGCTCAAGCATCCTGTCCAACATGGTGCGCCCTACACTGGGGACTGAACGATAACCCATGGTGACAGGTTCCTTGACTCTGAAACTGCATAAGGCTGGCATCACTGACCCTGCAGAGCTCTGACCTATGGTCAGGGAGAAAAACAGAAGGAATCACATTCACTTCAAATACGAAGATGGCATTACTGAAAGGAAAAGATCCAGATTAGAACCTCAAATTGATTGAGTTAAAGTAACAAATTGGAGGCGTGACGCCAAGGAAAGAATTTCAGCAGATTGAGAATATGAAAATGGAAGGGTTGCCGCATCAGAAACCAGAGTAGGTCAGTGAATACAGGGCTGTTGGGTGAATGGGTCTCGGTGTGAACTGGGGGACAGTCAGTGGAATTGAATTGTAGATATTGCAGCTTAAACTGGGTTATCATCTGATGCTGTAGATCATAGCAGCAGCAGAAGCAGAATTGTATTCAATGACAATCTGTATCCTTTCCCTCAGGATAATCTCTCAGTCCACTATTACCATCAAGCAGATTTATGGTTCAGTGACGAGTGTGGGTGAAGATGCCAGGGTCGGTACCATGTGTATCTTTACCTGATGACAATGCATTAAAGCTACCACAATTGACTGGTTACATTCGAAACAGCAGAACTAACATCTGGTACAGAGGCAGAAATGATCCCATGACTAACAAACTGATCTAAGCTCTGTCATCCTGCCAAATCCAAGCATAAATGTCAATGAACCATTAAACAACTTACTGGAGGAGAAGACTCCACAAATATCCCCATCGTAAATAATGGAACAGTCCTGTACATCAGTGTAAAAGTCAAGTATGTGGTGTCTGCACTATCCTCATTCAGACATGTTGAGTGGATGATCCACCTCACCCTATCGTGATGCCCACAGAATCACAGATGAAAGTCTTCAACCAATTCGATTCGCTGCAGGTGACATGAAGAAACAGCTGAACACAGTAGGTACGACAAAGGCAATGTGCCCTGACACTATTCCTGCTGCAGGGCTGAAGACTTGTGCTGCACATCAACCCGTGTCCCTGGGGAAGCTGTTTCATTCCAGCTCCAACTCTCACATCTCCCTGGCAATGTGGAAAATTACTCAGCTATGTCCAGTTTCCTAAAAGGGGAATAAATACAATCTAACCAATTACCACCCCATCAGTCCCATCACGACAGTAAATTGGTGGGAGTTCTTTTTTTCACAGAGTTGACAAGCAGCACAGAAATAACGAGCTCAATGTGATTCCGATAGGTCCCCATGTGGAGATAGTGCTGTTGTGGAATTGTCATTGGATTACTAATACAGGCCAGGCTAAAGCTTGGGCAGCTGGTGGCAGTGGTGGAATAATAAAAATAATAAAAACAATTATTAGCATATCGAGATCTAAAATCAGGTGTCAGGAACAGTCTTGTGTCCAATGTTGATTGTAAACTTCGATCTCCTTCCTCAATGTACTTTCAGGAAGTGTCTCCAGACGCACAAACATGTGACACACTCTTCAATGGTCTCTAAAACAGCCAAGCAAGACATTCCATTGTATCAAATGGTCCAATCTCTTAAAGGATATTCTCGGAGAGAACACCAGGCCCCAACCTTGGTGTCAGAAAAGGGAACGGGAAACGTAGTCCTGTTGAACCTGCAGAAACCTCCTTCCGAACGTCTGTCCGTTTGTGACAATATTTACAGCGCTTTCCCACAGACTGCACAGAAACATCGGGAAATGAGTACGCCACACAACACATTGAGCTTTCTCTGTGC
This sequence comes from Chiloscyllium punctatum, assembly GCF_047496795.1. Classification (NCBI taxonomy): domain Eukaryota; kingdom Metazoa; phylum Chordata; class Chondrichthyes; order Orectolobiformes; family Hemiscylliidae; genus Chiloscyllium; species Chiloscyllium punctatum. The sequence continues at coordinate 124,438,204 of NC_092744.1, read as the reverse complement.
TAGTTAATGGTCGTACATCTCCTTCATGCAGTTTTAACCATGCAATATTCGTATGCCTTAATATGTTTAAACATTGTGAAATATAAAATGAGAACTGCTGTAGTCCCTTCAGCCCATCAATTTTGCTCCTTCATTCAATATACAGGCAGTTCTCAGATAAAGTGTGTTGATTAAATACAATTTAGCTGCAATGTGATTCGTGAACCTTTTTCCATAAAGTGAACTCCCGTTCACTGTGACGCAATTCCTTTCCGGGAACCAACTGAACAGCAAAACCCAGCCTCAGGATACTCTGTCTGCAAAATATACAATCAATGTGTTCAGCTAAAACAGGAATGCAATCCGCTCTGGAAGCCTTGAAACTGAGCCTGAAACGGGGAATTGTAATCTTCATTTAGAAAGAACTTTATTTCAAACTGTGGGAAAATCTTCAGGAGAACTGGAGTTTCCCCATCGGCATCACGTGTTCAGTCAGCCCCACGCACTTTCTGGTGAAGTGTGTGGTAACAGGTACACTGCTGTAGTCAGTGACTGTAGTTTGAAAGTGTTACAGTTAGAGGACAGTTTCATTACCATATGTGATTTAAAGATGTATTTTAGACTGTGCTAGTGTGTGTGTTAGACAAACATTAACTTTTCATTTTACTGACATTTGGGGGGGTTTGTCCCTTACCCTCTTTTTCCCACAGACGCCATTATTAATATTGCACGATTTTCAACAACACGGTGTTGCACAGGAACACATCTACTGCGTTATTGGAAAACAGCCTGGACTTATAGCTGATCTATCTTCACACGATACTCCTGCTCTCTCCATATTCCTATAATTTTCAGATATGCTTATTTATATTCAGCGTCTTGGTTTCCACATCCTGATCTGGGGAAGAGTACCCCTGGTTCGCCAGTCTCTGAGTTCAGACATTTATTCTCATCTCAATGCAAAGTGGCCAGTTTGTACCTAATACTGTGGCCCCTTGTTTTAGATGTCCAAGCCAGGGAATTACCGTCCCTGCTTCCAATCTGTCTCCCCCTGTCAGAGTTTTATATATTTCACTATGATCACCACTCATTTTCCTAACCGGCATGGAATATAAGCCCAGTCGCCCCAAACTCTGCTCCAACAACAAGCCTGTCATCCCAGAGATCAGTCTGGTCATCGTTCACTGCTCTCCCTCAATATCAGGTTTGTCCTTTATTGGGCAAGGAGACCAAAGCTGCACACAATACTACACAATGTTCGAGATGGGGTCTCACTAAGGCCCTGTACAGCTGCAGTAAGATACTCTTACTCCTGTACTCAATAACCCTGAAATGAAGGTGAGTACACCATTTATCTGTCTACCCGCTTTCTGCTCCTGCAATATTGCTTTCAGTGACTGATGTACAGGGAGATCCAAATTCATTTCAATGTTCCAGTTCCCCACTTGCAGGGTCTATGTACATTGGTCAGCGTGCCAATGCCATTCCCAGAATTGACTTCTGGCTTCCGAACTCACTGCCCTACATGTACCTATAGGGCTGCGCAGAAATAAACAAAAATGCAGCTTAAGTTCCTTTATAGAACAACATTTATCAACCACGCCCTTTTGAAATGAGAGGCTGCCATTTTATTGTTCCCATCAAAGTGCACAACATCTCATCTCTCCCATTGGTCTCCATCTGCCACATATTTTCCAAGTAATTTCACTTGTCTCAATCACTTTGGAGCTTTTTTACATCCCCCTCACCCACTCACGTGCTGTCAACAGAGTTGGGAATGTTACATTTGAGCCCCTCAACCAAATATATGATGTGTATTGGGAATAGCTGAGGCCGCAGCCACGATCCTTGCTATATCCTATTAGCCTTCCATTTTTTAAAAAAGAATTGTTTTATTCCTATTCAGTGTTTCCTGCCAGCTCTCCCATTCTAAACCCATGACCATATATTAGCCTCAGTTCCAAAGGATTCGAATTCGCACAATAGGCTTGGGCTTTATCAAAAATCTTTCTGAGATTCAACTCGTATTGCATTGATAGCTTCTGCATAATTTTGCTAAAAGCCACTTTCTCAAATATGATTCCCATTTCATAAATCTCTGTTGACTTTGTCTATGCCCATTAATGTCAGTCCGATACTTTCTCTAAACTGTTTAGTTGCTAACTTCATTCTATTCCATTTTTCACACCAGACTAAAGTTCCCTAGTATTGCTAGGAAGTTTTCTTTTTTGTTTTGTTTTCCGCTGTGAAGGCATAGCTGAAGCATTTGCTCCATAGTTCTGCTATTTCCCGGTTCTCAATTATCTGGTATCAAACTGTAAGAAAGGTGCACATTTCTTTCTCTTAAGTTTGCCATTGGCAAATTTTCAGAAAGTATTACAAGTTCTGTCCTATAAAATTTGTTAAGATATTCTTCAGAATCCTATCAATTCCTATTTTAAGGTACTCAGTGATTGGCCTTCCACAGCCATACAATCACAGAAGCAAAGTTACTGTACCATCAGAAATACAGCACGATCTAAATGAGGCCCATTTCCTGACACAATGCGCATAGCCGTGAATCTTAAGGCATTTCAAGAGCACAACCGTGTATTTTCTAATGGTTTTGAGTTTACCATGACAACCCCCCTCTCAAGAATTGCATTTCAGACCCCAACACACTCTGGGTGAAAAGTAATCTCAAATCCTCACTAAACCGCAAACCCTTCACTTTATAAGTGTGGCCCTTTGACTAAAAGGAACAGTTGCTGTCTTTCCACCCTGTCCATGATCCTCGTAATACTATGCTTCTGAATCACGTCCCCCTCCGCCTCCTCGCCTCCAGTCTAAACAACCAAAGGTTATCCAGCTTCTCTCCATAGCTGATATGCTCCATCCTGGTGAATCTCTTCTGCACACCCTCCTGTGCACTCACATCCTTCCTGTAATGTGGTTACCAGAACGACACACAGTATTCCATGTTGGCCACACCAAAGTTCCGCATTACTCTTACAATCTGTGCCTCAATGAATCAAGGATATGTTTACCGTCCCCTATGCTTTCTCAAATTGTGTATTAACCTGTCCATCACATTCAGGGTTGTGTGTAGAAGCACCCTCTGACCTTCCTAGTGTGCTGCCATTCATTGAATCCTCCCCTGTCTGGTTCCTTCTTCCAAAGTGTATCACCTCATTTTTATCAGGATTACATTCCATCTGCCATTGAACTACCAGCTGACCATTCCATCTGTATCTTCCCGTAAATTAAGGCCTTCCTCCTCACTGCCAAACAACCGGTCAATCTGCGTATCAAACACAAACTTACTTATCACACTCCCCACTACTCGTCCATATTCGCAGCTACATCATTTATGAGTACCACAAATATTAAAGTGGAAAATCACACAACATCAGGTTAGAGACCTACAGGTTTGTTCGGAGGCACTAACTTTCGAATCGCTACTTCTTCATCAGGTGATTGTGCGCTTTGTTGAAGAAGCAGAACTTTGAAAGGTAGTGCCGCCGAATAAACCTATTGGTCTATAATCTGGTGTTATGTGATTTTTAGCATTGTCCACCTAGTCCAACACCAGTACCTCCAAATCACAAATAATCAGGGACACAGCACTGATCCCTGTAGTATACCACTGGACACTGGCCTCCAGTCACACAAGCAGTCAACCATCATCTTCTGTGTCCTACCACTAAACATCATTTGGATGCAATTTGACAAGTCACGAATGAGTCCTACCTGTTCCCTGGTTATTCTGATTCCGCTGGGCACACTTGTAGAATATCTGGGAATTCTCCTTAATCTTGTCCTGCCAGCAGATTTCCATGCCCCTGTGTTAGTTAGTCCCCTACGCGTGCAGAATTTCCTCCTTATTGCAGTCTTAAATGGTCTGTCCTTTATCCTGCCATTATTTCCCTTGAATGTGGATTAGGCAGCCGGAGAAACATCCTGTTAATTTGCAACTTGTCACATGTTTTGTGACCTTTATAAATTTCACATTGACCCATCTCTCATTCTTTGAAACTCTGGAGAGCACAGGGCGAGTTTCCTCATCATGCAATCTCGCCAATTGAGGGATTAAACTGGAGAATGTCCATTTAACCTCCTCTGTCGTCAATATATTCTTTCTCAGATTTTGTCACCAAAACTGTACTCAGTATTCCAGGTACAGTACTCACCAACACGCTGTTAAACTGCTTCAACATGTCTTTACATCTGTATTCTGACTCCCTTAAATCAAGGCAATCCAAACTTTAACTTGACACTTGCGTATATTCCTCCAAATACCCTTCACATTCATTGCATTTACGAACTCATTGTGTGAGTTCTTATAGAAAGTCTTCTGATAATCTAAAATATGCCAATTGTACTGGTTCCCGACTATCTATGCTGTAAGAATCAACTTCAAACAATTCCAAAGCTTGTCAAGTATGATTTCCCTTTCGGAAATGTATACTGATTCTCTCCAATGTTGCTGTTAATTTCTAAATAACGAATATCACATCCTATATAATAGACTCCAACAGTTTCCCACAAATGTCAAGTTAATTGTTCTGCAGTGTGGAAAACTATCTCTTCTTCCCTTTATAGATGCTTGGATCACTACCGTACATCTGTAGTGCTTGGATCACGTTTACTAACGTCCATTTATCTACAACGGCTTCGAGACTATGCAGAATGTACAGGAAAATGGAACACATTCATCGACAGTGCAACTAATACTTCTATTAGTGGTTTATTTCTGAAGATTTTGGTATGAAGTACATCTGGTTTGTCAAGCTTAGTAATGCTCAATCGAGCTGCATGTTCAAGTAAAGCCTTGTTACTGATATAAATTGACTTTATGTCTTTTGATCCATAAGTCCTATATAATGACGTCGTATTTCTGGGTGATTTTCTGGATCTTCCTCCATGAAGACAGATGCAAAGTAACTGGCTATTTGCCTGGCCATTTCCGTGTTATCCATAATAAGCTTGTCTCTCCTGATTGCAGATTTCCACACTTGACTGTGCTTTTCTCTTTCCTTTGAAATGTAGATCATAGATTTATTCAGTCTTTGTGTTCCTGTTTGTTTGCATGCATGGTCGCTTTTTGATTTCCTTACCCGTTTCATGGCCCTCCTTTTCTGGATCATAAATTTCTGAGAATTCTCAGGATTCCACAATGTCTGGAATTCTTCTGAAGTCACTTCCTGTGATTAATATAATCTTTAATTTATTATGCTAATCATTGTTAACTCACTTTCTCACTCTTGGGTGTTTTACCTGAAATAAATAGACATATTTTTCAGACTTTGTAGTATTCCTATAAATCTCCTTGTCCTGACCAGATATATTCAGGAACACTGCAGGAGGACAGGAAAGAAATAGCGGGGGCCCTGGTTGGTACTTTTGCATCAGCGGTAGCCAACGGGTGAGGTCCTGGAGGACTGGAGGGTAGTGAATGCTGTGCTGTTATTCATGAAGGGCTACAAATAAAAACCGGGGAACTATAGACCAGTAAACCTAAAATTTGTAGCCGGTAAGTTACTTGAGAAGATTCTGAGGGAGAAGATATACATACATTTGGAAAGACAGGGCTTTGTGAATGGGGGATTATGGCTCACAAATTTGTTAGACTGCTTTGGTAAAGTTTCCAGTAACTTTCGTAAGGACATATGGATTTCAGTCAGACCTTCAATAATTTTCCACATGGTAATCTGCTCTGGAAGGTTAGATCATATGGAATTGAGGGGGAGCTGGCAAATTAGGTCCAAAATTGGCTTGATGATAGGAAGAAGAGGGTAATCGTGGAACGATGCTTGTCGGGCTTGGAGGCCTGTGATGAATGGAATACCTCAGGGGAGACACATATCTATGATTTAGATGAGAATGTATAGACATGATTTGTAATTTTCAACGTGACACTAAAATAGATGGTATCGTGGACAGTGAGGAAGGTTATCAGAAATTTCAGATATTACGGCATTACCTTGATCAGGTGGGGAAGTGGGCCGAGTAATGGCAAATGGAGTTTGATTCAGAGAAGTGTATGTTCTTGCATTTTAGAAAGTCAAATCAAGGCAGGAGTTTCATGGCGAATGGCAGGGCTTTAAGGAGTGCAGTGGACCAGAGTGACCTTGGAATTCAGGTGCACTGTTCTCTTAAGTGGAGTCCCAGGTAGACAAGACACAGAAAAAGGCATTTGGCTCACTGACCTTCATCAGTTAGAGCACTGTGTATCGAAATTAGGGGGTTATGTTGCAGTGATACAAGATGTTGGCGATTCCATACTTGTAGCGTCATGTTCAGTTTTGTTCACTTTCCTCGAGGAACGATGTTATTAAACTGGAAAGACTGCAGAAGAAATTTACAAGAACGTTGCTAAGACTCAACGGTCTGAGTTATGGTGAGAGGTTGGACACACTAGGAGATTTTAGTTTAGAATATATGAGGCTGAAGGGGATCTGATAGTAGTGTAAAAGATCATTGGAGGCATGGATAGAGTGAATGCACTCAGTCATTTTTCCGCAGGATTGGGCAATCACGGACCAGAGGGCATCAATTTCAGGTCAGATGGGAAAGAGTAAAAGGGAACCTGAGGGGAAATTTCCTTTACACACAGGGTGGTATGCAAATGGGATGAGCTGCCAGCAGAAGTGGCTGAGGCGGGTAAATTCACAAAATTTAAAATAAATTTGGACAAATACATTTGGACAAATACACAGGTAGGAAATGATTAGAAGGATACAGGGAAATGGTAGGGAAATGGGGTTAGTGTGAATGGACATTTTGTTCGGAATGGACCAGTTTGGGCCGAATGGCCTGTCTCTGTGCTGTTAGACTATTTGGGTCTAACAACCATTGTTCTCCTACTGAATGTTATATTGAACTTTCCCAATTCACTGGAGCGAACTTGACCCTCTAACCTCTGGGCTTCCATGATGTTTGACCAGAATGTTCACACATTCCACATTGAATGCAGACGCCGTGAAAAATATAACATATTAATGTCACTATTCCTCTAAAGCTGCGTCCAAGCAAGGTTAGTAATTAGTCTTTCCGACCACACAATAGACAATAGTCAATAGACAAAAGACAATAGGTGCTGGAGTAGGCCATTCTGCCCTTCGAGCCTGCACCACCATTCAATATGATCATGACTGATCATCCTTAATCAGTATAACACAACACCACACCCGAAATAATCCGCTCTCTAGTTTGGTTCACAACATACTCTTCAACCAACCTGATATACACTTATGGAATTTATTTTTCACAACATTAGCAGTCACTTAGTTAACTCAGTTTCGATGTAACTTGACATCATCCATTATTACTGCAGAAGCCACAAGTATTTGTTACTTATTCACAGGATGAGGGCTTAGCTGGATAACCAGCATTTAGTGGCCATGCCAGACGGTAGTTAAGAGTCAAAAGCGTTGCCTCGGATCTGGAGTGACATGCAGGCCAGACCAGATAAGAACAGCCGTTTCCTTCCCTAAAGGGCATTAGTGAACCAGATGAGTTTTTCTAACAATCAGGAATGGATTCCAGATCATCATAAACCATTGATTCCAGATACTTATTGAATTCAAATTCCACAATCTTCCATGTCAGGATTTGAAACCATGTCCCCAGAACATTACCTGGGTCTGTGGGTTAAGAGCCCAGCGATAATATCAGTATGTCATAGCTTCCCTTTGCCTATAGTTGCATATATAATTTCCAGAGCATATGATGCAAAATATTTGCGCAACAGTTTTGGTTCAGATATATAACACATCAAGTTTGTTTCTCTTTGCTATTTGTAAGACCCACCCAAACTGATTCTGTGGAATCTGAGGGACAGAGCCTGTGTAGTTATAAATGATAGACTTGGAAAAGGCATTCGGGGATGCTCACCTCGATGCTGAGATGATCTGCAGATATGTCCAGCAATACAGGAACGGCATCATTATCCACCCTGCTCTGTCAGGATAAGTGTCACCGTATATTCTCACTGTTCACATTCACTGTATGTCTCTTATAGCACCTACCCCCGACCAAGGCTCACGCTCTATCTCCAAATAAGGCTCAGGCACGACCCCTCCCGCTGTTGAATTCAGCATCTTCCCTCCCCCACATTTTCTGTCCCTGATGCAATAGCCCCACACACTAATAGCACTACATGGATACAACGCTTTGGACAGACTCCCTCCGGCCACCTCACCATGTCACACCTCCCCCAGCACTAAAAGCAGGGCCATTCACTCCCACCCTCACTCATTCTCCCCTTTTCTCCCATTCCAGGAGAAACAGCCTGGAATAGGACAGAAAGGGCCAAGCCGGGTGGTAGAGTGCCGGATATCCGTTCGCTCATCCCCCTACCCTGATATGAGGGGAGGATCCTGGAAGAGAGCCAGAGATTACCAGGAGGCCTTGTGTGGAGATTCGGAATTATCCACGTCCCACCAACGGAATAAGGATCAGTATTGAGTAAAGAGCAATTCAAATTCAAACCGACAGTCAGTTCCAACCTCATCTGTCTCATGCGCAGATGAACAGATACCCCATTGCACAGAGATGCAGGCAGTGAAATACACAGACGTATTGGTAAATACCCCAATATACTAACATACACATGCACACACGTAGAAGCACACAAAGACATAAACAGTCACACACAAATAGACACAAACACAGATAGAAACAACAGGCTGATACACAGACAGACAGATATAGTCACACAAATACAAAAATAACAAGTACATGGACACACACACATAAATGCACATTAAGGCACAGACACGAGTGGTATTAAGACAAATAAATAAGTTTTTGATTTTTAAGGAGATCAAGGATTCGGGGGAGAAGGTAGGAGAATGATGTTGAGGAACATATTAGAAATGACTGAATATTATATCAGACTCGATAGGCCAAATGGTCTAATTCTGCTCCTTTTTTAATGCTCATGTGGTGTTATGCTATCAGGTATTCTCTTCCCGAAACAGCAGCAGCAGCATGTTTGATTGGAAACAGTCAGTGGTAATGTTGGAAAAGATTGGAGGGCAGAATGGTTAATGTCTATTCCTAGTTATTGTACCACTATATCTGAAAAGGGGCAGTGATTTGATATGAGGTCAACACAGTTTTTAAAAAATGTGTCCCATAATGAAAGAAGGATGCCCACTTCGCTTTACTGTTGTGCTATCTTTGGCGTCCTCATCCTCAGGGAGCAGTGAAGACTCGGTTAATTAAGATATTTTAGTTTGAGCTTGACTGATCTTTGCCGGACAGGAGAGTCAATATTTATTGGGAACAGACAGGAGACGGATGGTCAGACACACTCGGATCAGCCATGAGCATTCGGAATGGTGCCGCTATATGGCCAACTGCTGCCTCTTTCCAATGTGTTGTGCCGTCAATCCACCCTCCGGGCCGTTACACGAAAATACTGCTGCCCCTATCCCATGTGTTGTTCCCTCAATCCACGCTCCCGGCCGTTACAGAGATATACTGCTGCCCCTACCCCTTGTGTTATTCCCTCAATCCACCCCTTAGTGCGATTACAGGGTAGAGGACCATCCCATTCAGCCAGAATGGATCGTTACAATGAGATGGGAGGAGACCATTCTGCCCCTCCAAAGAATTACACAGGAATATAGAATGAAGTATTTCAGCTCGTTGAGTACATTACACAGCCCAAGACGAGGCCATTCAACCCGCCTGAACTGCTGCACAGGAACAGGGATGCTGTCACTAACAGGAAATAGACAGTAGTGATATATGATTTTTTAAAACAAAACTGTAGCTAGTTTTGACTCAGAGAGCACTGTAGGGTCATCAATGATCAATAATCTATGTAAAATATCTGGATGAAGGGACTGAATGGATCAAAGCTGAACTACCTTGTACACCAAAATGATCATTCAATAGATCTTCAAATGGAGGTAGTGAATCTGCTTTATGATGTAGACAGGGAAGGTTAGTGAGCATACCCTCAGCAGAAATAATACAATGTGAGTTGTATATTGCAGTCGGGAACAATTTAAATGAAGAGAGATTGCAGAACTCTGTGATGCAGATGTTTTTCATATTCTTTGTACATGAATCATATGAAGTCTGTCTGCAGATGCAGCAAATGATTCGGAAGTTAAGTGGAATGATGCTATTTGTAGCAACTGGAATTGGGTTTACTTAGGAATATTTCACTGTATCTGTACAGGGCATTGATGAGACCACATCAGATGCACTTGGTGCAGTTCTGTTCCTCTAAACTAAAAAATGGATACAATTCCTTTCAAAGATGTTCAAAGATGCTTCCCTTTACTCATTCCTGAAATGAAGGCATTTTGTTATCGGGGATTATCTGTTTAGATCTTAGATGAGAAATCTTACTGAATCACGATTTTCAGAGAAGTCTTTCAGCTGGGTACATATTTTCTCTTGTTAAGAAGACTAAAGCTAGGTAATAATTTCTTTACTCAGTGAGTCGTGAGTTCATGGAATGCCCTGCCAGTAGCAGTGGTGGACTCGCCCTCTTTATTGGCATTTAAACGGCATTGGATAGGCATATGGAGGATAGTGGGCTAGTGTAGGTTAGGTGGGCTTGGATCGGCGCAACATCGAGGGCCAAAGGGCTTGTACTGCACTGTATTCTTCTATGTTCTATGTTCTATAATAATATTTTGAATGAGATGCATTGGTATTAACACAAATATTATGAAGATATCAACCCATTTTTAAAAATTACGCAGATGCATATAAGCATCTCATCAAATCATAAAACGGGCACATTATTTTCATTTGCTAATGAAATGCACTGTGCACAACAACAGCACTGATGCTACATACAACATACAGTGTATTATCATCCATTCCAGAGAATGTACATGGAGAGTGCACATGGTCCAGTTTGGTGTTCAGTTGACATTCTTGCATTTTTCCAATCAGAGACGGAGAAAAGTATTACTTGCTTCAGAAGCAGCAGCCAATTGGTCTCTCTCTCTCTCTCTCTTACTTTGTTCTGCCTGAAAACAAGGCGTGAGAGCAGAAAAATCCTGAGTCATTTTTACCACTCGTGGAGGATTCCTGATGAGAATTCATAGGAATCTCTGTACAGCTCGAAGCAAAGAGTATTCAGCCAAATCCAACTGTCTGGGAAGAAATCCGCATTCCCAGACATTTGTGTGAGCAGAATAATTTCAAAGTCAGAAAACCATTTGAGACACTATATCATTTTACCATTTGTTCACAGTTCAACTTTCTGTGTCTCAGATTTTTCTAAAAAAAAATCCATTCCGATACCTATATCATTGGACACAGCACTCAACTGGTTACATTTAAAATTTGCTTTCACCAATAGAGGAGTGGGAAAAGACATGAGTGACCCTCCAACATTGGTCAGACCACGAACAAGGGATTCTCAAAGGGTTGTTAAGTTGTGAATTTCCTTCCCCAGAAGATTGTGATGCCTGGATATTTCCATTTGTTCAAAGTTGTCCATGTAAGACATTTGAAAGACAAATGAATGTAGGAAAATGGTACACTGACAGAAAAGTGCTGCTGAGACCTTAATCAGATCATAGTGCATGGTAGAGCCGTGACAAAGTGTCTGATGACCCACTGTTGCTCCACAGTCCCATATTACTATGGTGCATTCAGCCTCTCACAGCTCCTGCAAGGTGCAGATGGGGGCCAATGCTCCACAGTAACACAGGATTTCATTTAATCCCTCACAACTGTCACACTCAGATTGTATGGATTGGAAAATGTTATTTGGAAATCCAGGCTGGTTTTGAAAGACGCCGCTGGCCTGTTTACAGAGTGCCCCCTCTCTGCAAGTTGTGCTTCATTTGTTGGTCTTCGTCTAGACCAGGATTCGTTTTGAATAAAGCTCCACACCTCACTCAGAGATGACTCAAAAAATGCTTTGCTCCCTCTGATTACAACACACAATAACAGTACATCCAGGAAAATTACAGCCATTTACTTTGAAATTACAGAAAATGAAAACATGATGAACAGGAATAGGTAATTCGGACGGTCAAGCCATTATGTACGATCATTTTGATCCACTGTTAGCATTAACTCCTCCTTAATCCCCAGTTCTTCACACTCCTCAGGTCTCTGACAGGTCAAAGATTCATGTACCACCTCTTTAAATACTTTCAGTGATGTAGCTCCCCTAACTCTCTAGTCCAGATAATTCCTGACATTGATTACCCTCTGTGAAAGGAAAACACTCTCTACACATCACTGTCACCTATTGATATGAAGAAGAGGTGAACACAGGGGCTCAGGAAAGAGTGAATGGCCTTGATATCAAGGCAGTAGTTGACTGAGGATGTTATCAGGACCACCTACTTATTTGAGCTTAATGAGAATCAGGTTTAACCTCCCCACTGGTTGGGGTCTTTCAGAGCACAAAGGAAGATGTTTGTGGTTGGTGGCCGACAATCCTCTCAGTCCCGGGACATCTCTTCAGGAGATCCTCAGATTAACTTCCTCAGCACAAACATCTTCAGCTCCTTCATCAACGTCTATGTGCCCCCATTCCCGACGCCCCCCATCTATCCCAAGATCAGAAGCGGAGTGATCACTGAAGATCACACAATATTCAGAACATTTTGTCCCCACTCAGCTCCTGAACGGGTCTGTGTCCATATTCAGCAAGACCCAAACAATATTCACGTTTGTGCTGTTAAAGTGTCGGTAACATTCATGTAACAGACGGCCAGACACTGCACAATGCCACAGTTAAAAGAGGAGCTCATACAGCACCTCAAACTGGTTACACCCGGATATGTGGAATCTGTTTAGCCAATCGAAATGACTGATCAAGAAGAGGGACAGCCCATTCAATCCTACTGTCTGTTCCACAGGAAGAGGAGGCGTCTGGTCAGTACGTTGAGCTGTTAAACAGGAACAGGCAGAGTCCAGTAAAACCCCTAAACCTGTTCTATGGAAGCAGGAGGAGACCATTCACCCCTCGAGACACTTACACAGAAATAGGAGGGTGACATTGATGCTCCAATCTCGGAAACGAATGGAGCAGGGACTGCACTCATAGACTGCTCACAATGTTCCTCGTGGCTCCATTGCCTGTGGAACAAATGATTCTTTAACGTCTTTTGCCAGCAGTGAGGAAGGAAGACAAATATTTTGTGCCAAGCCTCAAGGAGGCATCTTCCATCTCCAAGAAGACAGACCCATGTTCTCCGTGGGGGTCAGAAGCTGGTGGGGATAGTTAACTGTTTACAATGAAGGTATTGTGGCTCCTATCGCGATGGTGGTTAAGATGAAGTTCTATGTATGATCACACACCAAATGCACTGTATTAATGTTGGAAAAGTTTAGTTAAAGACTGGTTCTCTCTCTCTCTCAATCGAAATGGGGAGTGCCGTGGAGTGAGAGGAGCATTCTCAGAGTCTTTTAAGCCATCGAGAATCATGTAAACCAAGTTAAAAAAAAACATGGAATTTATCACCGTATTAGTTCTGTTTGGAATATAATGAGTGACTGTCCATCACCTTAAGTTTCAATGCTATCACCTCTTATTCTTCAAAGCGCAACAGATTAATCCTCTTGCACTCCCGATGGTACAATCATCGCAACAATTAGTCTGGTGAAACACCTTTATACTCTTTCTGCCAAGAGGATTATTCCTTATAAAGGAGAGAAAATCTGTGCACAATACACCAAATACTATCTCAACAACACTCCAGGGTTGATCACAACAATTCTGTTCCCTCACTTAGCTGTCTCACCTTCTTCCCTGTGGTATAAAAAGCCTATCCTTCTCTCTGCACTGCGAATGGTGTGGAATTTTGAAGATTCTTACACCTGTGCCTCGGTCATCACCAGAGGTGTCAATGGAGATATATATCATGTTCAGAGGGAGACTCAATCAGAAAGAATTCACTTGAAAGAGGGAAAGGTCACCTACCTGAATGGAAATGACTTGCAGGAACATGAAAATCAGGCAGAGGAAGGGAGCTATTTTTCCTTTTGTTCTTCCCTCGCGGGATATGTGCAGCCCTGGTCATGCCAGCATGACATGCTGATCTTGAACTGAGTCGCTGATTCAGCTGTTGCACAGGATAATAAAGAGTAAACCCCATTGCTGAGGGATTGCAGTCACACAGAGACCTGAACATGAAAAGATAACCCATTGCCTTCTCTAAAGGACATGAGGCAAACAGATATGCTTCTGTGGAAAACTAGTAGTGATGATTTCATTTGCATTCCATCAACTTCCTTCATGAGACACCAAAAGATTATTATTCTGTGCCGCTTGATTATGAGTAAATGACTTGACCACCATGCACTGTCTGTCCATCTGACAGATTCTGTGGAGAGGACAAATTAACCAGCTCAAGTGCAAATACTTTGTGACGTAAGCATAGTTAGAACGGACTTGAAACGGTTATATCTGGATTTACCAAAGGCACAAACGATGGATTATTCAGCATCTGCATTGAGGCTGAAAGGGTGACTGAAATATCCTGAAGATGGTCTTGGGCAGGATTGGTGAGTGGGGAGAATATGTAGAAATGTAAATATAAATGGAGAAAACACATAATGGAGATTAAGAACAGACTGGTTTCTTCTTGTGTATTGTTGAGTAAGCTGTAAATAGTAATTTGCTAGTTATAATCAGTAAGGAATAAAATTTTTGACTGGATCTGAAAATGATGACTTCCAAATTTTGAAATTTGAATATGAACAGCAATTCAGTTCGACTCAGCTTAACGGTCAGATGGAATAACTTACCAGGAACACCAACTATAGCGAGGATGGGGTAGTAACCACCTTGAATAATCCAAAGGACATCTTCGACTCGTGATGCTAATGATATCCAAGGCTGAGAAAGGTAGTAAAGACCCAGTGATAAACTCCTGTTTGTTGTTGTAATATTCCAGTCTAATGTCCTCAGATTCTGCTCCATTATTGGAAAATTCCATTCTAATGTTCTCAGGTTCTTATCTCTCCTCCCCTGTGTCTCGAGCTGCTGATCCCTGTTAGTCCAGTCATTGATGCTCCCGCCCATACTGGGATAACACATTGAACAGAGTCCTTAATT
Source organism: Chiloscyllium punctatum (assembly GCF_047496795.1). Lineage (NCBI taxonomy): Eukaryota > Metazoa > Chordata > Chondrichthyes > Orectolobiformes > Hemiscylliidae > Chiloscyllium > Chiloscyllium punctatum. The sequence goes on along the minus strand of NC_092744.1, from coordinate 124,423,188 downwards.
AATAGAAGAGGCAAACCCTCCAGTGACACATCTCGGATCCACGGAGATTGACATTAATCACAGTCACTGAACAAATAGCTCCAGCCAACGCCTTTCAATTCAATATTGTTTTATTCAATTTCAAAACAATGATTCAAACTTTAATTTTCTGGATGGGCTATGTGAGGGTGACTGATGGAACAAATCTTCAGGCTGGTAGATCAATTGAGTGTAACCATTCAATCTGTCTTGGATGCAGGAGTAATGCCATAAGTTTATCAGAAAGTAAACGTGCGTATCTGATTATAAATGGAGACATACATCCTGGAACTATTGATCGAGTATCATAATTTCAATTAAACATTGAGAAAATCTTTATAATTCATGATCTGAGGGAAATGTGTGTCTGAGAAACGTGGGGTTGTAACAGACAAATGGCATGGATATGATAACAGAGAATTGAACGTGACAAATGCAAGTCACATTGTTATTCCAGATTTGGAGAGAGGCAGATGAGGCCTGTGCTATTGATGTTATCGTTGTTAGTGAACTGTGATGAAATGTCATTTCCTGGACTTCAACTACAGTGTGATTATGGCATTGTGGAGGAGACAGGAAACAGAGAGAATTGGGGGACATGGCAGTTCAGACTGGAGGGAGGGACAATAATATTCCCCAGTCATCAGTATTGGAATGTTACCCTTTATAACTCATATGAAGAACAGATTCAATGATACATCTAAAGTGAGTAATAAGGAGTAAAATTTGTTTATTGAACACAACATACAGGACAAAATGATTTTCTGTCCATACTAAACTATGGGAAGTACAAAGAATTAAGATACACTCATGATATTGAGCGACATAAATTGAAATGTGTATTATAAAACCACGGAAGTGGTGTGTAATCTTTATCAATCATTTATTGGCCAACAGCTGAGATGTTGATTTCCCCTCTGTCAGTGATCCACCTCATTGAGATTCTCTGGCGCAGTATCTCAGTATCGAGCAAGATTCTCCGTTCCTGCTGCTGTTTACCCAGTCTATTTAAACTAAAACACCTTCTCATTGTAACAATTAATCACTTGGCCTTTTGGACTCTGTTTAACTGTCGGATAACTCAGCTCTGTGATATTACTGAATATAAATGCTCTGGGCCTACAGCCAGTATCCGCACAGTGCTCACAGTGAATGGCACTAGATAAAGGCGTTGCAGTCCGTGAGAATGTCGAAATGAAACTTCTATTTTCTGTCTGTTTCTGTCTATCTCCCCTCATGCTGTCTTCTGATCTATCCAACTCACCCTCATTTAACATCCCTCCAATCACTCCCTGTTTCCAAATTTTGCAGTTGTACAGCTTGATGTTTGTGGCCATTTGGAGAAATAGATAGAGCAGGGACAAACTGATCGTTGGAGGGTCCGTGGTTCAGAGGCTTCATTAAGAACAAGGAAGGTACTAAAAGTGCATGTGGTGGGGTGGCATTGTTAATCAAACACAATATTACGTTGGCAGAAAGGATGTTTGTTAAGGACTCGTCCACTGAATTAGTATGGGAAGAGGTTAGAAACAAAAACGGAGAGGTCACCCTGTTGACAGTTCGTTATAGGCCTCTGAAAAGTTCCAGAGATATGGAGTAAAGACTAAAAGATGATGCTGGATAGGAGCGATAATAACAGAGTAGTTGTTATGGATAATTTTAACTTTCCAAGTATTGAATGGAAAAGCTACAGTTCAATTACTTTATATGGGTCAGCTTTTGTCAATGTGTGCAGAATGATTCCTGACACAGGATATAGATAGGCCAACAAGGGACGAAGCCAAATTGGATTTGGTACTCAGTAATGAACCAGACCAGGTATTAGATTTGTAAGTTGAGGAACTCTTGGCTGATAGTGACCACAATTCAGTTATCTTTACCTTATCGATGTAAAGGGACAGGTGTATACTGCAGGGCAAGAGTTATAGCTGGGGGAAAGACAATTATGATGCGATTAAGAAAGAATTTAGGAATTATAGGATGGGGAAGGAAACTACAGGGATGGGCACAATTCAAATGGGGAGTATTTTCAAACAACAGCTACTGTTTGTCCTTGATAAGTTTATAAATGTCAGGAAAGAAGGAAGTGGTCAAGTGAGGGTGCTGTGGTTTACTGAAGAAGTTGAATCGTTTGTCAAGAGGAAGAAGGAGGCTCATGTAAAGATGAAACGTGAAGGCTCAGTTCGGATGCTTGAGAGTTGCAAGTTATCCTGGAAGGACGTAAAGAAAAAGCTAAGAATAGCCAAGAGAGTGCATGAGAAGTCTTTGGCAAGTAGCAACCAGAAAAACACTTAAGCTTTCTATCAGTATGTCAGGAATAAAATAATGACTAAATTAAGATTAGGATCAATCAAGGAGAGTAGTGTGAAGTTGTGTGTGTAGTCCAAGGCGATAGGACAGGTACTAAATAAATATTCGAATCAGTATTCACAATGTAAAGACAATACGGTCGAGCCTATATGGAGTAAAGGCAATTAGATTAGATGGGATTGATGTTCGTAAGGTGGAGATGTTAGCAATTCTGGAGAGTGTGAAAATAGATAAGCCCCCTTAGCCAGATGGGATTAATCATAGGATTCTCTGAGAAGTTAGGGAGGATGTTAGACAACCATTGGTTCGAATCTTTACATCGCAATTGTCTACAGGAATAGTACCAGAAGATTGGACGACAGCAAATGTTGTCCTCTTGTTCAAGAAAGAGAGAAGAGACAACCCTGGTTATTGTATACCAGGTTTACTTTGGTTCTGGGTAAAGTGTTGGAAAGGATTATAAGAAATAGGATTTATTATCATCCCGAAAATAATCATTTGATTAGGGATAGTCAACAAGGTTTTGTGAAAGGTATGTCATGCCTCACAAATCTTACTGACTTCATTGAGAAGGTGAGCAAACAGGTAGATGAGGGTGGAGTGGGGTATATGGATTTCAGTAAAACGTTTGATAAGTCCCCCTTGGTAGGCTATTGCAGAAAATGTGGAGAGTGTCGTTTTGGAAAATCAGAACAGATGAGGCAGCGTCCAAGGGGTAGGAAAGTCGAAGTTTCATTTGTCAGCCCTTCATCAGGAATCAGTGTTCTGATCTCCAGCATCTGGTGTCTTCACTTTCTCCTAGCTCATCGGACGCTGTCTGACCTGCTGTGCTTTTCCTGCACCACACTTTCGACCCTGATCTCAAACATCTGTAATCCTTACTTTCTCCCAGAAAATACGGAACATGGAATTGAGGGTGACTTAACGGTTTGGATCAGAAATTGGCTAGCTGAAAGAAAAAAGAGGGTGGAAGTTAATGGGGAATGTTCATCCTGGAGTTCAGTCGCTAGTGATACACTGTAAAAATCTGTTTGGGTGCGACGTTTGTTTGTATTTTTGAAAAATGACCTTAATGAGGGTATAGAAGGATGAGTTAGTAAATTTACGGTTCACAGTAAGGTCGGTGGAGCTGTGGGCAGTGCTGATGGATGTTGCAGGGACTGAGATGAAATGTTCTATGTTCATGCACCTACAATGGGCTGAATAGCTTCCTTCTGTGATATAACAATTCTGAGGTACTCTGACCCACAATAAAAGCATTAGGTGCCTGGAGAGACAAGCTGGTCTAGTAAAGGACACACACTGCACAAGCATCCATCATCTCTTCCTGTTCTCTGATATACAGCAGCCTTAAAATATCTGCCCAAACAAAATAGATTGATTCAAATTCAAGCAGTCAGGTGGACGTTCAGCTGAGGGGATTGTCATCAGGGGATTTAATGAATAATAAGATTTCAGAATAACACAAATAATAAAATAATATCACAGGAGCATCATAATTGGCAGCAGAGTAAAACTTACGGTTCCAAATATTTGCAAGGTCAACATACTGTCCAGTTTTGGTCACCTTGCTATAGGAAGGATGGTATTAAACTGGAACTTTGCAAGGATGTTGCCAGGACTTAAGGGTCTTAGTCATAGGGAGAGGTTGGATAAACTGGGACATTTCTCTTAGAGCGCAGGAGACTGAAGGGGGCGTAGGTGCTTCAAGAGTCGAGTCATGGCCCACATCAGCTCCAGTCTCCCAGCCTGCCTCGATCCCCTCCAATTTTCCTACCAGTGGAATGGGTTCATAGTGGGTGCCACCTCAGATTCTTGCTCACTGAATATGGGTTCACCTTCAACACCATTATTCCCTTCAGACTGATCACCAAACTCCCTAACCTTAGTCTTGGTTCTGCCCTCTGAAATTGGATCCCCAGCTTTCTGACCTACAGTGCACAATCAGTGAAAATAGGTAAGTGTGTCTCTTCCATGATAACAATCAACACTGAAATCCCAAAGGATATGTCCTCAGCCCCCTACTATACTCCCTATACATGCACGACTGCATTGCCAAATTTTGAATGAATGCCATCTACATGTTCACTGATGACACCATCATAGTATGACAGGTATGTAATGATGGCAAGTCAAAATACAGAATGGAAATAGAGGACTTGGTGATGTGCTGCACTGAGACCATCCTCTCTTTCAACGTCGGCAGAACTAACCAACTTATCATTGACTTCAGAAAGAAAGGAGGAGAACATGCCCTCATCTGCATCAATGGAACTGAAGTTGAAAGGATGGATAGCATTAAGTTGCGCGGAGTGACGAGAACCGACCTCCCATGTAGATGTGACAGTCCAGATGGCACAACAATGCCTCTTCTTTCTCTGGCAGCTCAGGATATTTGACATTTCCACAAGGACCCTCACCAATGTCTACAAATGCACCACTGAGAGCAAACTATCTGGGTGCATAATGACCCGGTGTGGTTACAGCCCTGTCCAGGACAGTAAGAGAAATGACAAAAGGTTGTGTGCACAGCCCATGCCATCACGGAAACCAACCTGCCATCTATTGCCTCCATTAACACAGCTCGCTGCCACGGAAAGGCTGACCACATGATCAAAGACCCATCGCACCGAGATCTCCTACAATCTCTTCCATCAGGCAGACTCTACAGAAGCTTGAACACACAAACCAGCCATTATTAAGCTAAGGAATGGACTCTATAACTTCAAATAAAGCTGATCTTGCTCACATTGATATTGCCTATCGCATGCCCTTTCAGGTATAGCCTGTATGCCTCAGTTTAAGTTTCTCCTTTACCCTATGACCTGTATGTCTTTGCTTATTGTAGGAGTGAGATTCCCCAGCTAGGGACAAAGGCTCTGGAGGCAGACAGGACACCGGCACGAAATGGACTTTAATTCAAGCAAAACCTGGTTAATGCTGGAAGAATACCAAAGGATCTTCCTCGAAACTGACTTTGACATGAGAAGACAATCGTTTTCTTAATCGTTAGCTCAGATCAGAAGGCAAATCAATGACACACTTAGATTTTTCCAGTAAAAAGACAGCATTTTTATACGTTCTGTGTTGCAATGATCGTACACAACTTGTTCAGTGTACCCTCCACTCCCCATCTGCAGAACGAATCTTGTAAAACAACTGCTCAATGATGGACACTCCCAGGGACAGCTCGAGGTTCTTATTTGTTTCGGAAGCTTAACGATTTTTGTTATCTCTAGTCCTTGAGATCTTGCTATAATGTATTCCAAAGGTAGTGGCTGTGCTCGTTTTAGTCATACCCCTCATTGTTCGTCTACTCTCCATTGGGCAGGCTATCTCTTATCAAATTCCGTTATCACATTTTACATTAAAAATTTTGATTCTGTTACAAAATTCTTAATGTCATTATTATTTCTACTGTTAAACCTTTTTTTTAGCGAATTAGACAACACCTACCAGGCATCTCCTTCAGGTTTTATAATTACATTGAAATCTCTGTCAATGATTATTTAACTTGAGTATTTAACTTGGGTTGCTGTTTTTTGGATGAGAAGAATCAATACTGAGATCAGAATAAGTTACCTTTTGTAATAATTCTTCAATGTTTTTGTGCTACAATTTCATTCTTTTATCTCTGTTCTGTTACAAATCATCAATTTTCTTTAAAGAAAAGAACCTTCTTTATCACTATGTTGGCATGTTTCAGAATCTTGTGAATCAGATTATCCTTTCTTTTGCCTTGAAATAATTCCCTTCTCAAGGACCCTTTTGTCACTAATGCTGAAGAAGTCTACGTTAATGTTTGACTATTTTGTGGCTCTTCAGAAACAGACAGCTGAAGTAGACATTTAAATTTCGGCCACTCCATGTCTCTAAAAAAAGGCAGCTCCAATTCTCACTATGGTCTGCCAGAACTGTGTATAAACAAAGAGCTTCACTCGACTTAGATACGTGTGACAATGAATCCTATTGAATCAAATGAAACCAAATCATATGGTAGAGAGAGAGAGAAATTGTCACAAGGTCAAAAAACCCAGATCAAACCTCTGCAGCCTTCCACATCCGGCCAAAAATCGTGATAGAAGATTAAATAACTAACTGGTGGAGAGGGCTCCACAACTATTCCCATTCTATCAATGGATCAGCTCTGCACATCAGTGTAAATAAACAAGGAGATAGTATTTGCACCATCCTAGCCAGGGGTGCTGAGTCAATGATTCAACTCACCGTCTTCATGATGCCCACAGAATTAGAGGCCAGTCTTCAACCAATTCAATTCGCATGAAGAAACAGCTGGACACAGCAGATACGACAAAGGCAATGAGCCCTGACACCATTCCTGCAATAGGACTGAAGACTTGTGCTGCACAACAAGCCGTGGCCCTGGGGAAGCTGTTTAATTCTAGCACCAACTCTGACATCTCACTGACTATGTGGAAAATTACTCAGCTATGTCCTGTTCCAAAGCGGGGAATAATTACAAACTGGCCAATTACAAACCCCTCAGTCCCATCACGACAGTCAAATTGGGAGTTCTTTTTGATAGAGCTGTCAAGCAGCACAGACATAACAAGCTCAGTGTAGTTTCTGATCGGTCCCCATGTGGACATGGTGCTGTTTTGGAAGTCACTGGATTAATAATCCAGACCAGGCTAATGCTCTGGCAGCTGGTGGAAGTTAAAAACAATTAATAAAATATCGAGATCTCAAATCTGGTGTCAGTAAGAGTGACCTTGAAGTCAATGTCGATTGTCAACACCAATTTGCTTTTCCAATGTACTTTCAGGAAGTGAATCTCCCGTGCTTTCCTGGTCTGGCCTAAAAGTGACTCCAGACACACAGACATGTGATAAACTCTTCAATGGTCTCTGAAAAGGCCAAGCAAAACACTCTATTAAATCAAACTGCTCCGAGGTCTTAAAGGATAAAACTGGACAGAACACCCAGCACCAGTCTCAGTATGGAAAAGGGAACGGGAAACACAGTCCTGTTGACCCTGCAGAGACCTCCTTCCTAACATCTGTGAACTTGTGACAACATTTACAGAGCTTTCCCACAGACTGCGCAGAAACATCGGGAATGTAATAGGCCATACAGCACATTGAGCCTGCCCCATCCTAGTCAATGTCTGAACATCTCCTCAATGCACTTTCTCCACACACTGCACACATCTCTTAATGTGATTAACCTTGTGAAGCTATAAAACAGGAACAGTGGTAGTCACTTTTGTCTGTCGAGTTTGCTATGCAATTCAATATAATGATGGGTGAACCTTTATTTCTACACCATACCCCTTCTCTCTCCCCCATCCTTTCGGTGTCTAGACATCTTTCTTCGTCATTAGTGCCTTGTCTTCCACAGACTTATGTGAGAGAGAATTCTCAGGTTCACCAGTTTCTGAGTGCAGACATTTATTCTTATCTAAATGCATTGTGACCAGCCTGTACTTAATACTGTGGCACCGTTTTTTAGACATCCCAGCCAGGGGAATTATCATCACTGCTTCCAATCCATCTCACCCTGTCAGTGTTTTCTTTATCTCACTGAGATCTCCACTAATTTTCCTAAACCCCATGGAATACAGGATCAGTCGCCCCACACTCTGCTGCCATAAAATTCTCTCATCCCAGAGATCAGTCTGATCATCCTTCGCTGCACTCCCTCAGTGTCAGGTTTGTCCTTTATTAGGTAAGGAGACCAAAACTGCACACAACACTGCACAATGTTCGAGTGGAGGTCTCACCAAGGGCCTGTAAAGCTGCACTGAGAAACCCTTACTCCTGGTTTCAAAGCCCCCTGAAATGAGGGTCAACACCCCATTTATCTTCCAGACTGCTTTCTGCTCCTGCAATATTGCTTTCAGTGACTAGTGGACAGGGAGATCCCAGATCCTTTTCAATGTTACAGCTCCCGACTTGGTGGGTCTGCGTAAACTGGTCTGTGTGCCAATGTATTCCCAGTATTGACTTCTGTCTTCAGAACTCACTGCCCTGCATCGAATTCAGAGGTCTCTCCAAACAATAACAAAAGAAAAGTGCAGTTCCCTTTATAGATTGATATTTCTCAACCACTCCCTTTTGAAATGGTTAGAAGGCGTTTTAATGTTTCCCAACAAAGTCGACAACATCACATCTATCCACACTGCTCTTCATATGCCACATATTTACTCATTCACTCCATTTGTTTCAATCACCTTTACGTTTTTTTTCACATACTCCTCGCTTTTCAAAATCCTTGTTCCATCAGCAGACTTGGAAACTTTGCATTTGTATCCCTCAACGAGATATTTGAGATGTATTGTGAATATCTGGCGCCCCAACACCAGTATTTGCGATGCCTCACGAGCCTTCCAAACTGAAAACCATCCATTTATTCCTACTTATTGTTTCCTGTCAACACTTCCATTTTAACACCATGTCCATATATTACCCCCATTCCATGTGCTTTTACTTTGCACACTAGGCTTGGGACTCTATTAAAATTCTTGCTGAAAATCCAAGTTCAGTGCCTTTATTGATTTTACTGTAATTAATCAACAAGTCAGTTGCTCAAATATGTTCCCATTTCGTCAATGTGTGTTGATTGTTTTCTATGCCCATTATTTTCAGTTCCAATAATTTCTCCAAATTAGTTTATTTACTATTTCATTCTGCATCATTTTCTCATCAGACTCAGGTATTCTCCTATTGCTGGGTAGGCTTTGTTTATGTCTTTTTTCATGAAGACATAATTGAAGTAGTTGTATCATGTTTCTCTGTTCTCCATTCTCCATTCCCTGCTTTCTGACTATAAGGAAGGTGACACTTCGACTAAAAAGAACAGCTGTTGTCTAATCACCCTGTCCATGATCTTGTAATATTAAACCTGAATTACTTACACACTCAACTTCCTCTGCTCCAAAATAAATAACTCGAGCTTACCCAGCTTCTCTCCATAGCTCATATGTTCCATCCCAGGGAACATCCTGGTGAATCCCTCTGCACCTCATCCAGTGCAATCGCATACTTCCTGTAATGTGGCTCCCAGAACTGCACACAATATTTCATTTGGCCTTACCAAAGTGCTATATAAAACTCGAATAATCTTTGGGTCAATGAATAAAGGCTTTATCTACAGTCATGCTGAACTCATCAATTATCATATCCAGTCACATTCAGGAATGTGTGGAGAAGCAAGCTCTGGGTTTCCGAGTGTGATGCCATTCTTTGAGTACTCCCCTGTCTGGTTCCTTCTTCCAAAGTGTATCACCGCATATTTATCAGGGTTACATTCCATCTGCCATTTATATGACCATCTGACCATTCGATCTGTATCTTCCTGTAACATAAGACCTGCCAACCACCCGGCCAATCTTTGTGTCAAACACAAACTTATTAATCACACTCCGCCGACCCACTTCACATTCACATCACTTATGAATACCACAAATAATACGGAACACAGCACTGATCTCTGTGGTACACCAGGGGAAATTGGGCTCCAGTCACACAAACAGCCTTCTACCATGAAGTTGAGTTGGGATGCAGCTTGGGAAGTCACTAATAGGCCCTACATGTTCCCTGGTTGTTCTGTTCCACTTGGTATACGTGAAGAATATCCGGGGATTCTCCTTAATCTTGCCCTGCCAACAGGCTTCCATGCCCCTGTGTTAGTCAGTCCCCTCCGAGGGAAGAATTTCCTCCTTATTACGGTCTTAAATAGCATATCCCTTATCCTGTCATTATTTGCCTTAAATATGGAGTAGACAGCTAGAGAAACACCCTGTTTATTTCCACCTCATCAAATGTATCATAGATTTTTGAAATTTCACTGCGATCACCTCTCATGCATTGAAACTGGGGAAGTCGCAAGATAAATCTCCCCATTACAAAACCTTGTCATCTGAGGAATTAATCTGGAGAATGTCCATTGCACGTCCTCTGTGATCAGTGTAACTTTCTTAGATTAGGTCACCAACACTGCACTCAATACCTCCGGTACCCTCTCACCAACACTCTATGCAACTCTTTCATGATGTCTTTACCTCTGTATTCTGATTCCCTTAAACAAACTCCAATCTAACTTTAACTTTCCAATTCCACGTATTCTGCCAAATATCATGCACACTAATTGCATCTACGTACTGACTGTGTCAGTTATAGATGCATTGAGATGTACAACATGGAAACAGTCCCTTCAGTCCAATCCGTCCATGTCTCGCAGATATCCCAACCCAATCTCGTCCACCCTGCCTGCAACCGGACCAGTGCCTCCAAACACTTCCTACTCATACAACCATCCAAATGCCTTTTAAATGCTGCAATTGTACCAGCCTCCACCACATCCTCTGGCAGCTCATTCCAAACACATAACACCCTCTGTGTGAAAAAGTTGCTCCATATGTCTCTTTTACATTACAATTACTTACAGCATGGAAACAAGTCCACAACGACCCACCATCCATTCCCCTACACCTAACACTACGGGCAATTTAGCATAACCAATTCACCTAACCTGCACATTTTTTGATTGTGGGAGGAAACCCACGCAGATATGGGGAGAACCTGCAAACTCCACACAGAAAGTCTGCATAGTTGGAGGTGGGAATTGAACCAGAGTCTCTGGCGTTGTAAGGCAGCATTGCTAACCACTGCGCCACCGTGCCACTCAGCACCTGCTGCCTCACCCGAAACCTATGCCCTTTAGTACCGGACTCCCCGACCCCAGGGAAAAAAAACTTTGTTCATTTATATTCTCCAAGCCCATCATAATTTTGTACGTCTCTATAAGGTCCCCCTCAGCCTCCAACGCTCAGGGGAAAACAGCCCCAGCTTGTACAGCCTCTCCCTATACCTCAAATCCTCAAACCCTGTCAATATCCTTGTAAATCCTTCTTGAACCCTTTCAATTTCCACAACATATTTCCGATAGGAAGGAGGCCAGAATTCCATGCAGTATTCCAACAGTGGCCGAACCATTGTCCCGTACAGCCGGAACATGACCTCCCAACTCCAATGCTCATTACTCCAACCAATAAAGGAAAGCTTACCAAACGCCGCCTTAACTATTATATCTACCTACGACGCCACTTTCAAGGAGCTATGAACCTGCACTCCAAGGTCTCTTTGTTCAGGAACACTCCCAAGGACTTTGCCATTCAGTGTATAAGTCCTGGTAAAATTAGCTTTCCCAAAATGCAGCACCTCGCATTTATCTGAATTAATCTCCATCAGCCACTTCTCAGCACGTTGGTCCGTCTGATCAAAACCCTGTTGCACTCTGAGGTAACCTTCTTCCCTGTCCACTACACCTCCAATTTAGTTGTCATCTGCATACTTACTAACGATACCTCTTACGCTCTCATCCAAATCATTTATACAAATGACAAAAAAAGGACCCAGCACTGATCCTTGAGGTACTCTACTGTTCACAGGCCTCCAGCCTGAAAAACAACCCTCCAACTCCACACTCTGTCTTCAAACTTTGAGCCAGTTGTATATCCAAATGGCTAGTTGTCCCTGTATTCCGTGAGATATAAACTTTCTAACCAGTCTCCCATTGAGAATCTTGTCGAACGCGTTACTGAAGTCCATATAGATCACATCTTCTGCTCTGCCCTCTTTGTTACTTCTTCAAAAAGCTTTATCAAGATTGTGAGATATAATTTCCCACGCACAAAGCCATGTTGACTGTCCCTAATCAATCCTTGTCTTTCCAAATTCATGTACATCCTGTACTTTAGAATTCCCTCCGACAACTTGCCCACCACCGACGTCAGGCTCACTAGCCTATAGTTCCCTGGCTTGTCTGAACCACCCTTTTTAAACAGTGGCACCACGTTTTCCAAACTCCAGTCCTCTGACACCTCTCCTGTGATTATCAACGGTACAAATGTCTCAGCAAGAAGCCCAGCAATCACTCCTCCAACTTCCCACAGAGTTCTAGGGTACACCTGTTCAGGTCCTGGGGATTTATCCTTCTATCCAGCCCTTCCTCCTCAGTAATATGGGCATTCTATAACGTGTAACCATCTATTTCCAGACATTCTATATCTTCCATATCCGTTTCCACAGTAAATACTGATGCGAAATACTCGTTTAGTATCTCCCCCATTTTCTGCGACTCCACGCAAAGGCTGCCTTGCTGATCTTTGAGGGGCTCTATTCTCTCCCAAGTTATGATTTTGTCCTTAATATACTTGTAAAAACACTTTGGATTCTCCTTAATTTTACTTGCTAAAGCCAGGTCATGTTCCCTTTTTGCCCTCTTGATTTCCCTCTTCAGTATACTCCTATTGCCTTTATATTCTTCTAAAGATTCGCTCGATCTATCCTGTCTATACATGACATATGCTTTCTTCTTTTTAGTGAGCCAGCATTCACTATACCTACCAGCCTTTCCTTTCATCCTAACAGGAATATGCTTTCTCTTGATTTTTCTGTTATCTCATTTCTGAAGGCTTCCCATTTTCCAGCCGTCCGTTTACCTGTGAATATCTGCCCACAATCATATTTTGAAAGATCTTGCCAAATTCCATCAAAGTTGTCCTTTCTCCAATTTAGAACATCACCTTTTAGATCTGGTCTATCCGCTTCCATCATTATTTTAAGTCGAATAGAATTATGACAACTGGTCCAAAAGCGCACCTCCACTGACACCTCAGTCACCTGCCCTGCCTTATTTCCCTAGAGTGCGTCAAGTTTTGCACCTTCTCTAGTAGGTTCATCCACATACACATTTAACAATTTCCTCTCCATCTAGACCCTTAACGCGATGGCAGTCCCAGTCGATGTTTGGAAAGTTAAAATCTCCTAACATAATCACCCTACCTTCTAACAGATAGCTGTGATCTCCTTACAAGTTTGATTCTCAATTTCCCTCTATTAGGGGTCTATAATACAATCCCAATAAGGTGGTCATCCCGTTCTCATTTCTCAGGTCTACCCAAATAACTTCCCAGGATGGTATTCCAGGAATATCCTCCCTCAGTACAGCTATAATGCTATCCCTCATCAAAAACGCCATTCCCCCCTCCTGTTCTGCCTCCCTTTCTATCTTTCCTGTAGCATTTGTATCCTGGAACATTTAGCTGCCAGTTCTGTCCATCCCTATGGCCACGTTTCTGTAATTGCTATGATATCCCAGTCACATGTTCCCAACCATGCCTTGAGTTCATCTGCCTTCTCTGTTAGGCCCCTTGCATTTAAATAAATGCAGTTTAATTTATTAGTCCTAACTTGTCCCTGCCTCCCCTGACTCTTTGACTCGTTTCTATTCTCAATTGTACCAATCTCAGATTGATCTATTTCCTCACTATCTCCCTGCACCCCCCCCTTGCCTTCCCCCCGCCCTCCTTATTAGTTTAAATCCTTCCGAGCAGCTCGAGCAAATCTCCCTGCCAATATATTCGTTCCCTTCCAATTTAGGTGCAACCCGTCTTTCTGGTACAGGTTCCTTCTACCCCAAAAGAGATTCCAGTGACCCAAAAATGTGAATACTTCTCCCATACACCAGCTCCACAGCCATGTGTTCATCTGCTCGATCCCTCGATTCCTATCCTCACTAGCTCGTAGCGCCGGGAGTAATCCAGATATTACTACTCTCGAGAACCTCCTTTTTAAATTCCTGCCTAACACCCTGCAATCGCCATCCAGAATCTCAAAATTTTCCCTTCCTATGGCGTTGGTTCCAATTTGGACAATGACCTCTTGCTGGCCCTTCTCCCCCGTGAGATCATTCTGCACCCTTTCTGAGACACCCTTGATCCTGGCACCAGGGAAGCAACACACCATTTTGCTTTTTCCTCTGCTGGCCACAGAAACGTCTGTCTGTACCTCAGACCAGGGAGACCCCGAACACAATGGACATCGTGGAATCCGACGTATCCCTTGTTGCATTCGAGCCAGTGTCAATATAAGAACCTTGCCTGCTGTGCTACGTTCTCCTGCGAATCCATCACCCGCTACATTTTCCAAAACAGCATATTTGTTTGAAATAGGGACAGCCCCAGAAGACTCCTGCACTAGCTACTTAACGCTCTTACCTTTCTTGGATTTAACCCATCTATGTAACTGTATCTGAGACTTCCCTCCTTCCTATAACTGCCAACCATCACATACTGTTGCTGTTACAAATTCTTTATTGTCTTTAATGATCTGTCCAACCGATGCATTCGATCTGATAGGATTCGCAACCAGAAGCATTTATTGCAGATATAACAGCAGTAACCCTTAAATACTCTTTAAACTCCCACATCTGACAAGAAGCGCATATGATTCTACTCAGGCCATTGTGCTCCTTCACAATCTAAAGACCCAGAAAAATAAAATTGTCTTATTCCTCTACAAAACATTGCCCAAGGTTAAATTAATATTTATGGCTTATATTTTAAGATTAATCAAGAGACATATCTCAAAAACATAGAATTAAAGAAGATCCCACTCTACTCACTTCTGCAGACTTTCTGTTGGACACAGTTAAAACAATTCACTTATCTGGCTGGGAAATTTGCCCAAACAGTTCCTCCAAACCAGTTGTAAATTTCACTGTATGTTCATTTCCCGAGTCACACTCCGATATCCTGCGATACATGAATTCAAACAGCAAAGGCAGTAACTGTGTAGGACCGTTGTCCTGTTCATTTCTTCACCTTACCATGTGCTTCCTTTGACGGTTCTTTTCCCTTTCAAACTGCTGTTGCTTTGACCTTTTTTCCCCCGAAGTTCCAAAACAATGCAACATCATAGAAAACAGTGATTGCTGCTCCTGGAATTCGAGGAAATCACCTCCAACACCTAAAATGCCTCAAAAAAGGAGCAGCCGTTACAGCCAGAGACTTTCCCTGCCCAGACTTCTAAAAATCCAAACACACTATATCCACTGGCTGTCCGTGGTCTATACTGCAAGAAACAACTTTAAATAATTCCGAAGTGTGTCAGGCATGATTTCTCTCTCAGAAATGCATTGTGATTCTCTGTCATTTTGCTGTTCATTTCTAAGTACCCAATATCACATCTTATATAATGGATTCCAACTGTTTCCCGACATTTGTCAAATTAATTGGTCTGCAGTCCTCCACGTCATCTCTTCTTCCCTGCGTACATATATGGATCATGTTTATTACCTTTCAGTTATCTACAATCGCTATGGCCTTTGCAGGATCTGCAAGAAAATAAAACACAGTCACCGACAGTTCAATTAATATGCTGTTTATTTCTGGCATTTTGATATCAAGTATATCTGGCCCATCAGACTTAGCAATGATCAATATAGCTCAATTTTCAAGTACTACCTTGTTTCTGATATGAATTGACTTTATTTCTTTATTTCTACAAGACCGATGTGATCACTTGCTTTACACAGAGATTTCCTGGCGCTTTCTCCATGAAGACAGATGCAAAGTAAATGGTTAATTTCTCTGCCATTTCCTTGTTCTTCACAATAAATTCTCCTATACCTTACAAATTTCCACATTTGGCCTTACTTTGGTTTTCTTTGGGACATGGATCATAGATTTTAGCAGTCTGTGTGTTTCCTGCTTGTTTGTATTTGAGCAGTCTGTGTGTTTCCTGTTTGTTTGTATTCATGTTTTTTTTGAGTCTCTTAACACTTTCGTCGTCCTTATTTTCTGAAAAGTTAAATCGGAATGTTCAGGTTTGCACACTATCTGGAATTCTTCTGAAGCTGCTTCCTTAGATTTAATGCAATCATTAATTTCTTCCGTAAACCAATAACGAGTCACCTTCCCTTTCTGTGGTGTTTGTAACTTAGTGATATGTACGTATTTTACAGATTTTACAGCATTTCTATCACTAACAGCCAATGTCCGTCTCACTCTAAATGTCCTATTGTATTTTTCCAATTCACTTGACCTTCTAGCCTCCGGGTTTCCGTGATATTTGAGTGTAATGTTCAAAAATTCTACATTGCTTGCAGGCGCCATGTAAAATGCAACATATTAATGTCATGATTGCCCAATAACTGCCTCAGAGCACGGTAAGTAATTAGTCCTTCTGACAACACACCACCACGCCCGAAATAACCTGCTCTCTACTTTGGTTCACAAATTACTCTTCTGCCTACCTCATATACACATGAAATAGATTTTTCACAGCATTAGCAATCATTTAGTTATCGCAGGTTACATGCAATTTCATATCATCCCGTATTACTGCAACACCCACGATATTTGCATATCTAACTTCCAGAGAATCGGATGCACAAAATTGCACAACAGTTTTGGTTTAGTAATGAAATGCAACAATGTGTGTTACTCCTTCTTGTTTGCAAGATCCATGCAAACTGATTTTGAAGAAGCTGTGGGATGTTCTCTGTGGTGTTATTAGTGATAGACGTGTACAAGACATTGGAGAGGCTCACCCCGATGCTGAGATGTTCTGAAGAAATGCCCATCAATACAGGACAAGCATCAATAACCTTCCCCGCTCGGCCAGGACAAATGTCTCCCTTTTCTCTCTACTCCCTCACACTCTCTGCATGTCTGTTACAGCATCTACCCCCGAACAAGGCTCTTGCTCCACGACTCTCAGTATTGCACGCAACACTCTATTTCCTTCACTATCTCTGTCACTGAAAGCAAATCGAGATTGAATTTATTGCTTTGCCAACATTGAACCAGTGAGACAATTTGATGCTGGGGACATACAAATGCGGATATTTGGAAAATTGGGGAGGGAGCAGATGCCATCATGACAGAATAAGCCTGGGGAACAAGCATCTTGCTCTGCAAGAAATTAGGAAATACTCACTATCTTAGATATTTTTCATATGAAACATATTCACAGTGAACAGAAATACGACGACTCAGGGGATTCAGCAGCCAGAAGAGTAACATCACAGAGGACGGTAGTGGCTGTGTGTGTTTAAAATTAAGTTGATGTTATCTTCATTAGTGTCTTATTCCAGCAACATATTGTTCAAGAGTTGGGGGCAGTTATGGGGGAGGGGGCTTGGTAAAAGTTGTAAATAGTTGTGGCATAATGTTTACCTTTACAGTTAAAAATAAATAGGAGTTATTTTCTTCAAAAAGTGGAGTTTACAAGTTTTCTGTCACTCATATTCTAATAGATTACGAGGTGAGGTGAGCTTTCCTGGGTGTTTGGTTTAATTAAAAGAGGGGTTCACACCATGTCGTAACACTTGCAAAGAACAACAGAGAGCAACAACAAAAAAAAAGGAGTGAGAAAATTCAATATGAGGATAAGTAAACCAGTCATGTAAGGACAGACAGTAAGAGTTTTTTTTTCGATACATAAAGGGAAAACGAGAGGCAAAATTGGGCATCTGATCGCTAGAAATTGACACAGGAGACATAGTCATGTGGAACAAGGAAATGGCTGACTAGCTAAAATATTACTTGTTGTCAAAGTTCACAGTTGAAAACACGAGTAATATCCCAAACATTGAAAAGACTTAGTGGACAGACCTGAGTAAGGTGGGCATCACCTAGGAAAAGGTGCTGGGAAAACTGAATGGTCTGAAGGTCAGTAAATCATCTGGACCAGATGGACTCCACTCCAGATTTCTAAGGCACCTAGCTGATGAGAAAGTGGAAGCGTTGGTGGTGATCTTTCAGGAATCTCTCGAATCAGGGAGATTCCCAGTGGACTGGAAAATCGCTAACGTGATACCCCTGTTTAAAAAGGGAGGAAAGCAAAAAACGGAAAATTACAGAATGACTAATCTAAACTTGACTGTGGGTAAGATCCTGGAATCCATTATGAAGGATGAGATTTCTGAATGGAAGTGGATGGTAAATTAGGACAAAGTTAGCATGTTTTCATCAAGGGCAGGTCATGCCTGGAAAATCTGCTAGAAAACCTTGAGGACGTAACGATCAGCTTAGAACGAGGAGAGCCAATGGATGTCATCCACCTGGACTTCCAGAAGGTCTTTGACAATGTGCCGACATGAGGCTACTGAGTAGTGCAAGGGCCCATGGTGTTAGAGGCAAGGTGCTAGCATGGATAGAAGTTTGGATGTTTGGAAGGAAGCAAAGAGTGTCGATAAAAGTGTCCTTCTCAGGATGACAGCCGGTGACACGTGGCATTCCACAAGGCTCAGTGTTGGGACCACAAATTTTCAAATTATACATTAACGATCCAGAAGAAGGATCGGAAGTCAGTCTGGCTACGTTAGAAGATGAAACAAAGATACGTATAGGGACAGGTAACGTCGAAGAAGCAGGCAGGTTCACAAAGGATTTGGATAGGTTAGGATAATGGGCCAAGAAGTCGCAGATGGAGTACGAAGTGGAAATTGTGGGAACATGCACTTTGTTAGGAAGAATAAAAACATGGACTACCGAGAACATTCAGATGTCTGAAGTGCAAAGGGACTTGGGAGTTCTACTCCAGGATTCTCTCAATGTAAAGTTGCAGGTTGAGTCAGTAGTTAGGAAAGCAAATGCAGCAGTGGAAATTATTTGGAAAGGCTTTGAATATAAAAGCAGGAACGTTCTTCTGAGGCTCGATAAGGCTCTTGTCAGACCATATTTGGAGTATTGTGCGCTGTTTTGAGCTCCATATCTCAGGAAGGATGTGCTGACCTTGGAATGGGTTCACAGGTGGTACACGGGAATGGTCCCAGGAATGAAAAGCTTAAGATATGAGAACGTTTGAGGACTCTAGGTCTGTTCTTGACGGGGTTCAGAGTAATGTGGGGGATCTAATTGAAACATACAGAATACTAAATGGCCTGGGCAGTGCGGATGGTGAGAAGACTTCCATTGGTAGGAGACTCTACGATCCAAGGATGCAATCCTAGAGTAAAGGGACATCCTTTTAGAACGGAGGTAAGGAGAAACTATTCAGCCAGAGAGTGGAGAATCTATGGAATTCATTGTCACAGAAGGCAGTGAAGGTCAGGTCATTAAGTATATTTAAGGCAGAGATAGTTAGCTTCTTGAGTATCAATGGGATCAATGGTTACAGGGAGAAATCAGGAGAATGGTGTTGAGAAACTTGTCAGCCATAATTGAATGGTGGATCAGACTCAACGTGCTGAATTGCCTAATTCTGTTTCTATATCCAACGATCTTATGGTCGTAAGCCACAGTCTATTGCACCCGCTCTCTCACTTTGTTCGTTCTGACAGTAAAATGTGAGAGTAAAAAATCCCTGAGTCATCTTTACCAAACATGGAGCATTCCTGCTGAGGATTCATGGGAATCTCTCCATTGCTTGAAGGAATGGAAATTCTGCCAAATCCAACTGTTCCAGGGAGAAGTCTCATACCAGCAGCTTGTTTGAAAATAACGTCGGAGACAGAGTATCAGTTGGGACACATTATCTCTTTTCCATTTGAAATGAGTTCAACTACTATGAAACGCTGGAAACCCTTTTCTATTATTTTTCATCTTCAGACATGTGCGATTGTGTATGTGTGTGACTCTGTGTCTCACATTTTTCGAGAGAATGACCTAGGTTACACTTCAACCCTGTTGTAACCAGTGGGGCTGGAGAAGGACACAGTGACCCTCCAACATTTGTCAGAGCAGAAATGAGAAATTTGCACGGGCTGTTCAAATGGGAATCCTCTTCCTCAGAGGTTTCATCCCAAGATGGCAGCTCAACACCACCACTTCCAGCGTAATTAGACACAGTCCATAAATGTCAACGACATCCAGATTCCATGAACAAATCTAAAATGATAAATTGCAGCAGAATGAATTGAATGGGAACAAGACTGACAGATGAATGCCTGTTGCCTTCCAGGATTGTGCTGCCCTTGTAATTTGACTTTGTGCAGTTTCCTAGTATTGTACCTGGGTGCTTGCATTTATTCAAAGTTGTGTTTTGCTACATTTGACAGACATGTGAATGGAGGAAAATTGTGGACAGACAGAAAAGTGCTGCGTAGACCGCAATCAGACCAACCATGATTTTACTGTCTGTTCAAGCAATGACAAAGTGTCTAATGACCCACTCCTGCTTCTCAGTTCTCTGTTCCTATGTTCCATTCAGTCCTTAAAACCACTAGAATAGGAGCAGATGGAGACGACTTGCTCCAAATACCTGGTTCGCAGTATTACAGGATATCATTCAGTCCCTCAACACTGGGTTGTTTGCTGTGGGTTGGAAAATGTGATGGGAAATCCAAGCTGTGTATGAAAGTGGTCTCCCACCTCTTTCACGAGTGTCTCCTCTCTGCAAGCGGTGTTTCGTTTGTTGGTCATGTTGTAGACCCAGATTCACGGTGAATATCGGGACCATATCTCTCCCAGAGACGGCTCACAAAATACTTTTCTCTCACTGTCCCCAACATTCAATAATAACACTTCTAGGAAAATTACAACTGTTCACTTTCCAAAGACAGAATATGAGAACAGAAGAAACAGGAATAGGTAATTTGGATGCTCACGCCATTGTATGCCATCATGGCTGACCGACTGTTGGCATTACCTCTTCTTTAATGCGCAACTTTTCACACACCTCAGCATTCTGACAGGTCAAAAATCCATCGACCTCGTGTTTAAATACATGGAGTGATCTCGCTCCCTTAACTTTCTCGATCTGAGAATTCCTGACATTCACTACGCTCTGTGAGAAGAAAACACTCTCCACACAGACACTATCACGTATGAGCATTAACAAAAGTGTTAACTGACCTGCTTAGTTAAGAGGGATTGACCCTGATATCAAGGCAGGATTTGACTGAAGATGTTATCCTCAGAGGCAATTAAATATCCAGAATCATGCATCCCGAGTACAAATAAACATACAAGACATGGAATGTATCACATTCTTAGTGTCTATGTAGAACACAATGAGTGATTGTCCATCACCATCAAGTTTCAATGCAATGACCTCTTATTCTCTGACAGTGCTACAGATTAACTTTCACTCACTGCTGTTTTACCATCAACCCAGGGATTAGTCTTGTGAAATTCGTTGACACAGCCTCCATTGCAATGAGATAATTCCTTTTCCAGGAGAAAACATCTATCCATAATACCCCAAATAAAGCCACAATCACACTCTCAGTGATGGTCACAATAATTCCTTTCCCTCACTTACTGGTCTCTTTATCTTTATTATGCACTGTCACTGTTGTGGAATTTAAAAGTTTCTTACATCTTCATGTCAGCATCAGTAAAGCCAGCACCAGAGATGCCCGTGGAGATGAACATGATTACTGGGGAGAGACTCAGTCAGAAAGACTGCACTTGAAATAGGGAATGGTCACTGACCTGAATGGAAATGAAGTGTAGGAATAATAACACAGGTTTAAGAATAAAACATATTCATTTTGACACAGATATTGTGAGGACATGAAACGCTTATTTTTACATTATGCATGCACATATTAACAGAGTTTCAAAACAAATAGGGCCATTTATTGTTAATGAATTGATTATGTGCACGACAACAGCAATAATACACTGACATGGGGTCGAGCATGCGATGGAATCATCTCGTTGGGAAAATGTTCAAGGAGAGATCACATGGTACAGTTTGGGATCTGATAACGTTATTGATTTAACTTAGAGATGGAAAAATGTAGCCTGTCTGTGAAGGAACAGTCTATTTCTCCCTTTTTGTTTCCCTGTCCCTCATCACAGCAACGTGTGGGAATGAAAAAAAAAGTCGCCTTTCCCACTCATGGAAGTTTCCTCATGATGATTCATTGGAATCTCCCCACTGCCTGAAGCAAAGCAATTCAGCCAAATACAACTGTTTCAGGAAGAAATCCCATTGTCAGAAGGTTGTGCGAGCAGAAAATCTTCAGAAGTAATTATTCAGACTCGATAGTGAGGGTGACAGACAAGAGATTCTGTGGCTGCAAATGGGAATCCGGGATGGTGTTTAGCCTCCCACATGCCAGTGTCTAGTATGTCGCAGACCGGCTGCAGAACGTTCTCACCGGGGTGGGGGAGCAGGCAGAAATCATTGCGCACATTAATACAAATGACACAGGTATAAATAGTGATGATGTCCTGCAGAGTGATTGTAGAGAGTAAGAAAAAGGGTAAAAGGCAGCACCACGAGAGTGGTAATATCCGGTTTACTTCCAGTGCTCCGTGCTCGTGAGGGTAAGAACAGGAGGATATGGCAGGTGAATGGGTGGCTAAAGAATTGGTTCAGGGGGCAGAGATTTAGATTTCTGGATCACTAAGATCTTTTGTGGGGCAGAGGTGATCTATTCAGGATGGACGGGTTGTACCTGAACTGGAAGGAGACCAATATGCTGACAGGCAGGTTTGCTAGTGCTGCAAGGGAGGGTTTCAACTAGTTTTGCTGGGGTTGGGTAGGGGTGGGATCCTCAACAGCAGGCAGGCAAGTGTGAGGCTGGAAAGAGATACAGTAATCAGAAACAGTAAAGTGAAGAGACAGGCTCGGCTGGAACACGACAGAGAGCAAGGAATGTCTGTTGGATTAAATTGCAACTGTTTCAATGCAGGATGGCTGACAGGTAAGGCCGATGAACTCAGGGTGTGAATAGGTATGTGGGACTTAGATATTATAACCATTACAGAAACATGGCTAAGGGAGGGACAGGACTGGCAGCTCAATGTACCAGGGTGCAGGTGCTTTATGCGGGACAGAGATGGTGGAAGGAGGGGACGGGGAGTTTCATCTTTGATTGAGGCGAGTATCACAGCAGTAATCAGAGATAAAATAATTGATGTATCATCCAATGAGTATTCGTGGGTGGAGCTAAGAAATAAGAAGGGAATGGTGATATTGTTTGGGTAGTTCTAGAGGCCCCCAATTAGTAAACGGGGTATTAGAGGAATAAAAATATACATGGAGATTGGGGAGACTGGCAGGGTCAATAGGATTGCCATAGTAAGAGATTTTAATTTTCCTACCATAGACTGGGAATGACATAGAATTAAGGACTAGATGGGCTGTAACTATTAATTGCGTTCAGAAGAGTTTCCTCAAGCAGTATGTAGAGGCTGCAAATTGGGAAGGGGTAAAACTTGACCTACTCTAAGGACTAGGGCAGGACACGTGACTGAGGTGACAGTGGGGGAGCATTCTGGGGCCAGTGCCCATAGTTGTATTAATTTTAAAACGGTTATGGAGAAGGACAAAACTGCTCCACATGTTCAAGTTCTAAACTGGGACAAGGCGAATTTTGATGGAATTAGACAGCAGCTTGTAGGGGTTGTTTGGAGGAGTTTGTTTGCAGGCAAAATAACTTCTGGCAAGTGGAAGGACTTTAAAATTGAAATGTCTACATTTCAAGGTCTATATGTTCCTGTGAGGGTAAAATGCAAGGTTGGGAGGAATAGGGAAGCCTGGATGTCAGGAGATATTGAGGCTTTAACCAGCAAAAAGGAGGCGTGACTCAGGTCCATGCAGCTGGGATCAAGGGAATCCATGGCGGTATCCAGGGGATACAGGAGTTTACTGAAATCAGGAGGGGGAAAAGGGGGCACAAGATAGCCTTGGCTGAGAAGATTAGGGTGAATCCAAGGACGTTATTTAAATATATTAAAGTAAAAGGAATAACTAAATGAGAATATGACCCCTCAAGGTCCAAAGTGAACATGCATGTCAGGAACCATAGGAGATTTGCAAAATTCTCAATGAATATTTCTCCTGTGTGTTTACTGTGGAGAAATACATGAAGACATGGGAGCTTAATAAAGGTCGTGGTGTTCTCTTGGGGTGAGTCACTATCACAGCAGAGGACGTGTTTGATGCAGTAAAATGTATGGAGGTGGATAAATCTCCTGATACGAAACATATGCATCCAAGAACAGTGCACAGGCTACAGAAGAAACTACGGGGACCCTGGTTGATATTTTTGCATCATTGTTAGCCACAGGTTAGGTTCCAGAAGATTGGAGGGTAGCAAATGTTGTGCCATTACTCAGGAATGGAAGCCAAGAAAAATCTGGGAACTATAGGCCAGGAATTCTAACATCTGTGATACGTAGGTTACTTGAAAAGACTCTGAGGGATAAGATATACATGCATTTGGAAAGGCAGTGTTTGATTAGAAATTGTTATTTTTTCAGATTCTGTACAGTATTGGAAACAGTCCACTTGGCCCAAAAATTCCACAAGGACCCTTCAAACAGTAACACACCCAGTCCCATTCCCCTATCCTATGTTTACCCCTGATGCATGCACATAACACTTTGGGTAACTTAGCATGGCCAATTCACCTGACCTATACATCTTTGGATTGTGGGAGGGAAATAGAGCACCGGGAGGAAACCCACAAAAACACAGAGAGAATGTGCAAACTCCACACAGAGAGGCACCCGAATCTGGAATCAAGCCCAGATCCAAGGCACTACGAGGCAGCAGTGCTAACCTCTGAGCCACCGTGCCACCCTTGCTTATTGTCAACACAGTTCAATGATACAGATACAAATCTATTCTGCCCTTCATCCTTGATGCAAGTTGCAATACAACAGACTATGGACAGTTTATTCTCCACTGCAAATGTCATCTTATTATTATTTATTATTGCTTGTTATTACTAATTTTAATAATTATTATTCATAGTTGTTTTTACACTGAACAGATTGCATGGCTTTGTGAGTGGGAGATCGTGCCTCACAGATTTGTTTGAATTCATTGATGAAGTGACCAGTAATGTTGATGAGGGCAGGGCGGTAGATGTTGTCGTTATGGTTTTCAGTAAGGCCTTTGACAAGGTTACCATTGATAGGTTGTTCTGGAAGATTAGAATCGCATGGAATCCAGAGGGAGCTGGCAAATTGGATACACAATTGGCTTGATGGTAGTAAGCAGAGTGTAATAGTGGAAGGATGCTCTTGGACTTGAGGCCTGAGACATATGACGTTCCTCTGAGGTCAGTGCTGGGTCCATTGCTGTTTATTATCAATGTCAATAATATTATTCATAATGTGCAAGGTATCATTAGTAAATTTGAAGATGACACTAAAATATTTGGTATCGTGGACAGTGATGAGGTATATCAAAATTACAGCAGGACCTTGATCAACTGGAGAAGTGGGCCGAGGAATACTTTTGCAAAGTTAGATCGAGGTAGGAGTTTCAGGTGAATGGTAGGGCATTAAGGAGTGCAGTTGATCAGAGGGACCATGAAGTTCAGGTACAGCGTTCTCTGAAATTGGACATGGCAGTGAAGAAGGCTTTTGGCACACTGGCATTTATCAGTCAGTACATGGAGGAGAGAATTCGGAAGTCGATGTTGCAATTATACAGGATGTTGGTGAGACTGCACTTGTAGTGTTGTGTTCAGTTTTGGTCACATTGCGATAGAAGGATGTTTTTAAATTGGAATGTGTGCAGATGGAATTTACAAAGATGTTGCCAGGACTCAACAGTGTGAATTATAGGGAGAGGTAGGACAAGCGAGAACGTTTTTTTCTTTAGAGTGTAGAAGGCTGAGAGGGACCCAATAAAAGTGCACAAGATTATGAGTGGCATGGATAGGGTGAATGGACTCAGCCTGTTTTCCCAGAGTTGTGGAATTGAGGACGAGAGGACGTCAGTTTAAGGTGAGAGGGGAAAGAATAAAAGGGAAACTGGTGGAAACTTTTACACAGTGAGTGGTACGCAAATCTAATGAACTGTCAGCTGAAGTGGTTGAAGCATTTATATTAACAATATTTAAACGGAATTTGGACAAGCACGTGGGCAGGAAAGGAAAAGAAGTCTATGGGCTAATTGCTGATAAATGGGGTTAGTTTGAATGAACATTTGGATCAGCATGGACCCGTCTGGGCCAAAGGGCTTCTGTCCATGCTGTAAGACTTGATTAATCTATAACTAGAACAGCATTTGGGTCAGAATCTCTTTTTTCCTTTGGTTATGAGTTCGAATAATATTTTGACAAAGTTATTTCAAGTTACCTTTGCAGATATTTAGCTTTTCAGTTTGTTATCAAACGTGCGTGTGTGTGTGTGTGTGTGTTCCACAGTATTTTTCAAAGGGAAATATCAATGTATACATTTGCAAATCCTCTCGTCATTATTTTTTCCATCATAGTTTGAGTAATTTTGCCTTTGTCATGAACGTGTAGTTTTAGCAGATTAAATAAATCCATCTGACTTGTTCCTAACACTGACCCTGACACACTCTGAGAACTATATCCTTGGCCACATCATCATACTAGTTATATATTTTTTTTGTGGCCAGTGGAGGAGTGGGACTAGAAAAGGGAACAGCGATCCAAAAGCACACGAAATTATAGACTCAGTAAGCCTAACGTTAGTGTAGAGGAGATTGTTGGAGGGGATTCTGAGGAATAGGACTTCCATCCATTTAGAAAGACAAGGGCAGATTAGGGATAGTTACATGGTTTTGTGTGATGAAAATCATGTCTCATTGATGTGTTTGAGTATTTTGTAGAGGTAAGAAGACTGAAGAAGGCACTAATGTATATATTGTTTACACAGACTTCAGCAAGGTGTTTAATAAGGTTCCCCATCGGAGGGAGTTTACTAAGGTTAGGTCACAAGGAATCCAGGGAAAGCAAATCAGATGGATACAAAATTTTCCTGAAGGCAACGGATTGTTTTCATGAATGGAGGCCTGTCGCCAGCGGTGTGCTGAAAGAATCAGTGCTGAGCTCACTGCTTTTCATCATGGATAGAAACGACTTGGATGGGAATATCGGAGACATGGTTATTTAGTTTACAGATAACATCAATATCATGGTGCAGTGGACAGTGAAGAAGAATATCTCGGAGGCAATGGCACCGTTGACCAACAAAGGGCCAAGGACTGACAGATAAAGTTTAACTTAGATATTTGTGAGGTTTTGCATTTTGGAGAAAGTGAGGACTGCAGATGCTGGAGATCAGATCTGAAAAATGTGTTGCTGGAAAAACACAGCAGGTCAGGCAGCATTCAAGGAACAGGAGAATCGACGTTTAGGGCGTATACCCGAAACGTCGATTCTCCTGCTCCTTGGATGCTGCCTGACCTGCTGTGCTTTTCCTGCAACACATTTTTCAGGTTTTGCATTTTTATAAGTTAAAGCAGGGTCGTGCCCTGGGGAATGTTGCTGAACAAAGTGACCAACGGATGCAGGTTCATAGTTCTTTGAAAGTGTAGTTGCAGGTAGACAGGGTGGTGAACAATGCAGTTGGCATGTTTGCCTGAATCTGTCAGAACATTGAGTATAGGAGTTGGGGTGGCACGTTGCGGTTGCACAGGGACGCTTGTGAGGCCACATTAAGAATACTGCGTACAATTTGGTTGGTTCTGCTTAAAGGATTAATGCTGTTAAGCTTAAGAAGGTGCAGAAAAGATTTATAATGGTTTTCTGGAACCTGAAGGTTTCATCGACAGGGATTGGATGAACAGGTTGCAGCTTTTTCCCCTGGACTGTCAGATGCTGAGGGGTGACATAAAAGTAGTTTATAAAATCATAAGGTGTATGGATAGCCTGAATGGCCAAGGTTTTTTTTCCCTAGAGTCGAGGAGTCCACAAGTAGAGTCATAGGTTGAAGGTGACGGGGGAAAGATTTAGAAGGGACCTTAGGGGAAACGTTTTTCATGCAGAGGGTGGTGCATGTACAGAAAGTGCTGTCAGAGAAAGTGATGGAAGCAGGTACAATCACATGTTTAAATGTATTTGGACAGGCACATCAATACGAAATGTTCAGAGTATATGAGCCAAATGCTGGCAAGTGGGACTAGATCAGATTGTGATATCTGGTCAGCACGGGCAAGCTGGAAAAAAGGATCTCTTTCCACGCTGTATGACTCTCTGATTGAATAAGAGGGGTGAGCAAATATTCTAAAAAGGGCCTTTCAAGTGAAAATTCTTTTCCCCAGAAGTTGGAGGTGCCTCTCTGATTACAAGAATTCAATGCTGAGTTAGTTAAAGATTTGACAGAGAAGTGAGTCATGGTTAATGTGATACAGACAGTAAAGTGGGGCTGACAACATAATCTGATCAGCCACAATCTTAGTGCCTGGTGGAAAAAGCTCAAAGTATCTCATGACCCACTCCTGCTCCTCAGTCCCATGTTTCTGTGTTCCATTCAGCCCCTCAAACCTGTTTGACAGGAGCAGTTGGAGACCATTTGCTGTTATAAACTGGTACCAGAAACAGAGGCTACCATTCAGTCCCTCAATACTGTCACACACAGTTTGACGAGATTTGGAAAATGTAATTGGAAATCCCAGGATGATCATGAAAGAGAACCCTCATTTCTCCTTACAGAGCTGTCCCCCTCTGCAACTTGTGTGTTGTTTATTGGTCATGTTGCAGTCTCGGATTCATTGTGAATACAGCCCCCATACTTCACTCAGAGATGGCTTACAAACTTCTCTGGTCTCCCAGGCCACAACAGTCAAGTAGACCTTCCAGGAAAATAACACCCACTGACTTTCCAATAACAGAATATGAGAACATCAGAAACAAGAGCATGTTGTTCACCCCCCAAGCCTGCCCTTCACTAAGATCGCTGCTGATCTGCTCTTCGTCTCAAATCCTCTTTAAAGTCCAAATCTTCATAACTCTCACCTCTCTGACAGGTGAAAATCTATCTCCAGCCTCGACAAACACTTCCATCGAACACAGAACATTGAACAGTGCAGCACAGTAGGGGCTCTCGACCCTTGATGTTGTGCCACTCGTTTTTCCTACTCTAAGATCAGGCTCACCTACATTGTTCCGTGCACTTTCTTCCATGTGCCTATCCAAGAGTCTCCCAATTTTCCCTCATGTATTTGAGTCTACACCCACCAGTCTCTCTGTGAAAAAAAAACAACCGCTGATATCTCCCCTAAACCTTCCTTGAATTACCCGAAAATTATGACCGATGGTGATAGACATTTCTATCCTGGTGAAAAGTCTCTGGCTATTAACTCTCTCTTTGCCTCTCTTCGCCTTTTATACCTATATCAAGTCACCTCTCATTCTTCTTAATGCAAATGAGAAAAGCCCTCGCTCCCTCAACCTTTCCACATAAGACCTGCCCTCCAGTCCAGGCAGCATTCTGGTAAATTTACTCTGCACCCTTTCTAAAGCTTCCTCATCCTTCCGATAGTGGGGTGACTAGAAGTGAACAAAATACTCTAGGTACGGTCTAACCAGACTCTAGACAGAGCTGTAGCATAACCTCACGGCTCTTAAAGTCAACCTCCCTTCTAATGAAAGCTTACACACCATTCGACTCCTTAACAACTCTATGAATTTAGGTAGAAACTGTTAGATATCTATGGACATCGACGCCAGAATCCCTGTGTTCTTCCACACTGCCAGGAACCCTGTCTATAAACATATGTTCTGCAAAGTTGAGCATTCAAAGGGAATTACTTCACGCTTTTCCAGCTTGAATTCTATCTTCCACTTCTTAGCCTAGCTCTGCATTATGTCAACGTCCTGTTGCAACCTACAAAGCCCTGCAAACACCCATGGACCATTTCAGAAACCTTCGTGTCATCGGCAAACTTACTAACCCACCCTTACATTTCGTTATCCAAGTCAGTTATAAAAATCACAAAGAGAAGAGGTCCCTGACCTGATCCCTGCGGGACAAAACTGGTCGCTTTCAGTGATCTAGCTCCCCTAACTCTCTGTGTACGAGAATTTCTGATATTCACTATCCTCTGTTTGAAGAAAACATTTTCTGCTTCTACACCATGACCTATTGATATGAACATAAGAGAAAACACAAGAAATTAGACAGAGAGACTGGCCCAGAACTCAAGGCAGTATTAGACTGATGTTGACATCAAGGAGTCTGAGGAACATTGCATTTAATGAGAATTGTTTACGACCTCTAGACTGTTTGAAATCATTCACAGCACACGGGAAGATGTTTATCATCAGTGAACAAAAATCATCTCAGCCTTGGGGCATCGGTGCAACAGATTCTCTGGGTAGTTTCCTCAGCCCAGGCACCACCAATTTTTCATCATAGAATCCTTACAGCGTGGAAGGAGGCCATTCAGCCCATTGAGTCAAAACTGAGCAGAATTGGGGATATTCACTGAGGTTTACATAGTTGTCAGAACAAGGTGACCCTCCTCAGATATTGAAGCAGTCTGTGTCCATGTGCAACAAGAACTGGACACCATTCAAGATTGTGCTGTTAAAATCGGGGTAACACTCATGTAACAGCACTGCTGGATACTGTACATTTCCACAGTAAAAGGTGCAGCGCATTCGGCACCTCAATCTGTGCTCACAAGGAAATGTGGAAGTCATTCAACCCATCAAAATATTGGACAAGATGTGTGATAGCTCATTCAGTCCCTCCTGCCAATTACACAGTAAGAGAAGGAATCTGCTCAATCTCTCACTTACAAGGGATCAGAAAGAGAGTGTTTTGCACCTGGAGTTACTTACTGAGGGACAGAAAGCGATCATTCAGCTTCTCAAGTCACAAACCCAGAAACAGGAAGGTGTCAGAGATGCTCGAACTTCACAAACAAATGGAGCAGGGACTAAATAAATAGACTGCACCATCTTGTTACTCGTGGCATAATTACTCATATTACATATGTGTAACTTTAACATGGTTTTCTGGCAGTAGGAATGAAGCCAACTTTTTTAACATTCACCAAGGTATCTTGCATCTCCAAGATAGTAGACCCATGGTCTCCATGGAGGTCAGAAGGTGGTGCGGAATTATTAACACTTTCAGATTGATGCTATTGTGACTGCTGACAGGATTGTGTCCAAAGTGACATTCAATTCACTGTCACACAGTAACTGTGCATTAAAATGTCAGGGTTCATTCAGAGCCTGTATCTCTCTGTCAATAGACATGAGCGTTCTGCACAGGCATGTAAACGATCGGGAGTCAATTATCCAGTGAGAAATATGGAATTTTAACCCTATTCAGCTTTTTGGGATGTAATGAGTATTCGACTATCGCCATCAAGTTTCAACTTCTTATTCTCTTACAGTGCTACATATTAAACACAGAGTTATGCCCTTTCTCCGCATGGTGCCATCATGCTACCATTGAAACTCCTTTGCATTGTCTTGGTGACAAAGAGATCATTATTGATGACGCTGACCAAATGTGTACACAATGCAATAAAATACTCTTTCAACAAAACACACCATTGGAAAAGATATACTAACTCTGATACTTCAATCATTTTGTACGAAGAGCCACATGTCATTTCCTTCCTGCCCCATATGAATTCTGTTAGTGATTTATAACCAAGGACATTCAGGTCCTTTTCAACAACAGAACTTCCCAACCTCTCAGCACTTAAGAAATATAAATGAGAATCATAATAGTTGTTGTACCCATCTGAATCATTTTATACCAAGCAAACAGCTATTTCCCAAGCACTGATCCTTCTGATACCCCACAAGACTTCCACCCAGAGAAAGATACCACTCTTTTCATTTTGCCCATTTTCCAATTTTTGACCCATTTGGTGTATTCCACCACTGCCTACCCATGAACTCAAACATTCCCCACTCACCGGTATTAAACAGTGTCAAACCTATTGTGAAAATTCAAACACACTACTCCCAATGATTCTCAATTGTCGATGTCACAACGGACAATCTCTACCAACTTCAGCAGGTTTATCAAAGAAAGTTTTCCTTTCCTGAATCTAGGCTGACTCTACCAAATCATATCATTATTCTAGAAGTGTCTAGTTGTCACGTTCCTTATAAAATGTTACAATGTGTTTCTCACAGCTGATGTAAAGCTATTTATTTACCTGTTTGCCTTCTCCATCCTGTTTTAAATATTTAGTTAAAAATCACACAACAGCAAGTTATAGTCCAACAAGTTTAATTGGAAGCACACTCGCTTTCGGAGCGTCGCTCCTTCATCAGGTGGTAGTGGAGGGCTCAATCCTAACACACAGAACTTTTAGCAAAGATGTACAGTGTGATGTAACTGAAATTATATATTGAAGAATTGATTGTCTGTTTCGTCTTTCATCTGTTAGAATACCGTGATAGTTTCACTTCTTTCATGCGTAAATCACAAAACTTTTATTTTTAAAAAGTTGCATACTCGGTTTAGCTAGTAAGAATGGTGAGAGCTGAACAATATGTTGAAGGTGTTGGCCCCCTGTGTTCTCTCTCTATGCCATGATGTTTAGGGGGTCACCATATGTTTGGGTCTCTCTGAATGGACACAGTAGCTGATCACACAAACCCGAAAAAAGAGTCCATAGAACCTATTTTGACTCTGTAATGACAGGAGTAAGTCAAATCCGCACACACGCGGTGTACAAAATTAGTGTTGAACATGTTTCTCTTCTTAGTGGAAAAAACCGTTACATCTCTGCACAGTCCCACACTCACAGTTCCACTCTCCAAAGAAGCAGTTGACAATGTAACATTACCTTTCTCTGTATCTCAGCAACTACAATGGCAGCACTTGTGTTGCAGATGTAGTAGATCACCACACTTAGAGAAGAAGGACGAAGGGAATATAACTCAATTTAAACAGGAACACATCTAAATTATCATGGTATTCAGGAATATGGGAAAAGGGGAAATTTTAGAATAAGTTCCTATTTGCTTTTCCTTCTGGTTCATCATCAGCAGTCCCTTTGTTCGCTTTTCATTTCTCTCTCTCTCTCTTCCCCTCCCCCACCCCCCACCCCACCCTCCACCCCCCCAACCCACTCTCTCTCTCTCTGGACATTTCTCCATCCATTCAACTAACCTCCCCATCACTCATCCGGCCATCCCTGATATAAATAATGTTATTCGCCAGTTACCTTCAGTTGTGATATCGGGTCATTAGATTCGACACTTTATGTTTTTCTCCTGACGGACGCTGCCATACTTGCTGAGATTCTCCAACGTTTTCAGACACTGGAGAACTTTATTTCAGATCTCCATCATTTAAAGTTCCTTGGTTTATTTCACCATTAGTGCTGTTGTTTCACAGAATGTCAGCATCACTGGCAAGGGCAGCATTTGTCATCCATCACTAATTGCGTTGTCTGCGAGACTATTTGTCAAGACAATATGGAGCTGTTCTTTTTTTGTCACACTTAGTTTCTTTACCAAAGGCTATCAGTGAAATAATAAAAGAAACCCTAACTGTTTATGGTTGCCGTTTGTAAAATGAGGTTTCATTCGAATTGTTGCCATTCAAATTTAAGTTCTATCATCCGCTGTGGTAGGATTTGAAATAATGTTTTTAACGTCGTAACTTGTACCTGTGAATTGCATCTGAATTACACAGCCAGTGACATTATCACTCTGATATGAGGTCCCTATTATGAAATAACTGGAGAGACAAGAAAAAGTTTGTGGCCAAAATATTTGTAACTGGAATAGTGGTCAGAAAATAACTTGAGCCGTAACATATAAAGTTATGAAGGAGTCAGATGATAGCTAACTCAGCAACAGCACTGAGGCAGAGTTGGAGACTGGGAATTTTATAAAGTTCGGTGTAGGCAGGTTTGATGACAGAGAGAATGCAGAGACATAAAACAGTTCAGGGCAAAAGGGAGACTGAAGATAACAGTTGATGCAATTTAAAAATATAAGTAAACGAAATAGCAATAACCTTCACCATCGTGTATAGAATGGGCACAGATTGGCTTACGAGGAATATCAATAATAGCGAGGATGGGATAGTACCCAGCATGAATAATCCTCAGATAGGCTTCTATCTACAACTCGAAACATGCCCAGTCCTGAGAAAGCCAGTAAAGACCCGCAGATAAATTCCTGTCCATTGTTGGAACACCCCAGTCGAAAACATTCAGATTCTGATCCATTGTTGGAACATTTCAGTTGAATACTCTCAGATTCTGATCCATTGTTGTAACATCCCAGTGTAATGTTCTCAGATTCTGATCCATTGTTGGAACATTCCAGTCTATTGTTCTAAGATTGTCTTCCTCTCTCTTTCTCTGTAACTGCTGATCCCAATCATCTTGAGGATGACACTACCGCTGATACTATGTGATAACTGGTTGAAGAAAGTCCCTTATTAATAGAAGAGGAAAGCCTCCAGGAGCACACTCAGGATCCATGAAGACTGACATCAATCGAAGTCACCGAACAAAAAGCTCAATTTAACCCCTTTCACAACAACCATGACAAATGGAAATAATACTTGTTCTTCCTGAGATGTTGACATCGCTGACTATCGGGCTAATGGCACGTCACGAAGTGTAAAGTTAGAGGTGAGGCAGAGAGGTGATGCTTTCTCTTCACTAACTCCGTGATTCTCCTCTCTTTTGGCAAGGTAGGAATTGCTGGGCTCCTGAGGCTGTGTCTGATTACCAGGCCTGCTGCACCCTTTGACTTTATTTATTTCTATTTAACTTTGACATTTATCTTACCAACATTGTATGGCTTAGGTGGGGTTAGGCATTTTTGAGAGACCTAATAAAGTTTTGTACACGGTGTAGATACAGTCCATTCCTTGTTGTCCTTGCAGCCGCGGCTTGGTCCTGTAGAGTGATGGTCAAACTCGGACTGAACCAGGACTCTCAGTTTTACCTTTCACCAGTTATTGTTGTGGTCGCAGCAGGGATGGAAGGCAGTAAATCTCTCACAGCTGCTACACACTCTGAGATTTCTCTCAGAATTGGCTTTTGATGTTAATTCTTCCTGGATTGGAGAACTGCATGCCAGACAATATGTTTCCTGAATTGGGTTTTGGACAAGTGTGAGTTTCTAGGATGTTACCATATTGAAGCAGTTACTGTTTAGTAATAAAATAACCTATTAATCTGTTAAGTTTCCAATAAATTAGGTTATTCCAAGATCCTTCTTTTGTTGTTTTTTTTTGTCTACAGTGTTTGAATAAATTACGTTTTGCTTAATGTCAAATATTTTGACCAAACGAATTGCACCTGAAACACAGCGCCTCACAATTATCTTTCAAATAAGAAAACGTTAAGGTCGAGATGACCTTCTTCATACATTATGAGAGGCGTCTGTTCGGGTCCATAACAAGAAGGACAGATATTCATGTTTTAATTGGATAATTATTGAATGAACAATAAGTTTCAGGAACACGGGTTTGACAGGGGAATGCGCCGAGCTGGATGATTGATAACTCTATCAGGAATTATATCAGATACACAATCCACACCACATTTCCTGCCCAGATACGTATAAGAGTAGATGAGATATCTGCTCAGCACGGAGTACTGTGCAGACCAGGCTCAGTAAAACTCAGCAATCTGTCCAGGATGGAATACCGTGCAGCTGTCAGTAATCCACTAGCTATCTGTCTAACATGGGGTGCAGTACAGACCACATTGATTAAGAAGCCTGGACAAAACGGTCTGTCCAGCATGTCGCCCACACCAGAGGCTTGCTCTATAAACGCGGACAAGGTATCATGTTCAGTGTGGGTAGCTGTGTTGTGAAGAAGAGTGAATTCATCTGTTACCCTCCCACCATGCAGTGCTGCGCGTACCACCCCCGTGTAATTGTTCAGTAACACCGGGTTAGATCATTGCTCAGTTTGAAGAAACTAGCAGCCAATGCTCGACGTGACAGGATATGCAGCTCCCATCCATTTACCGATCCATATCAGTGTTAAATCACTGCCAGAGATTGATGACAGGGGATGTTAGTTAAAAAACCTACAACCAGTTCACGAAGTGTAGCCCATCCAGACCCATTTCACTCTGACAAATGCACCTAACACGATGGGAAATTTAGCAAGGCCAATTCACCTGACCTGTACATCCTTGGACTGTGGGAGGAAGCCAGAACACCCAGACGAAACCCACACAGACAGTCAGCCAAGTTGGGAATTAAACCTGGTGTTGTGAGGCAGCAGTATAACCACTGAGCCATAGTGCTGCTTGATACACCTGCCGAATACCTGGGGATTCTCCCTAATCTTACCCTGCCAGCAAGTTTCCAAGCCCCTGTGTTCGTCAGTCCCCTTCTTAGAAGTGCGCAATCCAGCTAGTGTTCATGTGCTCAATTGT
Source organism: Chiloscyllium punctatum (assembly GCF_047496795.1). Taxonomy (NCBI): domain Eukaryota; kingdom Metazoa; phylum Chordata; class Chondrichthyes; order Orectolobiformes; family Hemiscylliidae; genus Chiloscyllium; species Chiloscyllium punctatum. The sequence goes on along the minus strand of NC_092744.1, from coordinate 124,387,042 downwards.
TACTGACATATATTGACTTTATGTCTTTAGTGTCACAAGTTCCATATGATCACTTGCTATTTCTGTTTGATTTTCTGGCTTTTCCTCCATGAAGACAGATGCAAAGTAACTGGTTGATATCTCGGCCATTTCCCTGTTCCGCACAATAAATTCTCCTCTCCCGATTACACAATTTCATATTTGACCTTGCTTTATTTCGTTTTCTTTGAAATACAGACTGTAGATGTATGTAGATTTTGTGCTCTTTGCATGCTAACAATGTGAAAAAGGCCTTTGGGCCCAACAGTTCCACACTGCCACTTCGAAGAAGAACCTACGCAGAGCCATTTCCATACAATTCTACGTTTCCACCAGACTTATGCACCTTATGCACACGTCCCTGAGCACAAGGGGCAATTTAGCATGGCCAATTCACCTAACCTGAAGATCTTTGCTTTGTGGGAGGAAACCGGAGCACCCAGAGAAAACAAACGGTGACAGGGGGAGCATTGAAAAGTCCGCACAGACAAATTTCTGAGTATTCTCACATTATCACAATGTCTGAAATTCTTCTTAAGTCACTTCCTATGATTAATATAATTTTTAATTTGTTATGTTAACTATCATTAAGTCACTTCGCCTTTCTTTGGTAATTGTATGTTTAAAAAAGACGTATTTTTCAGACTATGCAATATTTCTATAGATCTCCTGGTCCTGACCAGATATATCCAAGAACACAGAAATCGGGAGAGAAGAAATCGCGGCAGACCTGGCTGATAATTTTGCTTCATTGTTAGCCACATGTGAAGTCACCGAAGACTGGTGGGGAGCGAATGTTGTTCCCTTATTCAAGAAGAGCTGCAACGAAAAACATGGAACTATAAACCAGTTAGCTTCACAACTGTGATAGGTATGTTGCTTGAGAAGACTCTGAGATAAGATATACATGCATTTGGAAAGACACGGAGCAGTCAGCACAGCTTTCTGCATTGGAGATCTCAACTTACTAATTTTTAGAGTTCTTTGATAAACTGACCAGGAATGTTGACGAGAGTTGGGTGACAAGGGTAGTCGACATAGATTTTGGAAAGGCCTTTAGATTAGATTAGGTTAGATTCCCTACAGTGTGGGAACAGGTCCTCCGGTCCAACAAGTCCACACCACACCTCCGAACCCAACCTGACTAATGCACCGAACACTACGTGCAATTTAGCATGACCAATTCACCTAATCTGCACTTCTTTGGACTGTGGGAGGAAACCGGAACACTCGGAGGAAACCCACACAGACACGGGGAAATGTGCAAACTCCAACCAGTCAGTTATCTGAAGCGGGAATTTAATCCAGGTCCCTGGCGCTGTGAGGTAGCAGTGCGAACCACTCAGCCACCGTGGTTCCACATGATAGGCTGCTCTAAAATGTTCGATCAAATGGAATCCAGAGAGAGTTGGAAAATTTAACACAATTGGCTTGATGGTAGGTAGCAAAGGGTAATATTGGAAGGATGCCTGTAGGACTGGAGGCCTGTGGCAAGTGGAGTGCCTCAGTGGTTGGTGCTGGGATCATTAATGTTATCTCTATCAATGATTTTGTTGAGAATGTACAAGGCATTTTACTGATAGCACTAAAATAGGCGGTTTCGTGGACAGAGAGGAAGGTTATCAGAAATTGCATCAGGACCTTGATCAGCTGGGGTAGTGGGTTGAGAAATGGCAACTGGAGTTTAATATAGATTAATTTTGAGGTCTTTCATTTTGGAAAATCAAATCAAGGTAGGAGTTTCATGGTGAATGGTTGGACCTTAAGGAGTGCAGTGGGACAAAGGGTCCTTGGAATTCAGGTGCACGGTTCTTTCAAAGTAGAGTCATCGGTCGATGACAGTGAAGAATGCTTTGGAACACTGGCCTTCATTAGTCAGGGAATTGATAATCGAAGTTGGAGAGTTACGTTGCAGTTATACAGGATGTTGGTGAGGATGCGCTTGGAATACTGTGTTCGGTTTTGTTCAATTTGCTCCATGAAGTATGTGATGAAATTGGAAATAGTGTAGAAGAAATTCACAAGGATATCGCTAGTACTCAATAGCTGAGTTATCGTGAGAGTTTGTACAGGCTAGATCATTTTTCTTTAGAGTTTACAAGACTGAGATGATATATTACAGAAATATATAAGATCATGAGAGGTATGGATAGGGCGAATGCACTCAATCTTTTTCCCAGTGTTGTGAATCATAGACTAAAGGTCATCAGTTTAAGGTCAGAGGGGAAACAATTAAAGGGAACCTGAGGGGCAACTTTTTTTACACAAAAGCTGGTACACACATGGAATGAGCAGTTGAGGGGAGAGGGACATTAGCAAAATTTAAAATAAATTTGGACCAATACATGGATAGGAAAGGGTTATATGGAAATGGGGCAATGGCAGAGAGATGGGGTTAGTGTGAATGCACATTTTGGTTGGAATGTACCGGTTTTGAACAAATGGTCTGTCTCTGTGCATGAGGACTCTATGACTCTAACAGCCATTGCTTGTCTCCCACTGTTCAACATTCGATACTATATGCAGATGCCATGTAAAATGCAACATATTTCCCTCAGAACAAGGTTATCAATTAGTCTTTCAGAGCACACATCACCAAATCCAAACTAACCTTGTCTCCAGTTTGGATCACAACACACTCTTCAAGCTACCTGATACACACTTCTGGAATTTATTATTTCACGGCATTGGCAGTCACTTAGTTTAAGCAGTTTCGATGTAACTTGAGATAGTTCAGTATTACTGCAGCACGAACAATACCAATTTCCCACAGCATAAGATATAAAAAATTTGCACGACAATTTTGCACGGCACAACACACCAATGTTCGTTTCTCATTGCTGAGATCTTCCCAAATTGATTCTGTGGGATCTGAGGGACAGGGTCGGTGGCATTATTAGTGACAGACTTAGAGAAGACGTTCATTGAGGCGCATTTTGACGCTGAGATGATCTGAAGAAATGTCCAGCAATACAGGACATTCTGTATCCTCGTTCTGCCAGGATAAGTGTCACCGAATTCTCTCCCACTCACTGTGTATCTGTTGTAGCACCTACCCACGAACAAGGCTCACGCTCGATCTCGAAGTAAAGTTCATGTCCTTCCAATCTCACTGTTGAATTCAGCACCTTCCTTCCATCATTTTGTCTGTCGCCTATGCAATACCGCCACACCAATAACACCTTATGGATTCTGCACTGTGTGCCGACTCCCTCTAGACACCTCACCATTCAGCAACCCTCTCCCCCACCACCACCTACAACAGTACGTACAGCTCATTCCATGCTTCTCTTTCTCCCATTTCAGGATAAACAGCCTGGAACAAGACAGAAAGGGCCATGCCGGGTGTTGGCGTGTCCGATATCCGTTCCCTTTCCCCCCTCTCCCCGCCATGTTGGCATGCACGCTAGCATGAGCCGGAGGGGACCGAGTGAATCGTATGGAGATTCTGTGATATGAACGTCCTACCAACTGAGTAAGAAGCAATGTTCTGTGGTGGGCAATACTCACTTTTACCGCTCTGTCTGTTCTGCTACTTCGTTCCCTCCCAAAACAACAAATGTCTCATTGCAGAAAGATGCAGACACAGAAATACGTGGAGACATATGTAAACACCCCAATATACTAACACTCACAGCACATGCACTGAGATGGACCCGCACACATGTAGAGGCATACAGAGACATACACAGTCACACACTAACAGACTTAAACAGATAACACACAGAGGCTAATACACGGAAGAACAAATGTATACACACAAATACACAGACACACAAACACATGAACAAACGCACGCACGCCGACACACAGAAACACAGGAACTTGTGTCTACAAGCCAGAGAAAGATAGGGTTTTGATGAATAAGGGTACCAAGGATTACAGAGAGAAGTCAGGAGAATGATGTTGAGAAACCTCGAAGCCATTATTAAATGGCAGTCAGACTCGATGGGCCAAATGGCCCAATTCTGCTCCTTTTTAAAATGCTCGTGTGGTGTTATGCTATCTGGTATTCTCTTCCTGGGACAGGAGCGGGGAATGAGTTAAATACATATTTGATTGGAAAGAGTAAGTGGTAATTTTGGACAGGTTTAAAGGGCTGTATAGTCTATGTCTAATCCTAATTATTCTGTCCTTATGTTTCAAAAAAGGTGGCAATTTGATGTTAGGTTAACACAGTTTTAAAATAGTCGGTCCTGCAATGAAATAAGGACGTCCCTTTCCCTTTAGTGTTGTGCTATCTGTAGTGCCCTTTTCCTCAGAGAGCAGTAAAGCCGCGGTTATTGAACATATTCAAGGCTGAGCTCTAGTCAGCTTTGCTGGACAGGAGAGTCAATGTTTATTGGGAACAGACTGGAGATGGGTGGTCAGACACACTCAGAATGCCTTGAGCATTCTGAATGGTGCAGCCGAATGGCCAACTGCTGCTCCTGTCCATGAAGTTAGTCTTCAGATGTAGCAAGTGGTTTGAAATGATGTTGTATCTGGGAAAGGATATCGAATTTAATCGTAGCAATGCTTCACTGCATCTGGACAGCGAGACTGCAGATGCTGGAGGTCAGAGTCGAAAAGTGTCGCACTGGAAACGCACATCAGGTCAGGCAGCATCAGAGGAGCAGGAAAGTCAATGTTTCGGGCACAAGCCTTCATCAGGAATGTGCCCGAAACATGACTCTCCAGCTCCCTGTACACACGTTCCTGGAAGGCCTTTTGAATGAAGCATTATCAGTTTAGGTATTGGATGCAAAATCTTTTTAAACCATACACGATTTTGAGAAAAAATAGCTGGATACATATTTTCTCATGTTAGGGTGTTTAAAACTACGGAATAAAATGTATTGATTGTTCTTTATGCATAGGCGGGTACTGTATCTTTTAAAGAGAGTGAAAGTTGGCAAGGACTTAACAAGCACAGAGTGTGCAGAAAAGTGTTTTAAAAGTAACATTTGGCTGAAACAAATAACTGAGCTGGGTGCTAATGAATTTGAATTTTAATGATATAAAACAATAAGACAATTTGATGTTTTGTGGTATAAAACCGGGCATTCTGTGCAGCAGAAAGCCATAGAAAAGACCGACGTGAAGTTTACAAGTTTCTTACGTCTCTACATCAACATCAATAAAGGCAACACAAGAGATGGAGATGAACATCACTCTTGTGAAGAATTTCAAAGATATAGAATACACCTAAAACAAGGAATGGTCACCTACCCCAATGGAAAAGAGCTATCGGAATATGGTAAACAGGCAGAGGAAGGAGCTATCTTTACTTTGTTGTTCCCTCACGGGATGTGTGCAGCCCTGGTCAGGCCAGCATGTTATACTGATCTAAAACTGAGTGGCTAGTTCAGCTGCTCCACAAGACAGTAAAGAGTAAACGACATTGCTGTGGGATTGCAGTCACACGGAGACCTGACCAGGCAAGGATGACCCATTGTCTTCTCAAAAGGACATGAGGCAAGCAGATGGGCTTTTTTCTCACAAATGATAATGGGTTCATTTTAATTATATCAACTTCCTTCATGAGATATCAATGGATTATTATTCGATGGCAGTAGGTTAAGAGTCTATGACTTGAATACTATACATTGTCTTACATCTGACAGATTCTGTGCAGAGAGCAAGTTAAACAGCTCAAGTGCAATTATTTTGTAGTGGACACGTGGTTTTAAGAGACTTGAAGAAACAGCTGTACTGGATTTAACAAAAGCACAAATGGTGCTTCATTCCGGAATTGCACTGAGGCTAAGGAGGCGACTGGGATATCATAATGGTGGTATTAGACAGGATTGATGGGTGGGAATGATATGGAAATGTAAATTTGTGCAGGACAGAAAGGATTATGGAGTTTGAGAACAGTCTGGTTTCTTCTCGCATATCAGTGAGTAATTTATAAATAGTAATTTGCTTTATATATTTTATAAGGAATGGACTTTTTGATTGGAACCGAAGACATTGATTTCCATTCTCTAAAATTTACGTATCATGAGCAGAAATTCAGTTCAACCCAGTTTAACAGTCAAAGAGAATGACTTGCTAGGATGGGATAGTAACCACCTTGAATAATCCAAATGATTTCCTGGATCCGCCATGCTAATGATATCCAAGGCTGTTAAAGAAAGTAAAGACCCAAGGATAAACTCCTGTCCATTGTTGGAACGTTAGAGTGTAATGTTCTCAGATTCTGATCTCTCATCCCTACCCTTTGGAGCTGCTGATCCCTGTAACTGCTGTCGGTGATACTCCCTCTCACACTATGGGATAATACATTGACAGAGCCCATTTATCGTTTAACAATGGAAACTCTCCACTGGGATAATTAGAATCCACAGACGTTGACAATAATCACAGTCGGTGAACAAATAGCTCCAGTTAACCCCTTTCAATTCAATATTAATTTTATTGAAATTCAAAATAAAGTTTAAAATTTACGCATTCAGGATGGGATATGTGGGAGACATGAGGGAAGGGATTTTGGAGATGGAAGATTGTTTGCAATCATTCAATCTGCCTTGGATATGAGACTAATGATAGAGGATTGTTGGAACATAAACCAGTTTCTCCATTTATAAATGGAAATTATAGCCTGAAATTATTGATCAGTGATTATATTGATGAGTAAACTTTTATAGTCCATAATCTGATGGGAAAATGTGCTTAAGAAAACATGGATTATAACAGGAAAACTGCATGGATATGTTAACAGAGAATTGTACGTGACAAATACAATTCAGATTGGTATTCGAGGATCAGAAGGGGCAAGTGAGGGTCATGCTGTTAATGTTATTGATGTCAATGAACTATGATGAAGTATCATTTATTGGACTTCAATTACTGTGTGATTATGACATTGGGGTGGAGACAGAAATCAGAGAGAATCGGAGGAACTGGCTGCTGCGACTGAGGGAGAGATAATGATATTGCCAGTCATCAGTATTAGAACGTGGCACTTTATAAATCATAAGGTCAGATTCAGGATGCATCTCTAGTGAGGGATGAGGAGAGCCAAAATTAACCATAAGACGAGAAGACATAGGAGCAGAAATTTGGTCTTTCAGCCCATTGAGTGTGCTCCGCCATTTGATCACAGCTGTTAATCTTCTCAACTTCACTCTCCCGCTTTCTCCCCATAACCCTTGATCCCCTTGACAATCAAGAACCTATCTCAGTCTTAAATATACCTAATGACCTGGTCTCTACAGCTTCCATAAATCCCGACTATCTGGCTGAAGAAGATTCTCCATATCGCTGTTCGAAAAGGTCTTCCCTTTAGGCTGGGCCCTCAAGTCATAGTCTCTCCTATCAATAGAAACATCTTTCGAACATCCTCTCTGTCCACGTCATTCAGTATTTGGTAAGTTTCAATTAGATGCTCCAGATCATTCTAAACTCCATCACATATTGACCCAGAGTCCTCAAGTATTCCATATATGTTCAGCTTTTCATTCCTGGAACCTTTCCTATGAATCTTCTCTGAACACCCTACAGTGTCAGTGCATCGTTCCTGAGATACGGGGCCCAAAACTGCACAAAATACTCCAAATGTAGTCTGACCAGAGCCTTATACAGCCTCAGAAGCATATCCCTGTTTTTATATTCAAACCCTTTTGAAATGATTAGCATCATTGTATTTGCCTTCCTTACTACTGACAACCTGCAAGTCTACCTTGAGAGACTCCTGGACTAGAACTCCCAAGTCTCCTTGCACTTCAGATTTCCGGTTTTACTCTTAATATTGGAAATAGTTCATGCCTCTTGTCTTTCTGCCAAAGAGCACGACCACACACTTTCGCACACTGTACTGTATCGACCAGTTCTTTACCCAATCTCCCAAACTGCCCGCATCCTTCTGCACGTAAGGGTGAGGTCTGCAGTTGCAAGAGATCACAGTCAAAACGTGTGGTGCTAGAAAATCACAGCCGGTCAGGCAACATCCGAGGAGCAGGAGGTGCAACATTTCAGGCATAAGCTCTTCGTCAGGATTGAGGATGGTGGGCGGAAGTGGGCTGAAAGATAAATAGGAGAGGGTAAGGCTGTGGGGGTGGTAGTGTGGAAGGCGATAGTTAGACGAAGGTGGATTGTGATCGTGAATGTTAGAGAAGATGGACAAATTGTACAGTTCAAAGGGGCAGTGCGAAGTTGGAGTGTTAGATCTGAGATAAGATGGGGGAGGTTGATATGAGGAAACAGGTGAAATTGACATTGATACCGTGTGGTTGCACGGTCCCAAGGTGGAAGATGAGATGTCGTTCCTCCAGGTGTTGGGTGACTTGGGTTTGGAAGTGGAGCAGCCCCAGGACTGGCATGTCCTTGACGGATTGGGAGGAAGAGTTGAAGTGTTCGGCCATAGGGTGGTGGGGTAATTGTGTGTGTGTGTGTGTGTGTGTGTGTGTCAGAGATGTTCCCTGAAACGTTCCAAAAGTTCACATCCTGTCTCCTCAATGTGCAGGAGATAGGGAACAATGGACACAGTACCATGTCTACGTGGTGTGGAAGGATCCTTTGGGCCTTGGATGGAGGTGAGGGGGAGGTGTAGGCGCGTTTTGCACAACTTGGGATGGCAAGTGGAGGTGCCAGGAGTGGATGATGGCTTCGTGGGGTTGGGGGTGTGGACCTAACGAGGGAGTCGTTGGGGAAATGGTCTCCGCAGAATGCTGATAGGGATGGGGAGGGAAATATATCTCTGGTGGTAGGGTCTGACTGGAGGTGACAGAAATAGTGGAGGATGATGACTTGTATCTGGAGGTTGGGGGATGGAAGTTGAAGACCATGGTGGTCTATCCTTGTTGTGGTAGGAAGGGTGGGGTTCAAGGACAGAGGCTTGGGAAGTTGAGGAGAATCGGTGGAGCACCTTTCTGCAAGCTCTCCACCTCTTCGATGCTACCTGACCCACTTCATATCTTTGTTTTGTCTGTACATCAGACTGTCGGTGGCACGGTGGTTTAGTGGTTAGTACAGTGCCAAGGACCCCGGTTCGATTCCCACTTCGGGTGACTGCCAGTTTGGAATTTGCACATTTTCTCCATATCTGCATGGGTTCCCTGTAGGTGTTCTGGTTTCCGCCTGCAGTCCACACATTTGCAGTTTAGGTGAAATGGGTATGCCAAATTGCCCAGATATTACGTTATTAGTCAGCAGAAAATGGGTCTGTTTGGATTACTCTTCGGTGGGTCAGTGTAGGACTTATTTTACCAAAACGTCTGTTTCCACACTCCAGTGATTCTAATACTAAAAATTACCCAAAGTGCCCTCAGTTCCTTCATCTAGATCGGTAGCTGTATAATGTGAAATTTGGTGCTCCCAACACTAAGTCTTGTGGAACAATGCTTGTCACTGACTGCCATCGTGAGATGGCACATTCTACCCTTACTCTCTGCTAGCTTCCATCGATGCTAGCACGTTGCCTCTGACACCATGGGTCCCCTTTCTCAATACCCTCAAGTGTAGCAATTTGTCAAAGGACGTCTTGAGATGCACGTAGATAATATACATTGGCTCTCCTAATCTGCTCAGTACTTCCTCAAAAACATTCCAGTATGTTTGTCAGGCATGATCACCCCTTGATGAAACCATGCTAACTCTGCTCTATTTTACCAACTACATCCAAGTATTCAGAAATCGCATCCTTCATGATGGATTTCAGAATCTTACACACAACTGAGATCAGGTTAATCAGTCTGTAATTTTCTGTCTTCTGCCTTACTCCCTTTTTAAACGGGGTGTCACGTTAGAGATTTTCCAGTCCACTTATCCCTTTCCTGATTCTAGTCATTCCTGAAAGATCATAACTTACGCTTGCACGACAACTTCAGCTATCTCCCTGACAAGGTTTGGGTGTAGTCCATCTGGTCGAGATGATTTATCTGCATTCTGGCTGTTCAGTTTTCCAACCCGTTCTCTTTGGTGATGACCACCATACTCCTCTTCCCCTCACTCTGTTGATTTTTTTGGGAAGGTAATCGTGTCTTCAACTGTTAAGACTGACGCAAAGTTCCTCAGCCATTCCTTTGTTCCCCACCACGACCTCTCTGGCATCATTTCCATTCTCTACTTTTGCCTCTCTTTTGTACTTTATATATCTAAGTGGCTAGCTTACCTCCTTATTTAATTTTCTCCCTCCTGAACTATTTTTGTTTCTCTCTGTTGGTCTTTATACGCTTCCCAATACTTTGGTTTCATACTGTCCTTTACCACATTATATCCTTCTCTCCTTTGCTTTGATGCTATCCCTGACTTCCCTCGTCAGCCATGGTTGCCTTATCCTCCCTGTACCATGCCTCTTTGTCCTTGCAATGTATCTCTGCTGTGTCTCCTAAATTACTCTTAGAGCCTCCTGCCATTGCTGTTCTACTATGTTTTCTGCTAGGCTACTCTCCCAGTCAATTCTACCCAGCTTCTCCCTTATGCCTCTGCAGTTGCCTTTATTCAGCTGAAGAACTGTTGCCTCTGATTCTATCTTCTGCCTTTCAAATTGCAATATAAATTCAACCGTGTTATGATTGCTGCTTCCGACCACTTCCTTCAATTTAAGCTCCCTTATCAAGTCTGCCTCTTCGCACAACACGAAATCCAGTATTGCCTGTTCCCTCGTGGTTGCAACACAAGCTACTCAAAAAAATCTTGTAGACATTTCATGAATTTCTTTTCTTACAATCCACTACCAATCTGATTTTCCCAGTCCCCCTGAATATTGACATCGCCAATGATCACTGTAACCTTGCTTTTCCTACACATCTTTGCTATCTCCTGATATATCTGATGGCACAGCTCCTCATTACTGTTTGGAGGACTGTAAAAGACTAAAACTGTGGTTGCTTTAACATTGTGCTTCCTGAATTTTACCCATGCAGACACTACACCATCTGAACCTATGTTATTTCTTGCTATTGATTTAATTTCATTTCTTACTGATAAGACAACCCCACCTCATCAGCCCACCAGTGTATCTTTTGGATAGGGTGCATATCCTTGAATATTTAGCTCCCAATCCTGATCCCCTTGCAACCATGTCTCCATGATGCCCATCACGTCACAACTGCCAATTTCGATCTGGATCCCGAATTCATTTACCCTATTCCTCATACTGCATGCATTCAGATATAACATTGTCAGTCCAGTTTTACCCATCCCCCCTCTGATTGTCATTCGTATTCAAATGTGCTTGAAGTTTGTTTGTTAACCATTTCTAAATACTCTATTCTATTTATGTTTGTGATGGAGATTTTAATAATCCATCCTGAATTCTGCACTCTTACCTCCTCTTTTAATTCAGGTTTCTAATTACCCTTATAACTGATTCCCGTTCCCCCACTTCTTTTCCATTTACATGCCTGGCAACCGCCCTAGTTATGCATTTCATTCGGACTCTGGTCCCAACATGGATCCGATAAAGGCTGTCCCATCAGAACAGGTCTTCTCTTCCCCAGAAATGAAATGCGTTTATTCAACACAAAACACAGGGACAAAATGATTTTCTGGACAAACCAAAATATGAAATGTACAAAGAGATAAGATTGTTCAAATACACTCATGATATCGAGCTGTATGAAGTGAAATGTGGATTACTAAACCATGGAAGTGGGGTGCAAACCTTTTCAGTCATTACTTGACCCACAGCTGAGATGCTGATTTCCCCTCTGACAGTGATTCCCCTCACTGAGATTCTCTTGCCCAGTCTCTCGCACAGAGTCTCAGGGGGTTATTGGTTCCTGCTATTATTGGCAGTCTATTTAAATTAATCCACCTTCTCTCTGGAGTTGGTCAATTTGACTATTGTATTCTGTTTAGCTGTCCGCCACTGAACTCTGAGATATTGGAGATAAATGATCTGGGATCACAAACAGTATCAGCATGGTGCTCACAGGGTATGGCTCCCAAACAAAGGGCTTGTAGTTCAGGCGAAATATTTATATAAAACTTCCAACTTCTGTCTATTTCTCCTCATGCTGTCTCCTGATCTATCGAATTTCATCCCCGATTCACACCTCTTCATTTCTCACTCACTCTGTCACTCCGTTTTCTCTCCTCTCTGTTTATCTCCCTTCACATTCTTTCTCTCTATTTCATTCTCTCTCTCTCTCTCACTCTCTGTATATCTCCAATAACTCTCTCTGCTTTCAGACAGCGTAATTGGAGAGCCCGTGGGTGTACGAAGGACTGAATGGCTTCCGTCTGTGCTCTATTAATTCTGAGGTTCTCTGACTCACACTAAAAACGTTAGGTGCCTGTAGAGACAAGCTGGTTCAGTGAAGGAGACAGGGCACAATCATCCATTATCTCTTTCTCTTCTCTGGTATACAGCAATTTCGAAATATCTGTTCAAATAAAATAGATTGAAATTCGAACAGTCGAGAGGACGTTCGCCAGATGGTATTGCAATCAGGATTTAATAAACAGTTGCCACACACAAAATGTGGATTTACTTGATAGTTACTCCTCCCAATTTACACTCCCTCGCTCCTGCCTGATACTGACATAACTTGCCTTACTTCAATTCCATAGCTTCTCAAAAGGTCCTGACTTAACCATGTTCTTAGCTATCTTAAAACTGAAGGAGTTTCCAAAATGATTCCACAATGCTGTCCCCCTGAAATGTCAGTCAACTGTCCAAGCTCATTAGCCAATACGAGGTCCAGTATGGCCCTTCCTGGAGAGGACTATCCACTTACCGTTTCAAGTAACCCGCTTGGATGCACCAAACAAATTCTGCCCCAATCTAAGCCACTTGCTCTAAGGGAGTCCCAGTCAATACTGGGGATGTTTAAGTCACTCACTGTGACAACTCTGTTTTTATTACACCTTTCCATAACTGGCCCATACATTTGTTCTCAAAGTCTCGGTGGCTGTTGAAAGGACTATAGTATAATCCGAACACAGTAATTGCATCAATCTTATTTTTGATCAGTATTCATATTGGATGAGCCCTCTCTGAGTGCAAATGCAACATGATCCCTGATTAGTAATACAGCTCCTCCACCTCTTTTACCTTCCTTTCTGTCTCATCTAATACAACAATTCCTTGACACATTGAACGCCCAGTCCTGTCCCTCTCCAAACTAAGTGCCTGTAATGGCTGCAACATCGTGGTCCCATGTATTGAATCAGGCTGTAAGCTCATCTGCCTTACCCATAATAATCATTGCGTTGACATAAACACACTTCATTCTGGATTAGTGGTGCTGGAAGAGCACAGCAGTTCAGGCAGCATCCAAGTAGCTTTGAAATCGACGTTTCGGGAAAAAGCCCTTCATCAGGAATAAAGGCAGTGAGCCTGAAGCGTGGAGAGATAAGCTAGAGGAGGGTGGGGGTGGGGAGAAAGTAGTATAGAGTACAATGCGTGAGTGGGGGAGAGGATGAAGGTGATAGGTCCGGGAGTAGAGGGTGGAGTGGATAGGTGGGAAAGGAAATAGGTAGGTAGGACAAGTCTGGACAAGTCATGGGGACAGTGCTGAGCTGGAAGTTTAGAACTAGGGTGAGGTGGAGGAAGGGTAAATGAGTAAACTGTTGAAGTCCAAATTGATGCCCTGGGATTGAAGTGTTCCGAGGCAAAAGATGAGGCGTTCTTCCTCCAGGCGTCTGGTGGTGTGGGAGCAGCGGTGAAGGAGGCCCAGGACCTCCATGCGGTCGGCAGAGTGGGAGTGGGAGTTGAAATGTTGGGTCACGCGGCGGTGTGGTTGTTTGTTGCGGGTGTCCCGGAGATGTTCCCTAAAGCGGTCTGCTCGGAGGCGCCCAGTCTTCCCAATGTAGAGGAGACCGCATCGGGAGCGACGGATACAATAAATGATATTAGTGGATGTGCAAGTAAAACTTTGATGGATGTGGAAGGCTCCTTGAGGGCCTTGGACAGAGGTGAGGGAGGAGGTGTGGGCGCAGGTTTTACAGTTCCTGCGGTGGCAGGGGCAAGTGCCAGGATTAGAGGGTATGTTGTAGGGTGGTGTGGACCAGACCAGGTAGTCACGGAGGGAACGGTCTTTGCGGAAGGCGGAAAGGGGTGGGGACGGAAATATATCACTGATGGTGGGGTCTGTTTGGAGGTGGCGGAAATGTCGGTGGATGATTTGGTTTATGCGAAGTTTGTGTTTCACGACATTGTTGAAGAGGTTCAGGGCAGAGGAAATGACCTGGGAGTTGCAGTGGGAGAGGGCCTCCCTGAGATTCTTGTCGAGAGAGGAGGAAAACTTCTTCAAGGCAGGCATCCTTGCAAGAGGATTCGCAGTAGGGTTAAAATTTACGAGGTAAAAACACACTTCAGCCCAATGCCATCTGATCCTGAGTCGATAGGATATACACAAGAAGGATGGGATGGACCTTAATTGGCAGCAATCTCTGATATGTGGATCATTGGGATTTGCAGGTCGGTAGGATGTTCGCAAGAAGGATGGCATGGATCTGAACTGGCGAAATCTCCTGGCAGGCAGGTTTGCTGTTGTCAAAAAGAAGGGTTTAAGCTGGTGTGGTCGTTGGGTGGGGTGGGAGCAGTGGGAACCAGAGCAGTAGGTCCAAAAGTACACGACTGAGGCGGGTTAGTGACTAATCCCAGTACAGCTAAGACCAACAGCAAACAGACAGAGGTTACTGAACACCATGAACCTGGCAGTCTGAGGTACACTGATTATAATGTGAGGCGTATGACAGGCAAGACGTATGAACTTGGAGCTTGGATCAGTATATATAACAGCTATGTTAATATTATAGATATTTGTTTGAGAGATGGACTCGGGAATCCCAATGATACACAAATCGGAAGTGCTGCCTCCTCTACCAGTTCTTTGCCCATGTATTTAGCTCGACTACCATCCTATTCCTAACCTCAATGGCACATTGAATAGTCTTATTGCATGAAATTTTAAATATCATTTCAGCATAACTCCGGCATTAGTTTTTCTTTAAAATGGACCGACTTGACAATAAATACTTGAGTGAGTTCATTAACTGGGAAAGAGGAATCCTCTGAATCAGTCCAGTGATGACAGGATCTGTTATCTATCACCTCCACCAAATCTGCGTGACAATGAACTCCATTTTTTCAGAGCGGCGAGGAAAGGAGGAGTTAAGCGAGGGCTTCTGGGAAGGATAGGGCTTAATTTATATCTGGGCTGTTGTTAATCCGAGATACTACGCGTATATCTCCCTAACGCTCCCCCCTCCCTCCCCGCGAACGAGGAGAAAAAGATCCTGTAAGGTAAGGCTTTTATGTCATATCCATTTTTTTTCACTTATTTAAGTGCATTGTTTGGTTTTAGTTAGTTCATATAAAGTTAAGCTTACAATGGCCGGGGACTTCAGATGTGTGGCATGTGACTAATGCTTGATGTGGGAGCTTAGGAACGTGTCTGACGTTCCGAACTCTTACACTTGCAGGAAATGTGTCCAGCTGCAGCTATTGTTTGAACACATGACGGCTCTGGATCTGCGGATGGACTCACTGTGGAGCATCCGCGATGCTGAGGAGGGAGTGGATAGCACATTTAGTGAACTGGTCACACCGCAGGTTAGGATCGCTGAGCGAGACAGTGAATGTCTGCAGCTACCACATGATGCAGAAATAACACATCCACCGACCCACCATCGTTATTGTATTTAGCTAGTACTGAATTTGTTTTTTTTTTTCATTTTTCAATGTTTTTATATTTCTACTTATGCAACTTGTAACGATAGGTGAACAAAATTCAATTTAAGGCAGATTCATATTTCGCAGAGTCCCAATTAGCCAATCAAATCACATCCTTCCTTGTCAAACTTGCACCTTATCATCTGAAAGAATTCTGGCAGACTTTTCAGCGAGACCTCTCCTTGACGAAGTCATGCTGACTCAGTCCTATTTTACTATGCACCTCCAAGTACTGCATTACAAGGGTCCAGTTCCGCAGCGAAATATCCCAGGCCAAACCATCTCCAGCTGCTTCATCAATGTCTTTCCCTCCATCATAAGTTCAAAAGTGGGAATGTTCAATGCCAAATGTGCAATTAATACCACCCACAACTCCTCAGCTGAAATTTAACATACCACAATTCATTAGAGATTGGGCAACTTTAGATTTCGTCCGAACAATGACAAAGTCTAATTGCTAGGCCCCAAGTGATCCTTCCATATCCGCCAGAATTCACCTCCACCTCCACACACATCATTCAGTGCATCTGCTGCACCCGATGTGGCCTCCTCTATATAGGGAAGACAGGCCGCCTACTTGAGGAACGTTTCAGAGAACACCTCTGGGACACACGGACCGACCAACCAAACCACTCCGTTGCTCAACACTTCAACTACCCCTCCCACTCCACCAAGGACAAGCAGGTCCTTGGACTCCTCCATCGCCAGACCATAGCAACACGACGGCTGGAGGAAGAGCGCCTCATCTTCCGCCGAGGAACCCTACAACCACAAGGGATGAACTCAGATTTCTCCAGTTTCTTCATTTCCTCCCCCCACCTTGTCTCAGTCCTAACCCTCGAACTCTGGACTCCTTCCTCACCTGCAATCTTCTTCCTGACCACTCTGCCCCCACCCCCACTCCGGCCTATCAACCTCACCTTAACGTCTTTCCACCTATCGCATTTCCAATGTCCCTCCCCCAAGTCGTTCCTCCTTATCTTGTATCTTAGCCTGCTTGGCACACTTTCCTCATTCCTGAAGAAGGGCTCATGCCCGAAACGTCGATTCTCCTGTTCCTTGGATGCTGCCTGACCTGCTGCGCTTTTCCAGAAACACATTTTCATCCTAAATTATTCACAAGGTTTATAAGTAAAACATGCAGAGCCGACACAGTGTACGCAAAAGAAGGGTTCAGCTCTGTGTTCAAAATGCTACTTCAGGCTCCCTCATAAAAGACCTTAACTACATCACTCTGTACATTCCCCAAAATAAGAACAGCAAGAGACTGTCCCACTATTTACATCGCTGTGAGCATCATGTGGTGAGGAATAAAATCTCCAAGGGTACATAGCATCCTGGCTTGAATCAATATCATTGTCCCTTCACTGTCACTTTTATAGAATCCTGCGGCTCTCTTTGAAACATATCAGTTAGTGTTCCTGCACCACGAGTTTCACTGGGGTTCACCATCATACTCTGAACGAAAATTAGACATCGGCAATAAATGCTGGTCTTGCTAATGGAATTCACCTTACAAGAACAACTGACAGGAATCTGCTCTATTAAAGGCATCCATTCTAACCTGTCTGAGTTCTAACGCAGTTTTAATGAGGGTTTTACTTTGATCGAAGCATCTGATCTTTCTGTAACTCCAAGAAAGTTCCACGAGTGTTTTCGCAATGCTGATTAAAAATCACATTTGCAAGTTGTACTCATCATTCTGAAAGGGAGAGCCTTTGCGCGCTTGAGAATGCGTTCATTATTTGTCAGTATCTAAAGGCAATAGCAACGGAGAAACTAAGATCAGGAGTAAGTGATTGGACAACTTGAACCAAGTGTGCCATGTTATAAGATCAAGGATGATCTGATTGTGGCCTGAAACACACATTCCTGCTATGCCCTATAACTTTAATTCATAATTCATAGCTGATAAACTGTCTGACTGTGCCTTCAATGTCTTCCCTTTCATCACTCTCTGGGAGGGAAGTTCCCACAGACGCAGAACCCTTTGAGATGGTTCAAACTATCACCAACTCCTTCACTGGGATATTCTCCAGATTCCAGGAGTCCATCCATTTCTGGAAATCTCTCGCACAAATTGAAATATTGTTTCAGCATTCAACTTGAATAGACTACTCAGAATATTATGGGTTTAAAAGGGATCATGCGTCATTTGCCTGGACCCCAACTGATCCAAAGCCAATCTGACAATGTTCTTCTTTAGATATATGCTTCTCACAGGAATCAGTTGAGTGAATCTTCTCTGGACTGCTTTTCATGTCATTGGGCCCTCAGGTCTCCTGAAGTGGTCTCACCGTACCTTACAAATCTGTAGGATATCTTCCCTACTCCTGAATGTATTCTATTTCAAAAGGTTTGGAAATTTATATTGCCTCCCTATGATGGGCACGCAACGTGTTTCTTTTTGTTATCCAGGTGCCTGATTCCTCTGTGCCTAAGCTTTGCAATCTCTCCATTGGATTAATGCACTGTTTTTCATTCAAACCACCAATCGATTCAAACACCAACACATTTTTCCTGCTAAGCCCCATATACCAATATATCATTCACTTGACCAACTTCGAACTCTCTATACTATTATGAAGTGGAGGTCAACATCCATCTGATAATTAAAAGCAATGCACCCAGCGAAGATCTCCTCGCCTTATAATGTGGTAAGGGAGTGTGACAAGTGATGTAACCCACCTGGTTTTTGACACCCGGGTTGTTATAAAGGAGTGGTTCAATAAAATTGAATCCTTTCACGCATTCTGTAATTAACAAGTACTATTGGCTTGTCTAGGGGTGACACGGTGGCTCAGGTGCTAGCAAAGCTGCCTCACAGCGCTAAAGACCAAGGTTCGATTCCAGCCTCGGGCAACTGTTTATGTGGAGTTATGACATTCGACTCGAGTCTGTGTGGGCTCAAACACGTGCTCCTGTTTCCTCTCACAAACCAACGATGTGCAGGTTACTTGAATTGGGCATGCCAAATTGCCCATAGTGTTCACGGATGTGTAAGTTAGGTGCATTCGTAAAGGGTAAATATAGTTAATAGTGTAGAGGAATGCATCTGAGTGGTTTACTCTTTGGAGAGTCAGTGTGATCCTTGTTCGTCCGAAGGGCCTGTTTCCCTACTCTACGTATTCTATGATTCTAATTTTAACAGTGAACAATTGACTAACAAACTGAACAATCAGTCTGTAACTAATTACTTATTCTGGAAAAAAACAAGATTTTCCTGATGTGCGGTTTCACTAATGCAAACTCCACTCATTAATTCATTATTAATAAGAGTAATATTAAAACTTAGTTTCTCAAAGTTCATCCAGAATGGAATCTCTTGAAATTTCTCTATATTATTCCCTCGTCTTTCTCTGTCTGAAATGCCTTCTCAGTTGTTTTCTGGTTTCAAGAATATTTGCTCAGCGTGTTGTGTATCTTAATTGATGGATCGAGCTTTTTAGGCAGAGCATGGAGATTTTTGGTGAGACCCCAATATTTCTTTCACAGATGACACTTCCCTGTCATCGTTGTTTCAAATAGCAGTTGACTCTCCACCTCTGTCCAATTGCCTCTCTGTTATATATATCTCCATGACACAAGAAATTCTTAGTATATGATTGGTTTCATATTGTTTGCACTAAAATGGATCCTTAATCTCCAAGTGCTGTTTTAAGTTAATTGGCAGCATTTGAACTGTTGCCTGGATAACAATGCTGTTTGGGCCTGAAAACTGAACGGGATTGATCCATTCTGTCAATTTGGGCACCTGCAAACTGCTTACCCACAGACATTTGTTCTTCTGTTTCATCACCGAAAAGCACCTTACCTTTTCAAAGGTCATCATGGTGTTGCCCAAAATTTTGCAAGTTCGCCGTTTTTATGCACCAATAGACTGATATGCACACTGATATCTCCACCTCTATAATAATAGTCCGATCAAAAAATCCTGAACACGATTTTTAAAAAACTCTTATTTCAAAACGAGGCAGCTGTCGATTCTTCTCTATATTCCTGTCTTGTTTTCTTATTCTTGGGGATTCTGCTTCCCAGGTCTTTGGTTGATAAAGAGCAGATCTTTCTGCTACCAGGCTGGACTTGTTGGCGGCTTGCTGCTCTTTGCCGCTCTGACCAACTGTTCCAAATGTTTGATATTTATACCCCAAAAGATTGGATTATTTCATTGGTTTAAATATTGTAAAAATACGAAATACAAACTTGGTTAGCATTTGGTATCATAGCACATTATTTAAACTGATTGGCTCAATTTGAATTTGAATTTGTCTCATAGCAACCCAGATACTGCTAGCTGTTTGACCAAATATTACATTTTTAATTTTTCCAGTAATCCGTCCAGCCTTTCAACTCTCTTGAAGGTATAGTACACTTAAAAATTCATAACACTGTCCACCCTATCTAACCCTCTGATTATTTTTTTCTTGGTCAATTCAGACAGCTCTCAACCTTCTTCTCTCGAATGAAAACAGCGGCAACTACCTCAGACTTTCCTTATAAGACCTTTCCTCAAAATCAGGCAACATTCTTGTAAATCTCTTTTGAACCCTTTCCAAACGTTCCACATCCTTCCTGTAATGTAGCAAGCAGAAATATACAGTACTCCAAGTGCGGCCACATCGGACTTTTCTGCACCTGTAGTATGATCATGTGGCTCCAAAATTCTATCCCTCTTCCAATAAAAACTAACATACTCTACGTCTTCTTAACAAGCCTATAAAACAGATAGGCAACTTTCAGTGATCGACGGACATTGACACCGAGATCTCTCTGCTCATGGACACTGCAAAGAATCTTACCATTGGTCCAGTACACTTTACTCCTTTTGCTCCTTCCAAAATGAATCACCTCACACTCTTGCACATTAAACTCAAGTAGCGACCTCTCAGCCCAGCTCTGTAGCTTATCTATGTCCATGTGTAACTTGCAACATCCTTCACCACTATCCACACTTCACCAACCTTAGTAAGATCATTAAATTTACTAACACATCATTTTATACCCTCATCTAGGTAATTTATTAAAATGATAAACAGCAGTTCAAGTTCGTCTGTAGGAACTACAGTTTTTAGTGTAGTCTGTGAAAACAGAAAACATTGTTTTTGTGCCTTTGCTTATTTTTTGAGTTTTTCATCGTTATCTTGTCAGTTTCATCCTGCAAAGAGTCATCACCTAGTTTCACTCTACGATACTTTTTTATGTACTAGTGAAAGCTACTGGTATCAGTATGTATGTTTCCGTTTATTTCCTGTCATCGCTTCTTTTAATGTTGTCTGTTAACCCTTTGCTGATTTTTTTTGTTTGTTTTGATTCATTCACAGGAAGAGGGCATTGCTGCATAGGCCGGCATTTATTGCCCATCCTTGATTTCCAGAGAGCTGTTAGGAGTTATCTACATTGATATGGGTCTGGAGTCACAAATCGGCCAGACTAGGTAAGAACGGCTGTTTCCTTCCCCATCGGACATTAGTGAAACAGGTGAGCCTCTCCTGACAATCTATTCATGTTCATTATCAGTATGTTCATCGCAAATTTTAATTCAAATTCCACCATGTGCCATGGCAGGATTCGAATCCAGCTCCCCAGAACATTAACTGGGTCTCTCGATGAACAGTTCAGCTATCATGCACGAGGCCACTGCCTTACCCGATCCCGCGGAGTATAACTACCTCATGCAGTATGATTTGCCCTGTTTTTTTTTTCTCTCATGCTGTCATTGAATTCCTTATCTATACATGGATAAATTTTCTCTGTCATGCAATTCCTCTTCTCTCACAAAAATACTTTAATTGAGAGGTATTTAGTATCCCCTGAAGTATTTGCCAAATTTCTTCATCTTCTTTTTTAGATTACTTACAGTGTGGAAACAGGCCCTTCGGCCCAACAAGTCCACACCGACCCGCCAAAGCGCAACCCACCCATTCCCCAACTCTTACCCCTTTACCTAACACTATGGGCAATTTAGCATGACCAATTCACCTAACCTGCACATCTTTGGACTGTGGGAGGAAACCGGAGCACCTGGAGGAAACCCACGCAGACACAGGGAGAATGTGCAAACTCCACACAGTCGGTCGCCTGAGTCGGGAGTCTGTCCTGCCTTTGACTGTTCACCCACCCCCCACCAAGACCTTCCTTAGGCCACTGTAAGTATTATTACTCAACACTAAGGCTCCCGTATGTGACTCTGTTTTCACTCTTTCAATCTAAATTTGAAAATACAGTATGTTGTGGTCATTCTTTCCAAGAGGATCCTTTCCTGCAAGATTATTTTTCATTCCTTCCTTATATCAAATCTAAAGTACTCTGTTCTCTGGGTGGCTCCATGACATGTGTTCTCAGAAGCAATCCTTCATATACTCTATGATTTGTACTTGGAGCCTACCCTTCGCAAAGTTGATAAATTGATTCAATATGCACGCTTATCCCACCGTTGTTAACTTGTCACGAACCCTCATTATTTCCGACCTCAGAAGTACTTTGGGGAGACAGTGGCTGAAAATTACTCTTCCAAAGACACTTCCATTTTGTTCCCTCGTGCCAATATCATTTCTTAATATAGCCTTGATATCATCCTTAACCAATCCACCAATTCCACCTCCTTTACCTTCATGTCTATCATTTCGGAATACCGAGTACCCATGGACTGTTCACTGTCCAGTCCTGATCTGCCTGGAACCATGTTTCAATCATCCTTACCAGGTCATACCCATTTATCTCTGTATCCACTGCCAGCTCATCAATTTTATTCCAAATGCTGTGTGCCTTTAGGCCTAAGGTTTTTAAATAATTTTTTTAAAAATTTGGTTTTCCCCTTTGATATTTTCTTGAGTACGAGCTTCCTGATCTCACACACCTCACTCCTTCACGAACCCCATACATTCCATCTTCATTTGTTAATCTCTGACATACATCTCTATCATTTATTCTAACTTCCAACTCACATTTTGTACTGATTTGATTCCTTCTCGCAGCAGGGTCATGAGTCTGGCCGTGCCTGATGTCCTACTCACCTTTACCTTCTGCTCAGTTCTTGACCAGCTGCTTTGTTTCCCAGCCTTCTGGTTTATTAGTTTTAATCCACCAAATTTGTAGGAGAAAACCTGCCCACTAAGATGTTGGTGCTCGTCCACTTAAGATGCAAACTCTCCATTTCTTAAAGCCCCAGCTGTCCTGGAAGAGGGCCCAATGATCCAGAAATCTGAAACCGTCGCCCCTGAACTAGCTCTTTTACCATATGTTGATCGTTACCTAATCCCTACACCTTTTACACTTGGTGTAATTCAGATATTACAGAGAATTGTTTTTCTCTCTCTCACACACACACACACACACATACACACACACACACACACACACACACACCCTTCATTACTTTGAAGAAGAATAACTGTAACCTTATAAATAATCAGAATGATAAGTGAAATGAAGAAATTATTTAAAGGTAGGATGCGAACAATTAGAGTAATGAAATTGCTCCTTATTGATCAGAACAGACGAAGATGTGAACTTATTGCAGTAATCAAAATTATAAAAAAACAACAGAGTAAAATAAGAATACTTCGTTTCTCTTAGCTGGCATTACAGCATCCCAGTTTCAAGATCGCTGGCACAAGGCCTCGGAGAGGGATGAGGCAAACGTTCTTTATTGAGAGAGTTGTTAGGATTTGGAATGCCCTGCCTGGGAGATTTGTGAATGAAGATTCAAGAGGGAACTGGATATATATTTGAACGTTCCGAAATTAAAGGGCAACAGTGATAGAGGTGGCAAATAGGAGGATTTGGGAGACATTTCACAAGCTGATGCATACACAGTGGCCCAATAGCCTCATTCTGTACATTAAAGTTCTGTACTCTATCATGTCCAGATGCAAGTCAAAGCCAGTATCAGATTATTTCCAGTTGTAAATGTTGGCATATATCTGATCATTTTGCAGCAGTATAACCATTTAAATTGCAACTATTGCAAGGTCAGCTTGATGTTGAAATTGAATTACTACTTAGCACACGAATATTTTAAATCATGTACCCATTCAAATAAAACATTTTTTTCCTTTGCTTTGCCACAAAACTGTTTGAAAATGCCTGATTGTTCAATCACACGGATGCATGTTCATCTTTCTTTTTCACATTTATTAAATACCATTCATTCTAAAAATTGCAAGGTTTCAAATTATTGTTAACTTCAATTTCATAACACAGATCATTTATTCAAACTAATATTCTCTGTTCATGTTGAATTATTGTCATTTTTCAATTGTTGGTAAAGGGCTGAAGTTTGCACAATTAGTGAGAAATTAAACTGATTGATTATATATAAATTTGTCAGAACGTTATTTCTATATGATGGTCCAATCGTTTTCTCACTTTAAGAATGCAATCATTCAGAAGCCAACGACTTTCCTAATGTTGGAGCGATGATTTATTCTTTTCAATACTGACAATGAGTATTTAATTGTTGCGAGTTTTAAGAATATTTATAGTTCAGGTTAAGGTTTAAGGTGTAGGCTTGCTCGTTGAGCTGAGATGTTCAATTTCAGACTTTTAACCATCTTCGTCTTCAGTGGGCCTCAGGCGAACCAAGGCTGAAAATTCCTGCTTTCTATTTATATGTTTGTGTTCCTTTGGATTGGTGATGTTATTTCCTGTGGTTATGTTATTTCCTGTGGTGAAGTCATGTCGTGTTCCTTTTCTCAGGGATGGTAGTTACGGTTTAACTCGATGAGTTTGTGGATAGAGTTCTAGTTGGAATGCCATGCTTCTATGAATTCTTGTGCGTACCTCTATTTGGTTTGTCCGAGGATGGATGTGTTGTCCCAGTCGAAGTGGTGTCCTTCCTCATCCATATGTGAGGATGCCATTGAGAGAGGATGATGTCCTTTTGTGGTCAGTTGGTGTTCATGTATCCAAAAGTATGTAATTGTGATCAGCACTGTAGTCAGATAACATGTTCTTTGTTCGATATTAAATAAAATATACGTTCTTCATTTTTGTATCATAAAAAGTTGACTGGAAAGAATATTTTAGTTCCATAAACATAATATCAACCTAATTGTTTTCAGCGATGATGCAATTATTGTTTGGTAATAATGATATTTCACATTTTTGTGAATTAAAATTCACAAACATAGCAAATATCTGATTTTTTTTAGATCAGCTTGCAATCATAACCTACATTGAAAAAAAATTTTGAAAGATTTGAATTCAGTCACAGCTGCCTGTGATACTGAGTAATACATTGTTCTGCTCTTAAATGAATCCAGAGAGCTTCCACCTGGGTCAGGGCAGTCATTCAATCATTATTTCACAACAAATTATTTCGACTCCATCTTCGGTCTGAGCCTTGCACGGGGCAGATGAATGGAAATGGAGGGTCAGAATCACATCGCACAAGTTACTTATGGTGATGGCATCTGGCCTGCCTCCACGACTCCAAACATCTGCTACTGGCCCAGGCACTGGCCGAAGACGTAAACAAGTTGACAGTATTCTGTGGCACTTTGTGTCTCGCAAAGAAACCTCTAAAACCATGTCCAATAAATGTCACCTTCACATTCACCAGTATCAAAATAAAATTGTACATCTCTGTTGATGGACAAAAATTAATACATGGGTCACCCAACAGAATCTATCTGAAGAAAACAGCAGCAAATGGCAAGTCCAGCATCACGTTAATAACTGAACTTGACGGATTCTGAATGATGTAGGTCGTCACGCACATATTCTACTGGTACTCAGGCGACTGTAAGAATGCACACCATAAGTGGACGTCTTTGCCTAATACCCCTACAAAGCTTCCTGATCTCACACACATCACTCGCTCACACATTCAACAATTCATACGAATCCTCAAGCTGGTTGATGAATGAAACACAGAACAGTACAGCACAGTGCAGACATTTCGGCCCTTGACGTCCAGCCAACGTTTTATCCTACTCTAAGGTCAGACTAACCTACATACCCTTCATTATGCTGTCATTCATTTACCTATCCAATAGTCGCTTAATATATCCCCAATGCAGCTGACTCTACGACAGTTGCCAGCAGTACATTCCACCCATCCACCATTCTCTGTCAAAGGAACCTACCTCTGACATCTCCACTAAACCTTCCTCCAATTACGTTAAAGTTTTTCACGCTCGTGATAAATATTCCCACCATGGGAAAAAGTCTCCTGCTATCCACTCTATCTTTGACTCTCACCATTTTGTACATATCATTCAAGTCATCTCTCAGCCTTCTTTGCTCCAATGAGAGAAGCCCTGAACTCTTCTTTGTTAGAATCCTGAAAAATCTCCTCAGCACCCTCATTGAAGTTTCCACATCCTTCCTACAACGAGGCGATCAGAACTGATCACAATATTCTAAGTGTGATCTCACCAGGGTTCCATAGAACTGCAGCAGAACCACTCAGCTCTTAAACTCTATCCCCCGGCAAATGAAAACATCATACACCTTCTTAACAACCTTATCAAACTGGGTGGCAACACTGAGGGAGCTATGACATGGACCACAAGATCACCCTGTTCCTCCACAATGCAAGAATCCTGCCTTTTTTCTGCATTCAAATTCGACCTTCCAAAATAAATTGCTTCACACATTTCCAGTTGAACTCCATCTGCCACATATCTGCATCCTGGCAATGTCCCATTGCAAACTACAACAGCCCTCCACACAATCCACAACTTCAACAATCTTTGTTCCATCGACAGACGTACTAACCTACCCTTCCTCTTCCGCATCCAAGTCAGTCATAAAAATCACAAACAGCAGTGGTCCCAGAACTGATCCCAACGGAACGCCACTGATCACTGAGCTCCAGACCGTCTCCTTCCCATTTACCACCACTTTGTGCCTCACATATGCCAGCCAGTTCTGTATCAAGACTGACAAGTTTCCTTGTATCCCATCCCTCCTTCCTTTCTGAATGAACCTGCCTTGGGGAATATTATCAAACGCCTTGTAAAATACATGCATTCCACATCCACTGCTCCACCTTCTTCAACGTGTTTGGTCCTATCCTCAAAGATTTTAATAAGTTTTGTGAGGCATGATCTGCCCCTCACAAAGCCATGGTGACTATTTCTAATCAAACTATGATTTTCCAAGTAATCATAAATTCTGTCTCTCAGAAACCTCTCTAATACTTTGCCCAATACTGTTGTAAGACTGACTGGTCTGTGAATCTGAGGATAATCCCTCGTACCTTCGTTGAACAAGGAGTAACATTTACCGCCCTCCAATCATCTAGCACTACTCCAGTTGACAGTGAGGATGTAAATTTCATCGCCAAAGGCGCAGGATTCTCTCCCCTGTCTTCCTGTCGTAACCTCAGGTTTTGTCCGTCTGGCCCAAGGGATTTATCTATTCTTGTTTTTGTACTTGAATCAATCAGTACTTCACCTCAAAATGTCTACAAATGATTGACTGCTTTCCATTTCAGGACTTTATACAGTGCTGCCTTCTTGAACACGTATGGTTCCCAATATCCTGTCAATCATGAAATGAAAAATATGGGAAAGCATCAATGCCTTCCTGATGAAGGGCTGATGCTCAAAACTTTGACTGTCCTGTTCCCCAAATGCTGCCCAACTGGCTGTGCTTTACCAGAGCCACACGTTTCGATTCTGATCCCTAGTACCTGCAGATCTCACTTTCTCCATTACTTAGAGCTGTCCCATCTGCACACTGAACAGGGAATTAATCAGCAGAAACTCATTGCATGTGGAGCAAACTGTTTAGTTCTGGAAAGTTGCATTTGATTGATACATTTATTAAAAGAGAATCTACAATTCAACAAATATTCATTCATTCCCAGAGTAACAGTTTTGTTCGTGAATTGGTCAGCTTGATAACAAGCCATCAATGACCAAACAACTCTGCGTTAGAGAGCATTTCAGGTGTTATGTTCCAGACTGAATGTCCTTTACCTCAATGCTGGGAATATTGTCCGACAGACAGATATGATAAGTGAACAAGTTGAAATGGGTAAGTGTGACATTTTTGCCATCACAAAGATGTGTTTGAGGGAGGGCAGGGCTGACAACTCAATATCCAGTGGCACAAGATCTCTAGGCACGACAGGAGAGGTGGTAAAAGAGGAAGTGTTTTTGCATTATTAACTATGAAGACAGTTACTGCAGTAAGAAGGATCTTCTATTGAGGCTTGGCGGTTAGAACCCAGGATCAAAACTATGACAGACATACCGCTGTGGATATATTGTAGACTCCCATATAAAAGAAAGTACAGGAGCTGATATAAAACCAATTTAGTGAGGTGTGTAAATATAACAATAGGATCATTATATTCTGGCATTTCAATTCCAAACATTCAATCGGGCAGTGATAATTTTTTAAGAGGGGTCGGATGTCTAGAAAATTATTCCACAGATCTTCTTATATCAACGTGTAGCAGATACAACAATGGGCGGGGTTGTGCTGGGCCTCACCATGGGGAACGAAGCCAATCAGATGTTGCAGACAGGATTGGGAACGCATGAAAGGATCAGTGGCCGTGACTCATATGTTTTGAGTTTGTTAAGGAAAAGACCCAAACATGTCTGAAAATAAAAGCTTTTGGATTTGGGAGACCAATTTTATTTTTAAAAAAATGACAGGATCTGGTCAAAGTGCATTTGCTTCTGGGTGAAACTGCAGCAGAACTGCGTGGGGTGGTGGGTTGGGGATCATTTGATCAAAATGGAATTGATGACAGTGTCGGCCCAGCATGTTACACAGCAGATAAAATTTCGGAAAACAAGCCAAGAGAACCTCAGATGTCTACACAAATTTCGAACAGAACTAAAAAGGATAGAGAAGCGTAAAGCAGTTACAAAGTGAGCAGGTCAATGGAGGTCCGAAACGAATATAGAAAGTGTAAGGCTAAACATAAAAAGTCAGTAAAAGAGCAGAAGTGGAGGTGGGGAGTTAAAACGTTAGAGGCTGAGATTAGCAACAATTCAAAGACATTCTTTCGGTTTATTAAGTGGAAGAGGATAACGTGGGATAGAATGGGGAGTATTAGGGACCAAGGGACCCTAATACACGGAGCCAGAGACTATGTTAAACTCGGACTTTCTTTCGGTCTTTAGATTGAAGAAGGAATTCCTGGATTCAGGGAGAGAGACCGTGTGATCCTTGAGTGAATTGATACAAAAGCTGACGAAGAATTGGAAGTTTAAGCGGGATAGAGAGTGGGCAAATCCACAGATCAGGATGAACTGTATCTTATGGTGACGTGGAAGATGAGTGAGGAGATTACAGTCTCTTAACCTTTCATTTTCGTTTTGCCTCTGGCCACAGAGAAGGTGTGATAGGACAGGATAATAGCTAATATTGGTACAACTTTCAGAGTGTTAGAAATACCGCATGGGGTTAAAGACCACCAAGTCTCACATCAGTGAGAGGGAAAAAATACAGAAAATTCTGTGGGTTATTGAGGCTGGCTCATTAAATATATTCAGGATTGAGGCAGACTGATTTTCATACAATGTTTATGAGGAAAATGATGGCAAGTGGAATGGGGGATTTTCAAACTAGATCTCACCTAATTGAGTGTAAAAGCAGACTCAGTGAGCGGATAGACAAATTGTTGTCCCTTTGTCGAATTGTATAATTTTTACAATAGCCTTGTATTCACTGGAACATCACCCTCTCTGCTATGGAGTGAGACATAGTTTCGAATGTAGTCGATGGATTCAAGGAATTCCTAAAGGCAGTACTAGTAGACAAAAAGGACCAAGAGACTGTGACAATGCGAATTGGCTGTCGGGATGAAGATTAGCATCAGCGCAGTCAGCGCTACCAAAAGGAAGACCTCAGTAAGACACCCTCCAAGGCCAATCAGTGACCTTGGCTGGAGAGCAGGTAGTCAGTGGTTAGGTGTCAAGGACTGCCTAATGCCTAAGTTCTACATCACTGCAGTGTTTCTCTCCTTTCCTAACCAAAACTAAATGTGAAGGCGTAGAGAGAGACACGCTATTGGTAGCAGAGTAAGTAGTAATGTTTGGCTCAAGAGACTTTGGAAAGCAACAGCTCAGCAAAAACTACAGGCAAGCTCAAATAAAGTGCTTTCAACTTTAGTGTTGGAGTAGTGGGGATAGCAGGTAAGACAGTTGTTCGTTCCTCCTACGGGATGTGGGAGCTCAGGTAAATTCCCACAGTCCCTGGTAACTACACGTGTGGAAATTGAACCCAGCTGCAACTCCTGGGAGACCGTGTTCGGGATCTGGAGCTGAATGTATTCAGGATCATCCGAGATACTGAGAACTTCATAGATAAGAGCTTTCTTGTTGTGGTCACACCCAAGACCCGCAACAATCATGACTGTAATATCCCAGGCCCACTTTAAGATCTATGCCATGAGATCATCAGGTTTACGTGTCGGTCCTGTTGCATTTACAACATGAAAATTTAATCCAACAATCAGTCTTTGCTTCCTGTTGTGTTCAAGACAGAGTGGAGGTGGACCACGACCTGGAGTGGCGAACGGAGTAGGCAGAGAGTGCAGGAATCCCCTGTGGCCAATCCCGTCGAAAACAAGTACACCATTTTGAATACTGTTCAGGAGAATGACGGTTCAAGGAAAAGCAGCAGTAGCCAAGTTGGTGGCATTACTATTCACTCTGGAGCACAGTGGGAAAGTGTAATGGTAAACAGGACCTTAGAGATAGGAGGGTAGATTGTTAGAGGGAGAGATCGGTGATTCCGTGGCCTCAAACGGGAAGGTGTGTTACCTTCCAGGTGCCAGGATGTCTCCGAGTGGCTGCAGAAAATTCTCAAGTGGGAGAGGGAGCAGCCAGAAGTCATTGTGCACGTTGGCACAAATGACACAGGTAGATATAGGGCTGAAAGCCTACAGAGTGATTACTGAGAGCTGGGAGAAAAGTTAAAATCTCGGACCTTGACGGTGGTAATCTCCTGATTACTTCCATTGTAATGAGCTAATGAAAGTAAGAGCAGGAGGATATGGCACAAAAATAAGTAACTAAAGAATTGGTGTGGGGTGGGGGGAAGAGAGATTCAAATTTTTAGATCATTGGAGTCTTTTCTGTGACAGGGTTGACTTGATCAGGAGAGACAGGTGGTACATGCAATGGGGAGGAGACCAATATCTTGTTGGCGAATTTTGCTAGTGCTACAAGGGAAGATGTAAACGATATCGGCGAGGAGAGGGTATCCTCATGATCAGGGAGTCAAGTGCGAGGCTGGAAGGAGATACAGTAATCAGAAGCAGTAAAGTGAAGAGACAGGTTAGGCTGGAAAACGACAGGGAGCAAGGAATGCCTGTTGGATTATTTCGATGCAAGAGGGCTGGCAGGTCGGACCAATACACTAAGAGCGTGGATAGTAACGTGTGATTGGGATAATACAGCTGTTATAAAAAAATGGCTAAGCGAGGGACAGGACTGGCAGCTTAACTTACCAGGGTAGAGGTGCTTTATGCGGGACAGGGATGCTGGCAGGCGGGGAGGAGGAGTTAAATTTCTGATTAATGGGATTACACAGCAGTAATCAGAGATAAAATTACTGACCAATCATCCAGTGAGGTTTTGTGGGTGGAACTAAGAAGTAGGAAGCGGATAATGATGTCACCGTGGTTGTACTATCGGCCTCCAAATAGCTAACGTGAAGTATAGTAACAAATATGCATGGAGAAGGGAGACATTCAGGAGCTATGTGGTTGTCATAATAGTGGATTTTAATGTTTGTAACAGACTCAGACTGCCAGAGCGTTAAGGAGTTTGATGGAGTGGAATCCGATAAGTGAATTCAGGAATGTTTCCTCAAGCCGTATGTAGAGGGTCCTACTTGGGAAGGGGCAAAACTCAAACAACTCTTGAGAACCAGAGCAGGACAAGTGACTGAGGTGACAGTGTCGGAGCACTTTGGGACCAGTGACCATCGTTCTGTTAATTTTCAAATAGCTATGGAGAGCGACAAAACTGGTCCACAGGTTCAAGTTCTAACTTGGGACAAGGTGAATGTTGATGGGGTTAGACAGGATCTTGTAGGGGTCAACTGGAGCAGTTTGTTTGCAGGTGAAAGGACCGCTGGATAGTGGGAGGCCTTTAAACGTGAGATAGCTAGAGTTCAAGGTTTTTATATTCCTGTGACAGTGAAGAGCAAGGTTGGCAGGAATGGGGAACCCAGGATGCCAAGAGATATTTGGGCATTGACTGAAAAAAGGGGGATGCGTGGCTCAGGCACAGGCAACTGGGATCAAGGGAATCCCTGGCAGTACATAAGGGATGTAGGAGTTTACCTCTGATGGAAATCAAGAAGGCGACAAAGGTGCTATGAAAAAACCTTGGCTGAGAAGATTAGGATGAATCCAAAGAGTTACTTTAAGAGTATGAAAAGAAAACAATAACGAGTGAGATAATATGACCACTCAAATACCAAAGTGGACAAATATGTGTGGAACCACAAGAGATGGACGAGGTCTTCGACAAATATTTCTTCTCCGTATTTACCATGGAGAAAGACATAAATATTTGGGAACTTGAGGAGGTTAGTGGTGATATCTTAGTGGCAGTCCATATCACAGTAGTGGAGGTATTGGGCGTTCAAGGATGTTTGATGGTGGATTAATCTCAGGGCCCTTAACAAGTATATCCATGAGCACTGCAGGGATCTAGAGAAGAACTTGTGAGGACACTGGTTAAATACATTTATCACCATTAAACAAAGTTGAGATTCCGGAAGACTGGAGGAGAACAAATGATGTGCCCTTGTTCAAAAGGAACTGTAATAAAAAAATCCTGGGAACTATAGACCAGTAAGTTTAATATCTTTGGTCGGTACCTTACTTGAGAAGATACTATGGAATAAGATGTACATGCATTTAGCAAGGCAGGGTCTGATTAGGAATAGTAAGCATGGCTTTGTGCATGGAGGTTTATGCCAAAAACCTTTGAAAGTTAATTGATGATGTGACCAGGAAGGTTGACTTTGGCAGGGTCTGGATTAGTGCTGCTGGAAGAGCACAGCAGTTCAGGCAGCATCCAAGTAGCTTCGAAATCGACGTTTCGGGCAAAAGCTCTTCATCAGGAATGTCCAAACATCGATTTTCCTGCTTCTCGAATGCTGCCTGACCTGTCGTGCTTTTCCAGTGCCACATTTTGTTTCGGTCTGATCTCCAGCATCTGCAGTGATCACTTTCTCCTCTTAGAATTAGTCTGTATTGATTTCAATTGCAACAGAACAGGATGAATGTTTTCAGCGCCGGACACTGATATACAATTACAGGAGGAGGCAAATCAGCCCCTCGAGCCTATAAAAATGAACCCAGAGTAGATCACGCAGCAACCGGATCAGTCTTACACAGGAACAGGATCAGTCTATTCAGTTACTTGAAGTCCGTAACACAGGAAATCGAAATGACCACAAACTGACTGTACTCAGGGGTATACTGGAATAACACGAGGCCATTTAGCTCCTCAAGCCTGTCCTTCCCTTCAGTAACATCAGGGCTGATCTGGTCTCGCCTGCAATTTCTCTTTCATGCCCAATTCCTTGTAGCCCTTGAATCTCTGACGTGTCAAAATCCATTGACACCCACTCCCACCCCCTTCCCAATCATTTCTGTAATGCAGCTGTCTGGGACAGAGAGTCCCCAACAGTCTCTACCTTCTGAGAGAAGGAAACACTCCCCACACATATACCTTGGTCTATTGACATAAACAAAAGATACGAACTCAGCGTCAGAGTGGCTGGCCCTGACATTATGGCAGGATTTGACGGAGCAACGTGTCAAGGAGTCGGAATAAGGTTGAACTGAATGGGATCAGGTGTAAACTCCCCACTGGGCCATTCAGAAAGCATTGTGATTGGTGGACAGCAATCCTCTTAGTCCCTGGATATCTCTGTGGGCAATCCTCAGGGTAGCTTCCTGGGCACAAACACATTCAGCTACTTCATCAATGTCTTTCCCTCTGTCATTTGATCAGAAGTGAAGATGTTCTGTAGAAATCACATCGAACTTCAAAACCTGGACAACATTCAAGGTTGTTGTTAACGTTTAGGTAACAGCATTGCTAGACCCTGAACATTTTCACAGGATAAAAAGAGGAGCTCTTTCAGCATCTCAAGCTGGTTTCACAGGAATGTGAGAAAGCCATTCGGCCCATTGAAACAATTGGACAAGCAGACTCACAGCCAATTCACCCTGTCCTGCGTATTACACCTGAAGAGAATTGTAAAAATGTAAATATTGAATAGCAGGCGGCTGGAAGACCACACCAAGCAAAGCAGCATCAGGAGCTGGAGTAGTCAACACCTTGGGTGTAACATTTCTTCAGGAGTGGGGATGGACGTACAGAGGTTTACAGGTAAAGAAGCGGCGTGGTGTGGAGGAGGTGGTGTGGTGAGGTGGGGATAGATCAACACTGGTAAAGGGTACCACCGGGTTAGTTGATTGGAGGAATTAATCCAGTTGGAAACTGGAAGAAGGGTGGATCAGAGGAATGGAAGGGAGATGGATGGGCTGGGAAGCGAGTGGGAGGAATTGCAAAGAGTGTCAGCAGATTGGAAGGGAAGTTATTTGAAATTGGAGAACTCAGTGTTCTCGAGACACTCGAGACACTGACACATCAAAAAGAAGTAACCATTCAGCCCCTCCAAACGGTGATACTGAAACAGGAGGATGTATTTGATGCTGCAACATGACAAACTAATGAAACAGAGACTGCACAGACATACTGCTCCATGTTGTTCCTCCTGACTCCATTGCTAATGGTACACACGTGTTATGTTAACATCGTTTGCTGACCGTGAGGAGGGAAAGTGAATGATTTGTTACTAGTTCCAAAGAGGCCTCTTCCATCACCGTGATGTTATGGACGAGTCTAGATCACTCAAAACATTCTTAAGCAAACAGCCCAGAGCATAACTTTGCAATTTGTTTCAATAAGTGTACAATGAAAATTACGTGGTGTAGTTTAGCTATGTTGACGACTGGATTTTAAAGCAGACAAAAGCTTTATTCACAAAAGTACACAATGAAACACAAAGAACAGAATATAGTAACTCGACAGAACTCAACCGATCCAGCTCGGCTTAATTATGCTGTTCCGAATGCACATAAAATTTCCAATAAGCAAACTCGCATTGAAAACCAGTATAAATGGAACACAAGCTTACAGGTTGAAGTTGAAGGGCAGAAAAAAGAGATTTTCCACAAAGCTCCCTGTTGAACATCCCAGTTTAAGACTCAACTGAAAGCTGCTCAGCTCAGCTCAGCTAGTTCAGCTAAATGAGCTCACTCCCCTTTCATTATACAGGTCAACTTCTGAAGCACAACCGCTTTGGCCTGAAGTCCCAACTGCTTACAGATAAACAAAAGGCCACTGAAAATCCTTTTAGTCTCTTTACCAAGCCAGACTGACCAGAATCAGGCCCCTTTTTATTGTCGCTCTGAAAATATCAAGGACAGAGTCCAGCTGAGCCAAGAAAAAGTTTCTTAACAAAAAAGGGACTAGCTTTGTGAGGCCTAGCCCCTTAAAAATTAAACCTTCAATACCAAAAGATGGCTGCATTTTTAACCATTCAAACTCAGTTGGTCGTCTAAAAACGCACATATGCACTATAGCAACTGTAAACATGCAAACATGCACAACCCCATGCAAATTCAGGCCGTGGTACACCCACAACCAAACGCCTCCATATCTCATTCAAACACATTTTCAGATCATGCCACATGCACAATTGTCATAATGAATGGCTACAACAACAAGCTCCATCGAAAGAGTCTGGCATTTTTGTCCTTATTGTTTTCCGCAAATATGAATGGGTTGTTATCAGCGTATACAATTGTCTCAGATGCATCGCTGGTGATATAAACACTGAAATGTTGTCATGCCAACACCAAGCTTAAATTCTCTTTCTCCACTGTTGAATATTTCTGTTGATGAAGTTCAACTTCTTGGAACAATATCCGACGGATCTTTTGCTTCCCTCGTCATCTTCCTGCAGGAGAACCGCACCGACACCCACATCACTGGCATCAATAGCCACCTTGAAAGTCTTCGTGTAATCCAGTGGGGCTCATACTGGGGGCAGTGGTTAACACAGTTTTTAGGCTGGCAAATGCCTTTTGACAGTTTGCTATCCACTGAGAGTTCTTGCCCTTTTTTAATAATTTGGTGAGTGGAGCAGCCACACTGCTAAAGTTTGGCACAAACATTCAGTAAAAACCAGTCAATCCCAGCAACCGAAATACTACTTTTTGTCGATGGTGTGGGAATTTTCCCACTTCTTACGTTTTTGTATCTCATGGGGCTATTGGTCCATTTCTAATAACATGGCCTAGGAACGTGACTTGGGTTTCGTAAATTCACTTTTAGCTAGGTTTGTAACAGTGTTGACTTTGTCATAGTCCCCACATGATCGTGGGGTACCATCTGGCTTTGGCATCATGACTATAGGTGAGTTCCAGTCACTGCAACTCACTTCGATTATGCCATCTTGGAGCATTCACTCTATCTCTTTCTGAACCTGTGCCAGCTTTGGAGGGTTATGCCTATAAGGATGTTGCTTAATCAGAACAGCATCTCCCATATCTACATCATGCACAATTATGCCAGTACTTCCCAGTTTACTTCTGTATATATCCCAAAGTGCTACAAAAAAATCTTTTAGGTCATTCCGACTTTCTTGTGGAAGGTAACTCAATAATTTATCCTAATTTTCGAAAACTTTCTCATTGTTCAATTTGATTTGAGGAATGTCCCATTCAGAATCCTCTGAACGTGGTTCTTCCTTCTGTGCTGTAATCATGAACACCTTCTCCTCTTGCTTTCTTTCACTATCAAACTATCTTTCGAGCACATTCACATGACACACTTTGTGAGATTTCTTCCTGTCTGGAGTCATTAGCAAATAGTTCATCGCACTAAATTTCTTAACAATTTGATAAGGTACACGAAACCTTGTTTTTAAAGGCTCACCTGTTACTGGAAAGAACACCAATGCCTTATTCCCAATTGCAAAATTGTAATTTTGTGATTTCTTATCCACTTTCTGTTTCATTGTATGCTATGATACTTTTAAGTTTTCTCCAGCCAACTCTACAGCTCTATTTAATTTTTCCCTAAAATTTGACACATTGTCCAAATGGGTGGCCTCTGAATTCTGACTTATTAAATTCTTCTTCATCAATTTTAATGGTCCTCCTAGTTCTTGTCCAAAAATTAATTCAAATGAACTGAATTTGGTCGATTCATTCTGTGCATCTCTGATCGCAAAAAGTTCAAAAGGAATTTGCTTATCGCAATCATCTGGATAATCCTGACCATAAACGCTCAGCATGGTCTTCAGTTTTTGATGTCATCTCTCTCGTGCTCACTGTGACTCAGGGTAGTGACCAGTAGATTTGAATTGTTTTATTCCCAAGTTATCCATCGCCTCCTTGAATAGTTTGAATGTGAAGTTTGATCGTTGATCTGACTGTATCATTATTGGTAGTCCGTACCTAGGAAAAATATTGTTTTTTTTCTACAACCATTTTCGCTGTGATATTGCATAATGAGATTGCCTCTGGATATCTCGTCGACACATTCATTATTGTTAATAAATACTTATTCCCACCTTTTGTTTGTGGTAGGGGACCTACGCAGCCAATCAAGACTATTGTGAAAAGATCGTCAAATGCTGGAATAGGTATCAAAGTTGCAAGTTTTATTACAGTCTGCGTGAAATATCTGACACGTCTGGCATAATTCAGCTACATCTTTGTATAGTCCAGCCCTGTGAACAAATCCTTTTATTTTAGCTGGTGTTGTCCTCACCCCAAAATGACCTCCAACTTGTAGCTCAAGTCCCAATCGCGACACCTCCATTCCGTACCCAACTGGCAAAGCAATTTGATGAATTTCTGCCATGTCTGATCTGATTGAAATAGTGGTGGTCTCCATTTCTTCATTAAGACATAATTTGTTCAGTAATAACAGACAGAAATGCTTTCTTTCTTGCTTGCTGAATGACTTTTGATATAACTGTTTTAATTCCTCATCTTTCTGCTGCAAGTCAATCCACTTAGCAGAGCTAAAAATACTTGCATGTTCTCCAACTTGCTCCTTCTCTGCTCTACTTTTCTGATCAAAATAAGATTCGGATAACTCTACATCAGCTTTCTTTTGATCCCTCCTGCATCAACCTGAACATTGTGATGTGTGATCATACAGTCAGGGAAAATTCCTGGATAAACATTCTCCACGTCTTCCATTACCTGCATCTCCACTGGATTTTCAACTAGAGTAGGCAGCACACCTACCAGCGAATCAGCTATATCATTTGCAAGGAAAAATTTTATTCCTGGAGCTGAGAGTTTGGGGTCCAGTATTCCTAACACACATTAGCGACTGTTCTCCCTTTATATAACTGAGCACTTTTTGTCTCACGATGAATTCTTGCTACCAGCACATTTTCTGGCAATAGTCTCTCAGACGTGCATATCTTCTCATCCCTCAGTGTTGCAGACTGAGAAGATTCTGTCTCCTTCAATTTTGGAACAGCCTTACCTATGACTCCTGGCCTATCTGAATAAACTTTACCATTGTTTGTATATTTTAAGCATATTTGGCATATATTTCTTGATCAAAGTCTGATCATCTTGTACACTCTGAGGCAGTTGTCTAACTTCCCTTATGTTTTTCGTGACTGGACCAACAAATTTTCCAGGGTTGTCTGGTTTTCCTACATCTAGTTTTCCTAGCCCACCAACACTGTGATTTTATGTGGCCCATTTTATTACAATGAAAATACCGGGGGCATTTCGCAAGAAAGAGAGTGAATGCATTCCCATCTGTTACTACTTAACAAATGATGTCTTAATTAGGAAATGGAGGCCATCACTTCTTTGCCCCTCTTAAGGGTTTCTTTATTAACCTGTGGTAAATTATCCTTATTGTCTTCACTGAGATCTACCTTTTCCTTCCACGTGAGGATACCTCTTTGCTCCAATTTCTATCCCCCATGGACTGAAATTGATTCTGGAAGCCAAACTGAGTTTTTGGACCAACTGGTAATCATCAGCCACTTTAGCTGATAACTTTGCTCTCTTTTTAACTCTCTTTTTATACACATGAGGTCGCACTGCTTCAAGCAGTGATTATTTGAATTTCTCCAAATTACTTACCTCTCGAAGTGCAACATAGGATTGCTTGCTTTTTCAAGCTTTTATTCATCTATCAAAATTACTCTGTTTGATCTTTTCAAACTCAATGTAGTTTTGACCAGGATCCCTCATTAAATTCCAGAAACCAGATCCGTCCTCTGATAGGGATGCGAACGCCTCACTAGCCTTACCTAAAAGTTCCGTTTGGATTAACAAAGCCCACATTGACTCTGGCCATTGCATTTGTCTAACCACCTTTTCAAGTGAGTTGAAAAAGCCTTCCATATCCTTCTCATCAAACTTAGGCAATGCTTGACTGAGAATAGGCTTCTGACTACCAGGGGTTTGCTCATCCTCACTCATTTCCTTACAAACCCTACCCTCACCCTTTATCTCCAGTTCCTTTACGCTGACTTTCCTTTTTAAAGTGTCCGGTTTTGCTGTTCAAAAGCTCTCTCTTTCTTTCTCCTCTGCTGCTTTCTCTTTTTCCATCTCTTCTGCTGCTGTTTTCCTTCTCTTCTGTTTTTAAACGTAACTCTAACTGTTTCATTTCTGCTGTCCTTTCCTTATATCTCGCCGCTAACTCAAGCTGCCTATTTTGCAATTGAATTCTTGCCATCTCTGTAGATTCTGATGGTTTCTCCAGCAAGTTTAATTGACGAGCTACTGCTGTCAGTATATCTCCTTCCCTCACAGAAGCAGGCAGGTCCAATTCCAGCTTCACTGCTAATTCCTGCAGCTTGGTCTTATTCACTTTTTTCAAACCTTCAAAAGACATTGCATCCACATTCAGAAAACGTTTGGCGACTGAAATAGCCATTGCTATCCAAAGCTTCATCTACCCAACAAACCCAACACCCGAAATAAAGACACGATCACCTCACACTCGCTGTGTGAACCCCCGCAAAGAGCCCCGGTCTGTTATGGACTGGGCTAGACCACTCAAAGCATTCTTAAGTAGGCCGCCCAGAGCATAACATTGCAACTTGTTTCGGTAAGTGCACAATGTAAATACCCGGACTAAGTTAGCGAGGTTGTCTACTAGATTCTAGAACAGAGAAAACTGGATTCAAAAAGACAAAAAATTACACAATGAAATACAAAGAACAGAATAAAGAAGCCCTACTGAACTTAACCTATGCAGATAGACTTAATAATGCTGTTCCAAATATACACAACAGTCACAATAGGCAAACTCCATTTAAAGACCAGTATAAATGGAGCACATGCTTTCAGGTTAAAGTTGAAGCGCAGAAGGCTCATCTGTTTACATATAAGCAAAAGGCCTCTGGAAATCCTTTTCATCTCTGTACCAGAGGAGACTGATTGGAGTCAGGCCCCGTTTTATTGTCCCTCTGATAAACATCAAAGACAGGGTCTCCATGAGCCAAGGAACAGCTTTTAAATCAAAAAAAGAACTAGTTTTGTGGCAGAAAAAATAGGTTAGTGTTCTGTACGGGGGTCAGTAGCTGGCGGGAATGGCGAAATCTATCAGAATTCACTGCTGGCAGATTTGTGAAAAACATAACGTTCAGTGCAGGCTTACACACCAACTGCACATTGATATGATGAGAGTTCATTCAGGACCTGGACCTCTCTCTCAACCAATATGGTGGGGTGGCGGGGGGGGCAGTGTCCAGAGAGCTACGAACATTATCATGGTGTCATAGAGTCTTATAGCACGGAGACAGGCCTTTAGCCCAAACTGGTTCATGCTGACCAAAGTATCCATCCATGCTCAGCCCATTTCCCTGCACTTGGCCCATATCGTTGTCAATGTTGCCTATCTATATATTTATCCAAATGTGAAGACGTGTATTGCAGAAAACATACTATATTTCACTTTATCAACGTTTTGTTTTGGAAATAATGAGTGTTAGTGCATAACGCTCAAGTTTTAATGCAATCAGTTTTAATTATTTTTGTAGCGTTACAGATTAAACACTAATTTCCTTCACACTCTTCTCATGGTGCTATCACTGCAGGGATTAGTCTGGTGAAAATCCTTTACTCTGTCTCTATGTAGCAAGGAAATCATTCATTATCATGGAGAGAAAATCTGTTCACAGTGTCCCAAGTACTATCTCAAGAACACTCGACAAATGCAAAAAGATGGCTTCACTCTTACACTTTAATAATTTTGCAGTGAACTTACTGTCAGTGACTCATGACCAAGGACATCCAGCCAGCTCATTTTCAACAGGAGCACTTCCCATTATCTCGCCTTCTCATAAATACAAAATGAAAAATAATGGTATGTTTTGCCAAATTATTTCTTTACCTTATGAAGCAAAGCCACTCAAACAGCATCATCACTACTGACATGGGAAATGGTTGTAGATGCTGAGGAGGCAATGGCCTAGCTGTATGATCTCTGGAATATTAATTCAGGGACCCAGGTAATGACGCAGACCCCGGATTAGAATTCCAACTCGGCAAATGTTGGAACTTGAATTCAATAAAATATCAGGAATTAAGAATCAAATACAACAATGAAACCATTGTCGATTGTCCTACCTGGCACCCCCATGCCCTTCAGGGAATGAAATCCAACATCTTCACCTGATCGAGCTTACATGTGACACCAGACCCACCTTAATGTGGTTATATCTCAGTTGCAGTTTGAAATGGCCAAGCCAGCCATTCAGTTATATCAGTCACTATGAAGTCTCAAAGGAATGAAACCGGACAGAACTAAGCACTGACTACTTATTACCCTCATACTGCACTGGTCAGCAAGGAAGCTCACAAATACCTTCTCAAGGACAATGGTGAAAGGGAATTAAAGATTGGCCCAGCATCCTATTGATGAATAAAAGAATATGTTTACACTCAGGGAAGAGAGACAAAGCGACATATCTCACTTTAAGCGGTAACTCTGATGTATACCTTACATGGTCACAGTTTTCAGTAATATGGTAACAGGAGAAAATTAAATAAGGTTAATCTCGTTTGTTTTCCATCCCAGCTAATCATCAAAAATCCGTTTGTTTGCTTCTTTCCCTCTGTCGTTCCCTTTCTCTAACTATTCTACTTAGTCTTTCTCCCCTTTACAACAGACGTCCCTGTCACCAATATAAATTACACTATTTCCCAACGGCACACACTTCTGATGTCTGGTCATGGGACTCAAAATGCCAATTCTTTTTTTCTCTCGATCTGAGGTTGCCAAATCTCTCAGTTTCTCTGGCACTTACTTGTTCTTCTTGATTCTGATCTCTTGCATCATTCTTTGATTTATTTCACCTTTACTGTTCTTATTACATGGGATGTCTGCATCGCTGACAGGTGCAGTATTTGTTGACCCTTTACTGTGAGCTTAATTCTGAAGGTAGTACAGAGCCAAGCACATTACTGTGGGTGTGATGTCTGTCTTAATACTAGATTTCTTTTCCAAACGACATCGGTGAAATAGATAAAATTATAGACTAAATGCTGGTGATGTTATGATTATAATTCTTGAAAATTACTTTTATGTCCAATTCTTGAAATTTGAATTTACGTTTTGAAATAATTTGTGGTAGGATGTGAACAGTGCCTTTATCATGTGCCTCTGAGTTACATTTCTTGCAAGAGTATTACACTGACACAGCGTCCCTATCATGAGGTTACTTTAGAGACCAGAACAAAGTAGTGATCGATATATTTGCAACTGAAATCATGCTTCGAGGAGACCTGTAACCATAAAGGCATGAATAATGGTTTATTAAGCGTCAGCATTGATGCCACGATGGTGACTGGGAATATTATCGAGCCTATCGTGGATAGGTTTGATGATGGACAGAATACCGAGACATAAATGAATTCCGGGTAAAAATGTTCTTCGGGATTGTGAACAAACTTGTTCTCAAGTGTTTGTGAGGGCGCGAGTGTGGACGGTGCTGAAATTTGTGGATAATGAATGGAATTTGCATTTTAAACTGAAGACAACATTTGCCGTCTTTGCCAAATAACATTGTCGATTGTAACAGAAATAGCAAGGAAGTTTGCCATGGTTTATGGGATTAGTAAATGGATAGAGATGTAGGTACTTACCAGGAACACCAACAATAGCGAGCATGGGATAGTAACCTGTCTGAATAATCAACAGTACACCGTATATCTGATCTGATAAAGTCGACCGATACCAGGAAAGATAGAAAAGACCGGAGGACAAACTCCTGTCCATTGTTTCAGCATTCCAGTCTAATATTCGTAGATTCTGATCCATTAATGGAACATTCCAGACTCTTCTCAGATGTCGACCTCTCCTCTTCCTATCTCTGCAGCTGCTGATCACTGTTAGCGGCGGAGGTGATGCACCTGCTGATACAATGGAATAAAGCATTGCAAGAAACCCCTTACTAATAGGAGAGGGAAACCGTCCAGTGACATCATTAAGATCCATGGAGACTGGCATCAATCATAGTCACTGAACAAACAGGCGTTGTTCATTTGCAATAGTGTAACCGCCTGTACCTCCACCACCACACCTCTCAAAAACCACAATCCAGATGTTGTTACCGTGCTGGTCGCTCCTCGACTAGAACAGGCACGAGCCAATATATTTACAGTGGCTACATTGACACTCCATTATAAAGGAAATATGGATTTGACTGGGCATTCCTTCCATTGACTTAATGAGGCAATTTTGTATCTTCAGCACTCAATATGCTTCAGCACCTTTTTTTAAAATAAACTCACAAACATCTTAACACACTTTATTGGCATCAAAGCAGAAAGACTTGCATTGTTTGTATTCAGTCCAAAGCCACATGTGTCGTATGTTGTCACTAAGCTGGTCCTTCTACAGAGATATATAATCCTTGAATTTTCTTCTTCAGTGTGGTTCCAAATGACCCAAGATTCCAATATGTCTGAGTTTAGAAAGGTACATTTGGGGTCCTGTTGTTTATACCTAACTAGTTAATGCCTCAGACAGAACGCGTTCAAGTCTTTGTATAATCAAGCGGACGTGGCCGGCTCTCTAGCTGGGCAGATCAATTCCGTTTGGGGGTTAGCTGAGTTAGGGTCACTGTTGAAATTGGACGCTCTCCCCCTCCTTCTCTTCTGACTTCATCACCTGTAAGCTTTTTGTATCAGATTTACTTTTTGTGATAAAGAACCTTTTTTTGCAATTCTTGGAAATATTTTGGA
The DNA here is from genome assembly GCF_047496795.1 of Chiloscyllium punctatum. NCBI lineage: Eukaryota > Metazoa > Chordata > Chondrichthyes > Orectolobiformes > Hemiscylliidae > Chiloscyllium > Chiloscyllium punctatum. The sequence goes on along the minus strand of NC_092744.1, from coordinate 124,343,162 downwards.
ACAACATCCTAAAGTCAGGATAGCCTCTGGATTGGATAACGCAATTTCGCTTAGTATTCTACTTTCAGTTTCATGTGCTTCATGCCGTAATTTGGTAAATAAAGTCTGTGTGTTTTAAACTCTGCAGTCTGACCAGCTAATTCACTCCGAGAATATCCACTATACACTAACCTTCCACAAATATCAAAGTTACGTTTGGACTACCTGCTTAAAAATGATTTGAGGGTCGGGCCTGGTCCATAACAAATTGGGAGGGGGAGGGGTGGGGGGCTTTGCGGAATTTAGACAGCGAGTAGTAAGTTTTACAGTCTCGTTTCTTGTGTTGATTTTGTGAGTAAACAGAGCTTCAGAAAACAGTAGCTCTTGCAGTCAAAAATGGTGTTTTGGAGATGGGAGAATCGACCTTGGGAGTTTTACAAAATGCACATAACTCAAAGCTGCAGGAATAAGTAGAAAAGCTGGTGTTGAAGCTACCTCCTAATGTGAGGAAAGGTGAGATGATTGCAGCAGTAGCTCAGCATTCCAATTCACTGGAAACTCCATTGCGTTCTGTAGAAACAGCTAAACTGCAATCACAAATAAAGCAGCTTCAGTTCGAAGCAGAAATGAAGTAGTTTGCGTTATGACTAAAATTAAAAGTGAAACAAAGAAAATGAATTGGTTTTATCCAGAAAAGAGAAAAAAAATGGCTTTAGCAGGAGAGGCTTAAAAAGCGACAGCATTCGAGCTTCAGAGATGGACACTGAGTGGAAAGTCAGCTAAAAACAATGGCGATGAAGGCTGAAGGTATGCTTAGTTTGCAACAGCGTGAGGATGAGCAAACCCATGGTAGTCAAAAGCCTGGTGAGATACTTTTTAAGATACTTGCCTAAATTTGATGAGTATGATATGGAAATCTTTTTTCATTTCATTTGAAAAAGTGGCTGAACAATTGCAATGGCCAGTGGCCATGTGGGTTTTGTTGATCCAAACGCAACTTGTAGGTAGAGGTAGTGAGGTATCCTCAACAATATCAGAGTAAGTATCTGGGGAGTATGAAGTGGTGAAGAAAGTGCATATGAGCTTGTGTCAGAAGCCTATAGACAACATTTCAGAAATCTTAGGTGTGATCGTTGTCAAACCTATATTGAGTTTGAAAGGGTCAAAGATAGTAATTTTGGTAAATGGGTAAGAACTTTAAAAATAGAGTAAATCTATGATGCACTTAGAGAAGTAATTATTTTCGAGGATTTCAAAGATTCATTGCCTGAAGTAGTGCAAACTCTTGTGGAAAAGCAGAGAGTTAAAACAGCAAAGTTAACAGATGAAGAGGCAGATAATTATGATTTTTTCCATAAAACACATTTTGTCTTCCAGAACCAATTTTAGTCCATGAGGGATAGGAATTGGGGCAAAGAGATATCCTCACGTGGAAAGGATATGTAGATCTCAGTGAAGATCAGAAGGATAACATAACACAGGGTAAAAAGGAAACCTTTGAAGGGGACAAATAAGCTAAAACACTCCGGTGTTTTTGTTGCAATAAATTAGGTCACAGGAAATCACTGTGTTTGTCGGCTATGGAAAAGCAAAACAGATGTCGGAAAACAGGATAAGCCTGGGGGTTTTATTGGAGCGGTAACAGAAAGCACAGTGGAGGCTAGAAAGCTGCATCAGAGTCTACAAGCTGATTGGAGGTTGGTGACGGAGGAAGTGCCGGATCTGCGTATAAAATATACCTGCAAAGGGAAAGTGTATTCACAAAGGTCAGGAGTAGCAGATAAAGAGGAAACAATATTAAGGGACACAGGATGCTCAGTCTGTGATGCTGAAAGATGAGAAGGTATGTACTCCTGAAGGACTATTTCCAGAAAAGATACTGCTGAAGTGAATTCATTTGAGACAAAAATCGCACAATTATGTAAAACGGGGATGGAATGTCCAGTAAAGTGTGGATATGTTGTGGTAGGAGTATTGGACAAATTGTCAGGTCCAGGAATACAACTTGTCCTTGCAAAGTATATCACTGATTCACCGATAGAAATGCTGCCTGCTCTGGTTGAAAGTCCAGTGGAGTCACAGGCAACTGAAGCAATGCAGGAGCCGCATCCTGGAATCTTTCCTGATTATGGGGCAACAAGGTCACAATGTCACCAGCTGAAACAGGAGAGATCAAAAATGTAAAAATAAGGAAGCAGAAGAGGCATTGTAAGAGATATTTTCCATCAGATAGTTGAGACAAAACAGGAGTAAATAGATGATCATGGAAATATGTTTAGATCAGCTAAACAAATTGAGTTACAACGTATAAATGAACATTTAAAGCAGTTAGCTCCCATGGAATCCAGGGAAAGTAAACCAATTGGATGCAAAAATTGTTTTGAAGGTAACAGATTATTTTCCAGACTTGAGGCCTGTGGCCAGTGGTGGGCTGAAAGAATCAGTGTTTAGCTCGCTGCTTTTGATCATATATATATACACGACTTGGATGTGAATATCGGAGGCAAGATTAGTACGTTTACAGATAACAGCAAAATCTGGTGCAGTGGACAGTGAGGAAGATTATCTCAGAGTACAACAGCAACCATGAAAGTGGAGAAAATCACGCATTTAAAATATATCTAGATAGGTACATAAATAAGAATTTTTCAGAGGTATATTGGTAAAATGCTGGAAAATGAGACGAGATCAGATTAGGATGTCTGGTCGGCGCAGATAAGTTGAACAACATTGTCTTTTTCCGTACTGTTGCACCCTCTGATTCGATCAGAGAAATGAGGAAAAGTTCCAAAAGGCCTTGAGAGTGGAGATTCTCTTCCCCAAATGTTTGTGGTGCTTCTTTGTTTACATTTATTCAAAGAAGTTAACTAATTAAATATTTGACAATGAAGTCACTCATGGATAATGGGATAAGGACAGGACAGTGGGGCTGAGACCCCAACCTGATCAGTCACAATCTTACTGCCTGCTGGAAAAGGCTCACAGTGTCCAATGACCCATTCCTGCTCCTCAGTCCCATGTTTCTATGTTTCGTTCAGCCTCTCAAACCTGCTCGACAGGAGCAGTTGAAGGCCACGTACTGCTCTCACCTCGTGCACAGAAACAGAGGAGACCATTCTGTCCTTCAATACTTTCCCACACAAACTTGGATGTATATTGCACTGAGCTCCCGCCGTCAGGCTATCAGTATAGATTGTAAGCAGCTCTAGCCATCGCACTGATATTTGTGGTCTTCCAGAAGATACTTTTTTTTATAAAGATCGATGAATCCTGACTCTCCGATTTCTAAGTGTTTACCAATTGTCATCCCATGCTAATGCATTATCCGTCATACTATGAGCTTCTGTCTTGTGTAACAACATTTATTTTGTGATACCTTGTGGAAAATCTCTGGAAAGCTTCATATCTACCAGTCCACCTTTATCAAGGCCACTTGTTACATTCTCAGTGATCTCCAGAAAAACTTTGCATGATTTTACAGGCAAAATATAGTTCGCCTTTAACAAGATCAGGCTGACTCTGTGTGAAGCTTTTCTAAATGTCCTGCAGTCCCTTACTTAACAACAGACTCTCAGAGATTCGTAACAATAATGGTTAGGCTGAATGGTTCCTGCTTTCAGTCTCGCTGCTTTCTTGAAGACGGTCGCCACATTGGATGGTCTCCAGTTTCACTAGATCACTCCTTTAATCCAGTGTATTATGGAATATTTCACACAGAGTCACCAGCCAGTCTGTGACAACTTCTTCTAAAACCAGCTATGAATTGCTGATGACCTTTTTAGCCTTGGTCTTATATGTTTGAGAAATGCCTTGTTCCTTTTGTTAGAGAGAGTTCAAGAACTTCCCTCCTATTACCATTTTGTTTAGATCATTGAAATATTTACAGCACCTTCACCAGTGAGGAACGATGTAAAATACTGGTGTAAGTGATCTATCTGTTCCCTGTCGCCAGTTTCCCAGTCATATCCTCCAAATGTCCTCAATATACCTTTCTTTTTACCAAAGATTTCGCACACCTCTTGAACTCTTCTTACATCCATGGAAAAGCTCGTGCTGCTTGTTTTTATATTTCTAGCCAATTTTCTTACATCACATCTTTTTTCCCTTTTCTTTATTTTCTATACTCATAAGTAATATCTTGCACACATACAATCTTTGGTCCAGCCAGGTTTTCCAATATTAAATGGTCCCATCTGCTTGCACTTGGACCATACGCCTCAAAACGGTTCCCATTCATCCGTTTGTCAAAATGCCTTGTAAATATTGGAGCTGTACTTGCATCTGCAAGTCTTCCTCTGGCAGCTCATTCCATAAACACATCACCCTCTGTGTAAAAGAAGCTCCCTCTTCCTCCCTTTTAAATCTAACCTCATACACCATAAACCTATGCTCTCTATGATTTCATTTTCCTGTGCCAAGTCGTCTCACAAATTCCATTTTCCTATCCTGTCGAAATGACCTTGGCTATTCACCCTATCCATGCCTCCCATGGTGTTATAAACTTCTAGAATGTCACCCCTCAACCTCAAACACTCCACCTGATTCTAGCTTCAAGAACAAGCATTTAAAGATAAGCACAGCAAATTTGAAACAATATTAAAAATGACAGGTTAACAGCACTCAGCCCAAACTTCATACTGTTATTTCTTTTCTCCATGTTACAATACTAAGGCAGCATGAAAATCTTACGACTGACAATAAAAGGTCAAACGCCTGAATTCCTTTGTCTGATAGCTGTGATGATCTCTACAGTGAAAATGTATCTCTGGCCAGAGCTATATAATACCACATGTTCAAAATCCTCCCTCCTGGCCTCCCTGTGACCTTTGTGGTGGTGTCTTCTTTATCTTGCACTCAGTCGAGAGAACCTCTTTCTCCCATTCACATTTTAACAACTCATGTTATATCATCTTCTCATTCACCTTTGCTAAAAGCCTGTTTATCTGTTCTCACGCCCTCTTTTGCCTGTTACTTACCGCCGTCTCCCACCCCACCCCCTCCTCTGCCAAGGGACTGAAATGCCCAAATTCCAATCCTTTTCAGTTCGGAAGAAGTGTCATACTGGACTTGAATCGCTAACTCTATTTTTCTGTCTCCGCAGATGCTGCCAGATCTGCTGAGTTTCTCCAGAAATAAATAGGCACAGAATAAGTTTTCATTTAAACAAATAATTGTGGATAATGGAAACAAAAATAGAAAAAACTGCTGGAGAAGCTGGGAAGGGTCACTGCACCTGAAAGATGAACTCGGCTTTGACGGCACAAGATGCAGCCAGACCAGCTTAGTTTCTTCAGCAATTTCTGTTTTTGAACAATTTCCAATGAAGTGTGTCAAATCTGCTCCAACGCCCTGTCCAGCACAGAGCGCTGTACAATGGGAAGTGAACAATAACGCAAAGTGCACAAGCTCATTGGCTCTGAAACGACATAAGGCTGACATCACTGATACGACAGAGGTCTTAATTATGGTCAGGGAGAAAAACAGAGGAACAAACATTCACTTCAAACACAGAACATTGTATTATGGGAAAGAAAACGATTCAGATTAATATGTTAAAGTACCAGAATAATTTAAAATATTGGAGGCGTGAAATCAGGGAGAGACCTCAGCAGAATGAGAATATGAAACTGGAAGTGTTCACACTTTAGAAACCAGGTTAGGTCACTGAGTACGGGGCTGATGATGAATGGGTCTCGGTGTGAACTGGGGGAAAGTCAGTGGAATTGGTTTGCAGATATTGCAGCTCACACTGGGTTATCATGTAATGCTATAGATCACAGCAGCAGCCGCAGTACAATTGCATTCAATCACAATCCATAATTTATCCCCCAGGATAATCCATCAGTCTATCATTACCATCAAGCCGAGTGATGGTTCAGTGGCGAGTTTGGGTGAACATGCCAGAGTCTGAACCATGTGTATCTGAACCTGATGACAACCCATTAAATCTACCGCACTTGACTGGTTACATTCCAAACAGAAGAATTACCATCTGATGGAGAGTGGGAAATGTTCCCAAGACTAACAGATAAGTTCGAAGCTCTGCAGTCCTGTCACATTCAGTCATCAATGTCCATGGACTATTAAACAACTTACTGGAGGAGAGGACTCTACAAATATCCCCATCCTAAATAACGGAACGGCCCTGTACATCAGCGTAGAAGACAAGGATGTAATATCTGCACCCTCCACAGCCAGAAGTGTTGAGTCGATAATCCACCTCATCCTCCTCATGATGCTCACAGATTCATAGATGCCAGTCTTCAACCGATTCGATTTGCTGCACATGACATCAAGTAACAGCTGAATACAGTAGATATGACAAAGGCAATGGGCCATGACCCCATTCCTGCAATAGGTCTGAAGACTTGTGCTGCACAACAAGCCATGTCCCTGGGGAAGCTGTTTCATTCCAGCTCCAACTCTGACATCTGTCTGGCCACGTACAAGATTGCTCAACTATATCCAGTCCCATAACAAGGGAATGACTACATTTACCACATCCTCAGGCCCGTCGTGATTGTCACGTTGGTGAGAGTTTCTTTTTGATAGTGCAGTCCAGCAGCACAGAAATAACCTGCTCAGTGTGGTTTCCGATGGGTCCACATGTGGAGATGGTGCTGTTGTGGTAATGTCACTGGATTACTAATCCAGACCAGACTATTTTCTGGCAGCTGGTGGAAGTTAATAACAATTAATAAAATATCGAGATGTAAAACCTGGCATCAGTTACAGTGACCTTGAAGCCAATGTCGATTGTAAACACCAATTTTCTTCCCCAATGTACTTTCAGGAAGTGAATCTCCTGTGCTTTCCTGATCTGGCCTAAAAGTGACCCCAGACACACAGACATGTGATAAACTCTTCAATGGTCTCTGAATCGGCCAAGCAAGACCCTCAATTGTATCAAACTGCTCCGGGTTGTAAAGGATAAACTTGGACAGAACACCCAGCACCAGCCTCAGCATTAGAAAAGGTTATGGGAATCACAGTCCTGTCATCCTGCAGAGATCTTCTTCCTAACATCTGAGAGCTTGTTATAACAATTACAGAGCTTTCCCAGAGACTACACAAAAACATCGGGAAAGGAGGAGATCTTTAGACACACTGAGCTTTATCCATTCTAGTTCATGGTGAAAATTTCCTCAATGCAGTTTTCCCCACACAGTGTTCATAACCCTTAGTATTTTTAAACATCGGGACACATAAAATAAGAATTATTGTCGTCCCTTTGACCCATCAATTTTGCTCCTCCATTCAATATACAGGCAGATCTCCAATAATCTGGGTTTATTAAAAACGATTCATGAATTATGCACCTTTCTTGATAAAGCGAGCTCCTGTTCACTGTGACGTGATTCCATTCCCGGTCCCAGCTGAACTGTAAAAACCAGCCTTAGGATCCTCTGTCTGCCAAATGCACCCTCAGTGTGTTCAGCTAAAGTAGGAATGTCATCCGTTCTGCAAGCCTTGAAACTGAGTTTAAAACTGGGAATTGTTTGCGAATTTTGATAAGTTATGTAGCTCACGTAGAGGTTATAGATATATGAACCTTCCAGCTCAGCGAGCAAACTTGCATCCAGAACTTGGAATTGTAGTCGACATTTAGAAGGAACTTTATTTCAAACCAAGGTAAGAATCTTGGGGAGAAATCTTGGGATGGCAGAGTGGCTCAGTGATTATCATCAGGGACCTGGGTTCAATTTCCTCATTGGGTGACTGTCTGTGTGCAAATTGCACGTTTTCCCCGTGTCTGCGTGGTTTTCGCCAGGTGCTCCAGTTTCCTCCCACAACGATGTGTTGGTCAGGTGAATTGTTCATGCTCAATTGGCCATTACCAAGGGGCAAATTGGCCAGAGTGTTAGGTGTGTTAGTCAGAGGTAAACATAGGGTTGGGGAATGGGTCTCGGTGGGTTACTATTCAGAGGGTGGTATGGACATGTTGCGCCGAAGGGCCTGTTTCCATACTGTCGGGAATCTAATCCAACTGGAATCCCGCAGTAGAGTCATGTGGTCAGTCATATCGCGTGCTTTGTGGTGAAGAGCTTGGTGAAAGGTCCAGTGCTGTAGTTAGTAAATGTTTTGTGGAAGTGTTGCATTTACAGCACTATTTCATGACAATATATAGTTTTAAGATTTACGTAGACTGTGCTGTTGTTTGTGTTGCATTAACTATTATTTTTGTTTAGATTTTTCCTGATATTATTGGGCGTTCGACCCTTACCCTCTTTTTCCCACAGTCCCCATTATTTCTATTGCTCTGCTTTCTATAATCTGCCGCCTAATCAGAGAACAACCTGTAATGATCGCTATTCCTCTATCATCACACCATACTCCTGCTCTCTTCCCATCCCTTTCCTGTCTAAATTCATTATTTATCTTCAGTGCCTTGTCTTCCACAGCCTGATCTGGGAGAGAATTCTCCATGTTCACCAGTCTCTGAATGCCGACATTTATTCTGATCTGAATGCAGAGTGGCTTGTCTGGACCTAACACTGTGGGTGCCTGTTTGAGGCATTCCAGACAAAGGAATTATCATCCCTGCTTCCATACTGGCTCCCCTGTCAGAGTTTTATATATTCCACTCATTTTCCTAAAACTCATGGAATACAGGCCCAGTCATCCAAAACTCTGCTCCTACAACAAGCCTGTCAACCCAGAGAAAAGATTGGTCATCCTTCACTGCTCTCCCTCAATGTCAGGATTGTGCTTTATTTGGTAAGGAGAGCAAAACTGTACACAATACTGCACAATGTTCGAGATGGGGTCTCACCAAGGGCCTGTACAACTGCAGTAAGACACCCTTACTCCTGTACGCAAATGATGGTCAACTCACCACTTATCTTCTTAACTGTTTGCCCCTGTCCATAATCAAACAATCAGAGAAGCTTAGACTGTGTACTGTCAGAAAAGCAGTACGATCTACATTAGTCGCACTTTCTTACATGAGATCGGTAGCCATAAATGTTATGATATTTCAAGTAGGTTTAATCGTTGTGAGATTACCCATCACAACTATTCTCTCAGAAAGTTTAATCCTGACCCCAACACCCTCTGGGTGAAAAACAATCCTCATATCTTCTCTAAACCTCAACCCCTTCACTTTAAAAGTGTGCTCCATTGTTCATGCCCTTTTACTAAAAGAAACTGCTGCTGTCTACCAACCATCTCGTAATCTTATCCCTCTGAATCACGTCCCCCTCAGCCTTCTCCGCTCCAAAGTAAACAACCCGAGCTTATCCAGCCTCTCTCCATAGCTGATATGCTCCATCCCAGGGAACATCCTGGTTAATCTCCTCTGCAGCCCCTGCAGTGCAATCACATCCTTCCACAATGTGACTCCCAGAACTCCAGACAGTATTTCATCTGTGGCCGAATCAAAATTTTGTATAACTCTTACAATCTATGTCGCAATGAATAAAAGCTATGCTGACAGTCGCATGTGACTTCTGAACTAACCTATTACCCTGCCTAGTGACATTCAGGGATATGTGGAGATGCACCCTCTGAACTTTCTAGTGTGCTGTCATTCATTGAGTCCTACCCTGTCTGGTTCCTTCTTCCAAAGTACATCACCTCATGTTTATCAGGGTTACATTCCATCTGCCATTCATCCATCTATCTGATCATTCCATCTGTATCTTCCTGTAACATAAGACCTTTCTCCTCACTGCCAATCACCCAGACAATATTTGTGTTAAACGCAAACTTACTTAACACACTCTCCCCCCCCCCCCCCCCCCACATTCGCATCTACATCATTTCTGAATATCACAACTAATAAGGGATACAGCACTGATCCCTGTGATACGCCAGGGGAGACTGGTCCCTAATCACACAAACAGCTTTCTACCACCAATCTCTGTCTCCTGCCAGTTAGACAACTTGAATATAACTTACTAAGTTATACTTGATAGCATGAGATTGTACGTTCTTTATTAGTTTCCCATGCGGGGATTTGACAAAGGTTTTGCTGCAGAACCATAAAGGTGACGTCTCTGCAAAAAAAATCAATAAAATTCGTTCGGCATGACTTCCCTCTGATATCTTCATGTTTACAATCCCTGATCAAATATTGATTCTCGAAATGAAGATGAATTTTCTCCTTCCCTATTTTCCCCAATAATTTCCTTGACACTGATTTGATACTCACTGATCTACAGTTCCCTGGTCTATCTCCACCCGCACTCCTGTAAAGGCTCCAGTGTGACCAAATCCTACTTAAAGATTTGAGTCAGTGCCTTTCCTCCCTTGTCTCCAACAGCAGCCTGGGATACAACTCATCCAGCCCAGGGGACTTGTGCAATTTTATACCAGCCAAAACCATCATTCCCTGGTCGCATCTTATATCAATCCGTTTAAGATGTTCCCACTCCATCTTCTTGAACTATGTACCTGCCTCCTCATTCTCCCAAGTAAAACAGATGGGAAGCTCTCATGTCACAATCTATCAATATTCTCCAGCTTCGCACACAGATTGCCCCCTTGATTTGTAATGGGCCCTGGTTGTTCCCTGGTTATTCTGTTCTGCTTGATGTCCTAGTGGAATATCTTGGAATTCTCGCTCATCTTTCTTACACTTTTCAATGCCCCTATGTTAGTCACTCCCCTCTATGTGATATATTTAAAGTTTCATTTCGATCATCTCTCATTCTCTGAAACTCTACAGAATACAGGCAGAGTGCGCTCATCGAATAATTTTGCCATACACGGGATTATACTGGAGAATGTCGATTCAGTATATGAGATCAGTATGATTTACTTGGATCAGGAAATCAAAGCTGTACTCAATATTCCAGGTACAGACTCACCAACATTATGTGTCACTGGTGCAGAACATCTTTACTCCGAGTCGGAGCAAATTACTTCAGAAGCTGGAATCTTTACTGAAACCAATACATGCTGGAGATCGCAGGGACTCGGACATCATCCGTGGAGAGAGAGCACAGAGTCCTTCATCACCTATATTCTGATTCCCTTCAAACAAAGGGAAACTTAACTTTTACCTCCCCCCAGTTGCATATGTTCCTCCCAATACAATTTGCTTTTTTGTTTTATGGCTAACTTACAGTATGAATTCTTCAAAAATTCACCTGATATTCAACTATACCATATCCACTGGTTCTCCATTGCTTTTATCGACAAGGGACATCTTCAAGCAAAAAATTTGTAAATGTTGCCCTCCCTTTTAAAAATCTAGCATCATTCTCCAGACGTTTGCTATAACTTTCCAAGTGTCCAATATCACATTCTTTATAATAAATTCTGACAGATTCCCGACAGTAAACAATACGTTACCTGGTCTGTAGTTCATCAATCTCCCTCTTTTTCACTTTGTAAATCCTTGGAATGCATTTATAACCTTCCAAACTGAAAACGGATAAATACAGTGATTCCCAATGCAACTATTATGTCCATTTCTGCTTTCTCTGAAATTCTGCTATGAAGTACATTTGGTCTGTCAGACTTATCAATACAGTTATGTTTTCAAATGCTACCTCGTCACTGATATGAATAATTTTAGTCTTTAGTTACACAAGTCCCATGGGCACTTGGTATTTCTGGGAGATTTTCTGGACCTTCCTCTGTGAAGACAGACATAAAAGAACTGTTTAGTTTCCTTATCACTTTTTTTTCTGTTCTCCACAATAATTTGTCCTGTCCACACATTTGACTTTGCTTTTAGTTTCCTTTCAAATATTGATTGCAGTTTTCATCAATCTTTTTGTTTCTGGTTAGTTTGCATTCTTGTTCTCCTTTTAATTTATTTATCAGTTTTTTAGTCTTCCTTCATTTCGTCCAAAATGTCAATGAATCCACAATATATGACTCTTTTCTAAGGCACTTTCATTGATCTAATGCAATACATAACTTTTTTAATTAAACATCGTTGAATCACTTTTCACTTTTGCGATTTATGCCTTGGGGGGATATATGTATAAAGTAGACTTTACAGTGTTTCTGTAAATAACAGACATTACCTGTCTTTCATTAATTCATTTAATGTACTTTTCAAATTCACTAAAGCCAACGTTATTCTTATATCTTAATGGCTTGCATGACTCAGGTATAAACCCGAAATATAAGAAAAAAAAACTTTTTTTTGTATTTATAAAATACATATAAAATTCAATATATTAAGATCACTATTCGCAAAAACTCCTTTACACCAAATTCTTCGATTTGCTCTTCTGATCACACAACACCCACTCCAAAATTTCCTGATCAACTGCTCGTTGCTCGACATACTTCTAAAGCAACCCATCTCATACACACTCAACATTAACATTCACTTGGGTAAACACTGGTGAGATGTAACTTCAAGCTGTCCATTATTACTGCAGTACCCACAAACCTTTATGTCTAATTTCCTGTTTTATGACATATTTACATTTGTATTGCAGCTTTTACTTTGATACATAACTCCCATGAACGTTGCTTCTCCTTGCTGTTCCTAAGATCCACCTCACCAGATTCTGTGGAATCTGAGTGACGTGGGCTCTCGGGGGGCTAATGGTAGATTCAGGCGAGATGTTTGGCGAGGCATATCTCATCATTTAAATTATCTCACCATACCTTACCTGTTCCTCTCAAGTGTCATTGTGAGATTTTCTCCAGATCTCCCATTATGCTGATGAAGTAGAGAAGGGCAATGATCTTTCAACAGTGCTGTGTATTTCCCCAGACAGCTGAGCCTGCTCTAACCTGGGTGGGAACCTTACAGCAAGCTGGTAGAGTGTTGTTGCTGCTTTACAGGATTTTGGTGAAATCACACCTTGAGTCCTGTGCACAGGTTTAATCTCCTTCCTGAGGAAAGGGTATTGGAATTACCTCAGAGATTATTCCCTTAACTGGTTTCTGCAATGAAGGTGTTAATCATAAAATCTCTACAGTGTGAAACCAAGCCATTTGACCCATCGATTCCACACTCATCCTCTGAAGACCATCCCATCCAATTCCCCACCCACCCCACCCAATCTGTAACCTGGCATTTTCCATAACATGGGTGGCACGGTGGCACAGTGGTTAGCACTGCTGCCTCACAGCGCCAGAGACCTGGGTTCAATTCCCGCCTCAGGCAACTGACTGTGTGGAGTTTGCACATTCTCCCCGTGTCTGCGTGGGTTTCCTCCGGGTGCTCCGGTTTCCTCCCACAGTCCAAAGATGTGCAGGTCAGGTGAATTGGCCATGCTAAATTGCCCGTAGTGTTAGGTAGGGGTAGATGTAGGGGTATGGGTGGGTTGCGCTTCGGCGGGGCGGTGTGGACTTGTTGGGCCGAAGGGCCTGTTTCCACACTGTAAGTAATCTAATCTAATCTAAAAAAAATAACTGATACACATGGCCTCCACTTCCCCGAACATCATGGGTAATTTAGCGTGGCCAATTCACCTAGCACGCACACCTTGGGACTGAGGGAGGAAACTGGAGACATAAATTGAATCTGTGCTAACCACTTTGTTGCCTAGTGTGGGCAACACAACTTGCCTGCACAGTTCAGTCCTTGAAAAGTGACATTTGAGCAGGGAGATTTCATAACTCCCCAAACCAGTCATTGAGCAACAGGAGGAGGACATTGAGGTCTTGTGCAGCTTGGTTAGAAACAGGTGCAGGACATTCAAGCCATCAGGACTAATGTCAGAACACCAGGAGGACTTGCAGCCCATCGTGTGTGTAAAACCAGAACACAATGATTCCATTTATTCACTCATGCCTCTTATACAGAAACTGGGGCAGGTCTTTTACAGCCTTGTGCCTGTTACACAGCAATTGTGAAAGGGAACGTAGAGGTTATAAAAAGGGAAGGACGTCGAATAACCAGCTTCACTGGGAAATGAAAAGTAGTGAAAAAATGTTGAGATTGAAGACAAAATATTGGAATACGTGATGAAGGAAGTAATAACAGGAAATATCCAAAGCCAAACCACAATCCAGCACAGTCAACATAGTTTTATGAAGGATAAATCATGTTTGAATGATTTGACTAACTTTCCTTCATAAAACGTAACAAGCAAGATGGATAATGGGGATCCTATCGATGTATTATATCTGGGCTTCCAGACATCAGTGCGTAATGTGCATCGTAAAAGGTTAATATGCAAGACAAGAACACATGGGGTTAGGAACAATTTACTTACTAGGGGAGAGGATTAGCTAACCAGTAAAAGACATGATATGGTGCCGCTGGTTTTGGACTGGGTTGGACAACGTCAAAAATCAAATGACACCAGGTTCGAGTCCAATGGGTTTATTTGTAAACACAAGGTTTCATTGCGCTGCTCCTTCATCAGGTAAAAGAGAGAGGAAGACCTTAAACACAGAAGTTATAATAAAAAGATCAAAGGGTTGTAAAACCCATGCACATGAATTGTCCACACACCTAAGATGGCTCTTAAGTACTTAACCAGTTAGAATGTAGGTGCGAGTTTGATTGATTAATATGCAAATCGCAGTATTTATTTCAAGTCACTTCCTGGAGACACCTTCATGTACGATTGATGTAAATGAAGTAACATTTGTGGTCAGAAAATCAATTCTAAGCATGACGCCTTGTTTGGAATCTATCTGTGTCTCGGTCTGGAGTTAGACTAGTTTTATTTACAAAGAAGGAGTAGCACGTGTACATATGTGTGTGAGAGGGGTTGTGTCTGTGAGAAGGAGAGAGAGAGACACTGCATGTACGTGAGAGAGAGTGAGGGGGAGTGTGTGTGTGAGTGAACGAGGGAGAAAGAGAGGCTGTGTACATGTGTGCGTGTGACTGCGCGTGTGGACTGTGAGAGAGTGTGTGTGTGAATGTGTTTGAGGGGCATATAGGGAGAGTGTGCATCATTGTATGTAACGGGGAGAGTGAGAATGTGTACTTGTCCCGACTAAGATACAGACAGATACGGCTGATCACTTTCCCCACACACACTCACTCCGTGGTTTCAGAGCATCGCCTCTCTGCAGCGTCTGCTCAATTTTCTGTTCTTGTTACAGACCCAGATGCTGTAACTACAGTCCCTATATTCCATTCAGAGTTGGGTCACCAATTTCTCATGTCTCCCTGAATGTCTGAGGCAGCTCACAGCACAACCTCCAGCAAACCATCCCCAGCAGCTCCACTAACTTTTCAATAACAGGAGTCAGTCACAAGCCCCTCAGCTACAAGTTAGATGTCTGGTCCTTTACAATTATACTCAAGGGTCTTCCTCGTGTTACTGACCGCTCAATCAACTTAGAGGGACAAACAGAGGCGTTCCGCCGGCAGGCGCATACCAAGTTTCAAACACGTGAGTCAGAGCTGCTGGAACACCCCTGTCCATGAAGCACCACATGGGACACACCGGGAAGTGAACAACAGCCTGACACACACCATTTCAATGTGTCTGAGCTTCAGCATGCCAGCACTCGATGCACGAGGGAGTCAAAAACTAAGGCCAGGGAAAGATACAAAAAAAACCCAAATAATTTATTAACTGATAACTTGCTGAAAATATGTATAAGGAGATGGGGGGATTGGAATAATGGGATAAGGGAGACAATGGTGGGTCCAATTCCAAGAAAGCAAGCATTGAATGGAGACATTGCCAAGTCTGCTAGAATGGTCCATTGCCTCATATTCTGAGTCTGCTTCGAGAATCAGCCCAGTCACCAGCAGGCCGTGCTAGTTGATAACTCGATAAACTGGACTATCTGCACAGCATGGGGAGCATTGCAAATCTTTGCTAGGATATTGCAATCCTCCAACACCACCCCTAGAGCCAGTTTTGTATCCAAATGGCTTTCATATGAAAAAAACTGTGTTAAACAGATGACCATGCACAATGTTATTCAACGCCTTACTGAAGTCCACATCGACAATATACACCACTCTATCTCAAATACTCTTTTTAGTTGCTTCTTGAAAAACATCTCAGTCAAGTCAGTGAGACACAATATTGCTTGCACAAAGTCATGTTGTCTATCCTTAATCAGTCTTTACCTTTCAAAATGTGTGAAAATCCAATGACTCATAATCCCCTCCAACAATTTACCTACCACTGACGTCAGGCTCACGAACTTTTCCTTATTTTCCTTCTTAAATCCTTTAAGTAGTGGCACCATGTAGCCACCCTCTTGTCTTCCGACACTTTACCTGTGGCTATTAATGATAGCAAGGTGCCCAGCAATCACTTCCAGAGCTTCCCACAGAGTTCTTGCGTACGTCTAATAAAAGTCAGGACATTTTCTTTCTTTTGCATGTTTTAAGACGTCCAGCAGCTCCTCTGTAATACAGACATTTTCCTAGATGTCACTACTTATTTCCCAAGTTCTCTAATTTCCATATCCTCCTGCCCAGTAAATACTGATGCAAAATATTCATTCAGTACCTCCCCCATTTCCTGTGGTTCTGCACATGGGCAGTCTTGCTGATCTTTAAGGATGTCCTATTCTGTCCACAGTTACTCTTTTGTCCTTGACGTATTTGTAGAATTCCTTTGGATTCTCCCTAACTGTTTGCCAAAGCTATCACATGTCCCCTTTTTAATGCTCCCAATTTCCCTCTTAAGTATACTCTTGTTGCCATCAGACCCTTCTAGTGATTCACTTTAAATCAGGAATTAAGAGGCTAATGATGACCATTTCGATTGTCGGAAAAATCCATCTGGTTCACTGACATGCTTTGAGGAAACAAACTGCCATTCTTACCTGGTTTGGCCTACAAGTGACTCCAGACTCACAGCAATGCGGTTGACTGCTAACTGCCCTCTGGGCAATTGTGGATGGGTAATAGATGTTTGCCTAGCCAGGGACGCCTTCATCCCGTGTATTAATTTTTTAAAAAACCTCAATTCCTGCTATCTATACCTGACATATACTTCCCGTTTATCCGTAACCAGAGCCTCAATTTCTCCAAGCCTCCAGCATTCCTTACACGTACCATCCTTACCCTTCACCCTAACAGGGCCATAATGTCTCGGTACTCTTGACATCTCATTTTTGAAGACTTCCCACTTCCCAACTGACCCCCTTCTCTGCGAATATCTGTCCCAATCGAATTTGGAAAATTCTTAGTTAATATCATCAAAATTGGTTTTCAACAATTTAGAACTTTAAGTTTTAGATCTGGTTCATCTTTTTCCATCTCTATTTTGAAACTAATAGAATTATGACAACTTGCCATAAAGTGCTCCCCCACTGATACCTCAACCACCCCCTCCCTACTGCCTTATGTCCCAAGGGTGACGTTTAGCTCCTTGTCTGTGATGGAGAGCATTGGTCAAGCTGCTGCAGCATTGGAACTGGGGTGGGGGTTGGCAGAGTCTTCGATTCATTGAGTTGAATCTAACAATAATTTGTCTCAGTGACATTTTCATTGAGTGTGATTTAGGGATTTTCTGCACGAAGCTGAACTAGTTTCCTGGTGCTATCTTATCTAAATCAACTAATTATCTACCCAGCTCACCCCATAGTATCCCTCTCATTCAATGCCAGCCCGATTCTCCCACCCATCATGGCAGCAGGTACTCAGCATCGTACGTATATCCCTGGATATTCCGTGATTCCTGGCACTGGTGCCATCTTTAAAAGGCCAATGGGCACATGGATGAGCTTTCTCAGGTTGGATCTGCCCTATACAGATTACCCCCAGCATGGCAGATAAGTGGCAATTACACCACGGTTTATGGACAGGAGCACAGAGGTCCTGGTGGATGGGCAAGTACAGAATAGGACCATTCTCTTCCCCGAGGTGGCCACACCAACAGACCAACCAAGCATGGTCTGAACTCAGTGCAGTATCTATGGTCTGAAGGAATGTCCAGCAATACAGGACAAGCATGAATAACCTTCCCAACTCTGTCAGGATAAGGCTCACCGTATACTCTCCGCTCCCTCACACTCACCGTACATCTGTTCTAGCACCGACCCCTGATCAAGGCTCATGCTCCACACTCTCACTGCTGCATGCAGCACCATCCCTCTCTCTTTCCCGTCTACTATATCTCCCTCACTAATTGCACTGGATGGATACAGCAATGTTGAATGACTCCCTCTGGACACGTCACCATTTTCCAACCACACCACCACACCCCCCTCCCCCCACCTACACCAGTCCTTTCAGCACGGTCACCCAATCCCACCCTCACGCTATCCTTCCCCATCTCATATTCCAGTAGAAACAGGTTGGAATAGGACAGAAAGGGCCAGGCCGGGTTGAGGGGAGTCCGATATCCATCTACACCTCCCCTACCCCAACACTCTGTACCTGTGTGTCTGTATTTGACTCTGTGAGTATCTATACGTTGGTGCAGGTCTGACAGTCTCTGTGGTGTTTAAAAGGACACAATCTCACCCTCAGCTGGCCTCCCCAACCTATTGTAGTGACAATGGCAGAGGGTAATAACCTTCGAGGATTCAGTCTGGGTGGGAGAGAGGGCAGCAGCTCACAGCACCATCCAAACTGACAGCACCATCAACACACACACAAACAATGCTGGTAGATGAGGGTTGTAAATATACTTGGGCCTTTCAGAATGGAAATGCCCACCTCTGAGTGAACCATTTTATCAGGAGATTAGATGAATTTACTTCTCATTCTGTGACTTGCAATGCTTAACATTTACGGGAGAAAGTAATGAGAAGTCCTGAAATAGGCCCAGTAGTGTTGGTAATGACGCAGAAACAACATCGCTTAGTATCAGACAAAACCGCTTTGTGCTTCAAATGATAGTATTTGAAAAATCAAACGGCCAGGCAATTTGACAGATTCACAGCAAAGGATGTGTTTTCTTCTCAGGGTTACAAACTGCACCACCGATGCAGTGGTCTGGGTAGTCCAGCAGGGGGAGGTATATTATGAATCTAATCACAAAACTCAGAGGCGAGCACTGTTGCCTCCCAGTACCAGGCACCTGGGTTCGTGTCCACCCTCAGGTGAATGTCTGTGTGGAGTTTCACATTCTCGCCATGTCTGCGTGGGTTTCCACTGGGTGCTCTGGTGTCCACCTACAGTCCAACGTTGTGGATGTTCGGTGAATTGGACATGCTAAATTGTCCATAGTGCTGAGGGATGTGTAGGTTAGGGGCATTATTCATGGGTAAGTGTAAGATAGCATTTGAACGGGTCTGGGGGTGGGTTACTCTTCGAAGGGTCAGTGTGGACCTGTTGGTTCCAAAGGCTGGTTTCCACACTGTAGCGATTCTATGAACGCCATGAACAACAGGGACAGACGGAGAGAGAGAAGGAGGAAGTCTTTGATCCCAAGATCAATCTATTTATTGCAAAAACAACTTTGCACAGAGATGCAGACAGAGGTACACACAAACTGAAATACTGACACTCACACACATAACACATGCCCACAGAGATACGCACGTAGACATGGATATTTACACACAAACACACAAACATAACCCCATAGACAAGCACACACAATCATTAATACAGTTATCATTGGTTAGTTGGAGAAGGCAGGAGAAAGGGGTTTAGAAATATTTTAGCTGTGATCAAATGTCATGGCAGAAAAGATGGGCTGAATGGCCTCATTACCCTCCAGTGTTCATTGCTCATATGATCTTTCCTGGAATTGTCTTTCCACAAGGTCTTTGGAGACTGAGTTTGACATTAATTTGGTTTAGGAGACTTAATGGGAATATGGACAGGTTTGAGGGGCTGAGTGGTCAATATCTGTTTCTAATTGTCAACTCCTTACATATCAAAGAAGTGGTGGTTGGTTTGAGGGAACACATTTTGAGAATAGGGACCTTTCCATTTCAGATTGAGACAGGTATGCTCCTTTCTCTTTAGGGTTGTAAATCTGTGTTGTTCTCATCCCGAAAGAGCAGTGAAGACTGGATTACAGAAAACACTCAAGGCTGAGTCCCATAGAACTTTGATGAACTAGAAAATCCATGTTTATTGGGAGCAGACAGGAAAGGGATGTGTAGTTACAATGACATCAACAATGCACATTCTGAATGGTGCAGCAGGCTCAAGGGGCTAAATGGCCAGCTGCTGCTCCTAACCCATGTGTTGTTCTCTCAAGCACTCCATAATGTTACAGAGGTAAAGAAAGATCCGATTCAGCCAGTCAGCATCGTTATAATGAGGTAAAAACAATAACTGCAGATGCTGGAAACCAAATTCTGGATTAGTGGTACTGGAAGAGCACAGCAGTTCAGGCAGCATCCGAGGAGCAGTAAAATCGACGTTTCGGGCAAAAGCCCTTCATCAGGAATACAGGCAGAGAGCCTGAAGGGTGGGGAGATAAGTGAGAGGTGGGTGGGGCGGAGATAAAGAAGCATAGAGTACAATAGGTGAGTGGGTGAGGGGATGAAGGTGAGAGGTCGGCGCACGGGGAGGGTGGAGTGGATAGGTGGAAAAGAAGATAGGCAGGTAGGACAAGTCCGGACAAGTCATGGGGACATTGTTGAGCTGGAAGTTTGGAACTGGAGTGAGGTGGGGGAAGGTGAAATAAGCAAACTGTTGAAGTCCACATTGATGCCCTGGGGTTGAAGTGTTCCGAGGCGGCAGATGAGGCATTCTTCCTCCAGGCGTCTGGTGGTGAGGGAGGGGCAGTGAAGGAGGCCCAGGACCTCTATGTCATCGGCAGAGTGGGAGGGGAGTGTTGAAATGTTGGGCCACAAGGCGGTGTGGCTGATTGGTGCGGGTGTCTTGGAGATGTTCCCTAAAGTGCTCTGCTAGGAGACGTCCAGTCTCTCCAATGTGGAGGAAACCACATTGGGAGCAACAGATACAATAAATGATATTGGCGGATGTGCAGGTAAAACTTTGATGGATGCAGAAGGCTCCTTTAGGGTCTTTGATGGAGTTGAGGGAGAAGGTGTGGGCGCAAGTTTTGCAATTCCTGTGGTGGCCGGGGAAGGTGCCAGGACGGGAGGGTGGGTTGTAGGGGGGCATGGACCTGACCAGGTAGTCACTGAGGGAACGGTCTTTGTGCAAGGTGGAAAGGGGTGGGGAGGGAAATATATCCCTGGTAGTGGGGTCTGTTTGGAGGTGGTGGAAATGTCGGCGGATGGTTTGATTTATGCGAAGGTTGGTAGGGTGGAAGGTGAGCACCAGGGGCATCTGTCCTTGTTACGGTTGGAGGGGTGGGGTCTGAGGGCGGACGTATGGAATGTGGACAAGATGCATTGGAGGGCATCTTTAATGACGTGGGAAGGGAAATTGTGGTCTCTGAAGAAGGAGGCCATCTGGTGTGTTCTGTGGTGGAACCGGTCCTCCTGGGAGCAGATACGGCAGAGGCGGAGTAATTGGGAATACGGGATGGCATCTTTGCAAGAGATAGGGTGGGAAGAGGTGTAATCCAGGTAGCTGTGGGAGTCGGTGGGTTTGTAAAAAATGTTGGCATCAAGTCAGTCGTCATTAATGGAGATGGAGAGGTCCAGGAAGGGGAGGGAGGTGTCAGAGATGGTCCAGGTAAATTTAAGGACAGGGTGGAATGTGTTGGTGAAGATGATGAATTGCTCAACCTCCTCGCGAGAGCATGAGGTGGTGCCAATACAGTCATCAATGTAACGGAGGAAAAGGTGGGGAGTGATGCCGGTGTAACTATGCAATATCGACTGGTCGACATAGCCAACAAAGAAACAGGCATAGCTGGGGCCCATACGTGTGCCCATGGCTACTACTTTGGTCTGGAGGAAATGGGAGGATGTGGGAGGATTCGAATGAGAAATCCATCGCTATAATGAGACAGTAGAAGACCATTCTGCCCTCTAAGGGTTTACGCATGAATAGATTGAAGTCATTCAACTCGCTAAGTACATTACACAGTGTGGGATGAGGCCATCTAACCTTTCTAGCCTGCTACCCAACAATAGGGGAAACCCAGTTAACTATCAGGGAATAAAATTTCCGGATATTCAGGTTGCAAAGTTGTAATTCTGTGGGGTTCCTCAGGGACCAGTGTGAGAGTACCAACTATTTACAAACTATACCAATGATTTGGATGAGAGGACTGATTGTCTTCGAGCTCAGTTAGCTCATTCACCAAGAGAGTCATTGAACTGGACATAGAGACTCTGCAATGGGATACAGACGGGGAGGTTTGTGAGCAAAACATTGGCAGAAAACAGTAAAATGTGGGTTAAGTGTTGTGTTGAACAGAGAAAATAACAGTAACCTACTTAAACGGGGAGAAAATCAAAGAACTCATTGGTACAGAAGGATTAGTGCATCCCGCTACATGAGCCACATAAACCGAGTGAGCAGATTCAGCCAATACTTAGAAAAGTGTATCGAATCTTGCTGTTTTTTGCAAAGTCTATTGGATATAATCATTAGGATGTATTACTGCATTTGAACAGGACAATGCTGAGACTACATCTGATGTATTGTGTCTCGTAATGAACCCCTTAACTGAAAGAAAAATATGCAATGGTTTTAGACGCTTTTCACTGATGTTTCACTTCACTCTTTGCTGGAATGAAGGCCTGATGGAATCATAGGGTCATACAGCACAGAAACAGACCCTTCAGTCCAACTGATCTGCACCAATGAGATATTCCAATCTGATGTAGTAATCTTTGCCAGCATTATACCCATAATCCTCGAAACAGTTCTTATTCACATACCCATTCATTGACTCTTAAATGTTGTAATTGTACTAACCTCCATCACTTTTGCTGCCAGTTCGTTCCATATACACGCTATCCTCTGTATAAAAAAGTTACCTCTTCAGATATCTTTTTAATCTTAACCCTCTCACCTTAAATCTATGCCCTCTGTTTTGGAGTCCTCCAAACTTGAAAAATAACCATATTCATGCCCTCATGGCCTCTCCAAGGTCAGGGCACTTCAGGCCTGAGAATAAGAGATGTTCACATTGAACATAAAGGACCCTGAGGAGAGTTCACTCGCCGTAGCTGAGGAATGAGAGAATAAAACTAAGGATTTAATTTAATAAAACAATATATTCATTTTAACGCAGTACTTTGAAGACATTATTGTGCAATAATTATGAAGCCTGATATAAAAATATTTACAAATGATAAATTACAAGTCACTCCTAAATGGAGCAGACAACAGGGATGGAGAATGCAATCAGGGGAAGGTTTAATCAGACATTACATGGTTCACGTTGGTGCTTGGGTAACATTATTATATGTTTAAACTCAGAGAGGAAGAAAAAGTAACTTGTCTGAACAGCCACAGCCATTGCTCCATCGCTTTACTTGTTCATCTCGACAGTAACATATAGAACATCGAACATGGAACAATACAACGTATAACAGGCCCTTCTGCCCTCGATGCTGTTCCGACCTGTGAACTATTCTCAGCTCGTCCCCC
Source organism: Chiloscyllium punctatum (assembly GCF_047496795.1). Classification (NCBI taxonomy): domain Eukaryota; kingdom Metazoa; phylum Chordata; class Chondrichthyes; order Orectolobiformes; family Hemiscylliidae; genus Chiloscyllium; species Chiloscyllium punctatum. The sequence continues at coordinate 124,319,911 of NC_092744.1, read as the reverse complement.
TACACTATCCCAAAATCATCCATGTACTTATCTAAGGATTGTTTAAATCTCCCTAATGTGGCTGAGTTGACTACATTATCAGGTCGGGCATTCCACGGCCTTCCCACTCTCTGCATAAAGAACCTGCCTCTGACATCTGTCTTAAATCTATCAACCCTCAATTTGTAATTATGCGCCCTCGTACAAGCTGACATCATCATCCTAGGAAAAAGACTTTCACTGTCTACCCTATCTCATCCTTTGATCATATTTTATGTCTCTATCAAACCCCCTCTCATCCTTTCTATATAAGACCTTCCCGCCAGACCAGGCAACATCCTGATAAATCTCCTCTGCACCTTTTCCAATAATTACACAGCCTTTCTGTAATATGGGGATCAGACCTATACACAATATTCCAAGTGTGGTCGCACCGGCGTTTTGTATAGTTGCAACAGGACATTGCGGTTCCAGAACTCAATCGCTCGACAAATGAAACCTAACACACCGTTTGCCTTTTTAACAGATAGCAGTAAATCTATCAGTCATCTTTACCACTCATGGAGGGTTCATTTTGAGGATTCATTGGAATCTCCCCAATGCCAGCAGAGAAGGGAATTCAGCCAAGTCCAACGGTTCCAGGAAGAAACCCAATTGCCAGCAGCATCTGTGAGGCAGAATAACAATTGAGACCATCTCAATTTTCCTTTTGCCATGAAATTAACTATTATCTGGACAAAAGTCTTCCAAACTAATATTCTGCAGAGTTTGTTTTTTCTCTGTTTGCTTTCAGACGTATGTGTTTGTGTGTGTGTGTCTCAGATTTATAGGAAAATAAATCATGATACACATAGCGTCAATGTCCAAACTATATGTCATTTATTTTTCCATCGTTTTTTTAAGTAACTTTGCTTTTGTTTTAGATTAATTATTTTTACAAATTTAGGAAACATACATGTTCCTAACACTGTACCTGATCCACTCTGAGACTGGTATCATTTGTCATATCACACACTTGGTTACACTGAAAATTTGACGTGACAGATATAGGAGTGGGACTAGAAAAAGATACAATGACTATCCAACCTCGATAGGAACAGGGATAAGGAGAAATTCTCTAAAGACCATTTGAATTTGAATTTTCTTCCCTACTGCTGTGTAGTACCTGTGTGTTTGTATTTAATCAAAATTGTGTCAGACGCGCAATTTAGCATGATCAACCAACTGAAAGTCTTTAGACTGTGGGAGGAATCTCGCGTACCTGGAGGAAACACTTGCAGACAGGGGCAGAATGTGCAATCTCAATACAAATAGTCTTGAGTGTAGAAGCAAACCCGGCCCCTGGTACTGTGAAACAGCCGTGCTAACCACTGACACACCATGCTCCCCTCCCCTCCCCCCCCACACCGGGCCCCTGGTACTGTGAGACAACTGTGTTAACCACTGAGACACCATGACCCCTCCTCCTCCCCCAAAACCAGGCCCCTGGTACTGTGAAACAGCTTGCTAACCACTGACACACCATGCTCCCCTCCCCCACCCCCCAAAACCGGGCCCCTGGTACTGTGAGACAGCCGTGTTAACCACTGAGACACCATGACGCCTCCTCCTCCCCAAAACCTGGCTCCTGGTACTGTGAAACAGCCGTGCTAACCACTGACACACCATGCTCCCCTCCCCGTCCTCCCCAAACCGTGACCCTGGTACTGTGAGACAGCCGTGCTAACCACTGAGACACCGTGCTCCCCTCCCCTTCCCCCCCAAACCAGGCCTCTGGTCCTGTGAGACAGCCGTGTTAACCACTGAGACACCATGCTCCCCTCCTCCTCCCCTCCAAACAGGGATGCTGGTACTGTGAGACAGTCGTGCTAACCACTGGGACACCATGTCCCCCCTCCCCATCCATCCCATACCGGGTCCCTGGTACTGTAAGACAGTCGTGCTAACCACTAGGACACCATGTACCCCATCCCCATCCCTCCCAAACCGGGTCCCTGGTACTGTGAGACAGTCGTGCTAACCACTGGGACACCATGTCCCCCCTTCCCATCCCTCCCAAACCGGGTCCCTGGTACTGTGAGACAGTCGTGCTAACCACTGAGACACCATGCCCCTCCCACCCTGCTCCCCACGATGAGTCAGTGTGCTAGGCAGTACTGGGGAAAATGTAAATCTGTAATATAAACAGAAAACAGTGGCAAAACACTGCATATGAGCCAGTATCTGGAGAGAGAAACAGAGTTGGAATATTAAGCCTGATCTTACCCTATTGGGAAAAACTCATATTCGACTCAATAAGTTAAATCTGTTTCTCTCTGCTCAGAACCTGTTGAGGCTTTCCAGCACTTTAAACTTCCTTAGCCTTTTGGACTGTGGATACTTGTCTGATCTGAAAGTGAACAGTGAAACTGTCATTTCCGTTGGGTCTCGAGTGTTTGGTTATGGCTTCTGAATGAAAAATTTAAAAATATGAGAATGACGACCATTACGCATTATGAAAATGTTGAACTCAGTAACACTGACACCACACAATCAATCATCTGTAAGTAACTAACTGAATTAACGATTCTAATTGTTATCAATGTCTTGTCATGCTCCTGATGTCACTGGCATCATACTCATCCAGCAAGGTCATAACTTTCCGAAACTTCAGATAAGAGTGTGCAAACATAATATATCTTGTTTTTTCTTTTAAAAAGGACATATTCATCCAGGATTTTGGAAGGCACTGGCAAGGGCAGAGTTATTTGTCATTACCAGTAGCTCTGGAAATGGCGCCAGAGAGCTGCCTACTTCAACCTCTTCAATCCAAGTAATGCAGATCCACACAGAGCTGTTGTTGGGATCTTCCAAGATTTTTAACAACCGATAATGAAATAAGAATAAATTAGTCCTTAGTCAGAATGACATACAACTTGGAAGGTACCTTGCAGAGACTGCTTTTTCCGTTGTTCCGGTTTCCACTGCAGAATTTTCTCAAATTACCATAAACCACAGTTTTGCTCAGGGTCTTTGATTCCACCCTCAGTCAAGTCCTGCTTCGATTGAAAGAGAAGTCACTCTGGTCTCAGCTTAAATTACATGGGAAGATCAGTTGAAAGAATAAAGAGCAAAAGACAAGAACACTGTTTGTTAGAACAATGTCCTCATAATATTCCAAAGAAAATTGATACGTGGTCTTACGATTCTGTCAGAAGTTGTTTGTCCTGTTGGTGATGAGGCTGTTTGGTTAAACATTGTGTCAGACGGACAGGAAGAAGCTCCAGTCTGTACCAATACTGAACAAAACTATCCTGTTCACCGTGTATCAGACAGTGGCAAACATCCTATTGTCTGCTGCTATTGGACGTTGATCATTCCAAACACACCATTCACTGATGACCAGTAGTAGCACATAAATCAGCAGATTCCAGCATCTAGTGTGAGAGCCAAAAGGGAAAGGGACGGTCAGGGGACGTGGTGTGACATACAGAGCGAGAACTATTAAGGGAAATGGTCAGTGGAAGGGTATGTAGTATCAGAATGGGCAATGCAAGGGAAGTAGGCGGGTAAGGAACGAGTAGGAAGGGAGGATGTGGTGTGCTGAAGGCACATCAGTGGCAGGAAAAGTATATAGTTGGAAAAGTGAGATTGATGGTCAATCAAACATCACTGTTCAGGAAAATTGGTATCTTGTTTCATTTGAAAATTATGAAAAGATTTCTCTTACTTTCTTATTAACACTGGATTCTTGCTAATATTGTACATTCACTCTGCATTTCTGTATCTCGATCAAATGCAGACAGCATTTTCTTTTTCTCCAATGCAATATGATGTCACTTTTTAAAACAATATTCAGAACGATGGGTCCTTGTTCTTTTAATTTGCTTCCAATCCAACGTAGAAATGAGAATGTGAATTAATCTTCTATAGTGTGTTTATAATGTAAAAGTTAATTTAATCTTAATCCTCATCGCTCCAGCTCTTTGAAACAAACTTAATGAACGAGCCTGCGTCCATCTTGCACATGAAAAGAAAAATCTTCAGCTCTGACTATTGCAGCAAATTTCTTACAGAATAAGCTGCAGACCCACATCAAATTGAACTGTCGCAGTGCACAGTGCCAAAACTTATTCCAAAATTAATGATATACAAGTCTTATGAATAATACATGCAGAGAGGTGGAGTGTAAAAGCAGAATTCTGCTCCATGTCCAAAATATTATTTCTGGCTTCCTCATAAAAGACCTCAAAAGCATCACGCTGTAATTTCACCAATATATGAAAAAACAAGACCCTGTAATTCCCAATGCTTCCTCTGCAACAGATCTGTAGAACAGGTAGAAAATCAAGGTTTGTACCTGATATTCATAAATAGAACATAGAACATAGAACATTACAGCGCAGTACAGGCTCTTTGGTCCTCGATTTTGCGGCACCCTGTCATACTAATCTGAAGCCCATCCCACCTACACTATTCCATGTACATCCATATGCCTGTCCAATGACAGCTTAAATGCACTTAAATTGGCGAATCTACCACGGTTGCAGGCAAAGCATTCCATACCCTTACTACTCTCTCAGTAAAGAAACTACCTCTGACATCTGTCTTATACCTATCTCACCTCACTTTAAAGTTGTGTTCCCTCATGTTTGCAGTTCCCATACTTGGAAAAAGGCTTTCCCTGTCCACCCTACCTAACCCTCTGATTATCTTGTATGTCTCTATTAAGTCACCCCTCAACCTTCTTCTCTCTAACGAGAACAGCCTCAAGGCCCTCAGCCTTTCCTCGTAAGACATTCCTTCCTTACCAGGCAACATCCTAGTAAATGTTCTCTACACCCTTTCCAAAGCTTCCACATCCTTCTTATAATGCGGTGGCCAGAACTGTACACAATACTCCAAGTGTGGCCGTGCCAGAACTTTGTAAAGCTGCAGCATAACCTCATGGTTCTGGAACTCAATCCCTCTATTAATAAAGGTCAAAACACTGTATGCCTTCTTAACAACCCTGTCAATCTGGGTGGCAATTTTCAGGGATCTGTGTACATGGACATTGAGATCTCCCTGCTCATCTGCACTCCCAAGAATCATACTACTAGCCCAGTACTTTGTATTCTGATTACTCCGTCCAAAGTGTATCAACTCACACTTGTCCACATTAAACTCCATTTGCCACCTGTCAGCCCAGCTCTGTATCCTATCACTCTGCAACATACTACATCCTTCGTCACTATCCACAAATCTACCGACCTTCGTGTCTTCCACAAATTTACTTACCCACCCTTCTAAGCCCTCATTCAAGTCATTTGTAAAAATGATGAACAGCAATGGTCCCAACACCGGCCCTTGCGGTACTCCGCTAGTAACTGGACACCAAGGTGAACATGTTCCATCAATGACAACCCTCTGTTTTCTTTCAGCAAGCCAATTACTGATTCAAACTGCTATGACTCCCATAATTCCATTCCTCTGCATTTCGAACAATAGCCTAACGTGGGAATCCTTATCGAACGCCTTGCTGAAATCCATTTCCACCACATCAACCAGTTTACTCTCATCTACCTGTTTGGTCGCGTTGTCAAAAAGTCAATAAGATTCGTTAGCCACGACCTACCCTTCACAAAACCGTGCTAACTGTCCCTGATCAATTTATTTTTTTCTAGATGGTTATAAATCCGATCTCTTATAACCTTTTCCAACATTTTAACAACAACTGAAGTGAGACTCACTGGTCTGTAATTACCTGGGTTGTCTCTACTACCCTTCTTGAACAAGGGAACCACATTTGCTATCCTCCAGTCCTCAGGCACTATTCCTGTAGACAATGATGATTTAAAGATCAATGCCACAGGCTCAGCAATCTCTTCCCTTGCTGCCTAGACGATTCTTGGATAGACCCCATCCGGCCCAGGGGACTTGTCTATTTTCACACTCTGCAGTACTTTCTAATACCCCTTCCTTGTGAACCTCAATCTCTTCTCGTCTTGATGCAAGTATTTCTGTATCTTGCTCGCCAACATTTTCATTTTCTGTAGTGAACACTGTCGAAAAATATTTATTTAGTGCTTCCCCTATCTGCTCTGACTCCACACAGAACCTCCCACTATTATCCTTGATTGGCCCAAAGTTAACTCTCGTCATTCATTTATTCCTAACATACCTATGGAAAGTCTTAGGGTTAACCTGATCCTATCCGCCAACAACTTCTCATGTCTCCTCCTGGCATTGCTGAGCTCTCTTTTTAAGTCTTTCCTGATTTCCTTATGACCCTCAAGCGCCCTGAGATTTCATATTTTGGCCCAACATAAGCCTTCTTCTTCTTCTTGACCAGGAATCCCACTTTCTTAGTAAGCCATGGCTCATGCGTTCTATATCTTCCTCCCTGCCTGACACGTGCATACTTATCTAGGACATACAGGAGCTTTTCCTTGAATAAGCTCCACATTTTTAATATGCTCATCCCCAGCAGTTTCCTTCCCCATTCTGTGCTTCCTAAATATTTCCTAATTGCGTCGTAATTTCCCTTCCCCCAACTGTAACACTTGATCGGTGGAGTACACCCATCGCTTTCCATCACTAAAGTAAACCTAACAGAATTGTGATTGCTGACTCCAAAGTGCTCACCTACTTCCAAATCTAACACCTGGCCAGGCTCGTTACCCAGTACTAAATCAAAAGTGGCTTTGCCCCTTGTAGGACTGTCTACATACTGTGTCAGGAAGCCCTCCTGCGCACACTGGACAAAAACTGACCCATCTGTAGTACTCATAGAGTAGTGATTCCAATCAATATTTGGATAGTTGAAGTCCCCCATGACAACTACACTGCTTCTCTCACTCCTATCGAGAATCATCTTTGCTATCCTTTCCTCTACATCTCTGGGACTATTAGGAGGCCTATAGAAAACTCCCAGTATGGTGACTTCTCCATTCCAGTTTCGAACCTCAGCCCATATAACCTCAGTTAACGACTCCCCAAACATTCTTTCTACAACTGTAATATCGCCCCTGATCAACAATCCCACACCTCCCCCTCTTTTACCATCTTCTCTGTTCTTACTGAAACATCGGAATCCCGGAACCTGCAACAGCCATTCCTGTCCCTGCTCTATCCATGTCTCTGTAATGGCCACAACATCGAAGTCCCAGGTATCAACCCGTGGTGCCAGTTCACCCACTTTATTTCGGATGCTCCTCGCGTTGAAGTACACACACTTCCAACCAGGTTCTCCCTTGCCAGTGTCAGATACTTGATTATGGAACTCCCTACTCTCATCCTCTTCTGTAACTGTCCTACAATTTTGGTTCACATCCCCTGCTGTATTTGATTAAATCCACCTTAATAGCTTTAGCGAATTTCTCACCCAGGATATTGGTACTTCTCTGGTTTAGATGAAGACCATCCTGCTTGTAGAGGTTCCACCTACACCAGAAAGAACTCCAATTATCCAAATACCCGAAACCCTCCCTCCTGCACTATCCCTGTAGCCACGTATTCAACTCCTTTCTCTCCCTGTTCCTCACCTCACTAGCACGTGGCACGGGCAGCAAACCAAAGAAAACAACTCTGTTTGTCCTAACTCTAAGCTTCCATCTAAGCTCCCTAAATATCTGCCTCAAGTCCCCATCTCTCTTTCGACTTATGTCATTGGTGCCAATGTGGACGACAACTTGGAACTGCTCTCCCTCCCCCCAGAGGTTCCCAAAAACATGATCATATACATCACGGACCCTGGCATCCAGGAGGCAACATACCAGCCGTGAGTCTCTCTCGCCCCACAGAACCTCCTATCTGTCCCCTTAACTATCGAGTCCCCAATGACTACTGCTCTGCTCTGCTCCTCTTCCCCCTTCCCTTCTGAGCAGCAGGTGCCCCACTGCTTTCCCCTGGTAAGTTATCCCCCCCCCAACAGTATCCAATACGGTACACTATTGTTGAGGGGAATGGCCACAGGGGATCCCTGAACTGCCTGCCGGTTCCCTTTCTCTCCCCTAACTGTCACCCATCTGTCTTTTTCTTTTATCTGACTACCTCTCTGTAAGTCCTGTCAATAACCCCCTCTGCCTCCCGAATGATCTGAAGTTCATCCAACACCAGCTCCAGTTCCCTAACGCGTTTTTCGAGGAGCTGGTGTTGGGTGCACTTCCCACAGATGTAGTCAGCAGGGACACTAGTGGTGACTCTTACTTCCCACATTCTGCAAGAGGAACATTCCACTGCCCTAAACTCCATTCCCACTATTCTAACTCCCGAAGTGACTTCTAAAAACAAGGATTAGGATATAAACTAGTTACCGAGTAGTGTCTCTGGTAATGCAACCACGCAAATATAAACTGTTCTATTTACCCTTCCTAGAAGTCCTTTGCTCGCTTCTCCCTCGCTGGCTTGAAGGTAACAAGTTTAAATATACATAGAGGCCTTGTTGACAATCACCTTGCACTAACGTCACCTCCTCCCGGCTCCGCCCCCCCCCGCCCCCCCCCCCATCGCTGCTCTGAAATGTTGATGATATTAATGTGGGAAATGGGGTGGTGGGTTGTTGGAGATTGATAAACAATGTTGTGGATGACACAACCATAGGCCCGATGGGACATGGTGAGGAGGAATGTGTTAGGTTACAGGAGGGTACACATTGATTGTTCAGATGGTCAGATCAATGAACGATATAAATTAGCACTGAAATTTGTGAGATGCTGCATTTTGGAAGAAGTAACAAGACAAGAGTGAACTCAAACCATGAAGATAGGTTAGTCTTGCTTTTGGGCCAAAGGTGGGTGAGGGATTAACCTGACAGAGGTGATTAAGAACATGAGAGGTATGGGCAGAATGAACAGACAGCAGCTGTTCCGCTTAATCTTTTGGATCAAAAACAAGGGACAAATGTTTGAAGCGAAAGAGAAGATATTGAGAGAGGATTTGGGGAATCCATTTTGAACTCAGAGGATGGTTTGTGTCTAGGATGCATTGCCTGGGAGGGTGGTTCAGTAAGGTAACCTCACAAACTTTATAAAGCACCAGTATCAGCACTGGATGGTGCAGACATGATTGGCCTTGTATTTATACATGATTCCATGTGGTGGCAGCAATGAAAGCTCTGATACATTCTGAGGCACCAACCAACGGTACTTGTTGGTTTGTTATGGCGACCTGTGCTCAGTCAGTGCAGAGATAACAGATCAACATCATTCCATGGATTATCAGCACTTACTCAACCTAGGACAGACCAGACATCTCTGAAAACATCCAGTATAAATCACATGCTCAGTGCAAGCATCATCCCTCCAAAGCAATAACATAATTCTTCTGTTTGACACCATTATTTTAAGGACACCAATAACATAGAGACAGACTTCCCTTCATTACTAGAAAGACTTTTATCTGTAAGGTTGCTATTTCTCAGAAAAAATAATAAACACCGTCCTATATGTTTGCTTTGACAATAAGTCTGTTTTCCTGTTTGCCTGCGAGCTGTTCATCACAGCATGATGGCTTGTGTAACAGTCCATCCACCACCACCATATTTACTCCCAGTTAAACCAGCACATGAGATGCATTGCATTGCTGGTACTCCCTCCCAACAACCACTTGGACGGACCAACATCAACTGGACTGGAATGTCTCAAGGGCAATTAATGCTGGTCTAGCTCCATTAAAATCCAAAATGAATTGAAATGACAATAGGATTTTCTATAATTATTGAAAAACGTAGAGTCTTGTTTTTATTCCTCTGATGAGTTTGCCACTGTCTTTATCGTTGTGTTATCTATGTCCATGAAACCATTTTGTACACATATTAAATGAAAAAAAACGCTCAGGTCACAGATAGAGTTATGGAGATGTTATAGCATGGAAACAGACCCTTCGATCCATCCCGTCCATGCCGACCAGATATCCCAACCCAATCTAGTCCCACCTGCCAGCACCCTGCCCATATCCCTCCAAATCCTTGCTATTCATATACCATCCAAATGCATCTTAAATGTTGCAATTGTACCCGCCTCCACCACATCCTCTGACAGCTCATTCCATACACGTACCACTCTCTGCGTGAAAAAGTTGCCCTGATGTCTCTTTTATATCTTTCCCCTCTCACCCTAAACCTATGCCCTCTAATTCTGGACTCCCCGACCCCAGGGAAAAAGACTTTGTCTATTTATCCTATCCATGCCCCTCATAATTTTATAAACCTTTATAAGGTCACCCCTCATCCTCCGACGCTCCAGGGAAAACAGCCCCAGCCTGTTCAGCCTCTCTCTGTAGCTGAGATCCTTCAGCCCTGGCAACATCCTTGTAAATCTTTTGTCAACCCTTTCAAGTTTCCCAACATCATTCCGATAGGAAGGAGGCCAGAGTTGTATGCATTATTCCACCAGTGGCCTAACCAATATCCTTTACAGCCGCAACATGACCTCCCCACTCCTGTACTCAGTACTCTGACCAATAAAGGAAAGCATACTCAACGCCTTCTTCACTATCCTATCTACCTGCGACTCCACATTCAAGGAGCTATGAACCTGCATCCAAGGTCTCTTTATTCAGCAACACTCCCTAGGACCTTACCATTATGTGTATAAGAAGACAATGCAGCTTTTAAGCAAAAACATCCAGGGCATAGTAGGCGAAAGGTCTTCAGGAAACTGGGAATAATGTACATTGGTGTTTTCGAAAATCTTCCCTTATTTTGAATGTATTCTGTTTCAGAAAATGTCTACATTTATTTGACCACCCTCAAACCTTTATGCACACAAAGTTTTTATTTTGTAATCCAGGTGCCTGGTTCTTCTGCGCCGCAAGCCAATCTCTCCATTGAAATAATACACTGCCTTTCGATTCAACCTGCCAATATCTTTGAGCGCACAGACAATACATGATACGATGCTCCATACAACAATATTTTTCTGTTCACTTGACGCACCTTAATCTTGTTATAGACTCAAGTCCTCTTCATATGATGCTTTTCTAACAGTTTCAAAAGTCTGCATTCTTCCATAGCACACACAGAATATTTGGCCAACGAAATAGATTGTGGCCCCATTCCAATGGAATTGACAATGTAATATTTTTAATTAATGTCTAAACTATGAACTTGTGACAATGCTAAAGTGTTTTGCAGTCCCATCACTTAGTTCCCAAAACTCAAATTAGGGACAGATGGTGTAAAATCTGTGTGGTTAGAATTGAGGAATGGCAAAGATGAAAAATCATAGTTGGAGTTTTGTACAGGTCCACGTACCGTAGTTAGGAGCAGGGGCGGATGACACATCAGGAGGTAGTAAAGATGTATAGGAAAAGCAAAGTTACAATGATTGGGAGGATTTCAATATGCAGCTGGACTGGGGAAATCAGGATGGCAGTGGTTTGCAAGGAATGGAATTTGTGGAATGTCTATGAGATGGCTGTTTGGAGCAGCTTATAGTGCAGGCAACGAGGGATCGGGTAATAATGGATTTAGAATTGTGCATTGAGGCAGACTTTTTAAGGGAGCTTAAGGTAAAGAAACCTTTATGAGGCAGTGATCATGATAGCATTGAACCTACTCTTCAATTTGAGAGGGTGAAGGTAGAATCAGAGTTAACAATATTACCGCTGAATCAAAGCAACTACAAAGGCATGAGAGAGGAACTGGGGTAAATTGACTGGGAGAGTAGGTTAGCAGGAAAGACAGTAATGACGGGAGTTTCCGGGAGTAATTGAGGAGACACAGCAGAGACTCATCCCAAGCCAAAAGAAGCATGGGAGAAGGAGGATAAGGCAACAACGGCTATCAGGGAACATCAGGGATAGCATAAAAGCCAAAGTGAAATCAGATAACCTGGCAAATGACAGTGGGAAACCAGAGGATTTGGAAGCTTACAAATACCAATACAGGTCAACAAAATAAGAAATAGGAGGAAGAAGATTAAATATGAGGGTAAGCTAGCCAGTAATATAAAAGACTGTAAGAGATTCTTTAGATATGTAAAGGGCAAAAGACAGGCAGAACTGGACATTGGTCGCGGAATGCGACGCTGGAAATATAGTATTGGGGAACAAATAATGGCTGAGAAACTGAACAATTATTTCAGGTCACATTTCACAGTGAACGACACGAATAGTATCCCAAAAATTCAAGATAGCGAGGGGACAGAGCTTATTAGGAGAAGTTGATCGACAACCTAAATGGGTAAATAAACTGGACAATATCCCAGAGTTCCAAGGGAGATAGCTGAAGAAATAATGGAGACATTTGTGGTGATCTTTCATAAATTTCTAGAATCAGGGAGAGTCTCAAAAGACTAGAAAGTTGCAAACATGATACCCTCTTTAAAAAGGGAATAAGGAAAAAGGCAGAACGTGACAGACCAATAAGCCTAACCTCAGTCATGTGTAAGATCCTAGAATCCATTGTGAAAGGATGAGATTCTGAATACTTGCAAGTGAATTGTAAAATTGGGCAAAGACAGTATGGGGTCATCAAGAGGACGTCATGCCTCATACATCTGTAAAAGTTTGTTTTTTGAGGATGTAACAAGCAAGTGAGACAAAGGAAAGCCAGTGAATATTATCCACCTGGATTTAAAGAAGGACTTTGGCAATTTGCCACACAGGAAACTGCTGAGTAAAATAAGACCCCATTTTGTTCGAGGTAAGTTACTGGTGTGTGCAGAAGCTTGGCTGTCTGGCAGCAAGTAGAGAGTGGAGATAAAAAGGTCCTTCTTGGGATTACAGCCGATGACAACTTGTGTTCTGCATGGCTCAGTGTTGGGACCAAACCTGTTTACTTTGTGCATTAGCGATCTACATTAAGGAACTGAGGGTATTCTGTCGAGGTTTTTAGATGATACAAAGGTAGGTAGAGGGACAGGCAGTATTGAGGTGGCAGAGAGGCTGCAGAAGGATTTAGACAGGGTAGGAGATTTGGCAAAGAGGTGGCAGATGGAGTACATCTTGGGAAAGCCTGATGTGATGCACTTTGTGAGGAGGGAGATAGGCATGGACTATTTTATAAATGGAGAAAAAATTCCGAAGTCTGAAGAGCACAGAGAGTTGCGAGTTCTAGTACAGGATTGTCTCAAGGTAAACTGGCAGGTTGAGTCATTAGTTAGGAAGGTGTTGTATCTGCCGCACAGTTTACTTAAATTCTTCCATTCAGCAAAAGAATTGAGTCAACTCTTTCAAACAATAATATTTGTTTATTGAGCACACTCAATGTTAGTACAATAATGTTTACTATAAAGTAATGAAAAATACTGCAAACTGTCTTATGTTTTAACTTAACTTTACATGATTGTGCACCACCACACTAGAACTTGGCCGGGCTCCACGTGGTGATGCCGTCTTTTAGCTTCTGATGGTCTTGGAGTTGTTTTCTTTCTCAGTGGTTCTTCTCCAGTTGCCGCACTCTGTGGGGTTTTGAGGTGATTCTTATCCTTCTAAGTCTTCAAGCCCTTGGGAGGGTAAGAATGATCTTCCAATGGAATGATCAAGGTCATTTACCCAGATCAATCAGACTCAACCAAGGGTCAGCATATTGATGGCCCAAGGGCGACATTCCATTGTATCATTCAAGTCCAATTTCAGGTGGGTTTTGCAGGGTCTGTAACTGTCAGGTTATTTTGCAAACCGTCTGTGGGGAGCTGCAGCTTGTCTGGATTCTGCAGCATATGGATTAGCAGAGAGTTTACTCAGGGCTGGGATCCATTTCCCAGCATGCTTTAATTATTGTTCATTTTTAGAACTCCTTGGTAAGTTTATTAATGTCCATCATGTGTTCAATGTTCCTGGTGGCCTATCCGGTCAGAAAGACAAATACAGTGACGGCATTCATTTTGAGAGGACTTTAATATTAAAGCAGGGATGGATTGATGAGGTTTTACAAGGCTCTGATCAGACCATATTTAGAGTATTTTTGCAATAGCATCATTTAAGATATATCTAGTCAGATGCAAGAATGGGCAGGCAGCAAAGGGATACAGACCCTCAGAAAATATGCGACAGATTTAGACAGAGGATCTGGAACAGTGCAGGCTTGGAGGGCTAAAGGGCCTGCTGCTGTGCTGGAATTTTCTTTGTTAGTCGTTCTTTATTTTTCATTCTAAAAATTGCAAGTTTTCATCTTATTGTATGTTACAATTTAATAACATAAACCATTTATGTATTTGACAGCGCATGTTAAATTATTGTCATTTCGAAATTCGAGTCAGAGAGTCATAGAAATGTACAGCATGAAAACAGACCCTTTGGTCCAACTCAGCCATGCCGACCAGATATCCCAACCCAATCTAGTCTCACCTGCCAGCACCCAGGCTATGTCCCTCCAAATCCTTCGTACTTATATACCCATCCAGATGCCTTTTAAATGTTGCAATTGTACCAGCCTCCACCACTTCCTCTGGCAGCTCATTCCATGCACGTACTACCCTCTGCGTGAAAAAGTTGCCCCTTCAGTCTCTATTATATTTTTCCCCTTTCACGCTAAACCTCTTCCCTCAAGTTCTGGACTCCCCCACATCAGGGAGAACACCTTGCCTATTTACCATATTCATGCTCCTCGTGATTTTATAAAACTCGATAAGATCACCCCTCAGCCTCCGACACTCCAGGGAAAACTGCCTTAGCCTATTCAGGCTCTCCTTACAGCTGAAATACTCCAACCCTTGCAACATCCTTGCAAATCCTTTCTGAGCCCTTTCAAGTTTCACAACTTCCTTCCGAGAGGAAGGAGACCAGAATTGCACACAATATTCCAAATGTGGCCTCACCAACTTCCTGTACAGCCACAACATGACCTTTCAACTCCTGTACTCAATACTCTTACCAAGAAAGGAAAGCATATAAAACGTCTTTTTCACTATCATATCTATCTACGACTCTACTTTCAAGGAACAATGAACCTGTACTCCAAGGTCTCTTTGGTCAGCAACACACCCTAGGACATCACCATTCTGAGTATAAGACCTGCTAAGATTTGCTTTCCCAAAATGCAGCACCTCACATTTATGTAAACTAAACTCCATCTGTCACTCCTAAGCCCATTGGCCCATCTGATCCTGTTGCAATCCGAGGTAATCTTCTTTGTTGTTCTCTACACCTCCAATTTTGGTGTTATCTGTACACTTACTAACTATACCTCTTATGCTCACATTCAAATCATTTATATAAATGACGAAAAGTAGTGGACCCAACACAGATCCTTGTGGCACTCCACTCGTCACAGGCCTCCAGGCTGAAAAACAACCTTCCACCACCATCCTCTGCCTTCTACGTTTGAGCCAGTTCTGGATCCAAATGGCTACTTCTCCCTCTATTCCATGACATCTAACCTGACTAACCAGTCTCCCATGGGGAACCTTGTCGAACAACTTACTGAAGTTCAAATAAATCATGTCCACCACTCTGCCCTCATCAATCATTATTGTTACTTCTGCCAAAAATTCAAAGAAGGTTGTGAGACATGATTTCCCATGCATAAAGCCATGTTGACTATCCCGAATCAGTCCTTGCCTTTCCAAATACTTGTACATCCTGTCCCTCAGGATTCCCCCCAACAACGTGCCCACCACCGCTGTCAGGCTCACTGGTCTATACTTTCCTGGCTTGTCCTTACCAAATTTCTTAAACCTTGGTACCACATTCACCAACCTCCAGTCCTTTGGCACCTCACCTATGACTAGCGATGATACAAATATCTCAGTAACAGGACCAGCAATCCGTTCCCTGGCTTCCCACAGAGTTCTCTGGATACCTGATCAGGTTCCAGGGATTTATCCACTTTTATACTTTTCATGACATCCAGCACAGCCTCCTCTGTAATAAGAACATTTTGAAGTTGTCACCATTTATTTCCCTATGTTCTATATCTTCCATGTCCTTTCCAAAAGTAAACATTGAGCAAAATACCCATTTAGTATCGCCCCTAACGCCTGCATTCCACACAAATGATTCCAAGCCGATCTTTGAGGGGAGCTGTTCTTTCCCTATTTACCCTTTTGTCCTTAATGTCTTTGTAAAATCCTTTTGGATTTTCATTAATTCTATTTGCCAATGTTATTTCATGTCCCATTTTGGCCCTCCTGAGTTCCCTCTTAAGTATATTCATATTGTCTTTTGTACTCTTCTAAGGGTTCAATCAATCTACCTTGTCTGTACCTCTCATATGCTCCCTTCTTTTTCTTAACCAGACCCCCAATTTCTTTAGTCAAGCAGCATTACCTATATCTACTATCTCTTCCTTTCACCGTAACAGGAATATACTGTCTCTGGACTCCGTTACCTAATTTCTGAATGCTTTCCACTTTCCAGCTGCCCCTTTATCTGCGAACATCTGCTTCCAGACAGCTTTTGAAAGTTCTTGCCTTTTATTATCAAAATTAGCCTTACTCAAATTTGGAACTTCAACTTTCAGATCTGGTCTATCATTTTCCATCACTATTTTAAAATTAATAGAATTGTTGGCAGATAGCTGAAACTCACACACTTCAGTCAGAATTAAATCGATTGATTATATTTAAATGTGTCAGAAAGATAATTCTATCTGATTGTTCAATCGTTTGCTCACTCTGAATATGCAATCAGTCAGAGGTCAAACACTTTGCAAATGATATAGCCACAATGTATGCATTTGAATACTGGCATTTAGTGTGTAATTGTGATCACCAGAATAATCAGATAACATTTTCTTTTTGGTATAAAATAAAACGCACACTCTTTAATCTTGTATCATAAAAGGTTGTTAATTGTTTACGTTTTAGTCCTATCAATATAGAATCAACCTCATTGTTTTCAGAGATGATGCAATTATTGTTCAGTTGAATAACTGTAGTTCATATCTCATCATTGCCGAATTCACAAACATGGCTAACTCCTGATCATTGTTCAGGTCAGTAAACCCACCAAGTTGCAATCATGGCCGACATTAAAAATGGATTCCAAAAGGCCTGAATTCAGGCACGTACTACAGGCCCCCACAGCTGCCTGTGACACTGAGTGATATACTGGCCTGCTCCAGAATCCTACCAGAAAGTTTGCAACCTGGGTCAGGACAATCATTCAAACATTCCTTCAAAGTAAATCATCTGGATTCCACCTTGGGCAGGATGAAACTCGCCAACACGCTATTAGTAATCACTCCTGATGAAGGGCTTTTGCCTGAAATGTCGACTTTCCTGCATCTTGGATGCTGCCTGACCTGCTGTGCTCTTTCAGCACCGCTCTAACCTAGACTCTGGTTTCCAGCATCTGCAGTCCTTGTTTTGACCTATCAATATTCTCAGGGCTAAAAAATACTGTCTAAATTAGATACTAATGTTTGATCAGGAACCAGATCTTACAAATTCATCTTCAGTCAGGGCATGACCCAGAGAGCATTGTATGGACATGGAGTGTCAGAATCAAATGGTATTGCTTATGGTGCTGACAGCTGGCATGTTCCCCATACTTCCTACATCTGCTCCCTGATTCAGACGCTGTGTGAACATGTTCGCAATTGGCAGCTTTCTACAGCATCTTGTGTCTCACTGTGAATCCTCTGAAATTATATCCAATAAAGGTACCTTCACATTCACCAGTGTCAAAATAAATTGTACCTGCCTGTGGATGGTCAGATATTAATACATGGGTCACCCAACAGAATGTATCTGAAGAAACCAGCAGCTAACGACAAACCAAAAATCAGTTTAATAACTAAACTTAATGGATTTTGTCTGGTAGAGGTAACCACACATATTGTGCTGGCACTCAGCTGACTGTAACCATGCACACCATAACTGGAAGTCTTGGCCTTATGCCCCTTCCAGCTTCCTGACCTCACACACCTCACTCACTCCCATTTACCAACTGTTCAGAATCCACCAGCTAAGAGAAATTTGGAATATAGAACAGTACAGCACAATAAGAGCCCTTCAGCCCTCACTATTTTGCCAACCTTTTATCCTACTCTAACATCAGACTAATCTACATAACCTTCAATGCACTAACTTCCATGTGCCTATCCAAGAGTCTTCTTAATTATCCCAAATGTATCTGACTCTATTTCTATCACTGCCTGTGCATTCCACCCCCACCACTCTATGTGTAAAGCAGCTATCTCTGACATCTCCCCAAAACCTTCCTCCGATCACCTTAAAATTACGCCTCTGGTAGATGGACATTTCGGCCATGGGATTAGACTCCCATATCCAATCTTTGTCTCTCGACATTTGTACACCTCTATCAAGTCACCAGTCATTCTTCTTCGCTCCAGGGAGAAAATCCCTAGCTCCCTCAAACTTTCTTCTAAGACATGTCCTCCAGTCGAGGCAGCATCCTGGCAAATCTCCTCTGCACACTTTCTAAGGCTTCCACATCCTTCTTATGATGAGGCAAACAGAACTGAACACAATATTCCAAATGTGTTTGTACCACAGCTTTATAGAGCTAAGCATTAACCTCACTGCTCTTAAACTCAATCCCCCTGCTAATGAAAGCCAACACACCATACACCTTCTTAACAACTTTATCAACTTAGCTGACAATTTTGTGGACCTATGGACATGGACCCCAAGATCCCTCTGTTCCTCCCCATTGCCATGAATTCTGGCTTTATCTCTGTATTCTGTATTCAAATGCAACTTTCCAAAACAAATCACTTCACACTTAAGGTTGAACTTTATCTGCCAATTATTAGTCCAGCGCTGCATCCTGTCAATGTTCTGTTGCAACCAACAACAGCCCTCCACACTATCCACAACTCCATCAACCTGCACATCTTCGGTAAACTTACTAACCCACCATTCCACTTCCTTATCAAAGTCATTTATAAAAATCACAAACAGCACAGGTCCTAGAACCGATCCCTGTGGAACACCACTGGTCACTGAGCTCCAGGCTGGATACATTCTATCTGCTACCACCCTCTGCTTTCTATGGGCCAGCCATGCCCGTATCCACAGAGCCAAGTTTCCCTGCGTCCCATGCCTCCTTACCTTCTGAATGAGCCTACAATGGGGAACCTTATCAAACGCCTTGCTAACATTCGTGTTCACCACATGTACCGATCTACCTTCATCAACATGTACTTTTCACATCTTTAAATAATTCAATAAGGTTTGTGAGGCATGACCTCCTATCTCTAATCAAGTTATTATTTTCTAAGTAATTGTAAATCCTGTCTCTCAGAAGCATCTCCAATACTTTGATACTTCAAGCCCACCACTGATGTAAGACTGACTGTTCTATCATTCCCAGGAATATCCCTTCTTCCTTGAAGAAGGGAATAATATTTGCCACACTCCAATTATCTGGCCCCACTCTAGTGGACAGTGAAGACACAACGATCATCACCAAAGGCACACCAAACTCATTTTTGAGTGCGAGCAGAAGCTAAGGTAAGACAGTTTGTTTTAAAATTACTTAGCGGTAGCTGACTGCGGTATTTTTTTTCTCTCTTATCAGAAAGAGCGGGAGCAGAAGGGGGAAGTGACGAAGACCAGAGGGGCAGTTGGGACCCGGAAGCAGATGTTTTTCCTATAAAAGCACACAGGAGAAGAACCCGAGGCTGTACAGAGGTAGTGCCTCCCACCCGCCCTCCTCCTCTAACCTAATAATAAGACCTGTTGTGGTAAGTAGGTAGGTGCTGCATTTTGCTGGTTCTATTGTTTAGACCCAGTTTTTTTTTGAAGGTTACTTTTAGAGGGATGGCAGTGAAGGCAGTGCAATGTTCCTCTTGTAATATGTTTGAGGTGAGGGATGCCATGGACGTCCCTGCTGATTACACTTGCAGGAAGTGCACCCATCTCCAGCTCCTCCCAAGACCGTGTTAGGGAACTGGAGCTGGAGTTGGATGAAGTTAGGATCATTCGGGAGGCAGAGGGGGTCATAGATTGGAGCTTTAGGGAAACATTGCAGACAGTTGGGTGACAGTGAGGGTGACTGGGAGGAAGCAGCCAGTGCAGGGACCCCCTGCGGCCGTTCCCTTCAAGAACAAGTATACCATTTTGGATACTTGTGGGGGGGACGACTTACCAGGGGTAAGCAATGGGGCTCAGGCCTCTGGCACGGAACCTGTCCCTGTTGCTCAGAAGGGAAGGGTGGAGAAGAGCAGAGCAATAGTAATTGGAGACTCGATAGTTCGGGCACAGATAGGCGATTTTGTCGGGGTGAGAGAGACTCACGTTTGGTATGTTGCCTCCCAGGTGCAAGGGTACGTGATGTCTCTGATCGTGTTTTCCAGATCCTTAAGGGGGAGGGTGAGCAGCCCGAAGTCGTGGTCCACATTGGCACAAACGACGTAGGTAGGAGGAGGGCTGAGGATGTTCGACGGGCTTTGGAGCTAGGTTGGAAGCTCAGAGTTAGAACAAACAGAGTTGTTGTCTCTGGTTTGTTACCCGTGTCATGTGATAGAAAGTCGTGGAATAGGGAGAGAGAACAGTTAAATGCGTGGCTACAGGGATGGTGCAGGAGGGAGGGATTCTGATATCTGGATAAATGGGCTTCTTTCTGGGGAAGGTAGGACCTCTATAAACAGGATGGTCTACACCTGACCCTGAGGGGCACCAGTATCCTTGGCGGGAGGTTTGCTTGTGCTCTTGGGGGGTGGGTTTAAACTAACTCTGCAGGGGCATGGGAACCTTAGGGTGCAGGACCTGGAGTGTAGTGAGGTTCGGAACATGGCATCAATCTCAAAGGAGAGTGCCTGTAAACAGGAAAGGGGCTTGAAGTGTGTATACTTCAATGCAAGAAGTATACGAAATAAGGTAGGTGCACTTGCAGCGTGGGTTGGTACCTGAGATTTCGATGTTATGGCTATTACGGAGACATGGGTAGAACAGGGACAGGATTGGCTGTTGCAGGTTCCTGGGTTTAAATGATTTAGTAGGGTCAGAGGTGGCAGTAAAAGAGGGAGAGGTGTGGCATTGCTTGACAAAGATAGTATTACAGCGGTGGAAAGGACGATGGATGAAGACTCGCCATCTGAGGTCGTTTGGGCTAAGGTTAGGAATAGGAAAGGTGAAGTCACCCTGTTAGCAGTTTTTTTACAGGCCTCCTAATAGTCCTAGAATCATAGATGAAAGGATTGCGAGGATGATTCAGGAGAAGAGAGAAAGGAATAGGGTGGTTGTTATGGGGGACTTTAACTTTCCTGATATTGATTGGGAAAGCTATCGCTCGAGTTCGTTAGATGGGTCGGTGTTTGTCCAATGTATGCAGGAGGGTTTCCTGACACAATATGTAGATAGGCCAACAAGAGGTGAGGCCATACTGGATTTGGTTCTTGGGAACGAACCAGACCAGGTGTTAGAATTAGAGGTAGTTGAGCACTTTGGGGACAGTGACCACAGTTCTGTGACTTTTACTCTAGTGATGGAGAGCGATAAGTGTGCCCTGCAGGGTAAGAGTTATAGCTGGGAGCAGGGAAATTATGATGCAGTGAGGCATGACTTAGGATGTGTGGCTTGGAAAAGTAGGCTTCAAGGCAAGGGCGTAATTGATATGTGGAGCTTGTTCAAGGAGCAACTATTGAGTGTCCTAGATAAGTATATACCTGTCAGGCAGGGAGGCAAGGGTCGCGTGAGGGAGCCGTGGTTTAATAAGGAATTGGAATCCCTTGTTAAATTGAAGAGGGCGGCTGATGTAAAGATGAGGTGTGAAGGTTCAATTGGGGCGATTGAGTATTAAAAGGTAGCCAGGAAGGTGCTGACGAAAGAGCTACGAGCAGCAAGGAGGGGACATGAAAAGTCCTTAGTTGGTAGGATTAGGGAAAACACTAAGGCTTTCCCTAATGTCAGGAATATAAGAATGACTAGGGTAGGAATAGGTCCAGTCAAGGATAGTAGTGGGAAGTTGTGTGTGGTGGCTGAAGAGATTGTGGAGATACTGAATGAATACTTTTCGTCAGTATTCACTCAGCATCAGGACATTTTGCCGATGTGAATACTGAGTCATAATTAATTAGAATGGACGGCTTTGAGGCATGTAGGGAAGAGGTGTTGGAAATTCTGGAAAGGTTGAAAATAGATAAGTTCCCTGGGCCGGATGGCATTTATCCTAGGATTCTCTGGGAAGCAAGGGAGGAGATTGCAGAGCCATTGGCCTTGATTTTTATGTCCTCGTTGTCTTCAGGAATAGTGCCAGAAGACTGGAGGCTAGCAAATGTGGTTCCCTTGTTCAAGAAGGGGAACAGGGATAACCATAGTAACTATAGGCCAGTGAGTCTCACTTCTGTTGTGGGCAAAGTCTTAGAGAGAATTGTAAGGGATAGGATTTATGAACATCTGGATAGGAATAATGTGATCAGAGATAGTCAGCATGGTTTTGTGAAGGGCAGGTCGTGCCTCACAAACCTTATTGAATTCTTCGAGAATGTGACTAAGGAGGTGGACATGGGGAAAGCGGTAGATGTGGTGTATATGGATTTTAGTAAGGCGTTTGATAAGGTTACCCATGGTAGGCTACTGCAAAAAATACGGAGGTATGTCATTGAGCGTGAGTTGGAGGTTTGGATTAGTAATTGGCTGGCTGGAAGAAGACAGAGGGTAGTAGTTGATGGTAAACGTTCATCTTGGAGTGCAGATACTAGCGGTGTTCCGCAAGGATCTGTTTTGGGACCATTGCTGTTTGTCATTTTTATAAATGACCTGGAGGAGGGGCGAGAAGGTTGGGTGAGCAAGTTTGCGGATGATACGAAAGTCGGTGGAGTTGTTGACAGTAAGGAAGGATGTGACAGGTTACAGCGGGATATAGATAAGCTGCAGAGCTGGGCAGAAAGGTGGCAAATGGAGTTCAATGTAGCTAAGTGTGAGGTGATTCACTTTAGTATGAGTAACAAAAAGATGGGGTAATTGGCTAAAGATCGGATACTTGGTAGTGTGGTTGAACAGAGGGATCTTGGTGTCCACGTACACAGATCTTTGAATATTGGCCCCCAGGTAAATAGTGCGGTGAAGAAGGCATATGGCGTACTGGCTTTTATTAGTAGAGAAATTGAGTTCCGGAGTCCTGAGGTCATGTTGCAGTTGTATAAGAGTCTGGTGCGGCCGCATCTGGAATATTGTGTGCAGTTTTGGTCGCCATACTATAGGAAGGATGTGGAGGCACGGGAACGGGTGCAGAGGAGGTTTGCCAGGATGTTGCCTGGTATGGTAGGAAGATCGTATGAGGAAAGGCTGAGGCACTTGGGGCTGTTTTCATTGGAGAAAAGAAGGTTTAGGGGTGACTTGATAGAGGTGTACAAGATGATTAGGGTTATAGAAAGGGTTGACCATGAGAACCTTTTTCCACGTATGGAGTCAGCTATTACGAGGAGGCATATCTTTAAATTAAGGGGTGGTAGGTATAGGACAGATGTTAGGGGTAGGTTCTTTACTCAGCGAGTCGTGAGTTCATGGAATGCCCTGCCAGTAGCAGCGGTGGACTCTCCCTCTTTATGGGCATTTAAACGGGCATTGGATAGGCATATGGGGGATAGTGGGCTAGTGTAGGTTAGGTGGGCTTGGATCGGTGCAACATCGAGGGCCGAAGGGCCTGTACTGCGCTGTATTCTTCTATGTTCTATGTTCTATGTAATCTCTTCCATCACTTCCGGGAGTAACCTCGTGTATACCCCATCTGGCCCAAGAGATTTATCTATCCTTATGTTTGTGCTTCAATCAGTCTGTATTTCCCCTCAACGTGTCTACACCCTGTACAACCAACTGATTGAATGCTTTCCATTTCAGTGCTATATACTGTGCTGCCTTCCTGAGCAAGTACGGTTCCCAACGTCCTGCGAATCACGGAATCAAAGAAAAAGGAATGCAGCAATCCCTTCCTGATAAAGAGCACCACACTGTTCGACTCTGATTTCCCTCAAGTGCAGTCCTCACTTTCTCCATTACTGAGGGCTGTCCCCTCTGCACACTGAGCAGGGAATTAACCAACAAAAATCATTGTATGTGTAGCTGACTGCTCAGTTCTGGAAAGTTGCACTCAACGAATACATTTTAAAGAAAAGAAGAAATTACAATTCAACAAATATTCATCCAGTCCCAGAGTTACAATTTTGGTTCATGGTTTGGGCAGCCTGACAACAAATAGTGAAGGATTGAGGAACTCCGGGGCACAGAGTATTCCAGGTGTTATATTCCAGCTTACATTAATACTGGCAGTATTATCAAACAGAATGTTGTGGTCATGGCATGAGTTCGCATGGAACTTTTTTGCAATAAGAGAGACGTGTTTGAGAGGGGTCAGGGCTAACAACTCAATATTCTGTTGTACTGGAACTACGGTCAGGACAGGAGAGGGTGGTAAAGAGGAGGTGGTGTTGCATTATTAATTAAGGAACAGTTACTGCAGTAAGGAGGGACAATACCTTGAACGTGTCTTGAAATGAGGCATTATGGGTCGAGGTTAGGGTCCAAAAGATGACAGACACACTGCTGGGGATATTTTAAAGAGCCCCAGAAAGATGAAAATGCAGAAGCAAATATATAACCAATTCACCGAGGTGTGTAAAAACCAATTCACTGAGGTGTGAAGGAAAGCAAGTCCGAAGATGTTACAGAGATAGAAACGCAAGGCAGGAGATGTTATAGAGAGAGGAAAGCAAGGCTAGAGATGCAACAGAGGTAGGAAAGAAAGGCTGGACATGTTACAGAGAGAGGATAAAAAGGATGGAAATGTTACAGAGAGAGAGTTAAGCAAGGCTGGAAATGGTATAGAGATAGGAAAGCAAGGTGCGAGATGTTACAGAGATAGGAAAGCAAGACTGGAGGTATTACAGAAATAATGTGGCCTGTACATGCTAGAACAGGTTAGTGAGAGATTTTTGAACTCATTCACAGGATATGGGGAAAGGTGAAGCAGCTGGAGTTTAGAGAGATAGGGAGGGGTGTAGGGGCTGGTGGAGTTTACAGTGATAGGTGGGGCTATAGTATGATATAAATGCTGTCGTGATACGGAGGGTTACTGAGATACAGATGGATGTAGCGGCTGGAGGAGATGACAGGGAAAGATACAGAGATACATGTAGATAGTTTAAAAATGGAATTGTGCAATGTCTTAATAGAGAAAATATTGTAGAAATCTGTGGAATAGACAAGGCACTGGGAGGAACTGAAGGAGTGAGACCTTGGACTGTCCAATCACAAGAGTCATAGAATGGGTGTCATACAGCACAGAAGAGGCCCTTCGATTGATAGTGACAGAAAAGTAAAAGCCCTCCAGACACTGGAAATCCCTCCTTCCTAACGTCTGGGGGCTAGGGCTAAATGTGGGAGAGGCGTCCTACAGACTCCTCAAGCAACAATGTGACATAACGAAGCCTCACGTGTCAGATCAAACACAGACACGGAAACCTCCTGCTGACTCCCTTCCCTCAGCTGATGGATCAGTGTCCCTCTACATTGAACACTTGGAGCACGCACTGGCAGAGTGAATGAGCTGGAGAATGTATACTGGGTGGGCTATTTCACATCACCACCAAGAGGGGCTCGGCAGCAGCATTCCTGATCGAGATGGTCGTGTCAAAAGAACATAGCTGCGAGACTGGGTCTGCACCGGTTGGGGAGGGAACGACTGACATGGAGAAACATACTTGACCTCAGCTTCACCACAGCTGCAAAGACATTGATCGATGTCCATATTGGGAACAATGACTACCGCACACAATATTTCTGGAGACATTGTGAATAGTGTGTGTGTGTGTGTGTGTGTGTGTGTGTGTGTGGAGGGGGAGGGGGGGAAGGGGGGTTGGGGCGGTGTATGGTATGTGTGTGTGTACACGCGTGAGCGCACATGTGAGAGATACCATCACCATGCTAAACGGGACAGATTTCGAAGAGATCTAGAGCTCAGCACTGGCCTGTGTGAGGTGATTTGGGTCATGACCAACAGCAGCAGAATAGTACTCCAGCACAATTTTCACTGTCACTCCCGGGCATATGCTCCACTTTACCCTGACCATCAGGCCAAGGGATAAACCCTTGTTCAATGGGGAATACAGGATGGCTGGCCAAGAGCAGCACCAGGTGCACCTCACAATTAGGTGACGTTACCAAACAGGACCACTTACTCACCAAATAGCATAAACAGCTAGTGACAGACAGATCTAACCAACAAATCTGACCTAATCTCTGCAATCCTGTCACAGGCAGTAAGGTTGAATGGTGGTGTCAATCAAACAATTCACTGGAGGAGGAGGATCCCCACATATCGCCTTCCTCTATGATGGAAGAGCCAAACACAACAATAGAAAAGCTAAGGCTGAAACGACCACAACAATGTTCAGACGGAAGTATCGATTGGATGATCTATTTTAGTCTCCTCCAGATGGCAGTCTTCAGCTAATTCGATTCACTTTGTATGGTAATTCCAACGGCTGGAGGAATGGGGAATGCAAAGGCTGTGGGCCTTGATAACATTCTATTCAAGCCGTTCCTGCTGGGATACAGCACTGGCACCCACCTGTCAATTAGGGAATCTATCCGGGTGTGTCCTGTACACACACAGACAAACCATCAGACAATCATTTACTGTCCCATTGCTCCCATCTCTATCATTAATAAAGGGATGGAAGATGTCACCCACAGTGGGATCAAGCAACTCTTCCTCAGCACCAACCTGCTCACTGAAGCTCAGTTTGGGCCCTCATCTCTTGGGCTCATTGAAGCCTTGGTTTAATGATGTACAACAAGAGACCACGCAGCTGAATTCCAGAGGTGAGGCATCATAACTGCATTTGACCAAGTGTCGTATCCAGGATTAACGTCAAAACTGGAGCAAATAGGAATCATTTGCACTGGCTGAAGTTATACCTGATACAAAGGAAAGTGGTTGGGGTTGGAGTTGGAGGAGAGCAGCCATCTCAGCTCCAGGACAGCTCCCCTTTGTTGATGATTGAGTAAGCCTGTAGATAAGAACTGGTAAAGTAAGGTACCATACTCTTACAGGATGATAGGGTCGCTCTCTCGTTAGACAAAGAAGACTGGTGGTAGTTTAACTGTAGGTCATAATGCCTCAAGTAAGCGAGATGTTGGGTAGGACAGCCCTTTTCAGTCTCCTCGGTCAGTGCAGCATTGAACCCACACTGTTAGTATTAATCTGCATTACAAACGAGCCGTCCAACTGATTGAGCTAACCAAGTCCTCACTCAGCACCTTGGGTTAGATATTGTAATATTACTCCATTTAGATAAGTTGTTAGACACCTTTGGAGAAAGTGGAACTAGAAGCAAGCTTCCTAACTCAGAGAGAGGAACAGCATCAGTGAGCTATAAGAGTGGTCTCTGCCCTAGGCCCAATAATTTTCAGTTACTTCATAAATGACTGAAAAATCACAAGTGGGGATGTTTGCCAATGATTATGCAATGTTCAACACCATTCGTGATTTTCTCAGATACTGAAGCAGTCCACATCATAATGGATCATGACCTGGAAATATGCAGGTGTGTGCTTAACAGTGACAATCCCATTTCCATTACACATGTGCCAGACAACGATTACTTCTAACAATGGAAAATTGAACCACATACTCTAACGTTCAATGCCACCACCATCACTGAACACACAAAATGCAATATCGTGGGGATTACCGTTGACCTGAACTGGATTGACCATATGATTTCATTACCCATTTCTGTGAAGGGCTTATGCTGAAACATTGACTTTCCTGTACCTCAGATGCTGCCTGACCTGTTTTGCTTTTCTAGCGGCCCTTTTTGATGCATACAAATTCATTGGCTACAAGAATATATCAAGGGCGAGAAATTCTGTAGGCATATCTCACCTCAAAATTTCCGAAAGCCTGTCCCCTATTACGAAGACACATGTTGAATGTGTGTGTGATTAAATACTTCCATTTGCCTGTGTGAGTGCAGCTTCACCCCTCATCCACTGACACTCAGTAGCAGGAATACCTGCCATCTACATGGTGCTCTGCAGAACTTTACCAAGGCTCCTTACGACGGACCTCTGAATCCCCGACCATCAAGAAGGAGAAAGGAAGCAGATACACGGGACCTCCACCGTGTTCGCTGTGTTCCAAGTCATCTACCATCCTGATTGGGAAGTATATTGCCGTTCCTTCAGTGTCACTGTTTCAAGTTCCCTATCTATCATTAATTGCCGTTCCAATCACATTTCATAAATACATTTACATAAAAAATATTGTCTAGACCTGTTCAATGCTGTACCTGTGTTTCCCTGTGTCTGCGTGGGTTTCCTCCCACAGTCCAAAGCTGTGCAGCTCTGGTGAATTGGTCATGGTAAACTGCCCAAAGTGTTCATGCATTCGTCAGTGAGGCGTGTGTTACTCTTCGGAGGGTCAGTGTGGACTGGTTGGGCCGAAGGGCCAGTTCCCATACTGTATGGAATCCAATCTAATGATAGTGCTCAGCATTGATGCTGGATCCTGTGGCTGCTAGACTGCTCTGTGGCAGGTTATAGTGGAATCAATAAAAGGGAAACATATAATTGACCACATTGTCACCGATCTGCCGGCTGCAGATACACCTCTCCATTTCAAATATCAGTAAGAATGGTTACTCCACAATGGGGAGCAAGGGCTATCTTCACATTTTACAGACCCTCCTCGCCATGATATGTCGCCCGTTGAGTACTGAATGGGTCAGACTGTAAACAGATTGAATATTTAATGATGATGCAGCCTTGAGATGCAGAGGGCCATCATTTAAGGGCAGCACGGTGGCACAATGGTTAGCACTGTTGCCTCACAGCGCCAGAGACCTGGGTTCAATTCCCGCCTCAGGTGATTGACTGTGTGGAGTTTGCACGTTCTCCCCGTGTCTGCGTGGGTTTCCTCCGGGTGCTCCGGTTTCCTCCCACAGTCCAAAGATGTGCAGGTTAGGTAAATTGGCCATGCTAAATTGCCCGTAGTGTTAGGTAAGGGGTAGATGTAGGGGTATGGGTGGGTTGCGCTTCGGCGGGGCGGTGTGGACTTGTTGGGCCGAAGGGCCTGTTTCCACACTGTAAGTAATCTAATCTAATCTAATCTAATCTAATCAGCAGCAGCAGAATCATACTCTATACAGGTCATTCACTCTTCAACCTCACAGACAGACATACCTCCCACTGTACAGTAACAGTCACGGTCCGACATACCTCCCACTGTACAGTAACCATCACAGCCCGACATACCTCCCACTGTACAGTAACCATCACAGCCCGACATACCTCCCACTGTACAGTAACCATCACAGCCTAACATACCTCCCACTGTACAGTAACCATCACAGCCTAACATACCTCCCACTGTACAGTAACCATCACGGCCCATCATATGTCCCACTCTACGGGAACCATCAAGAATGGCATGGTGGCTCACAGCGCCAAGTTCCTGGGTTCGATTCCGGCCTCAGGCGACCGTCTGTGTGAAGTTTGCACAATCCCCCCGTGTCTGCATGAGTTTCCTCCCGCAGGCCAGGTGAATTGGCCATGCTAATTTTTAAAGTGTTTTAGTCAGAGGGAATTGGGTATCCGTGGGTTACTCTTCACAGGGTTGATATGGACTGGTTAGGCCAAAGGGCCTGTTTCCACACTGTAGGGAATCTAATCTACTCTGCAAGGTTCAAGTCAGGAATATGATGGAATCATCAATTGTCTGAATGAGTGCAGCTCCAACAATACTCCAATATAGACTTACTAGCAACAGGCAACGCAGTTGCGTAGGGAGGATCATGTCTCACAAACCTATTTGAATGTTTTGAGAAAGTGACAAAATTGATTGATGAGGGCATGGGGTTGAATGTTGGCCAATTGGACCTTAGCAAATCCTTTGATATGGTTCCTTATGGCAGGCTCATGCAGAAGATGAAGTGAAGTGGGATCAGCGGTCAGTTATTAAGATGGATAGAGAACTGCTTGGTCATAGAAGACAGAGTAGTGGTGGAACAGTGTTTTTGTGACTGGGGATCTGTAAATAGATTGGCGGAGTTGCAGATTGTGAGGATGATTGCCAGAGAATACAGCAGGATATAGGTCAGCTGCAGACTTGGACAGAGAAAACACAGATGTAACTTTATCTGGACAGTTGCAACGTGATCCATTTTAGAAGGTCAAATGCAGGAGAGAAGTATAAAGTGGATGGAAAAACTATTGATTGCATCAACATCCGAAGGATCTTGGTGTACAGCTCCACAGTTCCCTGAAAGTGGTAACACGGGTGGATAGGGTGATCAAGAAGACTGATGGCAAACTTGCAGACATGCATCGGAGCATGCAGTATGAAAATTAGCAGGTCACATTGCTACAAATATATTAACAACAGAAGATTAACTCGGGACAGAATGTGACCCCTGAAAGATCAAAGAAGCCATCCATGTGTGAACCCACAGGAAATGGGTGAGACCTGAAACAAAAGTATCACGTCAGAACGTACAGTGGAAAACACACTGGGGAAGCAGGGAAATAAACAGTGATGTTTTCAAAAGAGTCCACATTGGAGAGCAGGAGGTGCTGAAGGTTTTCAAACACATTAAAATTAGGCAACTCCCTGGGAACTAATCAAGTACATCCCAGGACATTGGGGTAAATTAGGGAAGAAACTTACAAAGATATTTCTATCACTGACAGCCACGGGTGGTGAGCTGGGAGCCTGGAGGGTGGCTAATGTTGTGCCAATATTTAGGAGAGGCTCCGAGGGAAAGCCAGGGACATTAGCACCAATTAGCTTGATGTCAGTGGTGCCAATGTTATTGGAAGTGATTCTGCGGGACAGGTGTTACATACATTTGGAAAGGCAACGATTGACTATGGATAGTCAGCACTGCTTTGTGCGTACAAAGTCGTGTCTCTCAAACTTGATAGAGTTTGTTAAAGAGATGACCAAGGAGGTGGATGCAGGCCGAGCAGTAGACGTTGTCTATCCTGACTTCATCAAGGCCTGAGACAGGGTTTAGCCTGGTGAACTGGTTAGTAAGGTTAGATCACATGGGATCAGGGAGAGCAAGCCAAACAAACACAAAATGGGCTTGAGAGTAGGAGACAGAGGGTAATGGGAGAGGGTTGTTGTGCAGACTGGGGGCCTCTGACCAGTGGTGTGCCATAAGGATCGGTTCAGGGTCCACACATGTGTATTATTGACATAATCGAGAATATATGAATTAGTGTTTTGTAGGTTTGTGGATAGTAAAATACATGTTATAGTTGGTAGTGAATGCAGTTATCAAAGGTGATCTTAATCAACTAATCCAAGAAATGAAAGATGGGAGTTGAATTCAGGTGTTGGGTTTTGTTAAGATAAACCAGGGAGGACTAACACAATTGATAGTTGGGCTCTGGACAGTGTTGTCGATCAGAGATAGACCAAAGGGTGCAGTTACATTGTTCCTTGGAAGTGACATCGCAGGTGGACAGGGCGGTGAAAGCGGATTAGGCCCTCTAGCCCTCATGGGTCAGAGCATTGAATAAATGGGTTGGTGCATCATGATACGGCTGTACAAGACATTGCTGGGACTCCAGTTGGAGTACTGGTTAGGATTCTGATCCTCCTGCTTTAGGAAGCATTTTCCGAAACTGCAAATGGAACAAAGATTGACGATAATGTTGCTGATACTGGAGGGTGTGACAGAAACAGAGAGGCTGGATAAGCTGGAAAGAAACATGGGGGGGAATGAGATAGAGTTGGCAGAAAAGATTTATGAGAATCCAAAGAAATTCTACAACACACAACTGTAAAAAGGCTACTCGAGAGACAATAGAGCTTCTCAAAGATCAATAAGGCCATCCATGCCTGGGATCAAGGAAATGGGCGCGACCCGAAATGAATATTTCATGTCAGAATGTACTGTGGACAAAGTCTAGGAAACAAAAGGAAAGAAATAGTGATGTCTTGAAAAGAGTCCCCATTACAGAAGAGGTGGTGCTCGAGGTCTTAGAACACAAAGGTAGAGAAAGCCCTAGGTCCTGAACAAGGGTATCCCAGTACATTATGGCAATGTCGCAGTGAGAACCGTGGCAGAGATATTTGTATCATTATCTTTATATTTCCATTGGGTGTAGGTGGCTGAGGGGTGACCTTATAAAGGTTTATAAAAACATGAGGGGTATACGTAGGGTAAATAGTGAAGGTCTCTCCCCCAGTGTAGGGGAATCCATAACTAGAGGGCAGAAATATGAGGTGGGAGAGGAAATACCTAAAAGCGACCAGAGGAGCACATTTCCACACAGAGAATGGTGCACATATTGAATAAGCTGCGCTGAAGTGGTAGAGAAAAGTAGAATTGCATCATGGATAATACATTTGGGCAGGTACATGGAGATGAGAAGGTTTGACGGGATATGGGCCAAACGCAGGCAACTGCGACTCGTTTAGGAACCGTGGTCAGCATGGACTAGTTGGATCAAAAGAACCGTTTCTGGTCTGCATGGCTCTTTCTCCAGTTATTGGAGGAGGAGACTACTGAGATAAGGCATGTTGTAGGCACTGAACAAGTTACAGCAATAGAGATGGTAGTCTGGAATGCAATATATTTCAAATCTGTGGAGGGACGGGAGGAGGTTACGGGGACAGGAACTGTTATAGGAGTTAAAAATTATTGAAGACACTGGTCCACGAGACATGGTATATGTACAGTGTTGGAGGGGGAACACAGAACAGAAAGATCCCACACACTCATTGGAAGCCTGCTTTCCCCCTGTTATACTGATGTTCACTAAGACCCACAAGCCTGGATTGATAACTGTGACACTCCCGATGCTCTCTCGATTCAACAAACTTACAGTCGGGGTGGTGATTCAGCTTGGGGTATGTGTGTACTGTGCTCCCCCTCCAGAACTGTATCTGTGTCATGTCTTGTTAGCCGATGTTTGGAGCCCTCTCATTGTTCTCTGCTCTGTGCACTGTGAGTGATCTTACCACACTGCAGGATTTATTGAAGACTGCACATCTCCCTGCCCTTTGTCTTTCTGGCTGAGCAACCATCTTCAATGGACGAGGCACCGAACAGTTGGGAAGTCTATTGAGTCAGGAACTTCCTGAATACCTACAGGAGACAGAGATTTAAACAAAATGGGAAACTAGACTGATGCAGTTAAGGTTATACATGCAGAATGGTCCTGACTATCACAGAGATCTGGGAAATCCCAGTGTCCATCGCCGGCCTGTGCGGCCTCAGCTGTCTGGAGTGGAGAATTATGCTGTCTCCGCATCTGGATTAGCTGCAAGAGTGAGAGACGTTAACAGAGGCAGCAATTAGACCCTCACAGTGAGGGATACCACTGGAGAGATACCGAGTGATATCATCATAGATCAGGAAGGTAACAGGATCAAACAATCATGAAGGAAAAACAGGTTTAGCTTCATGATGCACCGGTATCAGTGCTCAGGGATGAGCACCCTGTGAGCAGACGAAGTGATGGCCTAATGGTATTATTGCTAGAGCATGTATCCAAAACCTCAGCTAATGTTCAGGAGAGGCAGGTTTGACCTCCCACCAGCTGAAATGGTGGAGTTTGAAATAAATAATTTTGAAAATAGCAATTGACAATCCACAACTACCATTACTGATGTACAATAGACCCAAACACTTCTCCTTTCGAGATGGACATCTGCCCATCCTGATTTGGTCTGCACGACGTACCCACAGCAAAGTGTTTGCCTCTCAATTACCCTCTGAAATGACGGAGCAAGATACTCAGCTCAAGGACAGCTGGGGCTGGGCAATAAAGGCTTGTCAGCCAGTGACACCCACATGTCATACCTGATTTACAACAATAATCCATTCGGATGGTCTCACTTGAACACTGTTGGGACCAGGGTCCTGGCCAGTCATGTCAGTAGGTTTATAGACAGGGCTTTAAACTAACAGAGAGGATGCCGGGACAGGGTTCAGGTGAAAGGAGCTTTACAAATCCAAATAGAAAAGATGACGCATTGGAACAGCATGGGAATGTGGCAGAAGACAAGCAGAAAGGAAGAGGATGGGACAGAGTTTAACTACATCCGTACATCAGTGAATAGATTTGTGACAGGAGATTTTGGGAAAGAGGAAATGATTTGTTTTATTTGAATGGACAAATTGTCTGTGATAAGTTAGACTGATTTGTGTCACAGAGATTTAGACACCAGGGCGATGTGGTTATAGGGCGAACAAAAGGTGTAACATAAATATTCAATCGTTCACCAGCTTGTGGAAACTCAGTCAAAATGGGTAACGCTAACAATAATGGAAAACAATACATTACAGCGAAAGTATTTGGTCTCAGATCATGAAGTAGAGTCAGTCTGCATGTAATTCTGGCTGCTACTTGCCAAGGACACAAGCAGAACAGTTTTAGCAACTGAACAGCATTTCATTGCTCATCACTTCATTAAACAGGAACTCATTGGAATTTTTAATAAAAACATTGTGATAATTTAGTGCAACTTCAATATTCACATAATCTTGATAAGCACACTGACAAGAGTGATATTCGAAGAGGAGATTGTAGAATATTTTTCAGTGTTCCTTTGAATAACACATTGTGCAACTGGCTAGAGACGTAATTATCTCAGGTCGACCGTTGTGTCATGAAACTTAGTGAATGAGTAATGACACCTGGGAGAGGTGCAGGTCAAAGAAATATAAAGTTTTAAAACGAATTACAAATAGGACAAGCTACAACTAGAAACAAAAACATCCAATGACACGAGTTTGAGAGAACTGACCAAGGTAAACAGGCTAACCAGACTGAAACATGTGTCTGTAAATGAACAGTGGAAAACATTTGAAGGAACAGTGTAAAACACTCAACAAAAGGACATCCTATTAAAACAGAAAGTCCTCAGCAAAAAATTCCCACCAGTCCCTCACTTAGGACAAAATGGATCTTCTTAGATTATGAGGGTTAAAAGATCACCACAAAGTACTTAAACTCCTCAAATGAGAGAGGGTTTAACCATTAAGTATTAAAGGTATTGCAAAGGGTCTGCTAGCAGGAGGAGGGCAGTCGGAAGGGGAATCATTGTCAGGAGTTAATGACACGATATGACCAGGAAGAGGTGAAGGTGCTGGAGGTGGTGAGAGTGTTACAGAGAGTGGTCAGGGCCTGAACGATGTCTCAAAGCCAGTACGGATTGCTGCAATGGAGGTGTTTGCAGAGGTAGTGAGGGGCATATGGATTTTCATTTATTCATTCATGGGATGAGGGTGTCACTGATTGGACCAGCATTATTTGACCCACAGCTAATTGTCCAGATGGCAGTTAAGAGGCAGCCATATTGTTGTGGACTGGATACACATGTCAGCCAGACCAGGTTAGAATGTGATATGCCCTTCCCTCAAGGAGGTAAGTGAACGAGATGAGTTCTGCAGACTGATCTACACAGCTTTTATAGTGGCCGCACCAATGTCTTGTACAGCCACAACATGACATCCCAACTCCTACTCTCAATTGTCTGCCCAGTCAAGGTAACCACCCCAAAGGCCTGCTTCATCAACTTGTCTACCTGTGACACGACTTTCAAAGAACTGCGTACCTGCATCCCTGGGTCACTGACTGACAACACTACCCCGGGCTCGAACATTAACTGTACAAGTACCATCCTGGATTGTTTAACCAAAATGGAACACCTCACAAATATATAATTAAACTCCATCTGCTATTCTTCAGCCCACTATCCCAGCAGTACTGTTCATCCTGTTGAACCACAGATAACCTCCTTCACTGTCCACTTTACCACCAATTTCAGTATCACCCAAAAAACTTACCAGGAAACCAATATCCAATCCAAACCATTGATCCAAATGAAAACAACTCTGGAGCCACTACTCCGCTGGTCACATGCCTCCAGTCAGAAAAACAACATGTCTGCCACCACGTTCTGCCTCCCACCATCAAACCAAATTTTTATGCAGTTGACTAGCACCTCCTGAATGCCATATCCTTTGACATTGATCTGAGCTTATTACTCAGTTTACTATACGAAACGTAGAACACAGAACAGTACAGCACAAGACCCTTAAGCCATGATGCCATGTCAACTTTTAATCCACTGTAATATCAAAATAACCTACATACCCTTCATTTTACTGCCATCCATGTGTCTATCCAAGATTCTATTAAATGTCCCGAATTTATCTCTCTCTCCTTCCACTGCTGGCAGTGCATTCCACCCACGTAACAGCCTTTGTGTAAAAATCCTCTCTCTCCTTAACCACCCACCAATCACATTAAAATTATGCCTGCTCATAGTAGCCATTTTTGCTATGGTATACAGAAGTGTCACACTATTCAATCTCTCTGTGCCTCACACCATGTTGTTTACCGCTACCAAATCACCCCTCAACCTTCTTCACTCCAATGAGAAAAGCCTTACCCCCCTCAAACTTTCTTCATAAGACATGCCCTCCACAACAGGCAGCATCCTGGTAAATCTCCCTCAAGCTTCCATTGCCTTCCTTTAATGAGGGGACCAGAACTGAACATAATATCCCAAATGGGGTTAAACCAGGGCTCGATAGATCTGCAGCATAACCTCACAGCTTTAAAACTCAATCCCCCAGCTAATGAAAGCCAACACAACATTTTCCTTCTTAACAACCCCATATGCTTGGGTGGCAACTATGAGGGATCGATAGAGGTGGAACCCAAGATTCCTCCGTTCCACAACACTGCCAAATAGTCTGCATTTAACTCATTCAAGTTTGACCTTCCACAGCGCATGATTTCACACTTTTCCAGATTGATCTCCATCTGCCATTTCTCAGCCCAGCTCTGAACCCTGTCAATATTCTGCTGCAACCAACAACATCCCTCCACACTATCCACCACTCCACCAACCTCCAGGTCATCGGCAAAATTACTAACCCACTCTTCCACATCCACATCCACATCCAAGCCATTTATTTTAAAAAATCACAAAGAGCAGGAGGTTCTGGAACCGATCCCTTCAGAAAACCACTGGTCACTGAGCTCCACGCTGAGTGCTTCCCTTCTATCATCACCCATTGTCCTCTATGAGCCAGGAATTCTGGATCCAGACAGAGAGGTTTCCCTGTATCCCATGCCACTGTACTTTCTGAATCAGCCATAAATGTGTTTTATCACATTCCCAAAGGATTCAATACGATTTATGAGGCATGATCTGGCCCTACCAAAGCCATGCTGACTGTCTCTTATCAAACTATGGTTTTCCAAGGAGTCATAAATCCTGTCTCTCACAGTCCTCTCCAATAATCTGCACACCACAGACATAAGAACATGAGATCTGTAATTACCAGGATTATCCCCATTCCCTTTCTTGAACAAGGGAGTAACATTTACCACCCTCCAATCATCTGCTAAGACTCCAGTGGACAATGAGGGTGCAAAGGTCATCGCCAAAGCCGCAACAATCCCATTCCTCAATTCCTGCAGTAACTTAGGGTACATCCCGTCTGGTCCAACAGACCTGCCGATCCTGATGTTTACAAAATACTCAGCAGATCCTTCTTCTTAACATCAACCTGTTCACATATATAAGTCATTTTTATGCTGTCTTCACAAATGACAAGGCCCCTCTCAGTAGTGAATCCTGAAGCACAGTATGCATTAAGGAAATTCCCTACCTTCTGTGACTCCCGGCACAATTTCTCGTCACTATCCCTGGCCGACCCAACCCCACTCTGGCCATCCTGTCGTTCCTCACATAAGTGGAGAATGCCTTTCGGGTTTTCGTTAATCCTTCCCAACAATGCTTTATCATGCCCCCTTCTAGTTGCCCTAATTACATTCAACGCTTCCTTCCTGATACCTTCAGAGAATCCCAACAGTGTGAAAACAGGCCATTTGGCCCAACATCTCCATACCAACCCTCCAAACAGTATCCAACCCAGCCTCATTCCCCCACCCGATTATTCTCCATTTGCCCTGACTAATGCGCCATCCCTGAACACTATGGGTAATTTAGCATGGCTAAGTAACCTAATCTGCACATCTCTGGGCTGTTTGTGGAAACTGGAGCACCTGGAGGAAACCCACGCAGACACGAGGAGAATGCGCAAACTCCCCACAGTCGCCTGTATTCGACAGGCTGTAATCGAAATGGAGTCCGTGATACCATGAGGTAGAAGTGCTAACCACTGAGACACCGTGCCACCCAATGTAACTCTCTGGAGCCCTGTCTGATCCTTGCTTCCTCAACCTTAAGTAAACTTCCTCCTTCCTCTTGACAAGATGCTAAAGTCCATGTGGACAATGTTGACTGCTCTGCCTTCACGTATCTTGGTCCATCCTCGAAGAGTCAATCCGGTTTGTGAAACATTGTTTCCCACTCAGAAAGCCATGCTGACCATCTTGAATCAGCCCTTGCCTTTGTAAATGTATGGAGTTCCTTTTTCTCAGAATCTCCTCCAACAACTTACCCATCACTGGGCTCATGGCACTGTAATTTCCTGGCTTTCCCCTGCAGTCCTTAAGTGATGGAACAGCATTAGCCGCCCTCCAGTCTTTCAGCATCTCACTATGTCTGTTGATAATATAAATATCTCTGTTAGGGACACTGCAATCTCTTCCCTAGCTTCTCACAATATACTAGGATCGACCTAATGAGCTACTGAAGACTGATCTACCTTTATTTGTTTTAATATTCCAGCACTTTCTCTTCTCTGTTAAGGATTCTTTACAAGACATCATTATTTCTTTCCAAGTTCCCCAACTTCCGTGTCTTTCACCACAGTAAATACTGACAAAACTATTTTGTCTAATATCTCACCCATCTCCTCTGGTTCCACACATGGGTGACATTATTGATCTTTAAGGGGCCCTATTCTCTACCAAGTTACTCCTTAGCCCTTATTAAAACTTGTTTAGAGGCTTTTGATAATTCAAATGCACCATATCCACTATACCACTACACCCCTCCTACACCCTTGCAATTCTGCCATTTATATTCACAACAAAAAATTAAATCCAACAGGCTCAAAACACAACTTCTCTTTTATTAAATGTGTTTCTAAGTGTAAAGTTATTGTATATTGACATATTCTTTCCAACAATGTCAGTATCCTCCCGACATACAGCCAGGCTAACACTATTTGGTTTCAGACTGACAGCAGAAAGGGGTTGTGGGAGTTCTTGTTTATCAATCTGAAAAAAGTAGCTCACAGGGTCAGCAGGTAATAGAGAAGGCATTTATTACAGAGGGAATGGATTCTAAAAATAGGCAGGTCTAGCTAAAACTATGCAAGGTACAATTCAGACCACATATCGAATATTATGAACAGTGTGAGTGCCCACAGGAAAGATATTGTCGCATTGAGGCAGTCCAGACAAGGTTCACTCGGCTGATCCTGGGAATACAGGGATTTTCTAATGAGAAGAGGTGGA
Organism: Chiloscyllium punctatum; assembly: GCF_047496795.1. Classification (NCBI taxonomy): domain Eukaryota; kingdom Metazoa; phylum Chordata; class Chondrichthyes; order Orectolobiformes; family Hemiscylliidae; genus Chiloscyllium; species Chiloscyllium punctatum. The sequence continues at coordinate 124,280,711 of NC_092744.1, read as the reverse complement.
GTAGGTTGAGGTTGAACCCATTGAAGTTTAGATAATGAGAGAGAAATGAAATGGAACATCCAAGATTCTGATGGGGTCTGATCGGGCAGAGGCTGGGAAGTTCGAAAATAGAACAGTACAGCACAGCAACAGGCCCTTCGGCCCACCACGTCTATGCTGTCCAAGATACTATTCTAACTCAAACCATCTGCCTGCACATGCTCCATATCCCTCTGTTCTCTGCCTGTTCATGTTTCTATCTAAATCCCACTTCAAAACGTTACTCACATTTCTGCTTCTACGACCTCCCTCGGTAACATCCACTCTATGTAAAAAAAAAACTTGCCTCACACATCTCATTTAAACTTCCTCTTTCTCACCGTAAACCTATGTGCTCTAGTATTTGAAAGTTACACATTGGAAAAGAGATTCTGACGATCTACATTATCTATCCCTGTTCCAAATGTTATATTCCTGTACCTGGTCACCTGTCAGCCTCTGATACTCTCACAAAACAACTCAACTTATTTAATTTCCTCTGACAGCTAACACACCCTTAAAAACCCTAATACAGACAACATGCTGATAAACCCCTTTTGCACCCCCTCCAAAGCCTCCCCATCCTTCCTATTGTGTGTAGATGAGACCTGCACACAGTACTCCAAATGTGGCCAAACAAACGTTTTATAGAATCACAGCATCAGATGCAAACCAACATACCCAACATTGTGACTGATGAAGGCTAGTACTCCATTTGCTTTCTATCCCATCTGAAATACTTCTGTTGCCATTTTCTGGGAGTTACTGACTTGCACCAAGATCCTTCTGTATATCAATATCCCTCAGTATGCTAACATTCGTCTTGAATTGGACATCATCTCACACTTGTCCAGATTAAACTTAATTTGCCATTTTTTGTCTATCTCTCCAACTGTTCTGTAACCTCCTACGGATTTTAATGAATCAGCGAAGCAAGGGTTTTGTGGAAAAGCCAGGAAAGTAGAGTTGAACAGTATCAGATCAGCCATGATCTGACTGAAGGACAGAGCATAAGAATTGGCCAAATGGCTTCATTCCCCTCCGACATGTCATGGTCTGAGCACAGACTCAATATATCCTGCATAATATAATGGATCTCTGCTCACAGAACCCCTTTAAACTGGGATTATTGGATATTTATTAGTACACAGCATTTGATATATAAATATGATATGATGTTATAGAAAACCATCTTACATACAATCCAAGATTCTATCCGTTACAGCACTGATACTCATTGCTGTATCAGTCAGCATGGAGACCACTGTCACAAACAGTTACTGTACTGCCCTGCCATAAGTACATTCAGTGTCCTGACTGTAACCATATTGACATTCCCATCACTGGTTGGTGCCTACAAAAGAATTCCTGCTAACGGTTGCTGCTGTTTGTTTATTCTCAGCTCCACTTTTCATATTCAGATTCACTTGACTGTCTCATTAATGCATTAAACTCATCCTTCCTTGACAACTTGTTGGCTTTTTGCCTAGTCTGCCTATTGGGACTAGATTGGGTTGGGATATCTGCTCAGCATTAATGGGTTGGACCGAAGGGTCGGTTTCCATGCTGTACATCTCTCTGACTCTAATGACTCTATCCCAACAACCTTTCAGTATTCACTTCCCAGCGATGGTCATTCTTCAGCTAAATCTCCGGAATGACAGTTCCATCATATCTGTTCACTGTCATTCCATCTTCCTTATGGCAAATACAGGGAGTCATTCCTCAGTAGTGGGGAGTTGAACAGATGGGTAGAGGTTACAGAGATAGGGAGGCTTACAGGGATTCGAGGATGTTAGAGTTAAACAGAGTTACATCTGGTCAAGAATGTTAATGGGACAAATGAGTTTGGGGATTGGAGGATTTTACAGAGATAGAGGGAGCTGGATTAGATTCTGGAGGTAGGGATAGACATGGAGAAAGGAAGATGTAGGCAGTCTGAGAGGCACAGACAGGGAGCTGCTTCATCTAGGAGGGTAATGTGTCTACTAAGAGATATGGAAGGTTGTTGTGACTGAAGATGTTTACAGATATTAGGCGGCTTCTAGGCTCTGGAGGCTACATAATTAGAAAGGCCATGGAGATAGCCAGGTTACTGGGTTGGAGACAGTTACACAAATGGGGAGGGTTGCACAAACTGATAGAGGTTCCTCTGGTCGCGAGGGGTGTGGTGTCGGGAATGAGGGTGAAATTTAAAAATATAAAGATCAAAGAATTGGAGAAGGATAAGGAGATTACATATTTTTCCGAGCTAAGGAAGGGTTGCAGGAGCTGAAGAAGATGACATAGGTAGGGACCGATGGAGAGGTTAAAGACAAATACATTGACATGGAGGGTGGTATTGGTGGGAGGAGCTTACAGGGATAGACAGGACTGTCAGGGTTTACAGGGATGAAGGAATTTAGTATCTCCTGGAGAAGTTTAGGGATTAGGGTGTGAGGGATTGGAGAACCTAACAGAGACAGAGAGAATGGTATGGAGATTGCAAACAGACGAAGGATTATCGGGACTGGAGGATATTACGGAGATCACTAACATAGCATGGGCCAGGATTGATGCCTGCGATCCGCTGTGCTGTCTCATTGAGGACCAGTACAGCAGAGGTGAAAGCAGGACCCTCACAAGATGGTGGGAATGAAACCTAGAATGTTGCTGTTACTTGCCCAGCTCTGTATCTATGTCTCGTCTTCCAGGTCTGAATATAGATGTCTACTACCTCCACCCTGTGCTGTTTACTGTGAGTGATCTTACCAGCTGCATGATTCACTGAAGGCTCCAGATCTCCCTCCCCATCTCTCTCTGGCTGACCAACCAGCTTCAATGAGGTGATGGATGAGACAGGAATTAGGAACATCCTAATTCCCTGCATGAGACACAAATAGACAGAATGGGAAATTAGACTGATGCAATGAGGATAATTCATGCATATTGGCACAGAGTCCAGAAGAGATCTCGAAAATCCCAGTCTCCATCCCTTGCCTGTGCTGTTGTGTCTCTCTGGAGTGGATAATTCTGTTGACTCAGGATCTCAGACCATCTGTAAGAGGGGGGCATGCTGTCAGTGGCAGCAAATAGACCGACACAGCGAGAGATACCACATGGAGAGATACTGAGTGATATCACATTATTAGATGCTGCATTAACAGGGAATTGTTTGATTTTGTAACAAAGGCACTGGGATAATTGTGCGGGGATTCAAACTTCGTATCTTATCATCTCTTTGGCGGTGGGTAACAGATGAGGCTTACTCTCTCCGACTCTCAATGGAGGGGGGGAGGCGTTGGGGGTCCTGAGTTGGCTGTACAGACCGATGTTGCCTTTCACAGATTCTGTTACACTTGGGGCAGAAGGTGGCCATGAGAAGGGGGTGGGTGGGGCATTGGTGTGGCAGCAAGCTCCTTGTGTTTTTTTCTCCTGGATTCCCATTTTCCCCACACCAAATCTCGAAGTGTTCGACACCTTCCCAATGCTCCTTCCCCACTTCGGACGGTCTTGGCCCAGGACTTAGCGGATTTGATGAAGAAATGAAAACAAATGATCAATTCTGAAGAAGCCAACGTTTAGAAATGTGGACATATTTGTTAAAGAGATCACTAGGGAGTCTCCTAGCAGGAGAAGTGCAGTAGGAAGAGGAAATATTGTCAGCGTTTAATCAGATGATCAGAACAGGGAGAATTGAAGGTGCTGGAGGTGGTGAGAGTGTTACAGAGAGAGGCAAAGGCCTGCACAGTGTTACAAAGCCAGAATTGCTACAGCTAGAGCTGTTTGCAGAGGTAGGGATGGGCATCTGTATTTTCATTGATTCATTCAAGGCCTGAGGATGTCATCGGATGGACCAGCATACATTACCCCACTGCTCATTGCCCAGAGGTAGCTCAGAGTTAGCCATATTGCTGTGGGACTGGAGTCACATGTGAGCCAGACCAGGCAAGAATGCCAGATGTCCCTCTCTAATGGACATACGTGAACAAGTTGATTTTTACCAGATAATCAACAATGCTTATACAGAGGCCTCACTAATGTCCTGTACAGATACACCATGACATCCCAACTCCTACTCTCAATGCTCTGCCCAATGAAGGGCAACCATCTCAAATATCTGCTTCACCAGGCTGTCTACCTGTGACGCTACGTTCAAAAAACTGTGTACCTGAGTCCCTGGGTCACTGATTGACAACAGTACCCAGGGCCGGAACATTAATTGTACAAGTCCAGCCTGGTCTGCTTTACCACAATACAACACTGTGCATTTCTCCACCTGTTACTCCGAACCTCACTGGTCTAGCAGTACTGCTGATCCCATTGTACTCTTCGATAACCCTCTTCACTGTCCACTTTATCACCAATTTCATTCTCACTCACACACTTGCTAACCATGGCTCCTGTATTATCATCCAAACTGTTTATATAAATGATGTACAGCAGTGACCCAGCACCGAACCCCATGGCACACTGTTGGTCACAGGCCTGCAGTTTGAGCAATAACCCTCTATGAACATGCTCTGTCTCCTACCGTCAATCTGTTTTGTATCCAGTTGGTGAGAGCTCCCTGGTTATGTGTGATCTAAACGTACTATCCAGTCTGTCATGCAGAACCTTGCGAAAGGCCTTGATAAAGTTCATGTGGATATCGTGTACAGCTCTGCTTTGATCTCTCACTTGTCTATCTCCACGCTCACATTTGAGGCATGATTTCCCGCGCACAAAGCCATGCTGACGATCATTAATCTGTCCTTACCTTTCCAAAGGCATGATGATCGTTTCCCTCAGAATCTCCTCCAACAATTTACTAACCCGCATCAGTCTCACTGGTCTGTAGTGGCTGTTGATGATGTCAATATCTTTGGGAGGGGTCCTGCATTTTTTAACTCGCTTCTCACAAGGTGTTGGGATACATCTGATCATGTTCCAAGGTTTTATCTAACTTTTGCATTTTAAGACATCCAGCATCTCCTGTTCACCAATGTGAATTCTTTTCAAGACATCCCTACGTATTTTCCTAACTTCCCGAGCTTTCATGTCTTTCTCTATAGTAAATACTAACACAAAATATTTGTTCAGTATCTCCCCATCAGCAGTGATTCCACACAGACAGACTCATTGACCTTTCAGGGGCCCTATTCTCTCACGAGCTATTTTTTAGCTCTTGTTGGAACTTGTCAAAATGCTTCTGAAATTTCAAATATCACTCTACCGCAACTAGCCTCACCCAGCCTCATCTATTTTGCCATTTATGGTCACACTAAAATATAGAATCCAACTGATTTAAAAATGTTCCCTTTTGATATAATCATTCGTCTCCCATTGTTTCGAAGCATCCAGTTATCATTAGTTGTCATATCCTTTAAAACACATTCCAGCACATTCCCGACTTACTGTCAGGCTAACACAATTTGGTTTCAGGCTTACAGCAGAAAGGGTTAAGGGAGTGCTTGTTTACCAATCTGAAAAAGGTAGCTTATAGCGTCAGAAGGTAATAGAGAAGGCAAATCAAATGCTGACATTTATTACAAAGGGAATGGAGTCTAAAAATAGGAAGGTCTTGCTAAAACGATGCAAGGTACAAGTCAGACTACACCTAGATTATCATGAAGAGTATGCGTGTCGTAAGTAAAGACATTCTTGTGTTGGAGGCAGGCCAGGGAAGGTTCACACGGCTGATCCTGGTGATGGCGGGATTTACCAATGAGAAGAGGTGGAGTAGATTGAACTTCAGCCTATTGGGGTTTTGAAGAATGGGAGAGAAATTGAATGAAACATCCAGGATTCTGAGGGGCTTTGAGAGGATAGATGCTGTGAAGTTAGAAAATAAAACAGTACAGCAGAGTAATCGGCCCTTCGGCCCACCATGGCTGTGCTGACCATGATGCTATTCTAAACTAATCCCAACCGCCTGCATATGGGCGATATCCCTCTATTCTCTGCCTGTTCCTGTGTCTGTCCCAATACCACTTCAAAACTTTGCTCTTGTTGCCACCTCTCCCACCTCCTGAGCAGCTTCTACGCTCTCGGTAAAGAAAACTGGCCTCATTCATCTCACTTAAAACATCTCACTCTCACCTTAAACCGAGGCACCCTTGTATTTGATATTTCTACATTGGAACAACGATTCCGACTATCCACACTATTCACGCCATTCCTAATGCTATATACCTGTACCAGGTCACCCCTCAGTCTCTGATACTCACTGCAAAACAATCCAACTGCGTCCAACCTCCTTACAGTAAACACATTCTCATCCAGGCAACATTCTGCCAACCCTCTTTTACACGCTCCCCAAAGCCTCCACATCCTTCCTGTAACGTGTCAACGAGAATGACATGCAACCTTCCAAACATGGCCTACTGAAGTTTCATTCAGTCACAACATGTCATGCAAACGTCTCTACTCAATATTGTGACCAATAAAGGTAAGCATATCATACTCCTCCTTTCCCACCACATCCTCCTGTGTTTTTACTTTCAGGGAGCTACAGATTTGCAACCAAGGTCATCTGTTTATTAATGTTTCCCATTAGTCAATTAGTGCACTTCTCTCTTCCATTTGACTTCATAAATGCATCACTTCACACTTGTCCCGATGAAATTCGATTTGCGATTTCTCTGCATAGTGTTCCAGCTGATCTACATATTGCTGCACCATTGAACACTCTTCCTCACTATCCACAATTCCCGTAACTACCCCTAATCATTACAAGCCTTTCCAAATGTCGTCTGCAAAATACTCACCAAGCTGCTAACCTTTTCATCTGAATCACAGATATAAATTACACACAGACATCGCAGCACTGATCCTTGTGAAACACCACTGGCCACTGACGTCCAATCAGAAATTGACCACTGCACATAGCTCTGTCTACGATCACCAAGAAAATATTGTATCCAACTTAACAACAAGCATGGATTGTAATTTGATCTTCCCGATCTCCCTTGCTATTTGGAAGCTGTCCATTCAAAATAACTCTATATTTTGATTCCCAGATTAAATTGGCTGTCTCACTAATGCACTGACTGCGTCCTTTTTTTCACAACAAAACGGGACCTTGTTTGGTTTTTTGCTGATCCTGCCTAAATCCCTACAACCCCTCAATAATCACATTGCTGTCATGATCATTCTGCAGCCACACCTCCACAATAACAGTTCGATCATATCTGTTCCCTTCAGTTAATGCTGTCATTCCATCTGCCTTGTTGCAAATGCATGGCGCGTGTCACCGAGAGAGGGCCTTTGAGGGATGGTTGGAGATCACAATGTGGGAGAGGTGTTTGGGAGCGCGACAATGTTGCAGGGTTAAACATAGTTACAGTTGCTTCAGAATTTCCGCAGGAGAAAACATTCTATTGTTTGGAGGAAGTTAGAGAGATAAAGCGTCTTTGATTAGATTCCAGAGATAGGGATGGGTATAGGGTTGTGGATCGTTACATGAATTATGTTGATCAGGGCGTAGAAACATTCACAGGATTCCAGAATGTCGTACATTTAACAACAGTTGTGGGATCTGGAGAATATCACAGTGATAGGGATTATGGTATGGACTGGAGATAATTACAGGGAAAGGTTGGTAGTATGGACTGGAGAATGTTGCGAGCACATGGAAGATCACATAAGCTGGAGAATGCTGCAGCAATAGAGAGGAGTATATGGACTGGAGGATGGTTCACAGACAGGAATGAAGTTGTAGACTGGATGCAGTTAGAAGGAGAGATGAATTTATGCACTGGAAGGTATGTCAGAGAGAGTGAGTGGTGTGCATGCTTGCAAGATACGACAGGGATAGGGAAGCTTGTCGAGACAGGAGGAGAGAGTGATAGAAAGTCTTGTGAGAGACCAGATTCACTTATGAGCATAGGATGTGCTACAGTGAGCAGAGTCTTTTGCAGATACAAATGAGGATATAATAGCCACAAAACAGTCACACCTATACATAGGTATATATGAACTGAAGGAATTGAAGAGATTAAACAGGCTCGGAGTGTTGCATGTAGTGGAGGAGATTAACCTAGTCGGGAAGCTTTTAGAGACTCAACAATGTTAGGAAATAATGGGAGTTGCAATGGTGAGAGCAGGTTTCAACAATTCGGAGGATATAGACCTGAAGGAGCTTTGACAGATAGCGATGGTACAGTAAAGGGAATTGTAGTGGCTTCCCTTTCATAAGCAAACCATAAGCACTTAAAATATTTTGTTTGACATATGTATTACCTCTCGACCATTCATCAGACAGCGCTGCAAATACTTCACTGGCTCTGCCTTCCAGCTTAGACTGAACTAGCATTACCCAGAAGACCTCGGGCCACTCTACCTGTCTATGCAATTTTTCAAAAGAAATACACAGTTCCTTGAGAGTGGAGTCACAGGTAGTTAGGATAGCGAAGAAAGCGTTTGGTATGCATTCCTTTATTGGTCAGAGTATTGAGTACAGGAGTTGGGAGGTCATTTTGCGTCTGTACGAGACAGTGGTTAGGCCACTTTTGGAATGCTGCATGCAACTCGGTTCTACTTCCGATCAGAAGAATTTTGTGAAACTTGAAAGGCTCCAGAAAAGATTTACAACAACGTTGCCAGGGATGAGCTATAGGGAGAGTTTGAACAGGTGATGGTTGTTTTTCCTGGAGAATCGGAGGCTGAGGGTGACCTTATAGAGGTTTATAAAATCAAGAGGGGCATGGATAGGGTAAATAGACAAAGGCTTTCTCCTGGGTTGTGCGAGTCCAGAATTATAGGGCGAGGTTTAGGGTGAGAGTAGAAAGATATAAAAGAAAAAAAAGGGGCAACGTTTTCACGCAGAGGATCGTACATATATGGATTGAGCTGCCAGAGGAAGTGGTGGAAGCTAGTACAACTGCAACAGTTAAAAGGCATCTCAATGGGTATATGAATAGGAAAGGTTTAGAGCAAGATGGGCCGGGTGCTAGCTGGTTGGACTACACTGTGTTGGGATATCTGATCTGCAGGATGGGACCATGAATGGGTTGTGGAACCTGGAGGATGTTATGATTTGAACCACAGGTAATGTTTGATTGGATCATTCAGCCAATCTCACAGATGGTACAATTGTAACATTTAAGAAGCATTTGGATGGATATATGAATAGAAAGGGTTTGGAGGGAGATAGGACAGGTACTGGCAGGTGGGACTAGATTGGGTTGGAATATCCTGTCGGCATGGCTGGGTTGAAATGAAGGGTCTGTTTCCATGCTGTACATCTCTATGACTGTAAGATCAGCTGAATGGTCCAATCAAAAATTACCTGTGGTTCAAATCATAATATCCTCCAGGTTCCACAAGCCATCCCCTGTCCCATCCTGCAGGTTCAATGAATCCCGGAACCTCTAACCTCCTGCAAGTCCCACGTCCCTTCCAACATTTGTACCATCCTCCAGGTTCTGCAGCCCTTCATACCTCGTAACATGTCCCAGACTCTCCAACTCCTTCTTCCTCTGCAATGTTCCCCAGAAGAGCACTGGAGGATGGTGGGGGTTACAGAGATATGGAGGGTAATCAGGACGGGAGGATTTTGCAGACATTAGGAATATATGGACTTGAGGAGGTTTCACAGTTTATGAGTGTTGTAGGGACTGGAGGAACTTACAAAGATAGGGATAGTTTTAGATTGGAGGATTCTGCAGAAGACCTTTATGTGGTTAAAGGCAGGATTCTTAGCCGCGTGCAGGAACAAAGGGATCCTGTGTCCCTCAGGTTCCCACCCAAGTTGACAGGCTGTTAAGAAGGCGGATGTTGTGTTGGCTTTCATTAGCAGGGGGATTGAATTTAAGAGATGCGAGATTTTGCTAAAGCTCTACGGAACACCAGTTAGACCACACTTCGAATATTGTGAACAGTTCTGTTCGCTTCATTATAGGAAGGATGTGGAAGCTGTAAAGACAGTGCAGAGGAGATTGAGCAGGATGCTGCCTGGACTGGAGGGCATGCCCCTAGAAGGTAGGTTGTGGAAGCTAGGGCTTTTCTGATCAGAGTGAAGGAGGAAGAATGGTGACATGATAGAGGTGTACAAGGGAATGAGAGGCATAGATAGAGTGGATAACCAGAGACTACTTCCCATGGCGAAATGGCAATCACAAGGGGACATACGTTTAAGGTAATTGGCAGACGTTTTAGCTTAGATATCAGAGTGATATGGGCCAGGTGCTGGCAGGTTGGACTAGATTGGGTTGGGATATCCTGTCGGCATGGACGGGACTGGTGCGTTATTTATACAGAGTGTGGTGGGTGCGTGGAATGGACTGCCAGCCGTAGTAGTAGATTCAGACACATTACAGACATCTAAGCAACTCTTGGATAGGCGCATCAATGATAGTAAAATGTAAGGTATGTAGGTTCGTTTCATCTTCAGAGTAGGATAAAAGGTCAGCACAATATTGAGGGCCAAAGGGCTTGTACTGGAATGTGCTATTCAATGTTCGAAATAGCAAGGTTTATGATGGCAGCAAGAGGTTTCGGGAAGCGGGAGAGAATGCGATCTGAATGAAGTGACACAAATAGGAGGCGTTGCTAAAGTTGTATGAGGTAACAGAGACAGCAATGGTCTGATCTGGAGCAGATGACCAGACTGCGAGAATTTTGTGGACTGGAGGTGCTTTCACAGGGAGGGGGGACCATAGAGCCTCAGGAGGTTACAGAAATGTGGAGAGCTATCGGGCCTACAGGAGTTCAAGCAGATGGGGAGGTTGGGAGGGATGGAGCAGTTTACAGGGATAAGGATGTTGATAGGATGGGGTATTTTACACAGACAGGAATGTTTCAGGTGAATGGAGCTGAGTTCAGAGATAAAGTGGGTTGTACAGATTGGAAAAACAAATAGACGTATGGAGGGTAGTCGTCACTGAAGATGTTTATAGACACAGGAAGACTTAGGATCTTCAGATTATTTAGTTAAAGAGGGTGTGGAATCAGAAAGATTCTCCAAGTGAAAAAGACAGCAATTTTGGTTGGAGATAGTTTCGCAGATTAGGGAGCATTAGTAACCTCCTCCAGTTTGGTCAGAGTGGGAAGGGTTGTAGGGGAGGGTGATGTTTACACATGGAAGAGCTGGAGAAGATTATGGAAATGAGTAGATGGATGGAGACACTGGAGGAGCTTACATTAACAGGGTGGGTTTGGGCAATGAAAAGCTATCACATAGATAGTGGGTCTTGTAGGAACTGTATTGGAAGAGTCACAGGCATTGGAATGACTTCTGCAGATTGGGAGTGTTATAGGGACTGAGAGGATTGTAGGGTCTCCACAGATTGATCGTGTCTTTAAGAATATGTAGATATGGAAATCTTAAACACCATGCATGCAGCCTTCATTTCAAGACCAGACCCGCATTTTCCCTCATCACCCTGCCAGATTTTCCCTTTACCCCAATGGGGCATACTGGTCAGTGGGCGACACGGTGGCACAGTGGTTAGCACTGCTGCCTCACAGCGCCAGAAACCCGGGTTCAATTCCCGCCTCAGGCAACTAACTGTGTGGAGTTTGCACGTCCTCCCCGTGTCTGCGTGGGTTTCCTCCGAGTGCTCCGGTTTCCTCCCACAATCCAAAGATGTGCAGGTCAGGTGAATTGCCCATGCTAAATTGCCCGTAGTGTTAGGTAAGGGGTAAATGTAGGGGTATAGGTGGGTTGTGCTTCGGCGGGGCGGTGTGGACTTGTTGCGCTGAAGCGCCTGTTTCCACACTGTAAGTAATGTAATCTAATCTGTGATTCTTGAGATCAAGAATCCCTGATCTTTGAAAAACCTCCCATTTGCCAGTCGCTCCTTTTCCTTCAAACAGACTCACCCAATCGATTAGAATAGTAATGTGGAGGTGCCGGTGTCGGACTGGGGGTGTACTAAATTAAAAATCACCCGACACTCAGTTCCAGTCCAACCGGTTTATTTGAAAGCACTAGCTTTCAGAACACTGCTTCTTCATCGGGTGGTTGTGGAGCACAATCCTAAGGTACAGAATTTATAGCAACAGGATGGCAGTGTCATGGAATATAATATCAAACAAATTTAGTTTAAGCCTTCCATCTGTTACAGTGATCACCAGCGCTTCCAAAGCGAGTTGGATTATAACTGGGAGTTGTGCAATTTTAAATTCACAGCATTGACGCTGGCCAGATCCTGCAGAATGGGCCCAAACCTGGCCCTGTTCCAGTATTCCTCTTCAATTTGTGGACCTGCTGATTTTTTTCCATAACTATGGTAAAACGAAGACAGTTGTGGGCATGGACCCAAAGTGCTCTCTGAATGACAGTTCAGTCACTTGCCCGACCTTGTTTTCTGAGGGGAGGTCCAGTGTTGCGCCTGCCTGAGTAGTGCAGGGCCCTCTGCATATTGATTTAGGAACCTTCCTTGGACACATTTGAACAATTGCTCTTGGTCCAGGTCTTTTTATACTCGAGGTGGCCCAGTCAATACAGGGAATATTAAAATCTCCAGCCTGCACTCCTCTATTATTCCTATAGTTATCTGCAATCTCTCTATACAGCTGCTCCTCCGGTATCTGTTGGGTCTACAACAGTCTACAATACCTTCCCGACAAAGTGACCACCCCCTTCTTCTTTCTGACTTCCAACCATGTGGAATTTTAAATGAATATATGTTTTAAAAATTGGAATTAACAATCCATAAATAAGTATTGATAAAAATGCAAACACTTGACCTTCAGAGAAAGACAACAGTTCACTCTCATGTGGTCTGCATGACATACCCACAGCAAAGTGTTTGCCTCTCAATGACCCTGTGAAATGGGCGAGCCAGCTGCTTAGCTGAAGGGAGGCAAGGGATGGGCAATAAAATCTCGTCAGCCAGAGACACCCATATCCCATACCTGATTTTTTAAAAAATCCATTCAGATTGGTCCCAGCTCAGTTACAGTTGAACAATGTTCTGGCCAATCACATTGGTAGAATTATGGACAGGGCTTTAAACTGACAGAGAGGATGCAGGGCCAGGCTTCAGGTGAAAGGAGCTCTCCAAATCCAAAGACAAAATGTGAAGCATCAGAGCAGCATGGGAATGTGACTGAAGACAACAGAAGGGAACAGGATGAGACAAAGATTAACTAAAACTGTAGATCAGCAAATCCATTTGTGACAGGAAATTGTGGGAACGAGTAAATTATGTTTTTTATTAGAGAGATGTGGTTACAGGGCGAACAAAAGGTGGGACATAAATATTCAATGGTTTACAACCTTGTGCAAATTCAGGCAAAATGGACGACGCTAACAATAATGGGTAAGAAAGGCATTACAGAGAAAGCATTTGGCATCAGATCATTAAGTAGAGTAGAGTCAGGCTGAATGTAAATTCTGGTTCCTACTTGCCAAGGACACAAGCAGCAGAACAGTTTTAGACCACCCACCAAACAGCATTTCATGGCTCGTCCCCGCAATAAATAGGAATTCATTGGAATTTTTAATACAGGCATGGTGAACATTTAGTGAAACGTCAATATTCGCAAAGTCTGGGACAATCACACTGACAACAGTGATATTGGAAGAGGAGTTCAGAGAATTTTTTTCAGTGTTTCTTAGAATAACACATTGTGCAACTGGTGAGGGACATAACTGTCTAAGAGAGACTGTTGTGTGATAAAACATAGTTAATGACTAATGTCACCTGGAGAGATCCTCTGGGAAATTGGGATAAAGTGCAGATTAAAGAAATATAAAGTTTAAAGTGAATCACAGAAATGACAACTAGAAACAAAAACAGCCAATTACATGAGTTGGAGAGGAGAACTGACCAAGATAAACAGGCTAAACAGAATGAAATATGTGTCTGGAAATGAACAGTGTAAAACATTTGAACGAACAGTGTAAAACACTCAACAAATGGACATTCCACTGAAACAGACAAAAACTCAGCAAGAAATCCCCACCGCTCCCTCACTCAGAACAAAATGGATCATATTACATTATGAGGCTGAGAAGATCACCACAAAGTACTTAAAATCCTGAAGTGAGAGAGAGATTTAGAGTAAGATTTAAATGGATTGCAATGGGTCTGCTCGCAGGAGGAGGGCAATGGGAAGGGGAATCGTTGTCAGGGTTTATTGACACAATACGAACATGGAGAGGTGAAGGTGCTGGAGGTGGTGAGAGTGTTACAGAGAGTGGTCAGGGTCTGAACGGTGTTACAAAGCCAGTACGAATTGCTACAGCTGGAGGGGTTTGCCGAGGTAGGGAGGGATATATGTAATTTTATTTATTCATTCATGGGATGTGGGTGTCACTGCCTGGACTAGCATTCTTTGACCCCATGATAATTAACCAGAGATTGCTGGGGCCCTGGTGGATATATATATAATACTTTGTTGGCCACAGGTGAAGTGCTGAATGACTGGAGGATCGCTAATGTGGTTCCTTTGTTCAAGAATGACAGCAGGGAGAGGCCAGGTAATTACAGAGCAGATAGTCTGGCAGCAGGGGGAGGGAAATTATTGGAAACAATTGTGAGGATGAATCAACACTTGCAAAGGTAAAGATCAACTCGGTTTAGTTATCACGGATTTGGCAGAGGAAGATACTGTCTGAGGAATTCAGTTCAGATTTTTTGAAATGGTGCTTAAGTATATTGATGAAGGCTGTGCAGATGATGTAGTTTACATGGATTTGAATAAGTCCTTAAACAAGATCCAACATGGAAGGTTGGTCAAAAAGGACTGGGTTCCAAGGCAAGTTGGCAGATTGCATGCAAAATTGGTGGATAGAATACTTTCACCACCGGGTGTACCACAGGGATCTGTGCAGGAACCATTGAACATTAATAACTCGGATGTGAAAGCAGAAGGTATCATTAGTTCATTTGCAGATGACATGAAAGGTGAGGGTGTTGTTCACAGTGAGGAGGAAGGTCTCCGTCTGCAGTCCGACGTCGATCGCATGATAATCTAAGCAGAGTTTAGTTCTGATTGAAGTGAGGTAATACTCTGTGGGAGGTACGTTAAGCGAAGTACAGACATAATAAACGGTAGGTCCTTGCGGAGTACTGAGGAATACAGGAACCATGGTGGACAAGTCCATAGATCCCTGAAGGAGTTAGCACAGGTTGACAGGGTGGGAAAGGCACCCCAACTGGTAGCGGGAGAGGGACCCATATCCTGGTGGGGTGAATTGCTAGAGCTGCTTGAGAGGATATCACCTTGTCTGGCAGGATTTTGGATCTTAAATAAACGTACGGCCAGGAAGATGATTCAGGCTGGTACACGAGTTAAAGCCAGCAATTTCAGCAGACAAGGCAGGCAAGAACATAGCAGGGAATGGGGGAAAACTGATGACTAACTGCATTTATTTCATTGCACGGGGCCTGAGAGCTAAGGAAGATGAACTCAAGGCATAGATTGGAACATGGGACTGGGATATTATACTTATTACAGAATCACAGATGAGGGAGGGGCATGACTGGCAGTCTTTGTTGCAAGGCAGAGATGCTACACGAAGGGGAGGCACGGGAGGACGTGTGGTGGTGGGTTTTGATTGCATGAATCATCACAGCAGTACTTAGAGAGGACATTCCTGTGAAGTTATGTTAGTGGAACAGAGAAATAAGAATGGGTCATCACTTTGATACGATCGGACTGCTGACGCCGAATACTCTGTGGCAGACTGAGGAACAAATATGTCGGGACATCTTAATTATCAACCATGTAGACAACGCTGACTGATCTGCCTTCATCTATCTCTTGGTCAACTCCTCGAAGAGTCAATCCGGTTTGTTAAACATGGTTTCCCACTCACAAAGCCATGCTGACTATTTCAAATCAGCCCTCGCCTTTCCAAATATATGTAGCTCCTTTCTCTCAGAATCTCTGCCATCAACTTACCCAGCACTAGCTCACTGGGCTGTGATTTCCTGGCGACTCACTGCAGACCTTAAGTGATGGAAAAGCATTAGCCACACTCCAGTCTTCCGGTAACTCATTGTGTCTGTTGATAATATAAATATCTCTGTTAGGGCCACTGGAATCTCTTCCCTAGCTGGATGTCCTGAAACGGTTAAAGGTGAAAAAATGACCAGGAACTGATCAGGTGTACCAGAGAACTCTGTGGGAAGCTAGAGAAATGATTGCTGGGCCTCTTGCTGAGATATTTGTACAATCAATAGTCACGGGTGAGGTGCCAGAAGACTGGAGTTTGGCAAAAGTGGTGCCACTGTTTAAGAAGGGTGGTAAAGACAAGCCAGGGAACTATAGACCGGTGAGCCTGAACTCAGTGGTGGGTAATTTGTTGGAGGGAATCCTGAGGGACAAGATTCACATGTATTTGGAAAGGCAAGGACTGTTTAGGAATAGTCGACATTGTTTTGTGCGTGGGGAATCATGTCTCATAAACTTGATTGAGTTCTTTGAAGAAGTAACAAAGAATATTTAGGAGGGCAGAGTGATAGATGTGATCTATATGGGCTTCAGTGAGGCATTCGACAAGGTCCCCCATGGGAGGCTGCTTAGCAAGTTTAGATCTTATGGAATACAGGGAGAACTAGCCATTTGGATACAGAACTGGCTCAAAAGGTAAAGACAGAGAGTGGTGGTGGAGGGTTGTTTTTCAGACTGGAGGCCTGTGACCAGTGCAGTGCCACAAGAATCAGTGCTGGGCCCTCTACTTTTTGTCATTTACATAAATGATTTGGATGCGAGCATAAGAGGTATAGTTAGTAAGTTTGAAGATGACACCAAAATTGGAGGTGTAGTGGACAGCGAAGAGGGTTATAACAAGATCTGGACCAGATGGGACAATGGGCTAACTGGCAGATGGAGTTTAATTCAGATAAATGCGATGTGCTGCATATTGGGAAAGCAAGTCTTAGCAGGACTTATACACTTAATGGTACGGTCCTCGGGAGTGTTGCTGACCAAAGAGACCTTGGAGTGCAAGTTCATAGCTCCTTGAAAGTCGAGTCGCAGGTAGATAGGATAGTGAAGGCTGCATTTGGTATGCTTTCCTTTATTGGTCAGAGTATTCAGAACAGGAGATGGGAGGTCATGTTGCGACTGTACAGGACATTGGTTTGGCCACTGTTGGAATATTTTGTGCAATTCCGGTCTCCTTCCTATCAGAAGAATAGTTGTGAAAATTGAAAGGGTTCAGAAAAGATTTACAAGGATGTTGCGAGGATTGGAGGATTTGAGCTACAGGGAGAGGCTGAACAGGCTGGGGAGGTTTACCCTGGAGCTTCGGAGGCTGAGGGGTGACCTTACAGAGGTTTACAAAAGTATGAGGAGCATGGATAGGATAGGATAAAGAGACAAAGTATTTTCCCTGGGGTCACGGAGTCCAGAACTCGAGGGCATAGGTTTAGGGTGAGAGGGGAAAGATAAAAAAGAGACGTATGGGGCAACTTTTTCACGCAGAAGGTGGTACGTGTATGGAACGAGCTGCCAGAGGATGTGGTGGAGGATGGTAGAATTGAACATTTAAGAGGCATTTGAATGGGTATATGAATGAGAAGGGTTTGGAGGAATATGGGCCAGGTGCTGGCAAGTGGGACTCGATTGGATTGGAATATCTGGTTGGCATGGACGGGTTGGACCGAAGGGTCTGTTTCCATGCTGTACATCTCTATGACTCCATCACTCATGGAG
Organism: Chiloscyllium punctatum; assembly: GCF_047496795.1. Lineage (NCBI taxonomy): Eukaryota > Metazoa > Chordata > Chondrichthyes > Orectolobiformes > Hemiscylliidae > Chiloscyllium > Chiloscyllium punctatum. Next base: position 124,263,116 of record NC_092744.1, on the reverse strand, counting down.
GTTGTAGAAATAAACTGTGTGGTCGCATCTGGAGGAGAGTAAAGGTATAAAGGTTTGCAGTTACCGAAGGAAATTACATCAATCGAGACCAGCAGAGTTTACAGAGACTGAGTGCGTTTTAGAGACAGGAAGAGTTCATAGTCATTAGAAATGCAGAAACTAATTTATGAGAGAAGCAGGGTCACTCTGCTTTGTGCCCAGAGACAAGGAGGAGTCTAACAGCTGGAGGAGGTTACGAAGGTACAGAGCATTTTTGTTGTCGTGATGGGGAAGGTTACAGAGATCATGAAGGTAGTAGGAGTTCAAAAAAGTCACAAAGACAGCGAGGTTTTCAGGTCTGGAAAGGACTACACTGACAGGGATGGGTTAAGGAACTGAAGAGCTGTTTTTCTTCAGTTAAGGAGAGATGTGACAGAACCCGGGATTAAAGGCAAAGTCAGAAACTTGGGGAGTTTTACTGATATGAGGAGCTTACAGGGATAGGCAGGATTGTCGGGGCTGATAGAGAGAGGGGAAGTGGTATCGAAGAAACAGACAATGGAGAAACTGACAGACATAGGGAGGGCTCTGTGGAACAGATGAATTTACAGACAAGATGGAGACAATGAAGCCTGAGAATTTTCTCATGTTCCTTGCCCAGCATTGTTCCGACATCATGCCCTCAGGGTCTGAATTAAAGTCCACTAACTCCTCCCTGTGCTGTTTACTGTGAATGATCTTACCGGCAGCAGGATTTACTGAAGGCTCCAGATCTCACTCTCCATCTCTCTCTGGCTGACCAACTGTCTTCAACGTGGTGATGGACGAGACTGGAATTGGGAATTCTGCTGAGTCCGGGACATCAGGAAGACCTACAGGAGACAGAGAAGTAGACAGAATGGGAAATTAGACTAATGCAATGAAGGTTACACATGGAGAATGCCACTGAGTCCCACAGAGATCCTGAAATTCCCAGTCTCCATCCATGGCCTGTGCAGTTGCTTCCCTCTGGAGTGGGGAATGCTGTTGGCTCAGGATTTGCAGTAACTGCAAGAGTGAGAGACACTGACAGAGACAGCAATTCGACCCACACAGTGAGGGATATCACATGGAATGAGACAGTGATATCAGCAGAGTGCAGGAATGTATCAGGATCACACAATGGTATCATCAGAAGTGGTTCTGACCAGTGAGCACTGCTACCAGTACTCAGGGAGGACTGAGCTATTTTATTGGGGTAGGCTCCTCTGGTACCAGGATTATGCAGTGTGCCATAAACGGACACAGATGAGGAGGGGGACAGGTCTGAGGTGAATGGAAATTCCCAAGTCCAAAGAGAAAGGTTGAAATATTGGAACACCTTGGAGATGTGAATGAAGACCAAAAGAAAGAAACAGTAAGGGACTGAGTTTAATGAAAATACGACAGTGTCAAACAGATTTGTGACAGGAAATTATTGGTTATAATAAAGTAAATGCCATTTCCGCCCTTCACAATTCCTCATACACCACAAGTGACATCACTTCCGCCCCTCACATCATCGCTGATGTCACACACTCAGTGACTTCCTCGCCCCCCCACTGCTGTGTTTGCCACCACTTCCACCCCCACCAACGCCACTCACCTGCATTCTGCTGACACAACCGCCTGGTCCCACCATCACCATCCCTGCCCCCAGATCCCTGAGGGGAACACCACCCCTGCTCATGACTCCATCCCCATTCCCCCTAATACCACACCCACTCCAGTTACAGGCTCAGTCGCCTCCCCCAGCTCCACACCTACGCTTGGTCCCAGCTCCCAGTCCTGCCGAGTGTTCACCATTCCCCCTGACCTCCCCGTCACTGAGGACAAATGATCAGTCCTCAGCAAAGGCCTCACCTTTATCCCCCTCCGTCAACACAGCAATGAATTTACACGCCGTGACATCGAACACTTCTTCCACTGCCTCCGCCTCAGAGCTAACTTTTACAATGAAGACTCCCGCCTATTTTCTGAGGTCCCGTTTGGCGGCCTCCAATACACTCCGTCACCTGGACATCCCACGCTGGCCTATTACCTGCCTTCGATTTCTTCATTTCCAACTTCCACAGAGGCATTAACCGCCTCAACCTATCTACCCCCTCCACCACTCCAAACTCTCAACCGCACAACGTGCAGCCCTCCACTTCCTCTGCTCCAATACCGACCACACCATCAAACCAGCAGATAAAGAGGGTGCAGTGGTAGTCTAGTGCACTGACCTCTACACCGCTGAAGCCATGATGCCAACTCAAAGACACCTCCTCCTACCACCCCCTCTACCATGACCCACCTCCCATCACCAAACCGCCATCCCCCAGAGCATACAGAACCTCATCACCTCAGGAGGAGATCTCCCACCCACAGCTTCCAACCTCATTGTCCGGGATCCCCCACTGCCCGGAACTACCTCCTTCCCAGGATCCACAAGCCTGACCACCCTGGCCGACCCATTATCTCAGCATGCTCCTACCCCATCAAACTCATGTCTGCCGACCTCTACATTGGCCTATTCCCCCATTCCAGGAACTACCCACATTCGTTCGAGACACCACTCACACCCTCAACTCCTCCAAGACTTCCGTTTCCCTGTCCCCCGACGCCTCATCTTCACAATGGATATCCAATCCCTCGACACCTCCATCCACCATGACCAGGACCTTCAAACCCCCCGTTTGTTCATCTCCCGACGTCCACAACAGTTCCCTTCCACCGACACTCTCATTCGTTTGGCTGAACTTGTCCTCAGCCTGAACAATTTTTCCTTTAAATCCTCGCACTTCCACCAGACCAAAGGGGTTGCCATGGGCACCCGTATGGGCCCCAGCTATGCCTGTCTCTTTGTTGGCTCCGTAGAACAGTCCATCTTCCGTAGTTACAATGGCACCAATCCCCACGTCTTCCTCCGCAACATTGAGCAATTCATCAACTTCATCAACACATTCCAGCCTGACCTAAAATTTACCTGGACCATCTCTGATACCTCCCTCCGCTTCCTGGACCTCTCCATCCTCATTAATGACAACCGACTTGACACAGACTTTTTTTACAAACCTACTGACTCCCACAGCTACCTAGATTATATATCTTCCCACCCTACCGCCTGCAAAATTCCCACCCCCTTTTCCCAATTCCTCCACCTCTGCCGTACCTGCTCCTAGGTGGGCCAGTTCCACCACAGAACACATCAGATAGCCTCCTTCTTTTGAGATCGAAATTACCATTCCCACGTGGTAAAAGATGCCCTCCAACGCATCTCGTCCACATCCCACACCTCCGCCCTCAGACCCCACCCTTCCAACCGTAACAAGGACAGAACGCCCCTGGTGCTCACCTTCCACCCTACCGACCTTCGCATAAACCAAAACATCTGCCGCCATTTCTGCCACCTCCAAACGGAGCGCACCACCAGGGATATATTTCCCTCCCCACCCCTGTCCACTTTCCGCAAAGACCATTCTCTCCCTAACTACCTGGTCAGTTCCACGCCCCCCCCCCAAAACCCACCCTCCCTTCCTGGCACCTCCTCCTGCCACTGCAGGAATTGCAAAACCTGCGCCCACACCTCTCCCCTCACCACCATCCAACGCCCCAAAGGAGCCTTCCACATCCAAAGTTTTACCTGCACATCCACTAATATCATTTATTGTATCCGTTGCTCCCAATGCAGTCTCCTCTAGATTGGGGAGACTGGACACCTCCTAGCAGAGCACTTTAGGGAATATCTCTGGTACACCCGCACCAATCAACCCCACCACACTGTGACCCAACACTTCAACTCCCCCTCCCACTCTGCCGAAGACATGCAGGTCCTGGGCTTCCTCCACTGCCACTTCCTCACCACCCGACACCTGGAGGAAGAACGCCAAACCTTCCGCCTCGGAACACTTCAACCCCAGGGCATCAATGTGGACTTCACCAGTTTCCTCATTTCCCCTTCCCCCATCTCACCCCATCTCCAGCCTTCCAGCTCAGTACTGCCCTCATGACCTGTCCTAATGGCCTATCTCCCTTCCCACCTATCCATTTCACCTTCGTCTCTGACCTATCACACCAATCCCTACCCTCATTCACCCATTGTACTCTTTGCAACCTTACCCCATCCTCCACTCTGACCGTTCACCTTCTTCCACACTCCATTCACCTATTGTACTCTTTGCTACTTTCTCCCCATCCCCACCCCCCTCTCATTTATCTCCCCACTTTGCAGGGTCCCGGCCTCTGTTCCTGATGAAGGGCTTTTGCCCGAAACATCGATTTTCCTGCTCCTCGGATGCTGCCTGACCTACATTGTTTTCCAACGCCACTATAATCTTGACTCTGGTTTCCAGCATGTGCAGTCCTTGTTTTTTTATCTTATTGGAGGAGTAGACGACCGAGATAAGGCATGTTGTATACACTGAAGCAAGTTAAAGCGGTAGGGATGCTGGTCTGGAATGCAGTACATTTCAAATATGTGGAGGGACTATCGGGAAGGGAAGAGGTTACAGCGATAGGATCTGTTATAGGAATTAAAAATTATTGAAGACACTGGACCACAAGACATGCCATAGATACACTGTTGTCGAGGAGTGAGTTTTAATACAACAGAACTTACATTGGGGTGGTGATTGAGCCTGGGGTGTGTGTGTGTGTGTACTGTGCTCCCCTCCAGCACTGTATCTATGTCATGTTGTGTTAACAGATGTTTGTAGCCCTCTGTTTGTTCTTTGCTCTGTGCACTGTGGGTGATCTTACCTCATGACAGGATTTATTGAAGGCTCAAGATCCCCTTTCCCTTTGTCTCTCTCTGGCAGACCAACTGCGTTCAATGAGGTGATGGACAAATCATCCAGCCGCTGGAAAGGCTATTGATTCAGGACTTTCCTGAGTCACTTCAGGAGACAGAGAAATAGACAGAATGGGAAATTAAACAGATGCAGTGAGGGTTACACATGGAGAATGGCACTGAGTTCCACAGAGATCTGGAAAATGGAGCGATATTAAGTAATAGACCCAGTTTGCTGGAATATGTCAGGATCACACAACTGTGTAGGAAGAATGGGTTGAGCTTCATGATGCCCTGGTATCAGTGCTCAGAGATGAGCACCCAGTGAGCAGGTGAAGTGATGGCCTAGTGGTATTATTGCGAGAGAATGTATCCAAAACCTCAGCTAATGTTCAGTGGAGGCAGGATTGAATCCCGCCATCTGAAAAGGAGACATTTGAAATCAATAATTTAAAAAATAATAACTAACATTCCACAAATAAGTATAAAACCATTACTGATGTACAACAAATCCAAACACTTGTCCTTTCGAGAAGGACATCTGCCATCCTCACGTGGTCTCCACGACATCCCCACAGCAAAGGGTTTGCCTCTCAATTACCCTCTGAAATGGCCGAGCAAGACACTCAGTTCAAGGGCTTCTTGGATTGGACAAGAAAGGCTGGTCAGCCAGAGACTCACACATCCCATATCTGATTTTTTAAAAATCTATTAGGATGGTCCCCCTGGAACTGTGCTTGGAGCAATGTCCTGGCCAATCATGTCGGTAGGTTTATGGACAGGGCATTAAACTGACAGAGAGGATGCAGGTGAAAGGAACTTTGCAAATCCAAACGGAAAAGGTGAAACAATGGAACAGCATGGGAATGTGGCTGAAAACAAGCAGAAAGGATCAGGATGGGACAGAGTTTAACTAAAATTATACATCAGCAATAGATTTGTGACAGAAAATTGTGGAAGAGAGAGTAGTATGTTTTTTTTGAATGGACAACATTGCTGCAATAAGGTCGATGGATTTGTGACACACAGGTAAAAGAGATTTAGACACCAGGGAGACATGGATACAGTGTGAACAAAAATATTCAGTGGTTCGTAATCTTGTGCAAACTCAGGCAAAATGGGCAACGCTAACAATAATGGATAACAAAGGTATTACAGAGAAAGCATTTGGCTGCAGATCATGAAGTAGAGTCAGTCTGAATGTACATTCTGGCTACTACTTGCCAAGGACACAAGCAGCAGAACAGTTTTAGCCAACGAACAGCGTTTCCTTGCTCATCACTGCATTAAACAGGAACTGATTGGAATTTTATTAACAAAGGCATTGTGATAATTTTGGAAAACTTCAATATTTGTATAATCTGGGGCAATCACACGGTCAACATTGATATTGGAAGAGGAGTATGGTTATTTATTTTTCAGTGTTTCTTTGAAAAACACATTGTGCAACTGTTAAGGGACATAACTATCGCAGAGCGACCGTATTATGAAACATAGTGGACGAGTAATGTCACATGCAGCGGTACTTCCGGAAATTGTGATAAAGTGCAGTTTAAATAAATATAAAGTTTTAAAGTGAATCACAGAAAGGATAAGCTACAACGAGAAACAAAAATAGCCAATGACATGCGTTTGAGAGGAGAAGTAACCAAAGTAAACAAGCTCAACAGACTGAAATATGTGCCTGTAAATGAACAGTGGAAATATTTGAAAGGACATTGTAAAATACTCAACAAAAGGACACTCGATTGAAATATTAAAAACCTGAGCAAGATATTCCCACTAATCCCTCACTCAGGACAAAAAGAATCATACTAGATTATGAGGCTGAGAAGATCACCAAAAAGTACTTAAAATCCTGAAGTGAGAGAGAGTTTTAGGAGTAAATATTAATGGATTGCAATGGGTCTGCTTGCAGGATGAGGGCTGTGGGAAGGGGAGCCACGGTCAGGGTTCATTGACACAATAGGAACAGGGAGAGGGGAAGGTGCTGGAGGTGGTGAGAATGTTATAGAGAGTGGTCAGGGTGTTACAAAGCCAGGACAGATCGCTGCAGCTGGAGGGGTTTGCAGAGGTAGGGAGGGACATAGGTATTTTTATTTATTCATTCATGGGATGTGGGTGTCACTGTCTGGAACAACGTTCTTTGACCCCTCTGCTAATTACTGAGAGGGTAGCACAAAGTCCGCCATATTGCTGTGGGTCTGGAGTCCCATGTCGGCCAGACCAGGTTAGAATATTTGATGTCCTTCCCTAAAGGAGGTTAGTGAACTAGATGATTTCTTCCTACTGATCAATAATGTTTTAATGGTGGCCCCACCAATGTAGATTACAGCCACAACATGACATCCCAACTCTTAATCTTAATGCTCTCCCGAATGAAGGTAACCATCCCAAATGCCTGCTTCACCATCCTGTCTACCTGTGACACCACATTTCATGAACTGTGTGCCTGGGTCACTGGATCTCTGATTGAAAACACTACCCAGGGCCCGAACAATAACTGTACAAGTCCCACTCTGGTTTGTTTCACCAAAATGGAACACCTCACTTTTACCTAATTAATCTCCATCTGCTATTCTTCAGCCCACTATCCCAGCAGTACTGGTCATGCTATTGTATCATATATAACCTTCTTCACTGTCCACTTTACCACCAATTTCAGTGTCACCCAAAACAATTAGTTACCAGGAAACCAATATTTCCATCCAAACCATTTATCCAAATGACAAACAACAAGGGACCCACTACACCGCTAATCACATGCCTCCAGTCAGAAAAACAACATGTCGCCAACACCCTCTGTCTACAACCATCAAGCAACTTTTGTATCCAGTTCACTAGCTACTCCTGAATGCCATATGTTTTTTACATTGATCTGAGCTTATTACCCAGTTTACCAGACAGAACACAGAACACAGAACAGTTCAGCCCAAGACCCTTCGGACATGATTTCATGCCAACCTTTTATCCAACTGTAAGATCAAACTAACCTACATACCCTTCATTTTACTGTTATCCATGTGTCTGTCCAAGAGTCTATTAAATGTCCCAGATGTGTCTAATTTTACTACCGCCATTGGCAGTCCATCCAACCAGCTACTATTCTCTATCCTCTTATCCATCCTCCATTCACCTTAAAATTACACCCCCTTGTAATAGCCATTTATGCCATAGGAGGAAAAGTCTCTGACTATTCACTCACTCTGTGCCTCTTATCATCTTGTTCACCTCCACAAAGTCGCCCCGCCCCCTTCTCCAATGAAAAAAAGCCTAAGCTCCCTCAACCTTTCTTCGCAACAACTGCCCTCCATTAAAGGCAGCATCTTTTAAATCTCCTGTGTACGCTCTCTAAAACTTGCATAGCCTTCCTGTAAACAGGGGACCAGAACTGAACACAATATTCCAAGTGTGGTCTCACGAGGACGCTAAAAACATGCAGTAAAACCTCATGGCACTTACAGTCAATCCCTATGCCTTTTTAACAACCCTATCAACGTGCGTGGCGATTTTGAGGGATCTATGGGTATGGACCCCATGATCTCTGTTCCTCCACAATGCCAAGTTTTCTGCCTTTCACCCTGTATTCTGTATTCCAAATCGACCTTCCAGAATGAATCATTTCACACTTTTCCAGATTGGACTCCGACTGCCACTTCCAGCCAGCTCTGCGTCCTGTCAATGTCCCTTTGCAACCTACAACAGCCCTCCACATTCCCCACCACTCCACCAAACTTCATGTTATTGGCAAACCTACTAACCCACTCTCCAACATCCACATCCAATTGATTTACAAAAATCACAACGAGCAGTGTCCCAGAGCCGATTGTAATTACAGAACCCCACTGGTCACTGAGCTCCAGGCTCAATACTCTGCATCTGCTGCCACCCTCTGGCTTCTCTGGGACATCCAATCCTGTATCCAGACAGACTGATATCCCTGCATCCCAATTTTCCTTCTTTTCTGAATGAGCAATCAACATATTCTGCCATATCCACAAAGAATTCAATAAGGTTTGTGAGGCCTGACCTGACCCCTCACAAACCCATACGGACTGTAGCTAATTTAGCTATGGTTTTCCAAGTAGTCATAAATCCTGTCTTTAGAGTCCTCGTAAATAATGTGCACACCACAGACATTCGACCAAATCTATAATTCCCAGAATTCTACGTCCATAACATGGCTCAGACTTTACAAATCTTCCCTCCTCTGCCATGTTCCCCAGAAGGGCACTGGAGGGTGGTGGGGATTACAGAGTCAGGGAGGGATATCAGGACAGGAGGATTTTACAGATATTAGGAGGTTTGCAATGCCAAGAGGAGGCTTCAGTAATTGTGAGGTTTCATGGTGATGAAGGCATTTGAGGAGGGAGGGAGGGAGGATTGTACGGAAATGACAGGTTTCACAGTTTAGGTGTTTTGTAAGGACTGTAAGTGGTTACTGAGTTGGGAAGGTTTAAGCACTGGTGGATATTACATAAACATGTGGTTTTAGTTGCAGTGGCAGGAAGAGTATTCAGGAAGCTGGAGAGTATGGGGTGTGAATAAGGTTACACAAATGGGAAGAGTTGTCAGGAGAGCAGGTGTTTACAGATACAGCAATGGTCTGATCTGGAGCAGAGGACCCAGACTGGGAGGGATGTGGGGACTGGAGGTGGTTTCACAGGGAGGGAGGATCATAGAGCCACAGGAGGTTACAGAAATGTGGAGCGGTGAAGGGATGATGGGTTCATGGAGATGGGAATGTTGGGAGAGATGGAGACGTTTACAGTGATAAGGATGTTTGTAGGCCAGGGCTGGAACACAGACAGGGACTGTTTTAGGGAGCTGAGCAGATTACAGAGATAAAGATGTTTGTATCGACTGGAAGAACAAACAGAGAAATGCAGGGTAGTCGTGACTGAAGATGTTTATAGACCTAGGAAGGCTTAGGTTCTGGGAGTAATGGAGGCTGTGGAATCTGGATTTCTTTTCAGAGACTGGGATAACAATTTTGGTCAGAAACAGTTTCACAGATAAGGGAGCATAGCACAAACAGGAGGAAGTTGTAGGGGAGGGTGACGTTTCAACAGACAGTGGTGTAAGAGGTGGTTAAGGTTATGGAGATGGGTAGATGGTGGAGACACAGGAGGAGCTTACGTTGACATGGGGGTGAACGTGACAGGAGGGTGTTAAATAGATAGTGGGTTTTGTATGGACTGGATTGGGAGACGCACAGGCATGGAGTGGGTTCGACTGATCAGGATTACTGCAGAGACCTGAGAGGATTACATTGATAGGGATGGTGGTCGGATCTCCACAGACTGTTGGTGTTTGGGGACTGGAAGAGATTTGGTAGATAGGGAGGGATGTAAGAGCTGCAGGAGCTTGTTGAAAGTTGAAGAGTTGGAGCAATTTGCAGAAGTAGGTTCCTCAGACAGGAGTGGGTTATAGATAGTGAGGGTTGTGTGGTCTGAGTAAGTCAAAAAGAGGAGAGTTTTCGCGTTTGGAAGAGGTTACATTGACAGGGACAGTTGAATAGACTGAAGCAAAACTGCATGGAGAAGATTACACTGATAGGGCGGTGAGTAGGGTGTGAAGGTGAATACACAGATATGGAGGGTTGTATTGTTAGACGGAGCTGAGAGGGATAGGGACCGATGTAGGGATTTACACAGATAGGGAAGATTGTGGTTTTGGAGAAGGTTACACTGATACAGACAATGTTAGTGAGTATTTAATGGACTACAGAGCAGCTCAGAGAGAATGTATTATGGGGAGTGGAGGAGATTAAAGACACAGAGATAGCTGTCGGGTTGAAAAGAGCTTCTACAGATCCTCAGTGCCGTAAAGCTGGAGGGAGATTATAACAGTGAGTGTTGCCAAGACTTAATTACTTCACTGATATAGAGCAGTTCTCAGCACGTAACTGTCAAAGGGAAGTTGAGACAGTCCAGATGAGTTTTCAGAGATACAAATGTTTTTGGGAATTTCAAGAGGGAACAGTGGTTGGGAGTGCTGTAATAAATGACAATAGTAAAAGCGGGAAGAGGTGACAGACATATAATTCTTTGTAAGGACTGGAGAAGCTAACATAGGCAAGGAGTGTTTTAGAGTCTGGAGGAGATTACTGTGTTAAGGAGAATATTGGGGATAAGGCAAGGTGTAAGAGACGGGGATGTTTGACAGGGCTGGACAATAACATGAATAGAATCGCCATTGTGTGGAACCAGGCCATTCGGCCCATCCAGTCCATTCCAAACTCTGAAGAGCATCTGACCCAGACCCACTCTACCAGTACATTAAACCCTGCATTTCTCGTGGTGAACTTAAAACACACATTCCTAAATATTACAGTCAATTTATGATGGCCAATTCACTGATGGTGCAAATATTGGACACACACACACACACACACACACACACACACACACACAGCAAACACACACAGTAAGGGGGATACCCGCAGACACACAGCGAGGGAAGGACATACGCACGCACACAGTGAGGGAGATACCTGCAGACACACAGCGAGGGAAGGACATGCACACGCAAATCGAGGAAGGGACACACACAGCGAGGAAATGACACACACACAGCGAGGGGGGACACGCACTCACGCAGCGAGGGAGGGACACGCACACACGCAGCAAGGGTGGGACACACACACGCAGCGAGGGAGGGATACACACACAGCGATGGAGGGATACACACACACACAGCGAGGGAGGGACATGGACACACACACACAGCGAATAGGGGGACATACACACGCACACACAGACAGAATGAGGGAGGGACACGCACACACACGTCAAGAAAGGGATACTTACACACAACGAGAAAGAGACACGTACACACACAGCGAGAGAGGGACACGCACACAGCGAGGGACACACACACACACACACACACCCCAAGGGAAGGACACGCACAGACATGCAGCGAAGGGACACACAAACACAGACACAGTGAGGGAAGGACATGCACACACAGACACAGTGAGGGAAGGACATGCACACACAGCGAGGGAGGGACACGCACACACAGTGAGGGAAGGACAACCACACACACGTATGGTGAGGGGAATACACGCAGACACACAGTGAGGGAGGGACACGCACATACACTGCAAGGGAGGGACACACACACACTGTGAAGGAGGGACAAGCACACACATTTCGAGAAACTGTGCACGTGCACAGAAATTGAGAGGGGGCACGTACACACAGCGAGAGGGGACACACACAGACGTGGCAAGGGTGGGACACACGCACACAGCAAGCTGGTCACACACTCACACAAACAAGGGACGGATACACACACATAGGCAAAGTGAGGGAGGGGCATACACACACAAACACAGAGCAAGGGAGGGACATGCACACACGTTTACACAAACACAAGGGACGGACACACACGCAAAGCAATGGAGGGACACGCACACATACACACTCACACACAAACACAGAGCAAGGGAAAGACATGCACACAAGGGAAGGACACACATGCAAAGCGAGGGAGGGACACGCACAGACACACACAAACACACACACACACAGCAAAGGAGGGGCACATGCACACACAGTGAGTGAGGGACACAAACACACAGCGAGGGAGCGACATACAAACACACTGTGAGGGGGTTACCCACAGACACACGAGGGAGGGACACGCACACAGAGCGAGGGAGGGGGACACGCACACACAGAGCGAGGGAGGGATATACACACACATACAGTGAAGGAAGGGACACACACACACACACACACGTCGAGGCGGAGGGCATGTGCACAGAAATTGAGAGGGGCACACACACACAGCGAGAGGGGACACACACAGACACGGAAAAGGTGGGACACGCACACATAGCGAGGGAGGAACACACACACACAGCGAGGGATGGACACGCACACACAGCGAGGGATGGACACGCACACACAGCGAGGGATGGACACACACACACAGCGAGAGAGGGACACGCACACATCAAGGGAGGGATACGCACACAGCAAGGGAGGGACACGCACACAGCAAGGGAGGGACACGCACACAGCAAGGGAGGGAGTGAAACGTACACACACACAGTGAGAGAGTGACACACACACACACACACACACACACACACACACAGAGCCAGGGAGGGAAGGTCTTGCACACACACAGAGCAAGTGAGGGACACACACACACAGCAAGGAAATGACATGCACACACACAGCGATGGAGGGTCATATACAAACACACACAGCGAGGGAGGGACACACACACACACACACAAGTTAAAGAGTGACAAGCACACAAATGGCGAGGGGAAGGAAATGTGCACAGAATGTGAGAGGGAGCACGCACTGACACAGTGAGAGAGGGACACATGCACACACAGCAAGGGGGGGCTTGCACACACACAGCGAGGGGGTATACACAAAGAGTAAGAGGGGGACACATGCACATAGCGAGGGAATGACACGCACACACAGCAAGAGGGACACACACACACACACACACACACACAAAGCGAGGGAGGGACATGCACGCATACACAGAGGTAAGAGGATACACGCAGACACACAGCGAGTGAGGGACACACACACACACTCACACAGCGTGGGAGGGACACACAGGCACAGTCAGGAAGTCACACACACACACACAGCGAGAGAGGGACATACATACTCACAGCAAGACGGGGACACACACAGCGAGGGAGGGACACGCGCATGCGCAAGCACACAAATACAGACACACAGTGAGAGTGGGACACGCACACACACAACCAGGGAGGGACATGCACATCCAGCGAGGGAGGGACACACACAAACACACAGAGGGACAGAAGGACATGCACACACACAGCGAGGCAAGGACATGCACACACACAGCGAGGGAAGGATATAGACAAACACACAGAGCGAAAGGGGGACACGCACATAAACAGCAAGGGAGGGATATGCACACACACAGGGAAGGAGGAACAAGCAGACGCACGGCGAGGGGAGGGCATGTGCACAGAAATTGAGAGGGGTCACGCACAGACATGGCGAGGGAGGGACACACGCAACACAGCAAGGGGGGACAGGCACTCACACAGCGAGGGGCGATGTGGACACACATTGGTGGGGATGTGCACAAAGAGCATGGGAAGGACACAAACAAGGGAACGACACACACTCACAGAGCGAGGGAGTGACACGCGCACACACAGCAAGAGGCACACACACACTCATGCACAAAGCAAGGGAGGGACACACACACACACAGTGTGGGAGTGACATGCAGTGAGGGAAGGACACTCACATATACTGTAAAAGTGTCACACATACTCACTGCAAGAGGGGACATGCACACACAGCGAGGGATGGACACGCTCATGCTCAAGCACACATATTCAGACACACAGCGTGAGAGGGACACGCACACACATAGCCAGGGAGGGACATGGACACACGCAAACATACACACAGATCAAGAGAGGGACACGCTCACAAACAGCGAGGGGGAGACAAATGCACACACAGCAAGGGAGGGCCACGCACACACACACACACACACACACACACACACACACACACACACACACTGCAAGAGTAACACACACACACACTGCGAGGGAAGGACACTCACATTCATTGCAAGAGGGACACACTTTTTCACAGCAAGAGGGGGACACGTACACACACAGCGAGTGAAGAACACGCACATGTGCAAGCACACAAACACAGACATACAGTGAGAGAGGGGCACGCACACACACAGCCAGTGAGAGACATGGACACAGACTAACACACACACACACACACACAGCAAGGGTGTAACTCACACATACACAGCGAGGGAAGAACATGCACACACACACAGCAAGGAAGGGACACGCACACACACAGACAGCGAGGGTGGGACCACACACACACAGAGAGCGAGGGAGAGACACACACACACAGAGCGAGGGATGGAAACACATGCACACACACAGAGCGAGGGAGACACACACGCACACACACAGAGCGAAGGAGACACGCACACACACCGACAGCGAGGGAGGAACATGCACACACAGTGAGGGAATGACATGCGCATGAGGACGCACACAAACACAGACACACAAAGTGAGAGAGGGACACGCACGCACACAGGCAGAGGGAGACATGCACACACATATACAGAGCAAGAGAGGGGCACGCGCGCACACAGCGAGGGAGCGACACATGCGCACACAGCGAGGGAGGGCCACGCACACACAAGCACCGTAAGAGGGCTACACCCCCACACACACACAGCAAGTAGAGGAAACTCACACATACACAGCAAGGGAGGGACACGCACACACACAACAAGGGGACACACACACACACACACACACATACACAGAGCAAGGGGGGAACGTACACACACACAGCGAGGGAGACACATACACACGCACAGCGAGGAAGGGACACACACACACACACACACACACACACACACACACAGAGCAAGGGAGGGACACGCACACACACAGCAAAGAGGGACACGCACACGCACACACACACACACACACACAGCAAGGGGGGAATGCACACACACACAGCGAGGGAGACACCCACATGCACAGCAAGGAAGTGACACACACAGCAAAGGAGGGACACGCAGCGAAGGGACACACATACAGACACAGCGAGGGAAGGACATGCACACAGTGAGGGAAGGACATGCACGTGCAGATACACAGACAGCGAGGGACACGCACACAGTGAGGGAGGGACACACACACAGAGCGAGGGACGGACACGCTGAGACACGCAGTGATGGAGGGAGCATAGACACACACAGCGTGGGAGGGACACGTACACACACAGCGAGGGATCAGGCATGTGCACACAAATTGAGAGGGGGCACACAGACGCAAAGCGAGGGACGGACAGGCACAAATACAATCACACACACACACACACACACAGCGATGGAGGGACACGCACATACACACGGCAAGGGAGGGACAAACACGCAAAGCGAAGGACGGACACGCAAACACACACACAGTGAGTGTGATACACGCAGGCACACAGCGAGGGAAGGACATTACATACACTGCGAGGGATGAACACACACACACACACACACACACACACACACAAAGCGAAGGAGGGACACGCACACATACACACACACACACACACAAACACAGAGCAAGTGAGAGACATGCACACACGCACACACACAGAGCAAGGGAGGGAAATGCACACACGCACACATGCACACAAGGGACGGACACACACACGCAAAGCGAGGGAGGGACACGCACAGATACACACACACATAAACACAGAGCAAGGGACAGACGCGTGCACACACAGCGAGGGAGGGATACACACAGTGAGGGATCGACACGCAAACACACACAGTGAAGGGGTTACCCGCAGACACACACAGTGAGGGAGGGACACACACACACAGATATAGTTAGGGGGGACACGCACACACACACACAGCGAGGGAGGGACGGACACACACAGATACAGCGAAGGGGGATACGCGCACTCACACACACACACACACACAGCGAGGGGGACCCGCACATTCACAGCGTGGGAGGGAGACACAATTACATAGACAGAGGGAGGGACACGCACGTAAACACACACACAGAGCAAGGGAGGGATATGCACACACACAGCGAGCGAGAGAAACATACACACAACGCAATGGAGTGACTCACACTCGAACAGCGAGTGAGGGACACGCAGTGTAGGGGGGGAACACAAACACAAACAGCGAGGAAGAGACACACACAGCGAGTGAGGGACTTGCTGAGACACACAGCGAGGGAGGGATGCGCGCACACACAGCAAGGAGGGATACGCACATACTCAGCAAGGGAGGGACATGCACACAGACATGGAAAGAGGGATAAGCAGACACACAGCGAGGGGGAGGGCATGTGCACAAAAATTGAGAGGGACACACGCACACACAGCAAAGGGGGACATGCACTCACACACCGAGGGGAGATGCGCACATACAGTGAGGGTGATATACACAATGAGCAAGGAAGGGACACACACACACACACAGCAAGGGAGTGATACGTGCACACACACTGAGAAAGGGACATGCGCACACAGCGAGGGAAGGACATGCACACACACAGCGAGGTAGCGGCACACACATTCACAGCAAGGGAAGGACACGCGCACATACACACAGAGAGAGAGAGGGAGGGATGGAGATACACACACACAGCGAGGGGGGACACGGACACTGACAGCAAGGGAGGGAGACCCACACACAAAGCGAGAGAGAGACACATACACACAACGTGAGGGAGTGACACACACGCAACCAGCGAGTGAGGGACATGCAGCGAAGGGACACACACACGCACACACACAGAGCAAGCGAGACACGTGCGCACAAAGCGAGGGTGGCACACACGCACACAGCGAGGGTGGGACATGCACACAGCGAGGGGGGACACACACACACAGCGAGGGTGGGACATGCACACAGCGATGGGGGGACACACACACGCACACAGCGAGCGAGAGCTACACAAAAAGTGAGGGAGTGAAACGTACATACACACACACACACACACACGTACACACACACAGAGTGAGGGAGACACACACACACACACACACACACACACACACGGCGAGCGGGAGGGCATGTGCACAGAAATTGAGAGGGGGCACGCACACACACAGCAAGGGGGGACATGCACTCACAAAGTGAGGGGAGATCCGCCCATACAGTGAGGGGGATATACACAAAGAAAACTGGACGGACACACACAAACACAGCAAGGGAGTGACGCCCACACACAGCAAGAGGGTTACACACACACACACAAAGCAAGGGAGGGACACACACACATACACACAGGTAAGGGGATACACGCCAACACGCAGCGAGGCAGGGACACACACACTCTCACACAGAGTGAGAGGGACACACAGACCCACAGTGAGGGAGTGACACGCATATACACACACACACACACACACACACACACCCCCACAAAACGAGGGAGGGAAGCTCACATACACTGCAAGAGGGACACACATACTCACAGCAAGAGGGGGACACGCACACACAGCGAGGGAGGGTCACACGCATGCACAAGTACACAAACACAGCTACACAGCGAGAGAGGGACGCACAAATACACGGCAAGGGAGGGACACACACAGACAGCGAGGGTGGGACCACACACACACACACAGAGTGAGGGATAGACCCACACACATACACATAGTGAGGGGGCGACACATGCACACACACACACAGCAAGCGGGACACACACACAGAGCAAGGGAGGGAAACTCACATATACACAGTGAGGGAGGGACACGCACACATACAGACAGCGAGGGGGCGACACATGCACACACAGCGAGGAAAGGCCACGCACATGCACGTACAACAAGAGGGACACACACACACACAAACAGAGCGAGGGAGCAACATGTACATGAGGAAGCACACAAACACAGACAGACACAGCGAGAGAGGAACATGCACACACAGCGAGGGAGGGACACACATACACACACACACACACACACAAACACATAGTGAGGGAGGGACACGCACGCACACACACACACACACACACACACACACACACACACACACAGACAGCTAGGGGGACACGCACATACAGTGGGGGAGCAACACGCGCATGGGAAATCACACAAACACAGACATTTAAGGCTAGAGGGACACACACACACACACAGACAGGGAGGGACATGCATACACAGCGAGGGAGGAACACACACAAACACACACACAGAACAAGAGAGGGACACACAGCGAGGGAGGGCCACGCACACACACGCACACCAAGAAGGACACACACGCACACACACACACACGCACACACACACACAAACACACAAAGAGCAAGGGGGGAAACTCACACATACGCAGCGAGGGAGGGACATGCACACACACACAGACACACACCACACACAGCGAGGGGACACAATCACACACACACAGCGAGGGTGGACACGCACACTCACAGCGAGGGAGGGAGACACACACACACACACACACACCGAGTGAGGGAGGAACACATACATACAGCGAGAGGGTACGTGCACACTCACAGCGAGGGAGGGGCACACACACACACACACACACACACACGCACGCACATACACACACACACACACACACACACACACAGAGCGAGGGAGGGAAGGACATTCACACTTAGCATGGGAGGGACACACACACACACACACACGCACACTCACACGCGCACACACACAGGGAAAGAGGGACAAGCACAGACAAGGCGAGGGGGATGGCATGTACATAGAAATTGACTCGAAGCCTGTACAAACAGGGAGAGGGTACACGCACAGACATGGCGAGGGAGTGACATGCGCACACACCTCAAGAGGCACACACACACACAAAGCGAGGGAGGGATACACACATATACACACAGTTAAGAGGATACACGCAGACACACAGCCAGGGAGGGAAACACATACTCTCTCTCTCTCTCTCTCTCACACACACACACACACACACAGAGGGAAGGACACTCACATACACTGCAACAGGGACACACATCCTCACGGCAAGAGGGGGACACGCACACAGAGTGAGGGAGGGACACGTGCATGCACAACCGCAAAATTACAGACACACACAGCGAGAGAGGGACACGAAAACACAGCCAGGAATGGACATGCACACACACAGCGAGTGGGGGACACGCACAAACAACGAGATTGGGACATACACACACAGCGATTGAGGCATACACAAACACACACACACAGAGAGCGAGAGAGGGAGGGACACACAACGGACACACACAAGCACACACACACACACACACACACACACACAGCGAGGGTGGACATGCACACTCACAGCAAGGGAGGGAGGCACATACACACACATACACCGAGCGAGGGAGGAACACACACATACAGCGAGAGGGTGCGTGCACACTCACGGCGAGGGAGGGGCACACACACACACACACACACACACACACACACACACACACACACCGAGGAGGGGGACACATTCTCACAGCAAGGGAGGGAGACATACTATCACACACAGTTGAGGAAGGGACACGCACACACACTGCGAGTGAGGAACACGCAGCGAAGGGGGGGAAACACAAACAAAGAATGTGAGAGTGTGACATGTACACACTAGAGTAAGGGAAGCACACACACAGCAAGCGAGAGACACGCTGAGACACGCAGCAAGGGATGGACATGCACACAGCGAGGGAGGGACACGCTCGAACACCCCGAGGAGGGGACACGCACACACTGCAAAGTGAAAGACATGCATACACACACAGCGAGGGAGGGGGACACGCATGCACACACAGCAAGGGAGGGGGACACGCATACACACACGTACATGGCGAGGGGGGGGGAAACACTCGCACACAGCGAGAGAGGGACACGCTCGCACACACCTCAAAGTGAAAGACATGCACTCACAAAGCGAAGGAGGGACAGGCACACACTGCAGCGAGGAAGGATACACACACACTCCAGAGGGAGGGGAACATGCACACACTGCAGAGGGAGGGGGACACGCACACACAGCGAGGGAGGGGGAGACGCTCGCACACAGCAAGGGAGGGACACGCACACACCTCAAAGTGAAAGACATGCACTCACACAGCGAGGAAGGGGGACACGCACACACAGCAGAGGGAGGGACATGCTTACACACAGAGAGGGAGGGGGACACGCACAATCAGCGAGGGAGGGGGACACGCACACTCAGCGAGGGAGGGTCACGCTCGCACACAGCGAGGGAGGCACACCCACACACAGCGAGGGAGGGACACGCACACACAGCGAGGGAGGAACACGCAGCGAAGGGGGGACAACACAAACAAATAATGTGAGACTGTGACACGTTCACACTAGAGGAAGTAAAGCACACACACACACACAGCAAGCGAGAGATGCGCGCACGCACACACACACACACACACACACAGCGAGCGAGGGACACGCTGAGATACGCAGCAAGGGAGGGACATGCACACGCAGTGCGAGGGAGGGATACGCACACACAGCGAGGGAGGGATGCACACCCACAGCGAGGGAGGGATGCACACACGCAGCGAGGGAGGGATGCACACACACAGCGAGGGAGGGACACACACACACACAAAGACAAACACAGAGCGAGGGAGGGAAGGACATGCACACTTAGCATGGGAGGGACACAGACACACACATACACGCACACACACAGGGAAGGAGGGACAAGCACACACACGGCAAGGGGGAGTGCATGTGCATAGAAATTGACACGAAGCCAGTACAAACAGGGAGAGGGAACACGCACAGACACGGCGAGGAAGTGACATGCACACACACAGCAAGAGGGAAACACACACACAAAGCGAGGGAGGGACACACACATATACACACAGTTAAGGGGATACACTCAGACACACAGCAAGGGAGGGACACACAAACACACAATGCGGGAGTGACACTCACATACACAACAAGAGGGACACATACTCGCAACAAGAGGGGGACACGCGCACACAACGATGGAGGGACACGTGCGCATGCACACACACACATGCACAGAGCAAGGGCTAGAAGGACATGCACACATAGCGTGGGAGGGACATACACAAACACACACAGCAAGAGGGGACACGCACAGACACGGCAAGGGAGGGACACACGCACGCACAGCAAGGGGGTCATGCACTCACACAGCAAGGGGAGATGAGCAGACAGTCAGGGGGATATACACAAAGAGCAAGGGAGGGAGACACACACACACAAAGCGAGGGAGGGACACGCACACATACACACAGTTAAGGGGATACACGCAGACACACAGCCAGGGTGGGACACACATAATCTCTCTCTCACACACACACACACACAGAGCGAGAGAGGGAGGGACACACACACACACACACACACACACACACACCCACAGCGAGGGGGGGGGCACATGCACACAGCGAGGGAGGGACACGC
Source organism: Chiloscyllium punctatum (assembly GCF_047496795.1). NCBI lineage: Eukaryota > Metazoa > Chordata > Chondrichthyes > Orectolobiformes > Hemiscylliidae > Chiloscyllium > Chiloscyllium punctatum. Next base: position 124,241,378 of record NC_092744.1, on the reverse strand, counting down.
TCGCACACCGCGAAGAGGGGACACGCACACACTGCAAAGTAAAAGACATGCACACTAACAGCGAGGGAAGGGGACACGTATGCACACACACAGCGAGGGAGGGGTACACGCACGCACACATGTACATGGCGAGGGAGGGGGACACGCTCGCACACAGCAAGAGAGGGACACGCTCGCACACATCGAGGGAGGGACATGTTCGCATACACTGCAAAGTGAAACACATGCACTCACACAGCGAAGGAGGGACAGGCACACACTCCAACCGGGAAGGACACGCACACACAGCGAGGGAGGGAGACACACACACACAGCAGAGGGTGGGACACGCTCGCACACAGCAGAAGGAGGGACATGCTCACACACTGCAGAGGGAGAGACACGCACACACTGCAGAGGGAGGGGGACACGCACACACAGCAAGGGAGGGGGACACGCGCATACAGCGAGGGAGGGGTCACACACACATAGCAAGGAAGGGATCACGCACACACACCGAGGGAGGGGACACGCTCGCACACAGCAAGGGAGGTTCATGCCCACACAGCTATGGAGGGACACGCCCACACAGCGAGGGAGGGACGCAGCCACACAGCGAGGGCGGGACACTCACACACTGCAAAGTGAAAGACGTACACACTGCAGAGTGAAAGACACACACACACTCAGCGAGGGAGGGGGACACGCACACTCAGCGAGGGAGGGGCACACGCACACTCAGCGAGGGAGGGGGACTCGCACGCTCAGCGAGGGAGGGCGATACGCTCGCACACAGCGAGGGAGGGTGACACCCCCACACAGTGAAGGAGGGTAACACGCACAAACTGCAAAGTGAAAGACATGCATTCACACAGCGAGGGAGAGACACGCACACACAGTGAGGGAGGGGGACACGCTCGCACACAGCGAGGGAGGGGGACACGCACACTCGGGTGAGGGAGGGGGTGACGCTCAAACACAGTGAGGGAGGGTGACACGCACACTCAGCGAGGGAGGAGGACAAGCACACATAGCGAGGGGGGACACGAACACTCAGTGAAGGAGGGACACGCTCACACACAGCGAGGGAGGGATACACACAGACAGTGAGGGAGACACGCACACACTGCAGTGAAAGACATGCAATCACACAGCAAGGGGTGACACGCACACACAGCGAGGGAGGGGGACACGCACACACAGTGAGGGAGGGGGGCACACACACACACGCACATGGCGAGGGAGGGGGACACACACTGACAAACATCGAGGGAGGGGTTCACACAGACACACAGCGAGGGAGGGGACACACACAGCGAGGGAGGGATCATGCACACACACACCGAGGGAGGGGGTCACACACAGCGAGAGAGGGGGACACACACAGCGAGGGAGGGGGACACACACAGCGAGGGAGGGGGTCACACACAGCGAGGGAGGGACACACACACACACGCACATGGCGAAGGAGGGGGACACACACACACAGCGAGGGAGGGTGACACACACAGCGAGGGATGTACACACATCCACACACACACACACACACACATACACAGCGAGGGACGGGGACACGCACAGCGAGGAGGGGAACCCGCACAGCGAGAGAGGGGGCCATGCACAACGAGGGAGAGGGACACACGCACAACAACGAGGGAAGGGGAGGGGGACGTGGACGGGGACACACACCGCGATGGTTGGGGACACACACAGCGAGGGAGGGGAACACGCACAGCAAGGGGGGGGACACGCAAACACAGTGAGGGAGGGGGACACACACAGCGAGGGAGGGACACAGACACACACAGACACACACACACACACACACACACACACACACACACACACCGAGGGAGAGAGACACACACACAGCGAGGGAGGGACACACACACACTGCGAGTGAGGGGAACGGGGACGGGGACACACACAGCGAGGGAGGGGGACACACACAGCAAGGGAGGGACACACACACACACAACGTGGGAGGGAGACACACACACAGCGAGGGAGGGGGACACGCACACACACAGCGAGGGAGGGGGACACTCACAGCGAGGGAGGGGGGGCACGCACACACACAGCGAGGGGGGACACGCACAGTCAGCGAGGCAGGGACACGCTTGCACACAGCGAGGGAGGGATACACACAGTGAGGGGGACACGCACACACTGCAAAGTGAAAGACATGCAATCACACAGCGAGGGAGGGGGACACGCACACACAGCGAGGGAGGGGGACACGCAAACACAGCGAGGGAGGGATACACACACACACACAGCGAGGAAAGGGTTCACACACACACAGCGAGGAAGGGGACACACACAGTGAGGGAGGGGTCACGCACCCACAAAGCGAGGGAGGGGGACACACACAGCGAGGGAGGGGGACATGCACACACATACAGCGAGGGAGGGTGACACACACAGCGAGGGAGGGGGACACACACACAGCGAGGGAGGGGACACAAACACACACACAGCAAGGGAGGGGGGCACACACAGCAAGAGCGGTACACACACACACACACACACACACACACAGCGAGGGCGGGGGACACACACACAGCGAGGGAGGGGACACACACACACACAGCGAGGGAGGGGACACAAACACACATACAGCAAGGGAGAGGGTCACACACACAGCGAGGGAGGGACACACACACACACAGCGCGGGACAGACACACACACAGAGCATGAGGGAAACACACAGCAACAGCGACGTGCACACAGTGAGAGAGGGACACGCAAACACACACTCACACAACGAGGGAGGGACACACAGACACACAGTGAGAGAGCGATACGCATACGCACACATACAGTGCGAGGGGAGGACACCCTCACACAATGCATTAGGGCCACACACACACACACACACACACACACACACACACACACACAGCGAGGGTGGGACACGCACTCACAGCGAGGATGGGACATGTGCTCAGAAATCGAGAGGGGACACACAAACACACACACACACAGTGAGGGAGGGACATGCACACACACACACACACACACACCGAGGGAAGGGGACACACACACATATACACACACACACAAACACAGGACAAGGGAGGGACACGTGCACATACAGTGATGTGACTTCTCAGACGTGTAATCATCCAGCTCTCATTCCAGTCTGCTCCCTCACAGGGTCACCATCTCTGTGACTCCCAGGTACAACTTGGCCTCGATCCTCAGTGCTGATTTATATTCTCCCAGGTGTGAGTTAGCCTCAAGCTCCTGCTCCAAGTTGCTCCCTCACCCGGTCACTCCCTCTGTGACTCGGTGCTGATTTCGAGCCTCCTGCTCTGCCTTTTATCCAACTCCAAGTCCCAGTCGGCCTTGACCCTTGCTGCTGATTTATATTCTCCCGCTTTGTGCTGCCCTCGCTCAGGTTCTCTCCCCTTACGACTCCCAGGTAGTGGTAGGCCTCAAGCCTCAGCTGAGATTTATAACATCCCACTCCGCACTGCTCTCTTACAGGATCGCCGTTGTGCCTGGAAGACAGTGGGAAGGAGGAGGATTAGACAGAGCAGAGGGTGTTACAGTGATTGAGGGAGTTGTCGGGGATGAAACAGGTTATCTGGGGAGCTAGGCAGACCTGCAGTAACTAAAGAACGTTACTGGAAGATACAGTGAGAGTTGCAGACACTGAAGAAGGCAAAGGAAATAGACATATGGTGGCTTGTTCATGCCGGAGCTTTGTAGAGTCTAAAGGGCTTTAAAGTTTGGGAGAAGATTTGTAGCTCGGGTGCTCGTTGTTGTGGTTCTGTTCGCCGAGCTGGGAATGTGTGTTGCAGACGTTTCGTCCCCTATCTAGGTGACATCCTCAGTGCTTGGGAGCCTCTTGTGAAGCACTTCTGTGATCTTTCCTCCAGCATTCATAGTGATTTGTATCTGCTGCTTCCGATTGTCAGTTCCAGCTGTCCGCTGCAGTGACCGGTATATTGGGTCCAGGTCGATGTACTTATTGATTGAAACTGTGGATGAGTGCCAAGCCTCGAGGAATTTCCTGGCTGTTTTCTGTTTGGCTTGCCTTTAATAGTAGTGTTGTCCCAGTCGAATTCATGTTGCTTGTCATCTGCGTGTGTAGCTACTAAGGATTGCTGGTTATGTCGTTTCATGGCTAGTTGGTGTTCATGGATACTGATTGTTAGCTGTCTTCCTCTTTGCCCTATGTAGTGTTTTGTGAAGTCGTTGCATGGGGTTTTGCTCATGCTGGGTGTCGGGTCCTTCGTCCTGGTGAGTTGTTGTCTGAGAGTGGCTGTTGGTGTGTGTGCTGTTATGAGTCCTAGTGGTCGCAGTAGTCTGGCTGTCAGTTCGGAAATGCTCTTGATGTATGTTACTTTGGCTAGTCCTTTGGGTCGTGGAATGTCTTCATTCCATTGTCTTTCCCTGAGGCATCTGTGGATGAAATGGCGTGGAGTTTGACCCCACCCCGCAGGTCACCAATAGGATAAACAACACACTGAGAAACCTACAAAAAAAAAGGACAGATAACCAGGTTTGACCTACAGAGAATGAAACTGAAAGCAACGACACCCTCAGATTCTTTGGACGACCGAAAGTGCACAAACTAAACATCCCACTCAGACCCATAGTATCACTACCAGGGGCACCATCACACAAACTGGCTAAAGTCATTTTGACTGGTCATTTGAGTGGGAGCAGCGGCCGAGGAAAAACAAACCCGGGAGACTACAGCTAAGGTAAGACAGTTTGTTTCAAAATTACTTACCTGTAGCGGGCAGCGGTTTTTTTTTTCTCTCTTCACAAAAAGAGCGGGAGCAGCAGAGGAAGTGACGGTAAACAGAGGGGCAGCCGGGAAGGAGAACGGTGAGTATAAATACTCACCCTTTAATCACCAACGGTCATTTGAGTGGAAGCAGCGGCCGAGGAAAAACGAACCCGGGAGACTACAGCTAAGGTAAGACAGTTTGTTTCAAAATTACTTACCTGTAGCGGGCAGCGGAAGTGAGGTTGGAGCGCATAGCTGGGCGGGAAGGCAAGTGATTAGTATTTGAGTGGGTGTGTTCTAGACCCCAGGTCCTACTTCCGTAGGGACTCCCTCCCACCCTTCTCCTCTAACCTAACTTTAAAGTCCACAGGTTATTGACTCAGTGTTCTTGTTTTTGGAGACAGTGTACAGTCATGGCAGCGCAGGTGGTGGAATGTTCCTCCTGCAGGATGTTTGAGGTAGGGGTGACCACCGATACTCCTGCCGACTTCGTGTGCAGGAAATGCAGTCAGATCCTGATCCTCACCGAACGAGTTAGGGAACTGGAACTGGAGCTGGATGAGCTGAGGATTATTCGAGAGGCTGAGAGGGTGATCGATAGAAGCTACAGGGACATAGTTACGCCGGAGAACAGAGGTAGCTGGGTAACAGTTAGAGCTGGGAAGGGGAAGAAACAGGCAGTGCAGGGTTCCCCTGTGGTCGTTCCCCTAAAAACTAAGTATGCAGCTTTGGAAACTGTTGGGGGGGACAGCCTTGCAGGTGTAAGCTGCAGTGAAGGGGTCTGTGGCTCTGAGATTCAGAAGGGAAAGGGGGAGAAGAGGAGAGCGCTAGTTATAGGGGACTCTCTAGTTAGAGGGACGGACAGGCGGTTCTGTGGACATGGGCGAGACTCTCGGATGGTTTGTTGCCTCCCAGGTGCTAGGGTCCGAGATGTCTCGGACCGTGTCTTCAGAATCCTTAAGGGGGAGGGTGTGCAGCCAGAAGTCGTGGTACACATTGGCACCAACGACATAGGTAGGAAGAGGGGTGGGGAGGTCATTCAAGAGCTCAAGGAGTTAGGCTGGAAGCTAAAAGCTAGGACAGACAGAGTCGTCATCTCTGGGTTGTTGCCGGTGCCACGTGACAGAGAGGCAAAGAATAGGGAGAGAGTGCAGTTGAACACGTGGCTGCAAGGATGGTGTAGGAGGGAGGGCTTCAGATATTTGGACAATTGGACTGCATTCTGGGGAAGGTGGGACCTGTATAAACAGGACGGGTTGCACCTGAACCAGAAGGGCACCAATATCCTGGGGGGTAGGTTTGCTAGCACTCTTCGGGGGGGTTTAAACTAATTTGGCAGGGGGATGGGATCCGGACTTGTAGTCCAGCAAGTAAGCTAGCTGTGTGTCAGGATGTCCAAGACTGTAGGGAGGCTGTGGAGAAGGTAGCACTGACAGGGACTACTTGCGGACACAGAGATAGGCTCAAGTGCGTATACTTCAATGCAAGAAGTATCAGAAATAAGGTGGGTGAACTTAAGGCGTGGATCGGTACCTGGGACTACGATGTTGTGGCCATCACGGAAACATGGATAGATGAGGGACAGGAATGGCTGTTGGAGGTTCCTGGTTACATTTGTTTCAGTAAGATTGGGGAGGGTGGTAAAAAAAGGAGGGGGGGTGGCATTGCTAATTAGAAATGGTATAACGGCGGCAGAAAGGAAGTTTGAGGGGGATCTGCCTCTGGAAGTAGTATGGGCTGAAGTCAGAAATAGGAAAGGTGCAGTCACCTTGTTGGGTGTTTATTTTTGGCCCCCCAATAGCAGCAGAGATGTGGAGAAACAGATTGGGAAACAGATTTTGGAAAGGTGCAGAAGCCACAGGGTCGTAGTCATGGGCGACTTCAATTTCCCAAATATTGATTGGAAGCTCTTTAGATAAAGTAGATTGGATGGGGCGGTGTTTGTGCAGTGTGTCCAGGAAGCTTTTCTAACGCAGTATGTAGATTGTCCAACCAGAGGGGGGGCCATATTGGATTTGGTGCTCGGTAATGAACCGGGACAAGTGGTGGGCTTGTTAGTGGGTGAACATTTTGGTGATGGCGACCACAATTCTGTGACTTTCACCTTGGTTATGGAGAGAGATAGGTGCGCACAACAAGGAAGCTTTTACAATTGGGGGAAGGGAAATTACGATGCTGTAAGACAGGATATGAGGAGCATACGTTGGGAGCATAGGCTGTCAGGGAAGGATGTGGTGGAAATGTGGAACTTTTTCAAGGAGCAGATACGACTTGTCCTTGATATGTATGTACAGATCAGGCAGGAAAGAAATGGTCGTGTGAGGGAGCCTTGGTTGACGAGGGTGGTTGAATGTCTAGTAAAGAGGAAGAAGGAGGCTTACATAAGGTTGAGGAAACAAGGTTCAGACAGAGCAGTGGAGGGATACAGGATAGCCAGAAGGGACCTGAAGAAAGGGATTAGGAGAGCTAAGAGAGGGCATGAAAAATCCCTGGCGGATAGGATCAAGGATAACCCCAAGGCGTTCTATGCGTATGTGAGAAACCTGAGAATGACGAGAACGAGGGTAGGTCCGATCAAGGACAGTGGTGGGAGACTGTGTATTGAGTCGGAAGAGATAGGAGAGGTCTTGAACAAGTACTTCTCTTCAGTATTTACGAACGAGAGGGACCGTATTGTTGAAGAGGAGAGTGTGAAACGGACTGATAAGCTAGAAGAGATACCTGTTAGGAAGGAAGATGTGTTGGACATTTTGAACAACTTGAGGATAGACAAGTCCCCCGGGCCTGACGGGATATATCCTAGGATTATGTGGGAAGCAAGAGAGGAAATTGCAGTACCGTTGGCAATGATCTTCTCGTCTTCACTGGCAACTGGGGTGGTACCAGGGGACTGGAGAGTAGCGAATGTTGTGCCCCTGTTCAAAAAAGGGAATAGGGATAACCCCGGGAATTACAGGCCAGTTAGTCTTACTTCTGTGGTAGGCAAAGTAATGGAAAGGGTACTGAGAGATAGGATTTACGAGTATCTGGAAAGACACTGCTTGATTAGGGACAGCCAGCACGGATTTGTGAAGGGTAGGTCTTGCCTAACAAGTCTTATTGAATTCTTCGAGGAGGTGACCAAGCATGTGGATGAGGGTAGAGCAGTGGATGTAGTGTACATGGATTTTAGTAAGGCATTTGATAAGGTTCCCCATGGTAGGCTTATGCGGAAAGTCAGGAGGCATGGGATAGAGGGAAATTTGGCCAATTGGATAGAAAACTGGCTAACCGGTCGAAGTCAGAGTGGTGGTAGATGGTAAATATTCAGCATGGAGTCCAGATACAAGTGGAGTTCCGCAGGGATCAGTTCTGGGTCCTCTGCTGTTTGTAATTTTTATGAATGACTTAGATGAGGGAGTCGAAGGGTGGGTCAGTAAATTTGCAGATGATACAAAGATAGGTGGAGTTGTGGACAGTGAGGAGGGCTGTTATCGGCTGCAGAGGGACTTAGATATGATGCAGAGCTGGGCTGAGGAGTGGCAGATGGAGTTCAACCCTGCCAAGTGTGAGGTTGTCCACTTTGGAAGAACAAATAAGAATGCGGAATACAGGGTTAATGGTAGGGTTCTTGGTCAGGTGGAGGAACAGAGGGATCTTGGGGTCTATATACATAGATCTTTGAAGTTTGCCACTCAGGTGGATAGAGTTTGTAAGAAGGCCTATGGAGTATTATCGTTCATTAGCAGAGGGATTGAATTCAAGAGTCGTGAGGTGATGTTGCAGCTGTACAGGACTTTGGTTAGGCCACATTTGGAGTACTGTGTGCAGTTCTGGTCGCCTCACTTTAGGAAAGATGTGGAAGCTTTGGAGAGGGTGCAGAGAAGATTTACCAGGATGTTGCCTGGAATGGAGAGTAGGTCGTACGAGGATAGGTTGAGAGTTCTCGGCCTTGTCTCGTTGGAACGGCGAAGGATGAGGGGTGACTTGATAGAGGTTTATAAGATGATCAGAGGAATAGATAGAGTAGACAGTCAGAAACTTTTTCCCCGGGTACAACAGTGTTACAAGGGGACATAAATTTAAGGTGAAGGGTGGAAGGTATAGGGGAGATGTCAGGGGTGGGTTCTTTACCCAGAGAGTGGTGGGGGCATGGTATGCGCTGCCCGTGGGAGTGGTAGAGTCAGATTCATTGGCGACCTTTAAGCGGCATTTGGATAGGTACATGGATGTGTGCCTAATCTAGGATAGAAGTTCGGCACAACATCGTGGGCCGAAGGGCCTGTTCTGTGCTGTATTGTTCTATGTTCTATGTTCTATGTTCTATAGAACTACAACAGAAACTGAAAAACCTGATCTGCGGATCCAGACACTCTGTACAGTCAACACAGGAATTCTTGGACATCATCAGAAATACACACATCGACACGGAAGTAACTATGGTCTCATTCGATGTCACAGCACTGTTCACCTCTATCGACAAAACCCTAGCCAGAGAAACAATAGCCAACCTGCTGGACATACATAACAGACAACAAGATGGGGAACTATCAACAAAGACGGTATACTCAAACTACTGGACCTGTGCCTCACAACACACTTCACATTCAACAACCAAATATATGAACAAATCAACGGCACACCCATTGGCTCACCCATCTCTGGAATCATAGCAGAAGCGGTAATGCAATGATTCGAACAAACAGTTTTACCAGAAATTCAAACCAAACTCTGGGTCAGATATGTGGATGACACCTTTGTAATCATTACAATCCGAGAAATAGAGAACACACACCGGAGCATCAACGCCACACTCACAGGAATCCGATTCACGTGAGAGGAAGAAAAGGGCAACCAACTTCCATTCCTAGACGTGATGGTACAGAGAACACCTAACGGAGAATTCACCACAAATGTTTACAGGAAAGTCACACACAGAGACCAAGTCCTGAACTACGAAAGCAACCACCCCAACACACACAAGAAGTTGCATCAAGACACTGTTCAAAAGGGTCACAACGCACTGCAGTCTCCAGAACTGCAAAAAGAGTGAAGAAGAACACCTATACAATGTATTCGCCAAAAAATGGATAACCCCGCAATTTCATTCGGGATTGTCTGTATGGATTTGCTCGACGACTGTCCACTGATATTGATGAGGGCAGTGCAGATGATGTGGTTTACATGGAGTTCATTAAGATCTTTGACAAGGTCCCACACGGAAGGCTGGTGCAAAAGAAGATCCCATGGGATTCAAGGTAAGTTGGTAAATTGGCTCCGCAACTGGTGGAGGGTTGGTTTTGTGATTGAAAACCACAGGGATCTGTGCAAGAGCCATTGATGTTCATTATGGACATTAATCACTCGGATGTGAAAGCAGAAGGTAACATTAGTAGGTTTGCAGATGACATGAAAGGTGAGGGTGTTGTCCAGAGTGAGGGGGATGGACTCAGGCTGTAGTCTGATATCGATCAGATGATTAAGTGAGCAGAGTAATGGCAGATGGAGTTTTCTTCTGATCACTGAGGTAATGCACTGTGGGAAGTCTCATAAATGAATGATATACAACATGAATGGTAGGTCCACCTGGAGTACTGAGGATCACAGGGACCTTGGTGGGCAAGTCCCTGGATGTCTGGAGGTGACAGCACAGGTAGACAAGGTGGGGAATACACCTGAATTGGGAGCAGAGGGGGACCCACATCCTGGTGGGGAACGTTGCTGGAGCTGATCGAGAGGATTTAAACTCGTCTGGCAGCGCTGTGTGACCCCAAAGAGTCGTAAGGTCAGAAAGAAAGTTGAGGCTGGTCCAAATGTTCAAGAGAGCAATACATATAGACAACGCAGGCAAGAACATAGCAGACAATTAGGGAAAACTGGTGGATAGAACGGCAGTTATTTCAATGCAAAAGGCCAGACAGATAAGACAGATGATCCCAGAGCATGGATGGGAACATGGGATTGGGGATACCATAGATATTACAGAAACACAGCTGAGTGGACAATAGGACCAGCAGCTAATGTTCCGTAGACAGATGCTACAGGAAGGATAGAACAGGAGGCAAAACAGGAGGAGAGCTGGTGGGTTTGATTGGGGGAAACATCCCAGCAGTACCTAGAGGGAGTATTCACGTAGGATCGCCCAGTTAAGCGATATTAGTGGAACTGAGATATAAAAAATGGTCATTAGTTTTCTCCGATCGTACGACAGCGATAGACAATGGGAGATGAAGGAGCAAATATGTCAGGAGATTTCAGATATCTCTTAGAATAATAGGGTTGTAATGATAGGGGATCTTAACCGTTCCAAACCTGGACTGGGATTGTTATGGAGTTAAGAATTTGGATGGAAGGAATTTGTTAAGTGTGTTCCGAAATCTCCCAGTCATTATGAAAGTGGCCCAACTGGAGAATGGGTCTAAACCTGACCTCCCCTTGGGAAACAAGGTCGGGAACGGGACTGAGGTGTTAGTTGGGGAGCACTTTGGAAAATTACCACAATTTTATTAGATTAAAAATAGCAATGGAAAAGGACAGGCCTGGTCCACAAGTTCAAGTTACTCAAGGGAGCAAGGTAGCATTAGACAGGAATTTTTAAAGGGGATCTGGGGAGGCTATTTGCAGATAAAGGAAAGTCTGGCAAGTAGGAATATTTTAAAACCGAGATAAAAGGAGCGTTCAGCGCCAGCGTGTTACTGCTCGTGTGCAGCTCAATGCTGACTGAATTAGGAAACACTGGCTGAGTTTCGAGGCTGTGGTCAAGACAAAAAGGGGTCACATGTCAGATATAACTGGCTGACTCAAGGGAATCCCTTCAGGAGCATCGGGGCTGTAGAAATACACCTTGGATGGAAATCAGGAATGTAAAAAGGGGACACGAGATAGCTTTGGTAGAGAAAGTTAAGGAGAATTCAAAGAGATTCTACAAGTGTATGAAGAGCAAAAGAAGAGCTCGGGACAAACCCGGTCTCCTAAATGATCAATGAAGGCAACGACGTGTGAAACTACAAGATCCAAAACAAATATTTCATTTGGAACTTACTGTGGATAATGACTGGGGCACTCAGGGAACTAAACAGTGTTTGGCCTGACCACTATTGGAATACAGTGTGCAATTCTGGTCTCAATGCCATCGGAAGGATGTCATGGAACATGAAAGGGTTCAGAAGTAATGACCAAAGATGTTGCCAGGGTTGGGGGGTTTCTGCTTCAGGGAAAAGCCTGAATAGGCTGGAGCTGTTTTCAGTTGAACATGCGAGGCTGAGGAGTTAACCAATAAAAGATGTTTAAAATCATGATGGTCATTGACAGGGTCAATAGACAAGGAAGTTTCCCCAGGCGAGGGAAACTTTTCAAAGGGATCGAAAGGACAACTGGCTCGCGCAGAGTGAATGGAATAAGCTGCCAGAGCAAATAGTGGAGGCTGATACAAATACATTTTTAAGGTATGTGGATGGGTGTATGAATAGCAAAGGTTTAGAAGTATATTGGCAAAATTGTGGCAAATGCGACTAGAAAAATCATGCAGGAGTTAGGCCGAAGGGCCTGTTTCCATGCTGTACATCTCTATGACTCAACGTCTTGAAATGAGTCCACATTATAGAAAAGGAGGTGCTGGAGGTTTTAAAACACAAAGGTAGATAAATCCCCTGTACTTTTCCAGCACGACACTCTCGCCATGTCGAAGATAGACGAGCTCAGCTCAGGCTCTGTATCTGAGAGCGGAGAAGGCTGAGTGAGGAAGTGATTAAGGTGCACATTAAGGGGATCGGTATGTGTGATAGGAATAAACTTCTCATGGGAAGGGTTAACAACCAGGGATGTACGGTAAACGCAAGGAAGAGGATTTTCAGAGCAGATATATGAAGAATGTTTTCCCTCTGAGATTGTTGCTTATTTGGAATTCACTATTTGAACATGTGGTAAAGCTACGAGTCAGCAAAACATTTCAGGAGTATTTAGCCGAATACTTGAGAAGCGAGAGAACATATGGATACGGACCAGGTACTGGAAAGTGGGGTAAAGATAAACAGATGTCTGATGAAAGATCCAAACACTGTACCGAAAATAGAGAGCATAAAAGCATGGGAAGTGTATACGCATGGATACTACTGGCTATCGGTTACAAGGGGTCTGTGGAAATGCTAGAATAGTCAAAAGATGACTTTGGCAGGATGGGGTCGCTGTGGCATGAGGGGATAAGAATAGTGGAATGCTCCTACACCAATTAGTAGAGTCAGAATGTGCTGAAAGGTTACTATGGCAGGCTGAGATAATAACAATTTGTCAAGTAAGACTTGCCTGCTAAATATCATCATGGCAGGTTGGGACAAGTCGTGACAATACATATTTTGGAAATGGCTTTTAATATTCAATTGATAGTTCGTAGAGTCAGCTTGCTTGAGACCCTCGTAGCAGGATAAGACATTAAATATCAAATCGGTAGTTAGTAGAGTCAGTGTGGGACAGGAAAACATTGTGGTAGATTGAGTAGCTAAATATCTAAGCATGACAGGTTAGTCTGGGATGGAAGATCATTGTAGCAGGGGTGGCAGTAAAATACCAATTCATGACAATAGAATAATATTAAGTTGAATGTTGGAAAACCCATAGTGGCAGAAGTGGATTGATAATAGGAACTAACATCATTGGTTTATTGTGTCGCTGGAGTGAAGTAATTCTGACTAACAAAGTTGGCCGTGCTGATAAGCTAACAAAACATGAGTAAAGAAAAGGTATATAGTAGTGCCATGGACCCTGAGGTTCGTGGGTATTCAAGATTTGGCTTCCTGAATGTCACAGTTTTTTTGTTAACAAATAAACGATCTACTCCTTGAAGGTCTCTCCGCATCTCCTGGTGTTTGTCTACATTTTCTCCACGACAACCGCAACTTTGGTTGCAATAAAATTGTGGTAGCACGGCTCTGTGGCGTTTTGAAAAGAACATTAGATTTCTACAGCATTATTAACATTGCTCTTCAAAGTTTATGGGTTTGATTTCAACCAGAATCGGAGTTTAGATGCCAGTTCAATCAATGATTGTGCTGCTGAATCATCATCAATTCCTGTCGTCAGGCGTTCGCGACCCTGCTGTTGACCAGAGAACATTCCTTAACTTCTTGGTTGTGGGTTTTGACGCAATCATATCGTTTGAAACATGATCAACCAGAGTCAGCTGATCAGCTGCAAAACCTACAAGGTTTTGCAGAAACCCACTGTCTCTAAACCCATTTCCATCCCATAGTAGCACAAACATTTTCGATTGCTGAAATGTATTTTTCCCTTTGGGAGACAGGTTATTGTGGATGGGCATCGGAAAGACATTGAAGAGTTTGGTCAGCCATGACGATAGCAAATGGCGGGATATGACCAGTGTCTGGAATAGCCTCCTCCTGTTCCTTTCTTGCTGTGCTGTTTCTGACAGAAGGTTTTCAACAATAATATGATGAGGACAATCTGAATCGACACCACGGAATATCAAGGTGCTCCCATTTACCCCACCGCTCTCACAGCTGGAATAGACCGCTCCTATTGCAGCTTAGATCAGACAGTGAAGGTTTCTCTCAGCCGCACTGTCAAACTGCATGCTCCTTCACACAGGTTTCCACTTACGCACATGGAGCAAGCAAACATGTGAATATTGGGGATTCAGGGACAGATTTCCCCTCTGCTGGGCTGCAGTTCTGGACACGGAGACGTACATGAATTTCTGACATTCTGAGACTTACTGTGCATTCTTCCTACTTTACAATTTAAACTGGAATTGAAGTTATTCTTGTATCACACTCTTACATCGTCAGTACTCATGGAAACCGTGCAACGTGTTCATGGATGTAGGAATAGTGAAGATTGTTGATGAATGCAGTATGTTTCATGTTACCTGTATGAACTTTCAAAAGGAGGTTGGTTAACTTTCATTGATTCGAATTCTGTGCCGAATTGAAACCGATCGAATGAAAAGCCCTGCGACAGCGGCAATGTCACATTGTCTATAAACAACGCAGGAACCAACAGCAACCCTTCTTCAATGAATTCCATTTTGCACAGTTTTTGTGTTCCTTTCCTGAACCTGATTCTTCAATGATCACTGGTTCATGTCAGTTTCCCCTCGTCAGTGTCAGTTTTAATTTCAGAACCATATGGTTCAGGGTTATCATGGTGGCTTATTGGTTAGCACTGCTGCCTCACAGCAACTGTGTCCGTGGTTCACAGCCTCGGGTAGCTGTGTGGATTTTGCACATTCTCCCTCTGTCTGAGTGGGTTTCCTCCCACAATCTAAATTAGTCAGGGGGAAATGGTTCTGGGTGGGTTCCTCTTCGGGCACGTTGGGCACAAGGGCCTGTTTGCACACGGTAGGGAATCTAATCATCACAGCAAAAGTAAAGCAGTTGAGTAAAAGTTCCCAAGGTAGGAGTAGGCCACGTGACAGATTTGCTGTCTGCGGCTCTCGTAGCGCAATTTCTTAGCGCCTGGTACTTAAAGGTGCTTAAAATGCCAAGGTTGTAAGTTCAATGCTTACCTGAAGATACCGTTACTGCCATTGACCAGGGAACATTGGAGCATCAGACTGAAACGCAGTTGAAAACAATGTTGAATAAAGTAACATTTATTTGAAAACCCAGTTTCTGATTTGGGGAAATGTTCTGTCTTTGGGAAACGTGTCAATTATTAACTGAAAAGTTACAAATATTTCCCAGGTGAATATGCTAATGGAGGTGAAGATTTAGCTTGATGACCTTTCTCAAATCGCTGACCCTGCAATGGATTACATTCTGGGAAAGTCTGTTGATACCATTTCATATCATTCCACTTCCTGCAAACTCGCACAGCTCATTAAACCAATCGAAAGTGTTAAGATCTATCTGTTTGGGGAGTTTGATTCTTGTCAGTAAATCTGGTAAAGGAATAAAAAGTAGTTTTGCTGTTGGGAGGACCAGAGGGTTCAAACTGGAATATGGTCGAGTCTTGTCACAGGAATTTCCAAGCGCAGACCAGTGAGTATTAAATTGACTCACTCCCCTTTTTGGTGATTGTGAATAAATGTTCAAGGCAACAGATGGCAATGATAATGATGTTTTACATCGACGAGCCAAATCTTACTCACCAGAGGCACCATAGCATTACAGATCAGGAGAGCAGAGGAGATAATGATCCTTATAGATACCTGAGACAGTGAGAGAATTAATCCCATTCTGTTGGTCTCAGTTTTCGCATAAACCAGTTAGACAACGGACTGAGCTAACCGACTTCCATTCAACGTAGAGCTGAATCAAACAGCTCAGTGCATTTGCAATCTATAATGTTTCATGTAGAATAAGCTGCTGCACCTTTCAACGCCAGCACCTCTTCTTATACTTGTTATGCAATTTCTTTCCGATGAATGTTAACCAATTCGAGTGAATGTCCCTCTTACGTCGCAATCCAGGCAGCCCAGAATCCCTCTCGCTGTTAAATTCACTCCGTGTGTGTCTGCTGACGCTTTTCAAATATGCTGGAATTAGCTTGTAAAATGTTTTAATTTCTGAAAATTCATCTCCGACTTCAATAACTCTCAGAGTAAAAAAGTAATTACTCCCAACATCTTTATTGTTCCCCACGGACTTTGAGTTCTAACCTCTCGTTTCCACTCACCTAAACGAGGGAATTTCCCTCATATTTTCTCTGACCAACTTCACATCAGCTGGATAACCTCCCTTTGGACACAACTAATGCTTTCCTGATTTCTCCCGCATGATTATTTATCTATCCAACCATCCCATGAATTCCCCCTCTTTTCTTTTCTCGTGGTTTTGTCTCCCAGTAAAACTCATTTCCAGCCTTTGTATCGATTTTGTATTAAAAGAAACCTTGCCGCGTTATTCCTAACGTATTTATATTCCAGTGAACCCTGCCCGTGTTTTTCATCATGTCTTTATATCCCACTAAGTTTCAACCTGAGAAAGGATGCTGGATCCAATTCAACGCGTGAAAACTCGCCACTATGCTGTGCAAACTTATTACAGACACAGGAAAGGTGGAAGGAGTTTCAACTACAGCTGAATCGATTGGCTGCAGCAGCTTCGAATCAAATCCCAGTCACTTCAGTGGCTGTTGTTCTTATATTTATTTCATCTCTACGTGTGCTGAAGTAACACAGTGAGGGATCAATTAGTATTGTCAGTCATATCTACATGGGGCTATGAAATGCTGAAGTTGTGAGATCAGAGCAGTTTTTATTAACATAGAACATTCATTGATCGAGTCTCAGACTCAGGAATTTGACAGAGAGCGCTTAACGTAACACCAGTTTGTGTGGTTGCTTTGTTATTTACCTCATTTGTGTATTTCGCGTCGTTGAGGAATTTGAAGTTTTCCCCTCTGTACAAAAGTTCCGTGCTTTTGCACCGTTGTACAATAGATGAAGTACAATAACACCCAACGCTGATTCAGTCGACTTATCCAGATATTGACCCCTGGAAACAGCACTGTGCACTCTCTTCGAGTCTGGAAAGCCATTTCCTCACAGATAATGTTACATCCCCACTCTCTTGCCACTTTTCATTCCAACGGCTTCTGCTCTTCACTGAATCTGATTCAGCAGATCTTGTCACTAAGTCATTTTTTTGTCTGTGTTCAGATCATATGAGCCGAATATCACAGTGGGAGTCCCCTGGGCCCATAACCCACATGTCAGACCATACTCAGGGAACCGTACTCTGCTCTTGATCATTTCATGAACATCCGGAAGAAATATCTATGCGCTTCAAAATTTGCTGACCTGTTTCAATACTAAAGATAAACAGTTCCTGTTTCCTTATTTTATTGTTACACGGGCCAAGATTATAAATGCTGGAACCAGCCCAGACTGCCTGCTTTGCCACATCCATTTACCCTCAAGGAAGTGTTAAGATGATGGTCTCAACCGCTTCCTTCTGTTTCCCTGTCACTCTGGGATGATGTGAGTTGTGAAATCTACTCTCTGAACTGGATGTAACGTGGTAACATGTCTACACATCAAGTGGAGTGTGTGTGAGTGACACGACTCACTGCAGTAACATCCCATGCTGATTCAGACAGCAGAGGCCTTCCGTGACTTCAAGGATGGCACAGACACTGTTCCCGATGACTGGGAGAGATTCTCTCTTTACCGGAAGTCCTGCACATTTCTATCTGTCTCAGATGGCGTTATTTGCACAAGATTCCCAAAAGAAGATGAGTTCCTGGGCATGCACGATCTCCTTTTTCTAAACCTTTCCAGAATTGCCATAACTCCCCCTCCCACCAGCCCCCTCTGCCGCTCCACAAACCCGTGTTTGACAGGGAGCTGAAGACCACGTTCATGCTGCTCTCCACCAGCACTGCCTGCCAATGGAAGATGAGTTCGTCCAGTCATCAACGGAGTGCGCCCTGTTCCAGGCGAAGCAGCGAGCACAACCTCCTGGGAGAAGCGAGTCAGAATGGAAAGGACCATAAATAGCCTTAGTTTACAAGAAAAATCACCGGATTTATGGTTATCACATCGGGCGTCTTCTGGCTTGTTTATCACGGGTATGATATCGCCTCAGGCGGGTGATTTACGTGCGAGAGGTCTCGGATTCACATCCCGGATGAGCCCTGGAATTTTGCTCACTGCCTCATTTTTGACTGAGAAGGTATGAGGTCTGATTTTGATGACATCAAGGTCAGATCAAGATTCCGAAGCTTGAAAACACACACCAGCAAGTTCGAGAGCAGCTTCTTCTCGGCCGTTACTGCTCTGAGAAATGGATTATCTAGCTGGAAATAATGCTGATCCTGCCAATGCGGATCTTGCTGAGCGCACGGCCTGAGTGGAGTAACCCAAATTCCCGAGTCTGTCCAAAATTTGCTTTTCTCACGCTGTGGTCTACATGTCCTTAATTGCTATAATCTGACTTGAACAATCGCAAACAAAGCTTTCCATTGTACTTACATCCATGTGACAATCAATCAATTAAAACGTCATTGTGAGAAGCCAGCACAGCGAAGGTGGGCCGCATGGCCTCAATCTGCAGTGTTGCATATTTTGTAATTCTGAGTGAAATCGCAGTTTAATCAACAAAATTAGGAAGTTACACAGTGGTTATGCTGACACAGCCGGTTAACATCTGTGCCACAGTGTATCACATAATAACAGTGATGATCTTTTGATGTCATCCTCGAAGGTACATGCTACTTAGACCTGAAGACTGCGGGAAACCGCTGTGGTCAGCGCTAACAGAGCAGCCCAGAGGGAGCCTGGTATGCCCATAAACCAGAAAATAATGGATAAAACGCATCCTCTGCTCAATGACAATTCCAGCTTTCAGTGTGTGTACTGCCCCTGCCAGTGTTCCTTTGTAACAGTGCTCCGTTCTTCGCATTACATATTGATGAGCCTTCTGCGTCCTGTCACTCAATGGTATCTGAAATAAATATCTCATATTGATACACCCGCCAACTTTACACATTTGAGGATACACACTTACGAAGGTATGGAAGGTAGTTTCCTGTTCTCTGTCGGTCTGCTATGATCTGATTCGCAAAGTCACATGCCTGAGCTGGGAATACACTGGTGAAGGTGAGAGATATCAGTTGTGGTGTGTACCATGCATATGACGCCTTGCAGTTATTCCCCACACTGTGTCACAGTGTGAAATGAAAAGTCGTGAATGACTTGTGGATCAGCATATTGGCGACAGCATTTCGACACCGACACAGTTCCCCATTATTACAACAAACACCACCGATTATGAATAACCTCAGAGAGAAGCAAACAATGGAGAGTTGCTGTGGACTCGATAGGCTGAACGGTTTCTATAGGCACGTGACTGACGCCAACATCGCTGCTGTTCGTCTCCACGTTTCTGGGACAGAGCGGCTGAGGGAGAAACAATGGCTTGTTTTTAACCCTCCCTTCCTCTTTGCACTGCATGCAGCATCGCAGATCAGGGCTGTGGGGATGGCTCTCATTGAATGAGGGTTTCACTCGGAATCTCTTCATCTGGGACAGTTGTGGCTCAGATGTTAACTGCTCCCCGATTGCAGCAAAGAAACCGAAGCCTCTGACACAAAAGCCTTTCTGCAGGATTGTTGTGTGAAGATGGATTCTGAACACAAAACAGGGTACATAAAATTGCACTTATTTGAATTTTACTGAGGGAAGACAGTCCGCTGCCCCGTTCTCCCTTTCCCACCAGCTCAGCATCTTTCTCTCTATCTCAATGATATGTGGAGGAAGTTCGCAATCAAAGTTGCTAAGTTCCAGCGGCTGATGCACTTCGCTGTGCCAGTGAGAGGAAGCTTCAGAGACCATCAGTGCTTCCGTCCCCTGACACTGTCTGCAAGTGCAGGGATATGTCTGAATACTCTGCCAATGGAGACAGCTCAGTCTGTGGGGATGGGGTAATCAGCACTGTTCTGTGGGGGGAAATTCTGCAGTGTGTCCTGTGGATGAAACACAGTACACTTTATCATTCAGGTCATACCAGAGTGAGAGCGCTCGAGAAGGCCAATCTGTCACTCGTACCTGTGTCAGCTCAGGAATGACAAAAGATGGGTGAAAGTGGAGACGTTGTGGATTTGTTCAGGCTTCAAATGTTTACTTCAGGCTTCAGGCAGAAGAAGTTACACTGTGAAGCGATTGAGATCTGCCTACAGAAGCAGCAAATAAGTTGTACAACCCAAAGTAGAGCTTTGAAGTATTGAATTCTGATTGATGGGCCGATCATGCTTTCATTAGGCCACGATGCTACAGAAGATAATATGTCATTGTCTCTCAGCATTGTGATGTCACAGGCAAATGTCGCCTTTACAATGTAGGAAATTCCTTTTTCCAATGTGAGGGCAGTCCATATGTAAAGTAGCTTAAAGATTGAACCCTTTCACATAAATAATTCCACTCCATCTCAGTGTTTTGAATTGTCTCCTTTCCACCTTACCTGTCATTGTTCCAGCACTAAAGGTGCTTTGCTCCTTCTGCGTGTCTTTTACAATCTGGGTGATGTGGGGCAGTTGTATTGATCAATCTTCTGAGAGAATTTTCCACTTCAATTCAGCCCGCCCTAAATTCGCTATCAGATACCATTCCCGTTGTTTAGGTGTTAAGCGCTCGTCTCAAATCCAGCCTGTCCTCACCCAAAATAAATGCACATCTTAGGCACACTGATCACTGCAATCCAGGGGCATCTTCACTCTGGGGCCATTGATTATTCCACGGAGAAAGTTAGGACTGCAGATGCTGGGTAACAGAGTCGGAAATGTGGTGTAGGAACAGCACAGCAGGTCAGACAGCATCCGAGGAGCAGGAAAATTCACGTTTCAGACATAAGCCCTTCATCAGCAATAAGGCTTGTGAGTCTGTGCTGAAAGATAAACCGTAGGGGTTTGGGATTGGAAGGACGTTGCTGCGAAAGCGATAGGTGAATTAAGGTGAAGGAGAAGATGATGGGTCAGAGGGGTCAGTGAGAAAATGTGCCCAGAGGGTGGTGCTGAGTTGAGGGCTTGGGTTTGTGTGGAGGAGAAATGAGGAACCTGTTCAAATCCACAGTTATCCGGTGTGGTTTTAGGGTCGCAAGGCATAATATGTGGCGTTCCTCCTCCAGGCATTGTGTGGGAACGGTTTGGCGGTGAAGGGGGGCCAGGACCTGTACATCATTGATGGAGAGATGAGGGGATTTGAAGTGTTCAATCACGGGGCGATGGGATTGGTGGGTGCGCGTGTCCCAGAGGTGTTCTCTGAAATGATCTGCAGGACGATGTCCTGTGTACCTGATGTAGAGGAGACCACACTGGGTAAAACGAATGCAGTGTATGATGTTGCTAACAGTACAGGTGAATTTCCAATGGATTTGGAAGGATCCCTTGGGGTTTTGGATGGAGATGAGGGGAGTAGTGTGGGCGCTGGTTTGTGGCAGGAAATGGTGCCAGGAGAGTGATGTGGGCTGGTGGGGGTGGGAATGTGTGGAACTGACGAGGGCATCATGGAGGGAATGGTCTTTTCAGAATGCTGATAGTGGTTGGAAATATACCTTTGGTGGTAGGGTCTGTTTGGAGTTGGCAGAAGTGGCAGGATATGATGCATTATATGCGCAGGTTGGTAGTGTGGAAGGTGAACACCAGTGGGTTCTGTGCTTGTTGCATTGGGAGGGGTGGAGTTCAAGGCTGGTGGTGGTAAAGTGGAGAAGCTGCACTGGAAGACATCGTCAACCACGTGGGAAGGGAATTTGCGATCGCGAGAGAAGGAGACCAACTGGGACTTTCTGAGGTGTAATTGGTCATCCTGGGAACAGATGTGGTGGAGGAGGAGGAATTTGGAATTAGGAATGGCGTTTCTGTACACGAGGTAGGATGGGAGGAGGTGCAGTCAAGGTGGCTATGGGAGACGGTGGGCTTGTGATATATATTTGTGATTATACCATCGCCAGAGACTGTGATAGAGAGGTCGAGGAAGGGGTTGGAAGTTGCCAAGATGATGCAGGTGAATTTGAGGTCTGGGTGGAAGGTGTTGGTAAAGTTGGTGAACTGTTCATCCTCCTCGTGTGAGCACAAAGGGGCTCCAATACATTCATCAATACAGCGGAAGAACAGGTGGAGGATGGTGCCTGTGTAACTGTGGAAGATGGACAGTTGCACATATCTGACAAATGGACAGGCATGGTTGGATCCCATGCAGGTGCCCACGGCTACACCTTTGGTTTGGAGGAAGTGGGAGGATTGGAAGGAGACGTTGTTGAGGGTGAGGACCAGTTCAGCCAGGTGGATGAGGGTGTCAGTGGAAGGATACTGGTCGGAACGGCGTGAGATGTGGAAATGGGGGGCTTGGAGACCTTTGTCTTGGCAGATGGATTTGTAAAGCGACTGGATGTCCACAGTGAAGATGACGCATTGGGGTTCAGGGAAACGAAAATCTTGGAGCAGGTGAAGTGCCTAGGGGGTATCATGAACGTAGCCGGGGATTTCCTGGACTGGGGAGATAAGATAGTGTCGAGGTAGGAAGACATGAGTCCGGTCGAACAGGCGCAGGCTGAGACAAGGGGTCGACTGGGGCAGTTAGTTTTATGAATATTAGGAAGGAGGGAGAATCTCTCAGTTCGGGGATCACGGTGCCTGTGGATGGGAGATCCCCAGGGGTGGTGAGCTTGTGGATGGTGCGGGAGATGATAGCCTAGTGATGGAAGGTGAGGTTGTGATTGGAGGCAGCAAGAGGGGGTGTCTGCGAGTTGGATCCTGGCTTCAGCAGTGTCCATCAGGCCGACTCACAAACCTCATTCCTGATGAAGGGCTTATGCCTGAAACGTCGATTCTCCTGCTCCTCAGATTCTGCCTGACCTCCTTTTCATTTACAACACCACACTCACGACTCATTCATTATTCCTGTCTCATTTCACACTACCAGGTCCGTGCTGTCTATTTGCTTCTAGAAAGCACTGTTCTCATAACCTGCCACAACATCTGCCAATCTCAAGTAAAAACAGAAATTGCTGTAAAACCTCAGCAGAGCTGGCAGCATCTGTGCAGGTGAATCACAGTTAACGTTTCAGTTCCACTAGGTCCGTCCTTCCTCAGTTGTTGTCAGACTTTCTGAACTTTTTCAGAAACTACTGTTTTTGTTTGATTTTCAACATCGGCGGTTCTTTCGTTTTTTTTTCTTATTTTCTGCCAATATGATTTGGCTAAAGATCATCTTAAATGTTTTAAATGTGACTGCGATAGAATGGCCAGATTCAACCAGTCCGCGACTGCTACTCGGTTCACGTGACCAATGCCTTTCCACTTGGTCACCGCGCCCGACAGCTGCACTGCATATAAATTAACATAATTATGACATTCTCTCGGATTGGTAATCAGGAGCGAGATTGATTAAAGTAGATGAAAAAGTAAAATAAACTGCGAAAATACAGGATATTAAACGGGGAGCCATAAGGTAAAGAGAGAACAGCGATTGGTAGTGTTCTGACAAAATTGAAATGTCATTTCTTGAGGTTCAGAAAATGCGATCAGTCATATACATATCACAATGTGAAATGTAACTTTTGGGACAACCAATGCAAGCAGATTGCAAAATCTTAGTCTGAAAGTCTTGTTGCAACTGTTTTGGTTTCAATGAACACACGCATGGGGTTCGTTGCTGTAATGATCCCATAAACTGGAGAAGGAAATCCTTGCCTTCGAGGATACATGGGGAATGTTAACTGATTCATCCCAGTAATGGCAGGAGTGTCCTCTGGAAGCATATGAGTACAATTATTCAATGCTCCATGGAGTTTCGAATAAGACGTGAAGGGATTGTCTCTATTCAGAAATTAATCATTCACTAAAACTCAATACAGGGACACATGAATTGATGAACAAAGTGGTCAAGAACACGGAAATATAATGCAGAATACCTACGACAATTACTATGTGGAAAGTGTTGCTTTCTCATCCATGGTGTCCTTTGGTGATGGTATTTACTGTCGAGAAGCAGTCTGCACGGGAATGATTGTAGACCCACTATGAGGTATTTGCACTTCAGTTTGCCTTTAGAAATAGCTGAGACTAACTCAGGGCACGGGGATTTAGAGATGTTGGCCTTACAAATTTTTCGAACATTCCACGGAAGAATAATGAACGTGATAAATAATTTTCATCTCCATGGATACGATGTTCATGATCTCGATAGATAATACTTTACCTAATTAGAGTTTATAAATAGAAAACTCATCTTTAATTAGCAAAGAGTTCACTGTGTAACTGTAAAATCTTTAGGTCACCCTCAGTGGGAGCATTGTCTGTAATCCTTGTCCTCATTCTCCACCAAAGACATGTGAAGAGGTTAGGAAGGGAACAGACACTGCTTCCTGGATAGCAAGATATTAGAAAGCCATGGGACGTGGTTTACTGAGACATGAAAACATCAGAAAGGATGCAAACGGTTTCATTGGAATGATAGAGAGAATTAATGAGTTTATTCACGAGATTTGGAAATGCTGGACCAGAACTACGCAGTTTTAAAAGTGAACAAAAGTGATTTTCACATAACGTGAGGTTTGAAGTGACTAAATCAGGGAAACAGGGAAATTCCCTCTTTAGATTTAATTAGCATCTTAAGTGTGAACTTCAAAACCATTAGTGGATGATTAAGAAAAGCTTGGACTCGAATTTATTCCACTGAATAGATTTATTGAAATCCTGAACTTGTTTCCAGAAATAAAACGTAGAAGCTGATTTCAGAGTGAGATGGAGAGCCCTTCAGAAGAAAGTCAGTTGCTTTTGAGATATGCTATCGACTTGCTTGCCATGTATTTAACAGAAACCTGATCAATATTGTTTTTGTCTCCAAAAGATAACCAGACTGACGGTGTTTCCAAACATCATCAGAAACAAACCCCAGAACGCATAGATTGGAATGGATGTCAATGAATACAAAATACACATCCTGCCTTTACTCAATGAACGCCTGGGTGTTTCACCAGTCATAATGAACCACACAAGGCTTGTTCATTGCCTTTACCCAAAAGTATGTGCCTGTATACAACACAATGTTGGTTACTTCTAAAACCAAGTCTTCCAGGTACACAATTGTGTTAACATTTTAACGGCCAAAGAACATTTTCAATTACTCGGTGCAAATAAAAGAAAATAAAACCCTACACTATGCCCATTTATGAATTCGCTGGCATCTCAGCAGTTTGGGTGACAAATGAATGTTTTCCGACAATCACAGCCAGTAAGTTGTTTCTCTCCAGTGTGAACTCCCTGGTGAGGTAGCAGGTTAAATACCTGACTGAATCCCTTTCTAAAACAGAACAGTTGAATGGTATATACCCAGTATGAGCTCACAGTTGTATTCAGTGGTGGATTATCTGAGAGAATCCTTTCCCACACGTGGAGCAAGTGAACGGTTTCGCTCTCCAGTGTGAATTCCTTGATGTATCCTCAGGTTGGAACCCCAACTGATTTTTTTCTAACACACAGAGCAGATGTGTTGGTTTCTTCGCAGTGTGAACTCAGTAATGGTCTCAGTAGGCTGGGTGACTGGATGAATCCTTGGAAGCAGGTGAACAATATCTAGCCCCCCACCCCAGTGTGAATTTGCTTGTGTCTCAGTCTGGAGGATGACTGACTGAACCCCTTCCCACACATTGAGCAAGGAAATGGTCTTTCTCCATTGTGAACACGTTGGTGTGTTCGCCGATTGGATGAATGTTTTAATTCTATCCAACATGAGAGCTACTGAAAAGTTTCTCCCAAATGTGAACTTGCTGGTGTATATGTAGCTGGGATGGATAAGTCAAATATTTGGAGACAGTGAGGTCTGCAGATGCTGGAGATCAGAGTTGAGAGTGTGTTGCTGGGAAAGCACAGCAGGTGAGACAGCGTCCGACGAGCAGACGAATTGACGTTTCCGGCTGGATCCCATCTTCAAGAATGAGGCTGGAAGCCTCAGGTGTGTAGAGATGAAGGGGATGGCGTGGGCTGGGGCTGGGGAGAAGGTAGCTGAGAGTGCAATCGGTGGATGGAGGTGGGGTAAAGTTGATAGGTCAGAGAAGAGGGTGAAGCGGATAGGTGGGGAGGAAATTTGGCAGATGGGAAATGTCATGAGGACGGTGCTGAGGTGGAAGTTTGGAACGGGGGTATGGTGGGGGAACGGGAAATGAGGAAACTGGTGACGTCCACATTGATGTCCTGGGGTTGAAGTGTTCCAAGGCAGAAGAAAAGGTGTTCTTCCTTCAGGCATAGAGTGGTGGGGGAGTCGCGATGGAGGAGACGCAGTACCTGCATGCCCTCGGCAAAGTGAGGGGGGAGTTGAAAAGTTCACCCACGGGACAGTGGGATTGATTGTCGTGGGTATCCCGGAGATGTTCCCTGAAGCATGCTGCGTGATGGCGTCCAGTATCCCCAATGGAGAGGAGACCGCATCGGGAGCAGAAGATACAATAAATGACGTATGAAAGTGCAGGTGAAACTTTGATGGATGTGTAACGCCACTTTGGGGCCTTCTACAGAGGTGGAGGAATGTGTGGCCGCAGGTTTTGCAATTCCTGCAGTGGCAGGAGAAGGTGCTGGGAGGGGTGGGTGAGTTGGAAGGGGCATGGACCTGATCAGCTGGACACAGAGGGAAGGTCTTTGGGGAAAGTGGATGGGGTGGAAAGAGACATGTATCCCTGGTGGTGGAGTCCATTTGTAGGTGGCAGAAATGTCGGCAGGTGATGCGATTTATGTGGAGGTTAGTGGGATGGAAGGTGAAGACAGGGGGGTTCTTCCCTTGTTACGGTTGGAGGGGTGGGTTTCAAAGGCGAGGATGTGGGACCTTATGAGATGCATCGTCAACCGTGTGGCAGGGCAAATTTCTGTCTTTAAAGAAGGAGGCCATCTGGTGTGATCTGTGATGGAATTGGGAGCAGATGCAGCAAAGGCGGAGGAATTGTGAATACGGGATAACATTTTAGTATGAGGCAGGGTGGGAGGAGGTGTAATCCAAGTAGCTGTGAGAGTCAGTGGGTTTGTATAAAATGTCAGTGTTGATTTGGTCCTCGTGAATGGAGACGGAGAGGTCTAGGAATGGGAAGAAAGTGTCCGAGATGGTCCAGGTGAATTTTAGGTGGAGGTGCAATGTGTTGGCGAAGTTGATGAACTGCTCAACCTCCTCACATGAGTACCGGGTAGCGCTGATGTAGTCATGAAAGTCGCGGAGGAAGAGGTGGCGATTGGTACCAGTGTGGCACCGGAAAATGGACTGTTCTGTGTAGTCAACAAAGAGACAGGCATAGCTGGGGTCCAGGGCTACACCTTTGGTCTGGAGGAAGTGGGAGGATTCGAAAGAGAAATTGTTGAGTTTGAGTATCAGTTCAGCCAAACGAATTAGAGTGTCAGTGGAAGAGTAATGTTGGGGACATAGGGAGATGAAGAAACGGAGGGCTTGGAGGCCCTGGCCTTGGGAGGTGGATGCGAAGAGAGACTGGATGTGCACTATGAAGATGAGGCCTTGGGGAGCGGGGAAACGGAAGCCGTGGATGAGGTGGAGGGCATAGGTGGTGTCCCAAATGTAGGTGGGGAGTTCCTGGACCGGGGGATAGGACAGTATCGAACTAGATGCAGATGAGATCAGTGGTGCAGGAGCAGGCTGAGACGATAATGCAGCTGGGGTAGTTAGGCTTGTGGACCTTGGGTAGGAGGTAGAATCGGGAAGTGCGGGGTTCCCGAACTATGAGGTTGGAAGCTGTGGGTGGGAGATGCCCTCAGTTGATGAGGTTCTGTATGGTCTGGGAAATGATGGGGGTGAAGTCATTGTCGAGGGGACGGAAAGAAGAGGTGTCTTCGAGTTTTTACCTAGCTTCAGCGGTGTAGAGGTCAGTGCACCAAACTACCATAGCATCCCCTTTGTGCACTGTATTGATGGTGACAAATATAATCTCCACTTAACTGTAAATATATGTTGGCGTTTACGTTGTGGTTTGTAGTTATTGAGAGAAGCAGCATTACCAGCACTGGACAGAAAAAAAAACTGTCTGAGATTACCCTGAAGTTTGTAGTTATTGACATGAACAATGTACCCTCCACTGACCAGCTCAGTGAGGTTACCCTCTAGTTTATAGTTAGTTTATATGATAAGTTTACACTGCACTGAACTGTAATAATTGTAGAATAAATTGAGTCATTTATTTACATTTCAGTGCGGTTAAACTGATCATAGCAATAACTACAAACTGCAGGGTAACCTCAGCGAGCTATTTACAGATCAGTGGAGGGTACATTGCTCATGTCAATAACTACAAACTACAGGGAACCTCAGACAGTAATTTAAAGTTCAGTGCAGAGTGTGCTACTCATGTCAATAACTAATAATTGCAGTGTAAACTCAGATATTTATTCAGTTATTAACATGAGTAGCACACTCTGCACTGAGCTGCAAATTTCTGTCTGAGTTTAGCCTGCAGTCTGTAGTTATTGAAATGAGCAGTATACCCTGCACTGGACTGTAACTAGCTCTCTGAATTTTCCACGTAGTTTGTAGTTAATAACATAAGCAGTATATCCTGCACGGAACTATAAATGCATATCTGAATTTCCCCTATAATTTGTAGTTATTGACAGGAGTAGGATAACCTGCATTGGACTGCAACTAGATCTCTGATTTTTCCCTGTATTGTGTTTTTATTGACATGAGCAGTGTAATCTGCACTGAACTGTAAATATCTGTCTGAGTTTACCCTGTAGTTTGTAGTTATTGACATGTACAGTGTATTGTGCACTGAACTATAAATATCTGTCTGAATTTACCCAGTAGTATGTAGCTATTGACATGAGCCGTTTAATCTGCACTGAACTGTAAATATCTGTCTGCGTTTACCCTGTAGTATGTAGTTATTAACATGAGCTGTGTAATCTGCGCTGAACTGTAAATAGCTGTCTGAGTATGCACTGTACTTTTCAATTATTAACATGAGTAGTATACCCTGCACTGAACTGGATATAGTTCACTGAATTTACTCTGTAAATATTTAATTATTGACATGAGCAATATAACCTGCAGTGAACTGTAAATAGCTGTTTCAGTTTACACTGTAGTTTATAGTTATTGACATGAGCAGATTACCCTGCACTGTGGTGTAAATAAATGTCTGAGATTACACTGTTGTTTATAGTTATTGACATGAGCAGATTACCCTGCACTGTGGTGTAAATAGATGTCTGAGTTTAAACTGTATTTATTAGTTATTGTAATGACTAGTATAACCTGCACTGAACTGTAAATAGCTTTCTGAATTTACCCTGTAGTTTGTATTTTCTGATATGTTCAGGAAACCTGCACGGAATTTAAAATATCTGTCAAGTTAGTCCTGTAATTTGAAGTTCTTGAGATGAGTAGTATACTCTGCACTGAACTGTAAATAGCCCTCTGAGTTTACCTTATACTTTGTAGGTATTGACATGATCAATATAGCCTGTTCTGAATTGAAAATAGCTGTCAGAGTTTACCCTGTAGTTTGAAGTGATTGACATGAGCAGTATACCTGTGCTGAACTGTAAATAGCTCTCTAAGTTACCCTGTAAATTTTTAGTTATTGACATGAGCGGTATACCTTACTGCAGTGTAAATAGTTATCTGAGTGTAACCTGTAATGTTTTAGTTATTAACATGGGCAGTAATCCTTGCAATTAAATGTAAATACTTGCCTTAGTTTACCCTGACGTTTATTGTTATTGATATTAGCAGTATATCCTACACTGAACTGTAAATATCTGTCTTTGTTTACCCTGTAGTTTTTGTTTGTTAACATGAGCAGTATAATCTGCACTAAACTGTTAATTGTTCTCCGAGTTTACCTTGTAGTTTGAAGTTATTAACGTATGCAATGCATCCTGCACTGAACAGTGAACAGCTATCTGAGATTACACTGCACTTTCTAGCTATTAACAAGGGCAGTATATCCTACAATGAATTGTGAGTATCTGTGTGCATTTACCTTGCAGTTTGTCGTTATTGACATGAGCAGTATACCCTGTACTGAACTGTAAATAGCTCTCTGACTTTGCTTTCTTGTTTATAATTATTAACATTAGCGGTGTACCATGCATTGAACTTAAATATCTGTCTGAGTGTACCCTGCAGCTTGTAGTTATTGACATGAGCAGTATACCCTGTACGGAAGTGTAATAGATATCTGATTTTATATTGTAGTTATTAGTTATTGAAATGAGTAGTACATCCTGCACTGAACTGTAAAATGCTGTCTGAGTTTACCCTGTAACTTGGAGCTATTGACATGAGCAGTATAACCCGGACTGAACTGTAAATAGCTGACTGAGTAATAGAGATGTGCAGAATGGACTGAGACCCTTCGTCCATGTTACCAGATATACCAATCCAATCTTGTCCCACCTGCCAACGCCCGGCCTATATCCCACCAAACCCTTCCTATTCATATACCCATACAGATGCCTTTTAAATGCTGCAATTGTACCAGCCTCAACCACTTCCTCTGGCAGCTCATTCCATACACGCATACTCTACCCTCTGCATGGAAAAGTTTACCCTTAGGTCTCCTTTATATCTTTCCCCACTCACCCTAAAGCTTTGCCCGCTAGTTCGGGACTACCCCAACCCAGGGAAATGACCCTATCCATGCTGCTAATGAATTTATAAACCTCTATGATGTCACACCTCAGCCTGTGGCGCTTCAAGAAAAACAGCCCTAGCGTATGCAAACCCTCCCTATAGCTCAAATCCTTCATCCCCGGCAACATCCTTGTAAATCTTTTCTGAACCCTTTCAAGTTTCACAACATTCTTCCAATAGGAAAGAAACCAGAATTTCACGCAATATTCCAAAAGTGGCCTAAACAATGTTCAGGACAGCCGGAAAATGACCTCCCAACTCTTGTACTCGGTACTCTGACCAATAAAGAAAAGCCTACCAAACGCCTTATTCACTATTCTATCTACATTCGACTCCACTTTCATGGAGCTATGCATCTGACCTCCAAGGACCTTTGGTTCAGCAACATTCCCCATGACCTTACCATTAATTGTATAAGTCCTGCGAAGGCTTGCTTTGCCCAAATGCAGCACATCGGATTTATCGAAATTAAACTCCACCTGCCACTTCTCAGCCCATTTGATCAACATCCCGATGTAATCAGACATAACCTTCTTCGCTGACAACTGCATCTCCAATATTGTTGTCATCTGTAACTTACTAACTGTACCTCTTAAGCTCACAGCCAAATGATTTATATAAACGATGAAAAGTTGTGGACCCAGCACCAATCCTTGTGGAACTCCACTGGTCACTGGCCTCCAATCTGAAAAACAACCCTCCACCACCACACTCTGCCTTCTACCCTTGACCAGGTCTGTGTCCGAATGGCTAGTTCTCCCTGTATTCCATGAGATCTAATCTTGCTAATCAGTCTCCCATGGGGAACCTTGTAGAACGCCTTCCTGAAGTCCATATAGATCACGTCTACCTCTCTGCCCTCATCAACCCTCTTTGTTACTTCTTCAAAAAACTCAATCAAATTTGTGAGATATAATGTCCCTCGCAAAAAGCCATGTTGACCATCCCAAATCAGTCCGTGCCTTTCCAGATACATGTACATCCTGTCCCTCAGGACTCCCTCCAACAACTTGCCCACGGCCGAGGTCCGGCTCACCCGTCTATCGTTCCCTAGTTTGTCCTTACCACCTTTCTTAAAAAGTGGCAACATATTAGCCAGCCCCCAGTGTTCTGGCACCTCACCTGTGACTATCAATGATATAAATATCTCAGCAAGAAGCCCAGAAATCACTTTCCTAACTTCCCACAGAGTTCTCGGGTACACCTGATCAGTTACTGGGGATTTATCCAGTTTTATGCGTTTCAAGACATCCAGCACTTCCTCCTTTGTATTATGGACATTTTTCAAGATGTCACTATCTGCATCCCTGCATTATATATCTTCCACGTCCTTATCTACAATAAATACTGACGCAAGTTACTCGTTTAGTATCTCCCCATTTCCTTCGGCTCCACACAAAGGCTGCCTTGCTGATTTTTGAGGGCCCTATTCTCCCCTTCGTTTCCCTTTTTTCCTTAATGTATTTGTAAAAACCCTTTGAATTCTCCTTGGCTCTATTTGCCGAATCCATCTTGTGTCCCCTTCATGTCTTCCTTATTTCCCTCTTTAGTATACTCCTCCTGCTTTTGTACTTTTATGAGGATTCACTCGATCTATCCTTTGGACTCCTGCCATATGCTTCTCTTTTTTTTTCTTAACCAACTCTCAATTCCTTTTATCATCCAGCATTCCTTATTCTTACCAGCCTTTCCTTTCACCCGAACTGGAATATAATTTATCTGGAATCTCGTTATCTCATTTCTGAAGGCTTCCCATTTTCCAGCCATCCCTTTACTTCGAACATGTGCCCCCAATCAGCTTTTAAACATTCTTGTCTAATTCCGCCAAAATTGGCCTGTCTCTAATTTAAAATGTCATGTTTGAGATCTGCTCTATCCTTTTCCATCACTATTTAAAACTAATAGAATTATGGTCTCTGGCCCCAACGTGCTCCGCCACTGACACCTCAGACACTTGCCCTGTCTTATTTCCTAAGTGTAGGTCAGGTTTTGCACATTCTATTGTAGGTACATGCACATACTGAATCAGAAAATGTTCTAGTGCACAATTAACAAATTCCTCTCCATCTAAATCGTAAACAATATGGCAATCCAAGTTTATGTCTGTAAATTTAAAACCCCTGCCATAACCATTCTTTTATTCTTACAATTAACTGAGATCCCCTTACAAACTTATTTTTTCAATTTCCCACCTGACTATTAGGGGTGCCTAATACAATCCCAACAAGGTTACCATCCCTTTCTTATTTCCGAGTTCAATCCAAATAACTTCCCTCGATGTATTTCCGGGACTATCCTTCTTCAGTACAACTGTAATGCTATTCCTTATCAAAAAATGCCACAACCCCTTCTCCCTTGCCTCCCTTTCTGTCCTTCCTTTTGCAATTGTAACCTGGAACATTAAGCTGCCAATCCTGTCCATCCGTGAGCCATGTTTCTGTCATACTTATGATATCCCAGTTCTATGTTCCTAACGATGACCTGAATTAATCTACCTTCCCTGTTAGGCCTCTTGCATTGATATAAATGCAATTTAATTTATCAGTCCTACCTTGTTCTCTGCTTTTTCCTGCCTGCCCTTACTGTTTGACTCGCTTCTTTACTCAACTGTACAGTCTCAGATCTTTGCTCACTATCTCCCGGGGTCCCATCGACCCATCTTACTAAATTAAATCCTCCCGAGCAGCTCAAGCAAATTCCTCTGACAGTGTATTCCTGCACTTTCAGTTTAGGTGCAATCCGTTCTTTTTGTTCAGTTCAGTTCTACCACAAAAGGGATTCCAATGATCAAAAAATGAGAATCCTTCTGCCACACATCAGCTCATCAGCCATGCATTCATATGCTCTATCCTCCTCTTCTTGCCCTCACTAGCGTTTCGCACCTGAAGTAATGCAGAGATTACTGCTCTATAGGACCTACTTTTTAAATTCCTGCCTAACTTTGTAATCTCCCTTCAGAATCTCAACATTTTCCCTGCTTTGCCTTTGGTTCCAATGTGTACAATGACTTCTTGCTGAACTCTCTCCCCCGTGAGAACATTCTGCACCCCCTCTGAGGCATTGTTGATCCTGGCACCAGGGATGCAACACACCATTCTGATTTTTCGCTGCTGTCCACAGGAACCCCTGTCTACACTTCGGACTCGAGAGTGCCCTAAAACAATCAATCTATTGGAACCCGACGTACCATCATCGCATTAGAGGCAGACACAATACCAGAAAGTTGGCTGTTTGTGCCACGTTCCCCTGAGAATCCATCACTCCCTACATTTTCCAAAACGGCATACCTGTATGAAATGGGGATAGCCACAGAAGACTCTGGCACTACTTACCTAACTCTTTCTTTTCCTAGAATTAACCCATTTATGTGACTTTATCTGTGACTTTTCTCCCTTCCTTTCACTTCCAGCCATCACATCCCTTTTGATTTGTAAACTCCTCTTTGCCTCTAACCATCGCTCCAACCATTCAATTCGATCTGATAAGATTCACAACCAACAGCATTTATTGCAGCTATAACCCTCAGTAACATGTAAACTCTCTCTTAGCTCCCACATCCGACAGAAAGAGCAGGTCATTCGACTGAGGGTCATTTATGGGCGGCACCGTGGCACAGTGGCACAGTGGTTAGCACTGCTGCCTCACAGCACCAGAGACCTGGGTTCAATTCCCACCTCAGGTGACTGACTGTGTGGAGTTTGCACATTCTCCCCGTGTCTGCGTGGGTTTCCTCCGGGTGCTCCGGTTTCCTCCCACAGTCCAAAGATGTGCATGTTAGGTGAATTGGCCATGCTAAATTGCCCGTAGTGTTAGGTAAGGGGTAGGTGTATGGGTGGGTGGCGGGTCGGTGTGGACTTGTTGGGCCGAAGGGCCTGTTTCCACACTGTAAGTAATCTGAAATTTCTGCTTCTTTCAATCTGGAGGCCCAGAAAGTAGCACCGTCTTATTCCTCTACAAAACACTGCTCCAGGCTATCTTGATGCTTATAGCTTATATATGTTTTTTAAGTTTAATCAGGAGACATAGCTAAAAACAATCAGGAAAGAATCAATTATATTCACTATTGCAAACTTACAATAAGGCCCGAAGGCCACACTTTAATCCACTCACTTTTCTGTCCCTGAGTTGTGACCTGTCCCAAATAGGTTCCTCCAAGATCAGTTGTGAATTTCATTGTTTGTTAAGTTTTGCAGATGCACTCCGATCTCCAGTGATACATGAATTCAAACAGCACAGGCAGTAACTGCGCAGATACACTGCTGTGTCAGTTAGCTGTGTGGATTTCTTTCTCTCTCTCTCTCTCCAGCACTGACCACATCATGTGCTGCCTTTGTCTGTTCCCCTCACTTTTAAAAGTGCTGTTGTTTGACGTATTTTTCCACAAGTTCCAAGACAATGCAACAGCTTATAAAACAGTCATTGCTGTTCCTGGAATTGGAGGACATCAACACAACACCTCAAATACCTCAAAAATGGAGCAGCATGTTACAGCCATTTTTACTGTCCTCCATCTTTGATTATCCAGTATCCTTCACTGTTTACTTTGTAATTTGTAGTTATTAACAATGACCAGTTTAACCTGCACGGAACTGTAAATAGCTCTCTAAGGTTTCCGTGTAGTGTGTTTCATAACAGATAAACTTCTCCACTTTGTCTCAATAAAGATGAGTTAGTTCACACTCAGTTCTGCTGCCACGTCTGCTCCAGTCTGTAAAAGGGCGTCTTCAATTGTAATTTAATTAGACCATGTTCAATGTCAATCCGGGATGGGTGCGAAATTGCACTCCCTCACCTCTGACTCCATCCTCTCCCATAAACTAATTCAGCAGGTGGCTTGGAACCCAAACTGTAGTTGGAGTATAGAGGAAGTTGAGAGTAGGGAGATCTGAAATGAGGTTTCTGCGTCACAAGAAGGCACCAACAAGCAGAAGTTTGTTTTAAAGTGTGTCTATTTCAGCATGCAGAATAAGGTGGTTGAACTTGCAGCATGGGTCGGTAACTGGGCTTTATATTCTGTGGCCATTTCAGAGGGACGGTTAGAGCAGAGACATGAATATATGTTGCAGGTTTCAGGATTTAGATGTTTCAGTAAGAACAGTGAAGATAGTAAAGATGCGGGTGGTGTGGCACTTTTAATCAAAGACAGTATTAGGGCTGCACAAAAGACATTTGAGGACTCGTCAACTAAGGTAGTATGGGATGAAGAAAGAAGCAGGAAGGGAAAGGTCACCCTGTTGGGAGTTTTCGATTGGCCTCCAACTAGTTCCAGAGATTTAGAGGAAAGGATAACAAATATGATTCTTGATAGGAGTGAGAATGACAATGTAGTTGTTAAGGGGGACTTCAACTTGCCGAATATTGACAGGAAAAAATATAGTTCAAGTACTTTAGCTGGATCAGTTTTTATCCATTGCGTGCGAAGGGTTTTCTAATGCAGTATGTAGACAGGACAACAAGGGGCGAGGTTACATTAGATTTGGTACTCGGTCATGCACCCATCCAGCTGTTAGATTTGGAGCCAGGTGAGCACGTTGGTGATCGTGACCACAATTCAGTTATGTTTAATTTATGATGGAAAGGGCTAGATATACACCGGAGGGCAAGAGCTACAGCTAGGGGAAAAGCAATTACGATGTGATTAGACAAGATTTAGGATGCGTAGGATGGCGAAGCAAAGTGCAGGAGATAGGAACAATACAAATATGGAGATCCAAGGAACAAGTAGTGCGTGTACTTGGTAAGTATGTTCCTGACAGACAGGGAGGAAGTTGACGATCACAGGAGCTCGTGTTTATGATGGAAGTTTAATCATATGACAAGGGGAAGAAGAAGGCTTATATTAGGATGAGATGTGAAGGCTTAGTTAGAGTGAGTGAGAGTTAAGCATGGCCAGGAAAGACATAAAGATGGATCTAAGAGGAGCGAGGGGGGGATATGAGAAGTTGTTGCTGGATAGGTTCAGATAAAAGTCAAAAGCTTTCTATCAGTATACAGGGGATACAAAATGACTACAGTGAGATTAGGGCCAATCAAGGATAGTAGTGGAAGTTGTGCGTGGAGTTATAGGGAAGCGTGAAATGTATATTTTTCGTCAGTGTTCACTTTGGAAAAAGATCATGTTATCGAGGAGAATACTAAGAAACAAACTACTAGACTAGATAGTAGTGAGGTTCACAAAGAAGAGGTTTTAGAAATTCTTAAAGGTGTAGGATGTATGGGATTAATCATAAGATTCTCTTGGAAACCGGAGAGGAGATAACCAAACCTTTAGCTTTCATCATTGTCGTCATTGTCTACAGGAGTAGTATCAGAAGACTGGAGGATAGCAAATGTATTCCCATGATCAAGAAGGGCAGTTGGGACAATCCTTGTAATTAACCACGACGGAAGTAAGGCTCACTGGTCTACAAAGTGTTGGAAAAGGTTAAAACAGATTGGATTTGTCATCATCAAGAAATGAATAAGTTTATTACGGTTAGCCAACACAGTTTTGTGAAAGGGTAGGTTGTTCTTCACAAGCCTTATTAAGTTAACTGAGAAGGTTACCAAACAGGTGGATGAGGTTAAAGCCATTGATGTGGTATACATCGAGTTCATAAGGCACTTGATTAGGTTCTAAATGGTAGGCTACTGCACAAAGTATGTCGGCGTGTGATTAAGACGATATAAGGTTTGGTTTAGAAACTGACGAGCTGGAAGAAGACAAAGCGTGGTGTTTGATGCACAATGCTCATCCTGGATCTCAGTTACTCGTGGTGTACAGCAAAGATCTAGGTCGAATGCTTTGTATAAATGACCTGGATGAGGTCGTAGAAGGATGAGTTAGTAAATATTCGGATGAAACTAATGGCAGTACTGTTGTGGGTAGTGTCGAAGGCTGGTGTAGGTTACAAAGGGACATAGATAGTCTGTTGAGCTGGGCAGAGATAAGGGAAAGTGAGTTTAATGAGGAAAAGTGTGAAGAGATTTACTTTGGAACGACAGAATAACGTGTATTTGGCCAATGGCAAGGTTCTTGGTAGTGTAGATGGACAGAGATCTCGGTGTCCACATACACAGATTCCGCAAAGTTGCCACCCATGTTGATAGTGCTGTTAAGAAGGCATATGGTATGTTATATTTTATTAGTGGAGGGATCGAGTTTCGGAACCATGGGATCATGCTGCAGCTGGATAGAACTCTAATGCAGCCACACTTGGGGTATTGCATGCAGTTCTGGTTTATGCATTCTCAGAAGGATGTGGAAGCTTTGGAAAGGATTCAGAGGAGATTTACTAGGATGTTGCCTGGTATTGAGGGAAAGTCGTACAGAAAAGGTTGAGGGACTTGAGGCTGATGTCATTAGAGAGAAGAAGGCTGAGAGATGACGTAATTGAGACATATAAGCACATCTGAGGTTGAGATCAGGTGGAGAGTTAGAGCCTTTTTCCTCAGATGGTGATGGCTCGAATGAGGGGACATAGCTTTAAATTGAGGAGTATTAGATATGGGACAGTTGTCAGATGTAGTTTATTCAGAAAGTAGTAGGGTTATGGAAAGCACTGCCTGCAAGAGTCGTCGGCTCGCCAGCTTTATGAGTTTGAATGGTCATTGTATAGACATATTAGCGAGAATGGAATGTTGTGAAACCAATCTGAAACCTATCTAACCTATTAGTCAGCAGAGGGTCTAACGGCCTGTATTGTGCTGTGATGTTTTGTATTCACTGTTCTATGTTTCAGTTGGAGGCTGAATCAGACTGTTCACAACAATGGAGGAATATTTCAATCCACGGTGAGATTCTAACCACACACTCACCATCATCACAAAGATCACATACATTTGAACCTCAGTAACATCTCAGTTCGACTGCTGCTGAAACTCCCATTCAGTCTTTTGTTCCCTCCAGACTTAACTCCACAAGCAGCCTCCCAGTTGTCCTCCCATATTCCACCTCCCTGTAATCATGTGATCACCCAAAACTCTGCTGCGTTTGTGTGCTGTTTACCCTGTGCTCAATAATGCACACAATTCTGGGCGACACAGCACCAACATACTAACACTCCTTTAATTTGAAATTTTGAGAGCACACCTCCCTCTCTTCATAATCCCCTCCCAGTCTCCCAACCCTCTGAGATACATCTGAAGAAGTGTCAGTGGGCTTGA
Source organism: Chiloscyllium punctatum (assembly GCF_047496795.1). Lineage (NCBI taxonomy): Eukaryota > Metazoa > Chordata > Chondrichthyes > Orectolobiformes > Hemiscylliidae > Chiloscyllium > Chiloscyllium punctatum. The sequence continues at coordinate 124,202,447 of NC_092744.1, read as the reverse complement.
AATGATAATTCTGCTTCCTCTCCACTGATGCTGATAAACCTGCAGAGTCGCTCCAGCAATTCCTGTTTGTATTTCAGATTTCCAGCATTCATAGTTCTTTTGTTTTTTACCTCCAAAATATTTGCTCACCCATGAATTGCAACCTCCCGTGGTTTCCAATTTTAACTCTCCCATCTTTTGCACATTTTGCATGATTTCAGTTTCCATAGCAATAAGCTCTTGAATTTATTCCTTAAGTTTTTAACATCCCTTTGTTTGTTCAGGTTACTCCTTAAAAAGTCTACCTCTTTGAAAAAATTTCCGATCATTTGTCCTAATATGACCATATGTGCCTGGTGTCAATTATTGTTATGATACAAGGTCATCAGATATTTTTGTATTGTATCCAATATATGAAACATATGAATTGTTTTTTATTTGGACAAAAATCACTAGACCTTCATGATAATTTGATAACTCCTTGCCTAACAGCATTGTAGTTGCACTTTCACCACGCAGACTGCAATAGATCAGGAAGATCAGTCATCAATTTCTTCAGAACTGAGTGAGGGTTGACAATATTTACTGAGCTCCATGAAGAGTAATCCAAAGGTAATGTTTCAGGATATGCTGAATTAATGAGAGAGGGTAAACATGGAGCTGAGTATCGGCACAAAGCAAAACAGTAAAAGACTGTAATACGAACAATTCCTGACCGTGAAGCATTATGTAGGACAGTAAAGCTTCTAAATCTATTGTGTATGGTCAAAGGAATGTTGTAGAAACATCAACCAGACACAGTTTCATAAAGTGACGAGAAGGATTAAACAGACAAGTACTCGCAACATTAGAGATGGAGGGAAGGCTGAAGTGAAACAGAGCTACATATTGAAATGGATTCAGATCCACGTTAAAGGACATACACCAGCTTTCCAGCAGCAGAACCTCTCAGATAACAGGCAAAGCAGTAAAAACTCCACATTACTGAAAAATTATCCCAAATGCTCAACAATGTCACTGTTGTCAACTTGAAATTCACCGTGGAACCTGCAACTGGATAGATATCAGAAGTACTAGACTAAGAGAAGAATCTCACAGTTGAGGAAATCCCCAGGGAGCGGATGATGTCACTGTGCTACTGTCACTGCATGATGCCATAGAGTCAAAGAGATGTACAGCATGGAAACAGACCCTTCGGTCCAAGTTGTCGATGCCGACCAGATATACCAACCCAATCTAGTCCTTCCTAATCGTATACCCACCCAGATGTCTTTTAAATGTTGTAATCATTCTAGCCTCCACCCCTTCATCTGGCAGCTCATTCCATACACGTACCAACCTCTGTGAGAATACGTTGCCCCTCAGGTCTCTTTTATGTCTTTCCCCTCTCACCCTAAACCTATGCCCTCTAGTTCTGTCTCCCTCACCCAGGGAAGACGCTTTGTCTATTTATCTTATCCATGTCCCTCGTGATGTTGTAAACCTAAATAAGGTCACCCCTCAGCCTCAGACGCTGCAGTGAAAACAGCCCCAGCCCATTCAGACTCTCGCTATAGCTCAAATCCTCCAACCCTGGCAGCATCCTTGTAAATCTTTTCTGAACACTTTCAGGTTTCGCAGAGTCTTTCCAATAAGACGGAGATCAGATTTGCACGCAAAATTCCAGAACTGACAAAACCAATATCCTGTACAGACACAACATGACTACATAACCCCTGTACGCAATACTCTGAACAATAAACGAAAGCATACCAAACGCCTTCTTCAATGTCCTATCTACCTGTGACTCAACTTTAAAGAAGCTATGAAACAAGGTCTCTTTGTTCAGTAACACACCCCATGACCTTACCGTTATGTGTATAATTCCTGCAAAGATTTGCCTTCCGAAAATGCAGCACCTCACATTTATCTAAAGATTTAAAGTATACTCCATCTGCCAATTCTCAGCCCATTGGCCCATCTGGTCAAGATCACGTTGTATTCTGGTGTCCCCTTCTTTACTCTTTACTCCGCCTCCAACACATCACTCACAGGAACACAGAGCACCTCAGTCTGTGCAAATCAGAGACGTCCCACACATTGGGAAGGATGTTAGGGTCCCGGAGAGGAAGCAGATCATCATCACTTTGGGAAGGATGGCAGGGTCTCTGAGAGGGGGAGATCACCCACACATTGGGAAGGATGGCAGGATCTCTGAAAGGGGACAGTTCACCCACACATTGGGAAGGATGGCAGGGTCTCTGAGAGGGGGACAGATCATCCACACATTGGGAAGGATGACAGTGTCACGGAGAGGGACAGATCACACACACATTAGGAAGTATGGCAGGGTCCTTCAGAGGGTAGAGATAACCCATACATTGGGGAGGACGGCAAGGTGACTGAGAGAAGGCAGATCAGCAAACATTGGGGAGGACGGCAGATTCCCTGAGAGGGGACAGATCACCCACACATTGGGAAGGATGACAGCGTCCCTGAGAGGCGACAGATCGCCCACACATTGGGAAGGATGGCAGGATAACTGAGAGGGGGCAGATCACCCACACATTTGGAATGATGGCAGGGTGACTGAGAGGTACAGATTACCCACATATTGGGAAGAATGGCAGGGTCCTTGAGAGAGGGACAGATCACGCAAACATTGGGAAGGATGGCAGGGTCTCTGAGAGGGGGCAGATCTCACACACACTGGGAAGGATGGCAGGGTCCCTGAGAGGGAACAGATCTCCCACACATTGGGAAGGATGGCAGTGTTCCTGAGAGAGACAGATCACGCACACATTGGGAAGGATGTCAGCTTCCCTGAGAGTGGGCAGATCACCCACACATTAGGAATTATGGAAGGATCCCTGAGAGGGACAGATGACTCACACATTGGGAAGGATGGCAGGGTCGCGGAGAGGGGGATGGAGCACCCACAAATCGGGAGGAATGGCAGGGTCCCTGAGAGGGGCAGATCAGCCACACATTGGGAAGGATGGCAGGGTCCCTGAGAGGGGCAGATCACCTACACATTGGGAAGAAGAGCAGGGTCCCTGCGAGGAGACAGACTGGTTCTTTTCCCAAAATGGTTCATGTTGAGAGACCCATAATGTGAGGCTTTCATTGAAGCTGAAGGGAAATTTACAGAGTGTACCATTTACTGTTGGTTTAGACAATGTCGATAAAAACAAGGCGTTCACATTAACTGAAAGGAAATTGATCATGGGATGCAAATATAAGACTTTGGTTCAGATCATCAGGTAGGATATGATGGAGAAATTATATGCCGTGTGTCGTACTGACCGAGGGTTCAACACTTACTCAAAGGTTAGAAATATTCAGTTTCACATGAATCGATCAATCGAGTCAGATTTTGATTAGATGTTTGTTTGGTGTTTCCTTTCTGTGAATCCTCCTTCCGTATTCAGCCACGTTTAATAAAGACAGTGTCAGTCCAGGTGAGAAATTAGACAGACAAATAATTCACTTTGATCGATATTTTTGTCGGTATATCCATCTTTGCAAACCTCAGTGAAAGAAGCCTCCAGAATCCATCGCTCTCAGTGCAGAGAGAAAAGTGTAATAAAAAGAGAGTAAGAAACTATCTCTAAACATGAACATTACTTATCTCTCCGAAAAGCGAACACTCCTATTGGGTTCCTCCAGCACCCTCTATTTTATGTCCGAAACTCACATTAGTCATGTTCCTTTCCGAGGGTGATCAGGTATACTCACGCAGAGATCATCACACATTCTGAAGGATGGGAGGGTCCTGAGAGGTGATAGGCTTATTTATTACCCCCAGAGTTTCAGGACTGAATGATATATGATACGATGGAGCATCTGGAGTTGAAGGGATTTGTGACAGAGCTTATGTGCTTATGATTGGTGTAGATGAGGTAGATGAAAACAAAATGTTCACATTAGCTGTGGGAAATGAATGATGAGATGCAAAGTTGGAGATTTGGCCAGATTGACAGGGAGGATTTGCTGAAGTGGTTATGTAGAAGGGATTCTGTACCTGTGTATCTTAATGACAGATAGTTGGACTGAGCGCCGTGAGGTGCTGTATTTAAGTTTCAGTTTCTGTCAAACTGTGGGTTTGTATTATCCCAGTACCAGAGCAACAAGTGATGTACTTCAGGCAGGCAAATCGAGGGGCCGGGGTATCTTCCAGTTTGTGATTGTTCCTTTCCCTCTGGGTGTTTGCAGACCCCTCTGGCACACTCGGTGATGATGAACGCAGGAAATTTGGTGACAGACTCTGAAAACAGTGAGAGCTCCAGCTGTTCCACCGCCCTTCAGATCTCCCTAACATTCCTCTGTAATGGGGATCAGTACACCTGATTCGTGTCAGTCTCTGTGATTCAAATGGTCATCAGCAGGCTGCAAGTTAAAATATTGGTACTACAACATTATTCCGGTGTGCAGCTTTGGCTGTTTCAGATCAAAGTATAAGAGTGATCCCCACCTCTATTTTCAGATCCACCAAATCACGAATACAATTGGTGAGACAGTCCTAGGGCAATGAGCCATAAACTACCTCGACAACTGGCAGCAGAACAACTCCAAACTGCTCTTCCAAACATCCGAGAGCCTTCATGCACCACCACTTCCCGGGAAGTGCTGAAATGAGAGAAAAGGAAGAACAGAATAGGAATGGGCCACGAAAAGTGAAGACTACCAATCACAGTCTCGATTAGATTATTTTACCCTCCGCTCAACACTGCGGCGTATCACCAAACTACGTCTCCAGGACAGAACTGAAGGAAAATGAGAGCGGTCCAAGACAATATGACTTCGCAATTAATTGGAATTATTTTCCCATTCGCCAAAACACCAGGCAAGGACACTAGAGTCACTGCAGCACTTTGTTTCACAACAGCGATGAAACAACAATCTCCACTGGGTTATAATGAAAACAGTGAACAACACAACTTGTCTGGAACATGAAGCAGCAGTGAAGCTGCTGGAGCGCGGGACTTTTCGTGTGGGAGGCGCGCGTGATCACTCCAGTACGGACACTGACTCGATGGAGAGTCTGCACTCTCCCACATCAGACACAAGTTTCCAAGCAACAAACCCAGATGCTCATGTTGGAATTTAAATGCAGCAGCGTTTAGCACGCAGCACGAGGGGAGGCGAACCTACACCTCTGTGGAAGCGCAAACCTTAATCCCGACGGCTCGGCCACAGCTCCAGGCACACGGCAATGCTATTCTCATGCATTTTCAATTGTCCTCTTGCGAATAAACAAAAGCAAAGTCATAGGGAAACGGTTGCACGATCCTGGTCCTGCTCACACTGCTGCTGGGATGCGCCCAGCTACAATGCCAGTTTCACCGCAGATAATGATAGCCCATCAATCCAGAAAACAATCAGTGGGAAGCTGAGTCCATCTTCTGAGACTCGTTTGAGTCACAAATAGAATGTGTCTGTGAGAAGGTCCATTCGATTATGATACCATAAAGAAACCATGAGCTGCATGACAATACTGTAATTTAGATTCTTGGTTTGGTAACTGGTGTCGCCCATTGCTCAAAAGGTACAACTATCGCGATTCAGCGTAACATAAAACAGACTGAACTTCAGGGAAAATGCAGAAAGCTGAGCATGCGGTGTATCTGGTAATACAGTGCAGCTAGACAATAGAAAATAGGTGCAGGAGTAGGTCATACTGCCCTTCGAGCCAGCACCACCATTCATTATGATCATGGCTGATCAGCGTCAACCCATATCCTGTTCCTGACTTATCCCCATAACCCTTGATTCCACTATCCTTAAGAGCTCTATCCAACCCTTTCTTGAAAGCATCCAGAGACTGGGCCTCCATAGCCTTCTAGGGCAGAGCATTCCATACACCCACCACTCTCTGGGTGAAGAAAGTTCTCCTCAACTCTGTTCTAAGTGGCCTACCCCTTATTTTTAAACAGTGTCCTCTGGATCGGTACTCACCCATCAGCGGAAACATGTTTCCTGCCTCCAGAGTGACCAATCATTTAATAATCTTATACGTCTCAATCAGATCCCCTCTCAGCTTTCTAATCTCAAGCGTATACATGCCCAGTCGCTCCAATCTTTCAGCGTAACATAGTCCCGCCGTTCCGGGTATTGACCTCGTGGACCTACGCTGCACTCCCTCAATAGCCAGAATGTCGTTCCACAAAATTGGAGGGCCCAGTACAGCTGCAGAAGGACCGCTTTGCTTCTGTACTCAATTCCTCTTGTTATAAAGGCCAGCATGCTATTAGCTTTCTTCACTGCCATCTGTGTCAGTATGCTTGCTTTCACTGACTGATGTACAAATACACCTAGATCACGAAGTACTTCCCATTTAACTAACTTGATTTCGTTTAGGTAGTAATCTGCCTTCCTGTTCTTGCCACCAAAGTAGATAACCACACATTTATCCATATTAAACTGCATCGGCATCCGTCCACTCACCTCGCCTGACCAGGTCACCCTGTATTCTCCTAATATCCTCCTCACATTTCGCACTGCCACCCAGCTTTGTGTCGTCAGCAAATTTGATAATATTAGTTTTAGTACCTTCATCTATATCATTAATGTACATTGTAAAAAGCTGCGGTCCTGGCACTGATCCCTGTGGCAAACCACTTGTCACCGCCTGCCATTCTGAAAGGGAGCCGTTTATCACTAATCTTTGTTTCCTGTCAGCCAACCAATTTTCAATCCAAGTCAGTATTTTGCCCTCAATCCCATGTGCCCTAATTTTGCTCACTAACTTCCCAGGTGGGACTTTATCAACGGCTTTCTGAAAGTCCAGGTATACTACATCCAGTGGATCTACCTTGTTCATCTTCAGGGTTAAATCCTCAAAAAATTCCAGAAAATTTTTCAAGCATGATTTCCCCTTCATAAATCCATGCTGACTCTGGCCTATCCTGTTACTGCGATCCAGACGTGTCATAATTTCTTCCTTTACAATTGACTCCAGTATTTTCCCACCAATGAGGTCAGACTAACCGGTCTATATTTCTCTGTTTTCTCCCTCCCTCCCTCCTTTCTTAAAAAGTGGGGCCATATTAGCCACCCTCCAATTCGCAGGAACTGATCTTGAATCTATAGAACATTGGAAAATGATCAACAATGCGTCCACGATTTCTAGAGCCACCTCCTTCAGTACCCTGAGATGCAGGGTACATTAGGGAGACCCATCATGTCCCGCAGACTTATCAGCCTTCAGACCGAACAGTTTCTCTAACACCATTTCCTGCCCAATATAAATTCCCTTCAGTTCAGGTCATTCAGCCACTGTTACATCTGGGAAATTGCTCGTGTCTTCCCCAGTGAAGACAGTTCTAAAGTACCAATTCGATTCTTCAGCCATTTCTTTGTTCCCTGTAATAAATTCAGTTGCTTCTGTCTTCAAGGGCCCAATTTTCGTCTTAATCATTGTTTTTCTTTTCATATACCTAAAAATAACCTTTACTATTCTCTTTATATTTCTGTCCAGTTTACCTTCGTACCTTATTTTTTCTTTGCATATTTCCTTCTTAGTAATCCTCTGTTGTTCTTTAAAACCTTTCCAGTCCTCCGAGTTCCCACTCATCTTTGCTATGTTATACTTTTTCTCTTTTGTCTTTATATGGTCCTGAACTTCCCTCGTCAGCCACGGCTACCCCTGCCTCCACTTACGATATTTCTTCCTTTATGGAATGAATTAATCCTGCACCTACTCCATTATACCCAGAAATACTTGCCATTGTTGTTCCATTGCCATCCCTGCTAGGGTATTCCACCATTGAACTTTGGCCACCTCCTCTCTCATAGCTCCATATTCAACTGAAATATTATCACTTCCGATTCTACCCTCTCCCTTTCAAAATACACATTAAGCTTATTGTATTGTCGTCACTACCTCTTAATGGCTCCTTTACATCGAGGTCCCTGATCAAATCCGGTTCGTTGCACAACACCAGAACTAGAATTGCTTTCTCCCTGGTAGCCACCAGCACAAGCTGTTCTTATACTCCATCTCGGAGGCACTCCACAAACTCCCTTTCTTGTGGTCCAGTACCATCCTGAGTCTCCCGGTCTACCTGCATATTGAAATCCTCCATGACAACTGTAGTAATATCTTTGTGACAGGCCAATTTCAGATCCTTATTCAGCTTACACACTACATCCAGGCTACTGTTTGGGTGTCTGTAGGTAACACCCATTACGGTCTTTCTACCCTTAGAATTTCTCAGCTCTATCCATACTGACTCTACATCCTCTGATTCTAGGTCCTCCCGCGCAGGGGACTGAATATCATTCCTTCCCAACAAGGCCACCCCACCCCCTTTGCCAGTCAGTCTGTCCTTATGATAGCACATATAGACTTAAATATTCATTTCCCAGGCCCCCTGTCCACTTGAAGCCATATCTCAGTTATCCCCACAACATCGTCACTGCCAATTTCCAAAGGAGACTCAAGCTCATCCACCTTATTACAGTTACCGCAACTGTTTTGCAGAAAAGGCGCCCCAAAGAATGTTTTCTGCATAAAAAGCTGAGTTAGCGGTAGAATCTGAGAAGGACAGATCACATTATGTGTAGTTTCGAGCTTTGGTGCCGGTACGAGTTGCCAGTTTCCTTGGCTTTAACATTCAACGTGCAATTTGCTGCAGAGATGACCACACCTGGTCATGAGCCAGATGGCTACCTGCTGAGGTGGAACCCTGTGTGGGAATCGATGAGAAGCGACTCAGTAAAGTTTACTAAATTTCATGGTGCTTACTAGAGATGCACAAAACACACTTTCTGAACATAATGAAAGAAAGCAAAAGGCAATCCCTCCACGCCCACGAGATGTCAAAGAGGGGCTAACTGTACGTGAGTACTCTTTGTTCTCCATGTGAAAAGCTCTCCCGCCTGAGTCACCTTCACGTCTCTCGTTGCTGTCTGAATCAGAAAGAAGGAGTTTCAGCAGAGCTGCACGTGCCTCGCTGTGTTAACTCCCCCCTCCCCCACAACGTTTACATTTTTCTGCTCCTCTGTGATATAAAGAAATAAAAATGGAGACAATGCCTTTCTAACCTTTCCAACATGGCAGGGATTTCAGGAGCGCACGTTAATTTTACTGATTCTATGATAGCACGAGTCTAAGCTTAGTCTGAGAGTGAAAATTCATTCATTCCTTTTGCTGATGGAGTGAGCCGCTGACATGTGAAGTACTCGAAAACATGATTCAGGCATTCTGATGCGGACTTTCACACGTTGAAAAACGGCAGACAGGTTCCAAATGATGCCTTTGAGAGACTTTAGCATGCATTTGGTAGAGAGACAACATTAGGAATCCGCGGTGTATTTTGACACCAGCACATCAGCTTTCTCCTTGGCTTTGAACCGAGCCGCAGGGGCAAGGAAAGCAAATGCGTTTCTGCTTTTAGCGGAAGGATCAGAGCACGGGACAAACACTCTTCAACAGAATGGTCATCGGTGCTGTACACATCGGCACATATTGAGAACCAGGGAAGAGAAAAACCTAACAATGCTTCATACAGTAATTAAATGGAGTTGCATTCCTTTACATTGCGACAGCAGATTCAGGTGAACAAACTCCAAGCAGGTTTGCTGATGAAAGCAGCAAGCAAGAAGTGCCCGTTCATTGAAACCTACCAGACTGCCATCGGGAGCAAGACTGTTCCTGTCCCGTTTCGAACCGGGGACCTTTTGCAGGTTAAACAAATGTGATAACTACTACACTACAGAATCTCACTCCAGACGTGGCTGCTGCTGCTATTCAAAGTCGAGCACCACTGAAATGTGCAGCCAGTGACCTCTTCACCTTTCCGTTTCCAATAGCTCGTTGTTGTCCAATTCAATTGGCATATTTGAAAAATTAAGGAAATCACGTGAAATTGCTCACAAAACGTAGACAAGGATGTGGTGATGATTGCAAGGGTTGGACTGTAGGGCGAGGCTGAATAGGCTGGGACAATTTTCCCTCCGGCGTAGGGGCTGAGCCATGAACTTATCGAAGGTTGATAAAGTCATGCGGGTTATGGATGAACTAAATATTGAAGGTTGTTTGATCCCCCGAGTGGGGTGAGTTGAAATCTAGAGAGCATAGATTTAAGGTGAGACTTGCTGACACGGTTTTGAAGAGATTATTTTTGACGGGGCTTACCATCCGTCTGTGTGGCGGTATAGTTGCAGTATTTCCTCACACTAATTCTCTCAGCGCCATCCTCCCTGAGACATGGACATGCTGTGTCGTATTCTGTTGTGCAGATGTGTCCCGGCTTTGTCAGCATAAACGCTGTCTAACATTCAACATTCTGTTGACTGGGATTTCACTCAGAATCACGACTGTGTCACATCCCACCTTAGTTGTGCTGGTTCTCCACAGTAAGGAAAAGTATCCCTCTCTTTGAATCATTCTCTTGCCTTCTCCCTGTAACTCTGGACATTTCTACGTTCAACATAAACGTTGAATACCGTTTTCAAGAACTCAATAGAACCTGCCTCTTTGTCACATGAGACAGTGATGTGCAGACCCTAACCACTCCCTGTGTGAAAAGCTTCCGCCTCATGTCATTTTTACTTCTATTCCTAATGACTTTAATTCTGTGCTGAATCGTTCGCGATCCTTTCAGGTATAGGAGCATTTTCACTGCTTTATTTCCGCTGTCTAAACCCATCATCACTTGTAAAGCTTCAACCAGGCGATTTATCAGCCCTCGGTTCTCCATGGAGAACTGCCCCAACTTTCCAATCGACCTTTATTGCTGACAGTCCTCATACACCGCACCATTCCCATCAACCTGTTCTGCACTGTCTCTACTCATTTCATTTCCCTGCTTCCTAAACCTTCATACCCAGAACTGTGCGAACATCCAGATGGTGGATTTATTCGGAGTGGAATTGTGTGTGTGAAACAGTTGTTTCGCTTTCACCACGTGTGCTGCTGTACCATGTTCACTACAATGACACTCTGGTCCCAAACTCAACTTTATTTCAAAGAGACCAACCTCATGAAGGGCATTTGTATTTTAAATCGAACAACTGACAGTGCGACCTGCAAAAGTGAAATCAAACGACGGAGGGCGGATAGCGATTTGAAGCAAGGCTGTCTCACATGCCAGGGGAGTGTCATGTCCCGAGACAAGCGAGCCAGTGACACTCTTGAATTTCCAACACCAAACCAGCTGAGAGCCGCTCAGAGCCAACGACACCCCACCTTGCTTCAGGAATGTTAAGCAACAAAGCGTTTCAATAACATCGCCTTCTCATTCTGTCTCCATGCACGGGTCAGTGCTGTTTCTCCTTTCCCCTTGGACTGAGCTGTATCCATTGGTGGAGTATTCAGCCATTTCCCACCACTTTCTGGCAGTGTGAGGGGAGGCAAGCGCGGATATGCTCTGAAGCTCTCACACCGGCGTGGCCAGTTCACTCAGGCGCTGGAAGTGAGTAAATTTGATGCGAACTTCCTCTAAATATCATTTATCTGAGACAGAGAGAAAGATGTTGAACTGGTGGGAAAGAGAGAAATGCACTCCGGATATTCTTCCTTCAGGTATATTCAAACGAGTGCATTTTTGTCCAGCCTGTTTGATGCTCAGAATCCATCTTTGCACAGAAATCCTGAAGAAAGGCTTTTTTGTTTACCAGGGGCGCTGGATTCTTTGCTACAACCGGGCAGCAGTTAACATCTGAGCTCCAACTGTCCCAGATGGAGAGAATCCGTATCAAACCCTCACTCACTGAGATCCATCCCCACGGGCCCTGAGCTGCGGGGCTGCTGACAGTCAAACGCAGAGGAGAGGGTTAAAAATGGGCCCTTGTTTCTCCCTCAGCCGCTCTGTCCCAGAGACAGGGAGAGGGACAGCATTAACGTGAGCTGTCATTCCAGCGCTGACACACAAGCTGAACAACCCATCGAGTCCATGGCGACTCTCTGTCACTGGTATCTCTCTGAGGTTATTCAAAATCGGTGATATATGCCCTAATAATGGGGATCGGTGTCTGTGCCATAATGATGTCTCCCACATGCTGATCCATTTGTCATTCACGGCTTTTCATTTCACTGGGAAGACAGTGCCTGTGTGAAATAACGTGGGGCTAACAGTAGGGCGTCATGCGCATGGTACACAGCACAACTGATATCTCTCACCTGCAGCAGTTTATTCCCAGCTCAAGTAAGCGATTTTGCGAAGCAGATCATAACAGATCGACAGAGAACAGAGAAAGAGCTTCCCGACCTTCAGAAGAGTGTTTCTTCACCTGTGTAAATTTGACGGGTGTATCAGTATGAGATATTCATTTTAGATACATTGAGCGACAGGAAGCGAAAGACGAATCAATATGCAATGTGTAGAATGGAGCTCTGTTCAAGATGAACACTGGCAGGGTAGTATAAGCATGCTGAAACCTTGAAATCTCACCGAGCAGGGAATGTTTTCAATCCATGAATTTCTGGGTTATGGGCCAAGGACTCTCGCCCGGGACCGCTCTGTTAGCGCTGACCACAGCACTTTCCCGCAGTCTTCAGGTTTTCATCTGGCGTATGGCATGTAACTTAGAGAGTTACGTTGAAAGATATTCGCTGTTCTTGATTGATAGTCTGTGGTGCAGACGTGTCCCGTCGTTGTCAATAGAGCGTCTGTGTTACTTCCCACATTCTGTTGGTATAACTGTGATTTCACTCAGAATCGCAAAATGTTGTCACAGTGCGGACTGAGACCTGTAGGCCCCCTTCACTGTGCTGGCTCCACACAATGAGGAAATGATTGTGCTGCTCGATTGCTTGTTTTTTATACGATTGATTGATTGATTTTCATCTGTGCCTCAGTTCATTGAAAAAAACTTTGTTTGCTATTGGTAAAGACAGATCATAGCAATCAAGGACATGCCGATTACAACGTGAGTAAAACAAAAGTTGAACAGACTAAGGCATTCAGGTTACGCCGCACAGCATGTGCACTCAGAAAGAACTACATTAACAGGATCAGCATGATTTGAAGTTAGATAATTTATTTATCAGACTAGTAATGGCCTAAAAAAGAAAAGAGAGGGTTTAATGGGATGGTAGAGTAGATGAAGAATCACACCGAAGAAAGTAGGAAAGACTGAGTTGTATCCTAATGGAGGGGTTCCAACTGATGTGAGGTTGGTAAGAATAAATAGGAGGGGAATTCCTTCCTTCAGGTGAGTGCATTAGAAGAGGTGAGAATTGTTTGCTTTAGCTCGGCATGAAATGGAAACCAGTTAGCTCAGTCCGCTGGCTAACTAGATTATGGTATAGAGTGAGACCAGCAACATGGAATTAATTGTTGCACTGTCTCAAGTTACCATTAGTATCATCATCTCCGCCGTCCACCTGATCTGTAATACTTTGGCGACTCTAATGAGTAAGATTTGGTCCGTCGATGTAAAACATCATTATCATTGCCATCTGTTGCCTTGAGCATTTGGTAACAATCCCAAGAAATGGGACTGTATCCGTTTAATACTCACTGAACTCCGCCGGAAAAATCCAGCAACAAGACTCGTCCTTCTTCCTGTTTGAACGCTCTGTTCTGCACAACAGCAAAACTACTTACCAGATTTGCTGATATCACTCAAACTACCCAAAGAGATAAATCTAGTTCTTTTCGCTTGGTATAATGAACGTTGCGAGTTTACAGGAAATGATATAATATGAAACGAGCAAAACAGTCTTGCCCAGAATGTGCACGGTCAGCGATATGAGAAGGGTCATCAGACGAAAACTTTCCTCCTATTTCTTTATTCACAGGTAGTTATTCGCCTGGGGAATACATGCAGCTTTTTAGTTAATAATTGACACCTTTCCCAAAGAAAGAACAATTATCCAAATCAGAAACTGGAGTGTTAGGATCAATTTTGTTTTACTCAACATTGTTTTTGAATTGTGCTTCAGTCTTATGATCCAATAACCCTTCGTCAATGTCATTAAAACAGTTTAAAAGCAGGACTGAAGTTATAAACTGGGAATTTTACGCACCTTTAAGTACCAGGCGCTGAGCAATTGCGCCACAGGAACTGTGGTAACCAGCCTCTAACATATCCTATTCGTACCTCTGGGACCTTCCACCCAACAGCTCGACGTTTGCTGTGGTTCTGAAATGAAAGCTAACGCAGATGAGGTTATATTGACAGGTACCTGTGATTATTGGAGCGTCGCGTTAAGAAAATGACCTAGACACATGCCGTGAAAAATAGACTTCATTGAAAAGTAGGTTTCTATGGGTTCGTGCGTTGTTGACAGACAATGTTCCATTGCTGCGGTCTCAGAGCTTTTCCTTCGATCGCCTTACAATTCGGCACAGAACTCGATTCAGTGAAACTTCACCAACTTCTTTTTGAACGTTCATACTGACAACTTGAAATATCCTGCAAAGAAACCCAATCTTAGATTAGATCCCCTACTGTGTGGAAACAGGCCCTTCGGCCCAACACGCACACACCGACCCTTTGAAGGGCAACCCACCCAGACCCATTTCCCTCTGACTAATGCACCTAACGCTACGGGCAATTTAGCATGGCCAATTCATCTAACCTGCACATCTTTGGACTGTGGGAGGAAACGGGAGCAAACCCACGCAGACACGGGGAGAATATGCAAACTCCGCACAGACAGTCACCCAAGGCTGAGAATCGACCCTGGGACCCTGGTGCTGTGAGGCAGCAGTGCGAACCACTGAGCCACCGTGCTTCCTTCGTTAAGGGGCACGTTGAACGGTTTTCATGAATACTGAAGACATAGCATCGTTATGCAAGATTTAGTTAAATTTCAGTTTAAATTGTAACGTGGTGAGAATGCAGCATGTTGCAGAATGTCCGAAATTCGTGTTTGCTTGTGACAGGAATGCCAGCCCGGCAAAGGGAAAATCTGTTCCTGAAACCCAAAACCCAAAACCCTTGCTCCATGCGCCCAGTTGGACCCGTGTGTGAAGGAGCACGCAGTCTGACAGAGGGTCTGTGAAAATCCTCCACGCCCTATTCTAACGCTGCAACCAGAGCTGTCTAATCCCGCTATGAGTAGCGGGATAAAGGGAAGGACCTTGATATTCCATGGTTTAGATTCACATTGTCCTCATGGTGTTATTGCTTAAAACGCTTACCAGAAACAGCACAGACAGAGAGCAACAAGAGGAGGATATTGAACCTCATGGCGCTACCTCGCAATCTGATCTCATCATGGCTGATGGAACACTAGAATGTCTTTTCCCAGCCCATCCCCATCGACATATCGCCCCCTGGGAAACAGATATCTAAGAAACTGAAAATGTCAGTGCGACTGTTTGTGTGTGTGTGGTTCTGGGGTGGGGGCGCAGACATGTTCAGAGACATTGGCTTCTGCTCGAAATTTGTACGTTTTGCAAAGTATCTGCCAATTCTGGTCCAATCATGTTTAAAAGGTACATTTCCCTCAAAACCTACCACAAAGGAGGTGTGGAATTTCCTCTGATCAGCTGAAGGAACGAGAATTCCAGACGATAGGAATTGATGATGAATCAGCAGAACAATAATTAATTCTGAATAAACTACGACTCAAACCCAACAAACTTTCAAGAACAATGCTGTAGAAATCTAATGCGCCTTTCATTGCGCCACAGAGCCGCTGGCCGCCATTTTACTGCACACAAAGTTGCGGTGTTTGGGTCTTTCATCAATCATTTGTTTACCCTCATGACACTTTCCAGTACGTGGTCCTTATCCGAGTGTGGCCCAGCTCCTCAAGTGTTCAGCTAAATAGTCCTGAAATATTCTCATCACTCTTACCTTTACCACACGTTCAGACAGTGAATTTCAGATAAACAACACTATCAGGGTGAAAGCATTCTTCCGAAATCTCCTGCAGAAGTCCACTCTGTTGTGTTTATTGTGTAGCCCTGATTATTAATACTTCCTATAAAAAGTTTACTCTTATCACACATGTCGATCCCCTTAATTTGCGTGTTAATCAGTTCCTCACTCAACGTTCTGCACTCTCAGACAAACAGCCCCAGCCTAGCTCGTCTATCTTCATAGTGGGAATGGTTCAGTCCAGGCAATCCCTTGGTCAATCCTCTTTG
Source organism: Chiloscyllium punctatum (assembly GCF_047496795.1). Taxonomy (NCBI): domain Eukaryota; kingdom Metazoa; phylum Chordata; class Chondrichthyes; order Orectolobiformes; family Hemiscylliidae; genus Chiloscyllium; species Chiloscyllium punctatum. Next base: position 124,186,437 of record NC_092744.1, on the reverse strand, counting down.
AATAGCGTCCCGTGCAAACACACGATTCCTGCAGTTCGGCGATCAAAGCAGAACAAATATTTTGGAGAACCCAGTGTTGACTGGGGTGTACAAAGTTAAAAATCACACAACACCAGGTTATGTTCGAACAGGTTTATTTCCAGAGCACTAGCTTTTGGAGCACTGCCCTTCATCAGATAATTGTGGAGTGTAAGATCATAAGACGCAGAATTTATCACAAAAGGTTACAGTGTGAGGTAATTGAAATTGTTAAGTCCCTAATCTTTTAGAATGAATATGTTGGTTTCAGTTCATTCATATGTAAATATCAGAATTTTTTTAAAAAGTTGCATTCTCAAGTGAACTTTAACAACTGGTGTCATATCGATCCAAATAACGCATTGAAGGTGTAATGTGCCCTGTGTGAGGCTGCCAGTGCCCCAATGCTCAGACTGATTCTAATCTAAAAAAAAGGACTGGCAGAATCTTACATGGATGCTTGAAGTTTTTGAGAAAATAAAATGTAATTCTGTAAATACAAATTCACCCCACAAATTTATACATGTGTGTGTGATGGGTATGTATGAGTCTGAGAAAGTGAGTATAGGAGTATGCATGTGAGTCGGAGTGTAAAGGGGCATGCCTGTGAGATGGTGCGTGTACGTGTGAGTGTGTGAGTGAAAGAGAGAGTGCTTGTTTATGAGAGAGGGTCTGCGTGAATGTTAGGGTCTGTAGGAGTGCACGTGTCTGTCAGTGTGTGTGTGTTGGAGTACGTGTGTCTGTCTGTCAGAGTGTCTGTGTATCTCTGTGCGTGTGTGTGTGTTTGTATCTTTGGGTATGTGTGCTGTGCAGTGAGGTCACCTGTAATGTGGCAAGAACTCAAGGTCACGTTTGAGGCCATCCCCATGGTTACCAAACGTGGCAATCAGCATCTGCTCGGCCTCTTTGCATTGTTGACTGTCCCGAAGTCCACCTTGGAAGATGGTCACCGGAAGGTCCGAGGTCGAATGCCGCAGACTGCTGAAGTGTCCTCTGCCTGGGAGAGATTACCCCTGCCTGGTGATTGTTGTTCCATGTCCATTCATCCATTGCTGTAGCCATTGCTCAGTCTCGCCAACGTACCATGCCTCAGGGCATTCTTGCCTGCAGCGTATGAGATGGACAATGTTGGTGAAGTCGCCACGGAGGTGTCCCCACGTGTAATGGTGGTACACTTCCCACCATGTACGTGGCAGGTACTCATGTGACTGGGCCAGGTCATCTATCTCTAGAGGCTGTGGAGGTTGCATCGAGTACTGCATGTTGAATACTGAGATTGATAGATTTCTACAATACATTAAAGGCTCAGGCGCAAGGTATTGTTGAAACGTATGTTTCAAGAACAATGTATTTTCACATCTGTTGCTTCACCAACCTTCCCACACAAGACAGTACACCATTGCCTCAGAGGATCCCATATTCCTAGTTCCCAGACCCGGAATCAGAGAAACTGAGTTCCGCAGAAACATGTTGCATATTATTAAGGCAGGTAGAGAAAGCTCCTGCTCGGCAACGGGTTGAAATTTCAAGCACAGACGGGAATAGGGATTTGGAATCAGTTAGGAATTAGAATCGGATTGGTCCACATAAGCACCAAAAACAATAATGATAACTCTGACAAATGAGAATCTAATCATATCCCATTGACATTCAATGGATTATTGTAAATGAATTTCCTCGTATAATAGTCTAGGGAACAAGTATTTGTCAGAAACGGAACTTGACCATCTATATAAATACTGTGGCTACAAAAACAAGTCCGTGGGTAGGCATTTTTTTGTTATTAACTCAGCTCTTAAATCCGTGAAGCCTGCATGGTTTGCAAGGCGCACATCAGATCTGTAACAGATGTCTCTCTCTCTGTCTCTCCATTTACCTGGATGGGTAAAGCTTAAGTACCATTTAAGGAACTGGATACCCTTCACGACAATACAGTCACGTAACTTAACACTAAACAGTCCATGCAATAATTACTGCCTTCACCGCTAAGGCACAATTACAGCAGAGTGCACCACTTACACAACGCACTGGTGTCAATCATTCAGGCTTTGTTGACAGAACCTTCAAAGATCAACTACTGTACCGACGACAAAGACAGGGTGGGAAGATGCATGGAAACGCCATCATTTCCAAGTTACCCTCCAAGGCACATTCCACCATGACTTGGAAAGAAGTATCAGTGATAAACGCATTGATTTGTGAAGTGGACTTGATGGGCATAGTGGCCTACTTCAGCTCTCCATCTTTTATCTTACAATTTTTAAGAAGTTGATTATTGTAGTGACCAGACTTGTGCTCAGCCCTTTAGATCTTCCCTCAACCGGCTGTTGCTAAAGTTCTAGTATCATCCCCAGCCTATGGTCAGCAGCAGAACATATCCAAAAGCCCTCTCGACTAACTGACCTTGCTCTCCAACGATCTTCAGTGATCTGTGAATGTCCACGCCAACATCGGTTTGTGCTTCTAAACCACTCAGAATCCTCACTATTATTGTTTCCTTTTCCCAAATTCATTACCACTCATTACTCTGCATTCAATTCCATTCATCATTTTTGCCTTCCACTTGTCTGATACATCTGTCCAGTCCCTGGCAATCTTCGACATAGTCAACTACTCGACCATATTTGCATCGCATTGAAACTTCTAAATTATGACTCCGGCAAATAAGTGTAAATTTTGATATACATCAGAAAATGGTGGAACTCGACTGGAAACTGACGTCCAAGCATGGTTCATTGCTGGTCGGGATTAACAGCTGCAATCACAGCAGAATCGAACCCTTGCTGTCATTTGTAAACTTGCTGGTGAGTCTGCAGTTTGGTTTCCTGAGTGATTACTTCTCACATATGCGAGTGGTGGACGGCCTGTCCGCAGTGTGACTGAGCAAGTGAGTTTACACCTAAGTGGGTAATGCCATCCGTTCCTGCAGTCCCCCCATTGCCTTGACTTCCGGGCCGAGAGGGTATCTTTGCATCTACAGGTTTACACTGCTCATTTGAATCTGTGGAGCATGTGCAAATGCTGACTGTTTCAAGGAACACTGTCCCTCTCTGCTATTGTCATTTAAAGGCATGGAGACATTGTGTGTGTGTGAGAGAGAGACTGATGTTAACCTGGAGAGCAGGGGAATCAGATCCTGAGCATAAACTATTAACTATAGATACTTAGACACAGTTCTCAATTCCTCCTGCAATCTTACTGCAATAATCACAGAGATAAACTTGTTTTACAGCGAAAGGGTTCACAGATGGGAAATTCAGACTTTTAATCGATCTGAGAGTCACCCAGTTCTGCAGGTCATGATTATTATGGATAATATGGAAGGGGAAAACAACAAGCACAGCCCAGAGAAACCATTCCCATGTTGCAACTGTAGTCGAGGATTTAACCGGTCATGTCATCTGGGAAGATACCAATATGATGGGACCAGGGTGAGGCTGAGTAAATGTGGGGACTGTGGGAAGGAATAAGTTACCACTCCCAGCGGGACACTTACCGACACAGTCACACAGGGGAGAGGTCGGTCACCTGCCCCACGTATAGGAAGGGATTTATTCAATCTTACAATCTGCTGTCGCACCGGAGTTGGCACAGAGGATTGAGACCATTCACCTGCTCCATGTGTGAGAAAGGGTTGATTCAAATCTCCCAAATGTGGAGACATCAGTGCATTCCCACTGGGGAGAGACCATTCACCTGCTCCGTGTGTGGGAAAGGATTCACTCAGTCCTCTGACCTGCTGAATCACCAGTAAGTCCACTCTGGGGAAAGGCCACTCACTTACACCCAGTGTGGGGTGGGATTCACTCAAATGCACCACCTGCTGAGAGCCCAGTGACCCCACACAGGGGAAAGGCGATTCAGATGGTCAGTGTGTGAGAAGGGATTCAGTGATTCATCCCGCCTGCTGAGACCCCAGCGGGTTCACACTGGGTAGGAGCTGTTTACCATTCCATGTAACAAGGGATTTACTGAGTCTTCACCACAAGTGAGAGACCAGTGAGTGCACACTGGGAATTGGTCATCCACCTGCCCCGTGTGGGGTAAAGTTCACAAATCACTGCAGGACTATGATTCTGCAGTTACTGTTCATCAGAGTCAGGACTGGACCTTGCACAAGATGACAATGTTGGATTATTGATGTTGGGATTGTTAATCACATTAACTGGGCTGGTGTTGACTAAATTTATAATCACTACTTTCTGAACCTCAGGATGTCTCTCTGAGCAATTAGTCTCCACAAACATCGAAGTGATAATGAATAGGGATCATCTCTTTTGATTTAAATTGTGGTTATAGCACTGCTGCTTTACAGCACCAGGTACAAGGTTGGAGTCCAGCCTTGGTAGAGTTTGCACATTCCCCTATGATATTGTGGGCCCCCTCCAGGTACAGTCCAAAGATGTGGTTAGGTGGATCGGTCGTACTAAATTGTACAATGTCCAGGAATGTGCAGACGAGGTGGATCAGCCATGGGAAATGCAGTGTTACAGGGATGGAGTACCCAGGCTGGCATGTTATTCAGATGGTCAATGGGATTTGATGGGCCAATGCTCTCCTTCCACACTGTCTGGATTCTATTCTATGATTGAGGATAAAGGCTACACAGCAGGGTGTCCTTGGAGAAGGAGCATGTGGCGTGCATCAATGTTCTCGATGCCTTTAGATAGAGGTGGGCACCGCAGGGGATACAGCACCTTATCTCCACCACTGCCCCCTGACCCCCAACTCGACTTTTATTTAGTCCTTTCCCCCTGTGTCACTTATAATGATGTGCTTTGCCGATAGTAGGCTTTCTTTGGTTACACGGATAATTTACTGCTTATGATTATTTATTAACTAAACGCAAAATAGTGTAATGATGATTTTGATGGTGGGACAGGTGCACAGCTGTGTGTGATAACACTTCTGGGTAGGAGATATTTGGAAAAAAATTAACGCTTCACAGCTCACAGAACGACAACTGAAAAGCAGTTCAATCAAACCAAAGGTTCGGACAGGGAGGGAATAGTTCCCTGGAGTTTGAGTAACTGGAAAGTGTTCGCTTCCGGGAGTAGACAGGATTTTGTTTTGTAGGGTTTTTGAAATTTTAACAACTGTTATATTCGGATAGTTTAGTTTATTTTCTTTTAGTTTTATTTCTTGTGGACTAAACATCTACAATATTTCAAAACTAAATTCACAAACCTTGTGTTAAAGACAAAAGTTAAATACAATCCACCAAAACATCCTTCACTGAAAACTGATGTGGAAGTGAAATCTCCTGGAGAATCCTTGCCCTGCCTACTTCTTCCTACCTAGGCACCATGGCTACATACTTACCTGGGAGATAGCAGCAGAAGGAGGCCATTCAGCCTTTCGATCCTGCTCCACCATTCAATGGGAAACAGCTCATCATCCAGCTCAGTCTCCTGTTCCTACTGTGCTCCAATCCCCTTTCTTGACTTTATCTCAAGGAACTATATCTAAGTCCTCATTTGGCTTCACTGCATTTTGTTCCAGTGATGTTGCTGTGCTACTGTGTGGGTGTAGGCAGGGGTAATGTGATGGTGCTGCCTCCTGGAGGATGCAGTCAGCATTCCTAATCATCTTGCAGTAACATCAACCGGGTTTCAGCAACGAGATGGAAACCATTTCCAGGATATGGGCATCACTGGCTCAGCCAGCATTTATTCCCCATCTCTCGTTACCCTTGAGAAGATGATAGTGAGTTGCTGTATTCAACCATTCACAGTCCATTTGACACAGATAGACTGACAATGCTGTGAGGGGGAGTGTTGTAGGGTTTTGTCTGAGTGATTCTCCATTTTTGGTTCTTCAAATTCTGGTTAACTTAATCACAATCTGCACATGATTTTGAGATTTGAATCTGCAAATATTCACCACCGAGCACCGTGTATAAAGGAAAATTTACAGAGTACAAATTCAGAACAGACCATTCTAGTTTCTCTAGAATATCTTTTTACCCTTTCTTCCCCCAGAGCTGTAACCCTCCAGCCCACTTACTCTCTTCCACCATTCTGCCTCTGCTGACGCTAATGTACCCTCTCCCCATTCTCATGTAGTTACTGGTAAACACATCCATGCCACTACTTCCTGTCACTGGTTAGACTCTGCACCCTTTCTGCGTTCACTTCCTTTCCGTTCAGTTGATGCAAGTCAATAATGTAACAGCAGAATGAAACAAAAGGAAACAGAAAGGGAGGTGGCAGATCCTCGACAGAAGAGGAACCTTCAGTCTGGGAGAATGGCTCAGATCCTTGTTTGTTTCCCATTGGTTGATTCCCAATGTTATGACAAGTTAGGGATGGAAATCGGTCCCATTTGGGTGTGGTGACACTTTGACCCCCCCCCCCCAACCTATCAATTCTACAAGCAGATACGTTCCTCCTCCAGACACTCACAGTGTGAAATGCATTCCGCTTGTTACCAAAAGGTCATGCTTCAAAACCCACGCACATTCTGTACTTGTTCAATGCCGTGTTTCCCCTCACACTTGTGGCCCCTTCCTCAGGGATTGTGGGAGTTGTAGTCCCCATGAAGCACTGGAGCCCTGTCTCTGGAAAGTGAATGAAAAGCGTGGGCTAGAGGGTGTTGTATATAGGATACCCATTCAGACACGCAGGCCATATGGGTTGTGACTAAGTTTTAATGAGACATCTGGTTAGACAATCTAATTTCTGATGTAAAGAACATAGTTTCATCTAGTTAGGATGTGGAGAGGTTAATAAGGGGTAGCAGATTTTAAGCAGAGGTGGCTCAGTGGCTAGTACTGCTGCCTCACAGCGTCAGGAGCTGGGTTTGATGCCAGCCTTAGGCAACTGTGTGGAGTTTACTTGTTCTGCCCATGTCTGCGTGGGTTTCTTCTGGGTGCTCCCGTTCCCTCCCACAGCATAAAGATGTGCAGGTTATGTGGGTTGCCCATGCTAAGTTGCCCACAGTGTCCATACGTTTGCAGGTTAGGCTATTAGCCATGGGAAACGCAGGGTTACAGGGAATGAGGGAGGCTGAATGGGATGTTCATCATAGGGTTGGTGTGGAATCGATGGATGAATACCCTGTTTCTGCACTATAGGGACTCTATTCTATTCTCATGAGGAAGAATGTACCTATCTCGATGTGTTGTGAATCTGTGGAATTCCCTATTCAAAATGCGGTGGATGCCAGGCAATGAACAAATTTAATGAAGAGATACACATGTTTAATTTGCAATGAGTTGAAGGGTGAGAGAGAGAGGCAGTAAAATCCAGCTGAGACGGAGGTGAACTCAATCATCATTGTATTAAACTGTGGAGCTTGTTCGAAGGGCTGCATTGCCTCTCTTGTATCCAGTGGCAATAACTGGAAAGCTGAATCCAAAAATCACTATCTTCACCGAAGGAGATTTTCAGAAAATGCAGGACAGGCAGGTGGATTCGCCTTCCAAACTTAGATGGTTAGGAAGCGTGCAGGAGGCAATGGTTTTGCAATTTTAAACTAAGGCGAGGCAGTGATTTATGGTTTTAGACTGTGAAGTACATTCACACCGTCTATAATAATCTGTTGTGAATATTTATCCTGTACTTTATTGCAAAGCCAAGGTCTCTGATAATGAAAACCAAAACACCTAGGAAACGTCGCCTCACCTCGTACTATGATAAAAGACTTGTGATAAGTCTAGTTGAATTTAGAACACAGATGGAAAGCGGGAAGATTAAATCCAATAGAGAAAGTGAGGACTGCAGATGCTGGAGATCAGACCTGAAAATGTGTTGCAGGAAAAGTGCAGTAGGTCAGTCACACTGACATTTGAAATATTCACTGGTGGACAGAATGCACACCTTTCCTTCCAGATGAAAAGGCCAATGATATTCAGATCGGCACGGATCAAGTAACTATCAGATCTGAACATGAAGTTCAATTTGAATTTCTCAACGGCAAATTCACTCTTTCAGTACCCTACAACAGAGAAAACAAGCACCACATTAAGACAGGATGGAACTTCATAATGCAATGATCCTATTATTATGTAGTTTCCTTGCTTGCTCAAAGCTTTAAATCTCAGTGTCACATTTTCTCTCTTCTGTTAACTGAAGACCAAAGCAATCTCCTCACTTCTTTCCTCCACACAGAGTTCTCACATTCTCTCTCCTCTCATTAAATTTAGTTTCATAACTTCTGTCTGCAGACTAAGAACCAGACTAAGAGCCTCCCGGGTGTTGGTGAATCCTCCCCCACCCACCCCCCGCCCCATCCCAGGTTTTCCTTCCTAGTCAGAACCACGTTGGGGAAAAACCAATATGGAACCTTTTATTTGTGTTCCCCACCCATACACTCTGTGTAAAAAACATGCCCCTGACATCTGTCTTTAATCTATCACCCCTCAATTTGTAGTTATGCCCTCTCGTACAAGCTGACAAGATGGGTGAATGGGCTGAAGAGTTCAGTTTAGAAAAATGTGAGGTGCTGCATTTTGGAAAAACAAACCTTAACAGGACGTATACAGTCAATAGTAAGTTCCTGGGGAGTGTTGCAAAAAAAAAGAGACTTGGAGTGCATGTTCATAGTTTCTCGAAATTAGAGTCGCACGTAGATAGGATAGTAAAGACGGCAGTTGGTCTGCTTTCCCTTACTGGTCAGAGAATTGAGTTTCGGGGTTGGGAGGTCATATTGTGGCTGTACAGGACATTTATTAGGAAACTTTTGGAACGTTACATCCAATTCTGGTCTCCTTCCTATCAGAAGGATATTCTCAAACTTGAAAGGGGTCAGAAAATAATTATAAGGATGTTGCCACGGTTGGATAGTGTGCTTTCCCTGGGGCATCGGAGGCTGAGAGGTGACCTTATAGAGATTTAAATAATCAGGCCAGACATGGGTAGGATAAATAGCCAAGGTCTTTTTCCTGTGGTTGGGAAGTACAGAACTAGGGGACGGGGAGGGGGGCTGGGCAGAGGGTGTGGGGTTAGAGAGAGGTCGCACGGAAACAGGTCGGGGAGGGAGAAAAGGGGAACAGACGGGAGGACAGGCAGAGAGGGGCGAGGGGGGTCAGGGGTGGAACAGAGGGGAATAACAGAGGGGGGGAACAGGAGGGGGGAATGGGAGGGGGGAACGTGGGAGCAAGAAGGGGGAAATGAAGGGAGGAACGAGAGGGGGGAACGAGGAGGGAACGAGAGGGGGGAACGAGCGGTGGAAGAGGGAGGGGGAGAGTGAGGGGGAGGGGGGGAGGGGAGGAACAGAGAGAGGGGAGGAAAAGAGAGAGGGGGAAACAGTGAGGGGAAAACAGAGAGGGGGACACAGAGCGAGGGGGACACAGAGAGAGGGGGACACAGAGGGGACACACAGAGAGGGGGATACAAAGAGGGAGACACTGTTATTTTATAGATCTACAACTCCATCCTGTTCCTGTTTTCTCCTTCTCAACGTCAATCCCTCTGTAGGGCTCAGAACAACTACATAGTTTCTGGAAAGTAGAGTTTCAGGGATATCAGGTGCTGATGGTGGCATTGGGACGCTGACCTTTATTGGTTTGCACTGGTCAATAAAAGGACCTGGGTTCGATTCCACTCTGTGTTGTGTATGCATTTTCTCCCTCTGTGTGTCTACGTGGTGTTCCTCTGGGTGCTCTGGTTTCCTCCCACAATCCAAAGACTTGCGGGTTAGGGGGATTAGCTGTGGACAATATGCTTGGTTATATGGTTCAGGTGGGATGTTGTTCCGATGGTTGGTATTGCCTCATGGGCCGAATGTAGGAATTCTGTCATTGAGTACCGGAGTTATGAGATCAAGTTGTGGCTGTATTGGTGAGGCCAGTTTTAGAACACTGCATTCAATTCTAGTCTCCCTGATTTCGTAAAGAGGTTTCCAGGATAGGACACAACCTCATAATGGCAGGTTCCTGGTAAGTGTTGACGAACAAATAGACAATGGAGTGTGGATTGATAGATCCTTGAAAGTGGGGCTGAATGAAGACAGGGTATAGATTAGAGTGGTGCTGGAAAAGCACAGCAGGTCAGGTAGCATCCGAGGAGCAGGAAAATCTACTCCATCCTCCTCTATGCCCCTATCACTTCCATTCCCACCCCCATTCACCTATTTCCGCCACCTCCAAACGGACCCCACTACCAGGGATATATTTCCATCCTCACTCATTTCCGCCTTCCGCAAAGATCATTCAATCCGTGACTACCTGGTCAAGTCCACGCCCCCCCCACCCCCCCAACAAACCACCCTCCCTTCCTGGCACTTTCCCGTGCCAGGAATTGCAAAACCTGCGCTTCACCTCCTCCCTCACTTCCATCCAAGGCCCCAAAAGAGCCTTCCACATCCATCAACATTTCACCTGCACATCCATCTATATCATTTATTTTATCAGTTGCTCCTGATGCGGTCTCCTCTATATTGGGGAGACAGGACGCCTCCTAGCAGAGCACCTTAGGGAGCATCTCCAGGACACCCGCACTAATCAACCCCACCGCCCAGTAGCCCAACATTTCAACCCCCCTCGCACTCTGCCGAGGACTTGCATTCCTGCACCTCCTCCACCGCTGCCCCCTCACCATCCGTCGCCTGGAGGATGAAGCCTCATATTTCTCCTCGGAACACTTCAACCCCATGGTATAAATGTGGATAACACCAGTTTTCTCATTTCCCTTTCAGCCACCTCACCCCAGCTCCAGACCTCCTGCTCAGCACCGCCCTCATGACCTGTCCTACCTGCCTATATTCATTTCCACCTATCTACTCCACCCTCCTCTCTGACCTATCACCTCCATCCCCACCCCAGTTCACATATTGTACTCTTTGCTACATTCCCTCACCCTCCTCTCTGGCCTATCACCTCCATCCCCACCCCAGTTCACATATTGTACTCTTTGCTACATTCCCTCACCCTCCTCTCTGGCCTATCACCTCCATCCCCACCCCATTCACCTATTTAACTATATGCAACTTTCTCCCCAACCCCACCCCCTCTCATTTTTCTCTCCACTCTGCAGGTGAGGGGTCTGAAGGTTGGTAGTGTGGGAGGTGAGCTCCGGTGTATTTGTCCTTGTTACAGTTGGAGGAATGGCGTCTGAGGGCGGAGGTGCAGGATGTGGACGAGATGCGTTGGAGGGCATCTTTAACCATGTGGGAAGGGAAACTGCAGTCTCGAAAGGAGGCGGCCATCTGGTGTGTTCGGTGGTGGAACTGGTCCTCATGGGAGCAGATTCAGCGAAGGCGGAGGAATTGGAAATATGGGATTGCATTTTTGCAGGGGTTAGGGTGGGAAGAGTTGTATTCCAGGTAGCTGTGGGAGTCGGTGGGTTTGTAAAATGTGTCAGTGTCAAGTCGGATGTCATTAATGGACATGGAGATGTCCAGGAAGGGGAAGGTGGTGTCAGCGATGGTCCAGGTGAATTTAAGTTTGGATGGGAATGTATTGGTGAAGTTGATTAACTGCTCAACCTTCTCGCGGGAGCACAAGGTGGCGCCAATGCAGTCATCAATGCAGCGGAGGAAGAGGTAGGGAGTGGTGCATGCGTAATTACGGAATATCAACTGTTCTATGTAGACAACAAAGAGACAGGCATAGCTGGGGCCCATACGGGTGCACATGGCTACCCCTTTGGTCTGGAGGAAGTGGGATGATTCGAAAGAGAAATTGTATAGGTTGAGGACCAGTTCAGCCAAACGAAAAAGTGTCGGTGGAAGGGTTATTTTGGGGACGTCGGGAGAGGAAGAAATGGAGGGCTTGGAGGCCCTGGTCATGGTGGATGGAGGTGTCGAGGGATTGGAATTCCATGGTGAAGATGAGGCTTTGTGGACCAGGGAAACAATAGTCTTGGAGGTGGACGAGGGCATGGGTGTTGTCTCAAACGTATGTTGGGAGTTCCAGGATTGGGGAGTACGGCAGTGTCAAGAAACGTGGAAATGAGTTCAGTGGGGCAGGAGTATGCTTAGACAATGGGTCAGCCATGGTGGTCAGGCTTGTGGACCTTGGGAAGGAGGTAGAACCGGGCAGTGGAGGGTTCCTGGACTATGAGTTTGGAAGCTATGAGTGGGAGATTTCCTGAGGTGATGAGGTTCTGTATGGGCTGGGATATGATGGCTTGGTGATGGGGTGGGGTCATGGTCGAGGGGTAGGTAGGAGGAGGTGTCTTCGTGTTGGCACCTGGCTTCAGCGGTGTAGACGTCAGCGTGCCAGACTACCACTGCATCCCCTTTATCTTCTGGTTTGATGGTGAGGTTGGGATTGGAGCAGAGGGAGTGAGGGGCTGCGTGTTGTGAGGGTGAGAGGTTGGAGTGGGGGAGTGGGGTAGACAGGTTGAGGTGGTTAATATCTCGGCAACAGTTGGAAATGAAGAGATCATGGGTGGGTAATAGGCCAGCACGTGGTGTCCAGGTAGATGGAGTGTGCTGGAGGCAGGCGAAGGGGTCCTCGGAAGGTGGACGGGAGTCCTGATTGTAAAAGTAAGCTCGGAGGCGGCGGAAGAAGTGTTCGACGTCTCGGCTTGTATTAAATTCATTGCTGTGTTGACAGAGGGGGGAAAAGGTGAGGATGTAGACAGGTCAGTGAAGTGGTATTTGGTATGCTAGCTGTTACTGGGCAGTGTATTGAGTACAAGAGTTGGGAGATCATGTTTCAGTACCCCAGTTTATTGGACGGCCACTTTTAGAATGCCCAGACTGTTTTCAATTCCAGTCTCCCTGCTATAGGATGGAGGTTGGGAAACTTGAAAGAGTTCAGAAAAGATTCACAAGGGTATTGCCAGTATTGGAACATTTGAACCATAGGGAGGGGCTGAGGGTAACTTCCCTGCAACAGTGGACGCTGTTGCATGACATTATAGAACTTTATAAAGTTGTGAGGAGCAATGACAGGGTGACTCACCACAGTTTCTTTATTCTCAAGGTAGGGAAGTCCAAAAGCAGAGGGCATAGGTTGAACGTGAGAGCGGAAAGACTTCAAGGGGACCGTAGGGACAACTTGCTTCACACAGTTAATGGTTGGTGCGTGTATAGAATGGGCTGGTTGGCATGGACGAGTAGGGTCTGTTTCCATTCTATACATCTCTGAGTCTGTTTTGCAGAACTTGAAGGTTTTCAGAAAATATCTACAAAGTTGTTGTTAGGATTGTGGAGTTAAAGGGTGAGGTTGACTAGGCTGGGGCTTTTTTTAAAGATCAGATTCCTTACAGTGTGGGAAAAGACCCTTTGGCCCAAGAGGACCAAACCAACTCACCAATGCAAAACCCAACCCATACCCTTTCCCCAAAGTTCCCCATTCGCCTTACACTACGGGCAATTTAGCATGGCCAATTCACCTCACCTGCACATTTTTGGACTGTGGGAGGAAACCGGCGAAAACCAAGTGGAGAATGTGAACACTCCACACAGTCAATCGCTTGAGGCGGGAATTGAACCTGGGTCTCTGGCGCTGTGAGTCAGCGGTGCTAGCCACTGTGCCGCCCCCTGGAGTATCAGAGACGCAGGCATTACCTTATAGAGGAGCACAGATAGGGAGAATAGCTAAGGTGTTTGTTTCCACCCAGTGTCGGTTAGTACAAAACTCGAGGAGATTGGGATTGAGGTGAGAGAGGAAAGATTTCAAAAGGGACCTGAGGGGCAAACGTTCCACTCAGACGTTGGTGGGTATATGAAATGAGTTGCCATAGGAATGATGGGCGCAGGTATAATTACAACATTTAAAAGGCGTCTGGAGGTGTACATGAATAGAAAGTGTACAGAGTGATAGAGGCCAACTCTCCCAAATGGGAATTGATCAGTTTAGGGTATCTGCTCGATATGGACAAGTTGGACTGAAGGGTCTGTTTCCATGCTGTATAACGCTCTGACTCGAAGTGTTTCAGCAAAATCTGAAATAAAAATCTGAAATAAAAACACAAAGTGCTGGAGATCCTCAGCAGGGTCTGGCAGCATCTGAAATGGTGACAGATGCAGGAAACATTGCAGCCTTGAGGAAGTGTTTAGATGATCACACCAGGCATGTGTGCTTGATGACCAGTATGGAGAAGATAGGGGCATTGTGTTCAACCATTTTATACCAGACAGATCGGCCCCATTTTATTCTGTATTTCTCTGTGACTCCCTCTTTTTCAGAAGCAGGCAGGATTGGGAAGCAGTGGAGAATGTAAATGATGCGTGAGAGGCTTTGAGTACAGTAGCAGGGATCCCTTTCCGGAAGGGCCTTGGTGAGACCACACCTGGAGTACTGTGTATACCTTTGTTCTCATTTCCTAAGGAAGGCTATCCCGGTTACTGAGAGACAGTTATCGAGGGACACCAGACTGAGTCGTGGGATGTGGAGATAGTTAAGGACTGCAGATACTGGAAATCAGAGTTTATGCAATGTGCACCTGAAAAATTACGGCAGGTCAGGCAGCATCGGAGGAGCCAGAAAGTTGATATTTTGACTCAGGGCCCTTTGTCAGTCCGAATGAATAGTCCTGACCTGAAACGTCGATTTTCCAGCCCCATCGAGTGCATGCTGGTCATCAAGCACCTATTTATTCGAGTCCCACGTTCTTGCACTCAGCGTGTAACCGATATTGTAGGCCCCACCAGGAGATCTCTCCCAGCCCTACACAGGGGTTACCGGTCAGGGTTGTACAGGTCCTACCTAACCCAGAAACTGTACCTATGCTTGAAGAATCTGAACCCTTCTCTAGTACGCCATTTCTCCAGCCACACATCCAGCTGATCCACCCTCTTGTCCCTGCACTCACTAGCACGTGGCACTGGTGGCATGACTAATACTATTACATTACAGGAGATACATTTTACTGTATTCCTGATCTCCCTATATCCAACTTTCGGGCCCTCATCCATTTGTTTCGTGATGTCATTGGTATCTGTGTGTTCCAAGACCACGAGCTGTTTGCTCTCCAGCTCCAGAATGTCCTGCAGCCGCTCCATGATATCGCGGCTCCTGGCACCAGGGAGATTACATACCATCCTGGATTCATGTCAGTGACCACAGACGTGCCTGCCCGGAACCTGACTATTGAATCCCCTGTCACGATAGCCCTGCCACTCTCATTCCTCTGTTCTGTGCAGCAGAGTTCTCTATGGTGTCATGACCCTGGCAGGTACTGATTTCCCGAGAATCCCAAGCGGTATACAGTATCTGTTTGAGAGGGGCATAACCACTGAGGACTCCTGCACTCCCTTCCTGAGCCTTTTACTTGATCTGGTGGTCACCCATTACGTTTCTGCTTATGTAACTCTCACCTGCAGTGTGACTAACTCATCAAATGTGCTGCCCATGACATTCTCCTAATCGCAGATGATCCATAGTGAGTTCACCCACAGCTCCCGCTCTGACAAGCTGTTTCCCAGTAGCTGCAGATGGACACACGTCCGGCACATATAGCCATCAGGGACACTGGAAGCGTCCCTTATTTCCCACATGGTGCAAGATGAGCACACCACGGGTTTGAGGGCGACTGTCACAACATGTCTCGAGATTCAGCTAGTTATTCCCTTTAAAAGTATTCAAATGAGCTAGCAATCTTCCATCACTTCAAACAGTGATGGAACACTTGTAAAAAGAGTTCGAAAATGATCCGGCATATCGCTTACAAATTGGCAGTTCCCATTTGGACCATGTGAATTTCTGAATGGCCAGAACTAAAACCGAGTTTCAGCTTCAACTTCTCCTTGTCTCACAACTCCAAAACTCTCAGATTGAGCCAAGCAAGACTCACACTGCAGCCCTGCCATTTCCATCGTCTGTTCACACCTACACTGCCCTCAGCCTGCTGTACTGATCCAATGCATCTCAATCGAAGCTCAGGAAGAGCACCTCATCTTTCAGCTCAGCCCTTTGTATCCCCTGAGTCAACATGAAGCCGTTTCTAGATGAATGGACAGTTGTCAGAATCCGGAACATTCCACCTGAAAAGGTACTGGAATCTGAGTCCAGAAGGAATTTTAATGGGTAGTTTGCAGGGATTTGAAAATAAGGGGTTTACAGGTTAACATCATGAAGTCGGTGACTGGGTGTAAATCTGACAGTTCTTAAAAGAGACGACGTGTAATTTGGATAACTCTGTGCTCCCACTCAGGGCAGAATCTCCTTTCTCAGCTGCAGGGCCCAGAACAGAGCACATACTCCAAGGTGTTCCAACCATGAACTTGAACAACGTTTTGCTATTTGATTGACAAACACTATGAGATACTTTCCCACAGACAGAACAGACAAACCTTTCTCCTTCCACTGTAAAATGCCAATAATATTCAGATCATGATGACTGCGCTGACTATAGAAACTTGCTTTTGAGAACCCGTTCTCAATTATTTTCAATTAATATCCGATAAAAAGAATTCACAAAGCAAAACTCACAGTCAGTGCAGGGTGAATGGTGAAGACAACTATTTCCCTGGTATTTGTTTGATGTGTAAATGCACCGCTTCAAATCGCTCCCCCCGCCACCCCAGGAAGTGAACATGCGCATGTGCCTCGCTGTACCTTGTTCCCAGTAATGATAGTGACCATAACCCAGGACCTATCACTGCCTGAGGGCCACAGACATTTTCCAATTTGCTGTAAACGTGGGACCAAGAGTTCCTGATTCAGGACTAACGACCTGCATAGAGTATAATTAAATCCTCCCAGTCTAAACTTAATCATTTCATCCGGTTCCCGCTGCCACTCTCCCTTTACCCGTTTCCACCTCCTGCACGCACCAAGGGACATTCCGGGACCAATGACCCTTCCTCAGAACCGATGGCAGCTGGGAATGTTAGAATCTCTGCAGTGTAGAAACAGGACCTTCGGTCCAACAAGTCCACACCCACCCTCTGAAGAGCATCCCACCTAAACTCATTCCCCTATCCTATTACTCTACATTTCCCCTGATGAATGCACCTACCTCGACATCGTGGAACACTACGGGAGATTTAGCTTGGCCAATTCACTTATCGTGCATATTTTTGTACTGCAGGAGATAGGAGATAGCAGAATTTCCTCCTGAACCTCTCCGTCTCTTTCCTCCCAAAAATCGTCAACCAATCATGTCTCATCTAAGATAACATCACCTTCTCAAACCTGATTTTAAATTCGGCATGTCATATTCCTATGTTAGGCATCTCAATCATCTGAATCACAGAAAACGTCACTGTGGTCCATCGGGTCTGTCTGTGACAAAAAGAAAACAACCTCTTTACTATCCTAATATATTTTCTAATACTTGGTCCAAAATTTATCTGTAGTGACGTCGCAAGTGTACACCCAAATACACCTTAAATGCTATTGGGATTTCTCTGTCTCCTACTCTTACGGACAATGTAGATTAGTGCAACTGTTACTCTGAGATAACATCACCCACAGGAACGCAGAGCAGCTGGATCTGTGCATCCAGAGGTTCCCCACACATTGGGAAAGATAGCACGGTCCCTAAGACGGGGCACAAGAGATTTACCAGGATGGTTCAGGAATGGGGGATTTTAGTTGCAGAACATCGGCGTTAATAATGCACAAAAATATTCATCTACAATAGATGGAATCTCCTTCCCAACCTCTCCCCTTGCCTGGGCTGTGGTAAACTTCATGTTAAAGAACCAGCAGACATATCTCCTTAATGAGAGAGCAGCCCTATGGTCTGGTAGGACAAAGCTGACTTTCTCTTTTCCACAGTGATGCCACTGTGCCGCGGGGGTGGAAAGAGAGATTGCTGAAGGTGGTGGATGGGACACCACTCAAGCACAATGATTTGTCCTGGAGGATGTTCACTCTCTTTAATAATGTTAGGTCTGCACTGATGCAGGCAAGTGGAGACTGTTCCAACACAATCCTGATGTGTGCCTTATAGACAGGAAACAGACATATGGGAATCAGGGGTTTGGGGAAACTGAGATCATTTTCCTTGTAGCAAAGAAAATTGAGCGGAGCTGTCATAGAGGGGTTCACAAAACATATACATCAAAATGATAAACTTAACACTCGTCAGCTCATCATAAAATGATTACAGGACACATATTGAAGATTTGGGGGAAGACCTACTCAGAGAATGAGATGATTCAAAGGAGATTTTTATGCAGCAAGTGGGAATGAACTGGAACACAATATTCTCACACAATGTGAATATCCAGGTCCTGGTGAATTGAGTAAATCTGTCAGAGGTTGACGTAATAGTTACTAAGATTCCCATCTGAATGTCCACATGTAGTATCCTGTAATATAAGTTTATAAAATTCGTCACTGTCAGTTCAGATTGGAGTCTCACACCTCCTGGCCCAGGATGACTGCACACATCCCCGCTCGTGGAGACCAGCAGTCAATTCAAAAGTAATCTATATGGGTTTATATGAGTTTCCACCTTGGGACTTCATGTGACTAAACAGGGCAGATCTTTGATACATGGGACAGAATATTATACAAGATTCAGTGAGATGTGGAGACCAGGATTTGCTTCCTTTTCTTTCCTTCCGCGCTGCCGCTTTGCCTCATCAATATATCATGGGGTGTGAAAGGCTCATGCAGCTTGATGGGCAAGTTATCTCCATTCTGACGAATGGGCAGCAATCTCCTCCCTGAAAAGGATGGCAAGTGTGCATGCTTCCAACAGCCCAGAGGTCCCAAGAAAGATAAAGGGGGAAATCTAGTAGAAAAGACATAACAATAAAGTTCTAAGATGATTATGAACTGTTTAAAGAGGGATATTCACAGGAGATGTGGGCACCAAATTAGTAAATGTAGTATAACTTGGGAAATGGTGCAGTTTTCCATTCTTGAGGAGATAATAAAAGAACAGAGGACGATTTGAATGGTGGAAACTGTAGAAAGCTGCACTACAAAGGGAACAGGGGTAATTGTGCAGGAAACACAGAAAGCTAGCACACCGTTCCAACAGGTCATCAAGAAGGGAATGGAATTTTCTTCCTGCTTTGAAGGGGTTTGCAGTATCAGGGTTTGGAGTCGATACCTTCGGGCAACTGTTCAACATGGAGTGAGACCACATCTGGAGTAATGTGAGAAGTTTGGGTTCCTTTAGTTAAGGAAATATATCACTTCTTCAGAAGCATTTCAGAGAAGATTCACTGGGATGATCCCGAGCTTAGAGGGAGTATCTTTTAAGAAAAGGCTGGACAAGTTGGGAAACTTCTCACTGGATTTTGGAAGAATGAGAGGTGATCTCATTGAAACACATCTGACAGGGTAAATACTGAGATGTTGTGTCCCACCATGGGGGAGTCTGGGACCAGATTCTGGGTCAGTCACGGAATCAAGGTTTCTGTTTCAGATTCGTCAATTTTAAAGCAACACAGAC
Organism: Chiloscyllium punctatum; assembly: GCF_047496795.1. Classification (NCBI taxonomy): domain Eukaryota; kingdom Metazoa; phylum Chordata; class Chondrichthyes; order Orectolobiformes; family Hemiscylliidae; genus Chiloscyllium; species Chiloscyllium punctatum. Next base: position 124,167,166 of record NC_092744.1, on the reverse strand, counting down.
ATGGGTATGGGGTTGCAGTAGAAATGGAGCTGGGGTGAGGTGGAGACAAGCAACATTTTAAAGATCGGAATTCCTGATGTTTGTGATTGTGTAGATGTCTGATCACCATGGGGTCAGATACGAGAGCAATATTGTGAAGTGTGTAGTTCTGCCTCAGACAGTTCTCAGTGAAAGGGAGGGGCTCAGCAGTGAGGGGAAAGTAATTTGTAATAGCAACTGAAGAGGGAAGTTGCTGGGCTGGGGAGGGGGATGTTGAGAGAGAAGGTGCTGGGGTGGGGAGGGGGACGTTAATGTGGAAGGTGCGAGGGTGGGTACGGGGATTTAGAGACGGAAGGTGCTGGGGTGTGGAATGAGGATGTTGAGAGAGAAGGTGCTGGGATTGGGGATGGGTATGTTGAGAGAGAAGGTGCTGTTGTGGGAAGGAGGAATGTTGAGAGGGAACATTCTGGTGTGGGGGAGGGGAATGGGTGAGAGGGAAGGTGATCGGTTGGGGGTGTGGTATGTTGTGAGAGCAGGGGCTGGGGTGGGTAGGGGGCTATTCAGAGGGAAACGTACTGCGGTTGGGGAAGGGAATGTTGAGAGGGATGTTGGGAGTTATTGAGGGCGAAGGGGCTGGGGCTGGGGAGGGGAATGTTTAGAGGTAAGGTGCTGTGGTTGGGAGGGGGATTTTGAGAGGGAAGGTGCTGTGGTGGGGAGGGAGATGTTGAGAGGGAAGGCGCTGGGAGAGGGAGGGGGAAGAGCTGGGAGAGCTTTCCTCACAAAAACATTAAACAATCATGTATCATCTATTCTATTATTCCCTCCGTTACCTGGTTACAAATGTGGCGTGACATATTCCTATATTAAGTGTCTTGAATAACTCGAGTACAGATAAAGGCTCTGTGGTCCATTGGATCTGTGCCATAAAGGAAACTACAAGGTAACTATTCTGATCCTATTTTCCAGCACTTAGCCCATAGGCGTATCTGCCTTGGCATTGCAAGCGTACATCTAAATACATCTTAAATATTGTTGGGATTTCTGTGTCTCCCACCCTTATAGAGAGTGAGGTTTAGTGCAACCGTTGCTCTACGACGACATCACCCACAGCAACACAGAGCAGCTGGGTATGTGTAAACCAGAGATTCCCCACACATTGGGAGGGATGGCAGGGTTCCTGAGAGGGGGTAAAGGAGATATACCAGGATGGTTCAAGGAATGACGTTTTTCGTTGCACGATTAGGGTTGTTTTTATATGAGTAAGTGACACTGCGCCTGCATGGCTCATGGTCACGTGTTGTCCACACCAACTCACATCCTATTGGTCTTGAGCTACCATCAATCAGCCGGGCCCTGTTGTGAGGTGAGTGGTGGGATCCTCCCTCTCTCTGCTCTGGGATAAGCTTCATCATTCACAGTAAATGAGGCAGTATGACAGAGCACAGGGGCTGTGGGCAATTCAGATCATTGTGGCTGTACTCCCTCCCTCTGGAGATGCTGGAAATCTGTCCCAATCCCCCTCCCATTTGTCCATATCCCTCGAAATCTTTCCTCAAAAAGTTAAATTCCAAACCTTTTTAAGAATAACTGCTGAATCTGCATGCAGCTGCCATTCAAACTGTTCCCGATGCTCAGAACTTACCAAGTAAAATAATCTACACATTTTCACCCTGCTGTTTTGCCAATTTTATTAGTTACTAAAAGTTGCGACAGTGTTAAATGATTTATCTCTCGGTCTCTCTGTAAATTAAGTATCGTGGAAACAAATCTGCTCCTGTTCGAAATCACTGCTTAACCTTTTCAGCTTGAAGGAGAATCATCAGACCTTCTGCTTCCTCTCCATAAAATAAAAAGAAATCTATTTTAATTTATTAGTTTCACAAAAAAAGACTAAAATGTAATGCTGAAAATGTAAACACATTTACTGCACTAGAAAATAGACAGGCAGAAAGGCTCAGAAAAGGGGTGAACTTTAAGAATGAAAAGATATTGACACCTGGGCTCAGCAAATGATAACAGGATGCTGTAAGGCAATTAAGAACATTTGGCTTAGTATCCGTGTATCTGTGTGAACAGGACACCAAGTGATAACATTCACAGGCATTTCCTTGTGAAATTCATGACAGTGTTTGAATATGACCCTGAAACGAAAATCGGTACTATCAAAAACTTTGTAATTAACGATCAGATGTTGTCGATTATAATGGATTCTTATTACCCCTTGTAAGCGGGGCTCTCACAGAGAGAAAATAAATTTTTGCTTGAGAGTTCAAAAGGACACGAGAGAGGGAGAGAGACCATTTTAGTGCTGAGGCTGTTGAATCCAGTCGTATATTTACTCCAGGTGCTCATCTGTTATGGATTGAATTTAATTGCATTTTGAGACTTTTTGATGATTTTGAGTCGCTATTACTGGTTATAAAATGCAAACTCTGTAAAGGAAATATTGATAAAGCTTTAACTTACTTACTGTTTTTACAGACCGTACAGACTGCCGCACTGTCAATTCTAACTAATCAGATCTAAATAAAACCCTCAAAAAAGCATGATTTGTTTCCCCAAACAGATTCTTCTCACTAGACTTCTGAAGATGTCTTTGGAGATGTCTTAATTCATTTCCTCAAATTACAAGCATAAAAGGAGATCTTTCATTTTTTAACATCACTATCAGGGGAGGCGATCACCGAAAAGGTATTGTCACCTGGAGAAGTTATCTGGAAACCCAGGTACTGTTCTGGGGGCCTGGACTTAAATCCCACCAAGGCAATTGAACTCAATAAAATCTGGAATTAAAAGTTAAATGATGGCCATAAAACAATTGTCGATTGTTCAGAAACACCCATCTGGTTCACATATGTCCTTTAGGGAAGGAAACTGCTATCCTTGCCTGCTCTGGCCTACGCGTGACTCTAGACCTACAGCAATGGGACTGACTCTCACTGCCCTCTGGACATTGAGGCATGGGCAATGATTGCTGGCCTGGTCAGTGATACCCACATCCTCTGGATGAATACACACAAGGAAAACATAAATTGTGGAAGACAGCTTTGTTTTTGAAATGCTGTGCTCACAGAAGTTTTCAAATAAACAAAAAGTCACCTTATTCGATGGCACGATAGACGCTGCAATAATCAGAGGGAACTTGAGGAACAATGTACAGAGAGAGCTCAGGTATATGGCAGAATAATAAGTTTGTAATAGTAGGGAATTAAATTTTCCAAATATTGACTGGGACTACTATAGTGTGAAAGATTTAATTGGTGACAAATTTGTTAAATGAGTTCAAGAACATTTTCTTTATCAATATCAGAGAAGGAGCAAAACCTGACTTTTTCTCGGTGAATAAGACAGTATAAGTAATTGAAGTGAGAGCAGGGGAACACTTTGGGTGGGACAAAATTGCCGGCTAATTGTGTAAGATTTGTACAATCAAAAACGGCGTGTAAGTTGTCTGATGACTGTAGAGTGGCCAATGTTGTACCATTGTCTGTGAAGGAATATAAGGAGAAGCCTGAGAATGACAGGCCTGTGAGTTTGACTTCAGTGATGGGTAAGTTGCTGCAGGTGATTGTGAATGACAGGAATTACATGTATTTGGAGAGATATGGAACGATTAGTGATAGTCAGCATCGAAACAGTAGGCGAGAGATTTATAGTGGACAGTTGTTTTTCAGACTGAAGGCTTGTGACCAGCAGTGTTCCCCAGGGATCAGTGCTGGGTCCACATTTATTTGCCATTCATATTAATGATTTCGATAAGAATATGGAATGTTTGGGTAGTAAGTTTGTGGGTGACACGAAAAATGGTGTTAAAGTGGAAAACAACAAAGGTTATGTACGATTCCGAAGAGATCTTGATCAAATGGGTGAATGGCTGAAGAGTGGCAGATGGAGTTTAATTTGAATAAATGAAAGATATTACATTTTCAAAAACAAACAAGGGCAGGAATTACACTCATTAAAAGTCAAGCCTTGAGAAGTGAAAGAGAACAAATAGACTTAGGAGTTCAGGTTTTTGAAATTTGTGTCGCATGTAGACAGGGTGGTTAAGAAAGTGTTTAGCACATTTGCCTTCATTTCTCAGGTCTTTGTGTATAGGAGTTGGGATGTTATGTTGAGATTGTACAGGATGTTGGGGAGGTCTTTTCCAGATTTCTGTGCCCACTTCTGGTTGTGCTGTTATAGGAGGGATATCATTAAATTGGATTGGATTCAGAAGAGATTTACCAGGTTGGTGATGGTAATGGATGGTTTCAGTTATAAGGAGAGACAGAGACTTGTTTGCACTGGAGTGTAGGATGTTGAGGGGTGACCTCATTAGAGGTTTATGAAATGATGAAGCGTCCAGGTAATGTGAATAGCAGGTGCCCTTTCCATCAGGGGGTGCAATTCATGAATGGGCTGCATAACATTACAGATAAGGGGAGAAAGGGCTTTAAAAAGACATTAGAGATTTTTAATTTTTTTTACACTGAGTTACTTAATGTGTTGAATGAACCTCCAGAGGAGTGGTAGATGTGAATACATTTACAACTGCTGGGGAGCACGGTGGCTCGTAGCACAGGGATTCGGGTTCAATTCCAACCTCCAGCGACTGTCTGTGTGGACTTTGCACATTGTCCCGATATCTGTGTGCGTTTCCTCCCACTAGTAAACTGCTCATGCTAAATTGCCCACACTGTTCAGAGATGTGTATGTTGAGTGCATTAGTATGGGGTAAACAAAGGGGAATGGGTCTGGGTGGATTTGTTGGGCAAATGGTCAGTTTCCACACTGTAGGGATTCTACGAGAAAGTCATTTGGACAGGTACCTAATATGAAATGTTTGGATACATGTGGACGAAGGGGAGGTAGGTGAGATTAACTCAGTTCGTAATTATGTTTGACATGGAATGATTGGACCACAGAGTCTGTTTCCGTGCTATACATCATTACGATTCTAATTCTAGCTATCTCTACATTCCTCCCTCTACACAACTCTCCCTATCACTGTCACCTCACCCAGCCTCATAACTTTTCCTTATCTCTAATAATTCCTCTACAGCCTCAGAACCCCCATAACTCTAATCCCCTCCAGTCTCTCAAAGCTCTGCTGCATGTGCCTTTATTTGACTCCAACCTTCAGGAGAGTCCATTTTTATTTCTCACTTGATGACGGCCCTTTCAGATTTCTGTGCCGAGCTCCAGGATTTCCTCCTAAACCTCTCTCTCTCCAACTTTCCTCCCAAACACATTGACCAATCATGTGTATTCTATTCTAATATCACCTTTTCTGACCTGGTTTCAAATGTAGCCTGTCATATTCCTATATTAAGTATCTAGAGGTTTACAGCTCAGATAAAAGGTTCTGTGGTCCATTGAATCTGTGCCAGTAAAGACATTTACCACCTAACTATCCTAAACCATTTCCCAATACTTGGTCCATCGTGTTCTTTGTCTTGGCATCGCAAGCGTGCACCTAAATATGTCTTAAATGCTATTGCCAATTCTGTGTCTCCCACCCTTCCAGAAAGTGAGATTTAGTGCAATTATTGCTCAATGATGACATCACCCACAGGGACAAAGAGCAGTTGGGTCAGTGCAAACCAAAGATCGCCCACACATTGGGAAGGATGGCAGGGAAGGAGGGCACAGGAGATTTACCAGGATGGTTGAAGGAATGGGGGATTTTAGTACAGTGATTTGGATGTTCTTTTTCATTATTCATTGGTATGATATAGTTGTTGCTGATACATAGATAATATCGATCTAAAATACATGGACTCTCCTTCTCAACATTTCTCTTTGCCTGGGCTGTGGTAACCTTCAGGTCAAACCACCACCAGACATCTCTTCCTAATGATAGAGCGGACGTAAGACCTGATAGGACAATACCGACTTTACCTTTTCCACAGTGATGTCACTGTGCCTCGGGGGTGGAGAGAGAGAATGCTGAAGTTGGTGGATGGGACACCACTCAAGCACAGTGCTTTGTCCTGGAGGATGTTCATGTTCTTTAACATTGCTGGGAGCTACACTGATGCAGGCAAGTGGAGACTCTTCCAACACAATCCTGATGTGTACCTTATAGACAGCAAACAGACACTGGGGAATCAGGGGTTTGGGGAAACTGAGGTTGTTCTCTTTGTCGCAAAGAAACTTGAGGGGAGCGGTGAGAGAGGGGTTTACAAAGGTTACATGTTATAATAATAAACCTTACATCAATCAGTTCATTTTACAAGTGTTATAGGACACATTGATGGTTTGGGGAGATATATTAAGCGAATGGGCTGATTCAAAGGATAACTTTTATGCAGCAAGTGGGATTGAGCTGGAACACAATACTCACACACAATACAAATCTCCAGGCCCTGATGAATTCCGTAATTCTGTCAGGGTTTGGTGTTACAATTACTGAGATTACCATCTGAATGTCCACCTGTAGTATCCTGTAATACAAGTTTATAAAATCCGTCACTGTCAGTTCATATTAGAAATTCACACCATCCCCTTCTCCTGTCCCAGGATGACTGTATACATTACCCTCGTGGAGGGCAGCAGTCAATTCAGGGTGAAATCTTTGTGGGTTTCTAGGAGTTTCCACCTTGGGACTTCAGGTGACTGAACAGGGCAGATCTTTGACCCATGGAACAGAATGCTCCAAGCATCAGTGAGATGTGGAGAGCAGGATTTTCTTCCTTTTCTTTCCTTCATTGCTGCCACTGTGCCTCATCAATAAGACATGGGTGGTGAAAGGCCCATGCAGCTTGATGGGCAAGTTATCTCCATTCTGACCTTTGGGCAGCAAGCTCCTCACTGAATCAAGGGTTCTGTTTCAGATTCGTCACGTTTAAGGCAGCACATACACAGATAATGGTTTTCAGTAGCAATGGAGCTGGGGTGAAGTGGAAACAAGCAACGTTTTAGAGACTGGAATTCCTGGTGTTTGTGATTGTGTAGATGTCTGATCAAAAGGTCACCTTGGGGTCAGATATGACAGCAGGATTGTGAAGAGTGTGGTTCTGCCTCAGATAGTTCCCAGGGAGAGGGAGAAGTTCAGCAATTAGGGAAAGGAATTTGAAATAGCAACTGAAGGCAATGGGTTTAAGCATTGCAACATTTCATTTGAGGAAATTGCAGCGAATCGAGTAGTGGGAGCGTGGTAAGCAGTTTGATAACAGAGTAACAGTGGAGCAATGGAGAGGGATTTTGGGGAGAGAGAGCTGGGCATTGTCAGTGTACATGTGAAAGCCAACACTGTGCTTTTGGATGATATCACCTCCCGTCAGTGTGTAGGTGAGATACAGGAGGAGCCAAGAATAGAGGTACATCAAATACAATGAATTTTGAAAGGAAAGGGATAGTGGAGATGGAACAGAATTTTCCAACGATGGTGAGGTCAAACATTAGTTTTTAGCAGAATGAAAGGGGAGGACATAACCAGGAAAGACAAACACAAAAAAAAAACATGATATCTGTGAATTGGCGAGGGGGGGTGATGAGGAGGAGGAAGAAACAGAGATGTAATGTCTGGAATTTAGAGACTAGGGTAAAAGATCAAGATGAACCCTGATAACGGTTGATAAGAGACTGGAGAAATATGTAACTTTAGGAAAATAACGAGGAACACCACGTGACGCTGTTTGGCTTCGTGGGCTAGTGGGAGGGAGGGAACCAGCAGAAACAGCTGATCGGATTGTCTCAGTCTTAGTGAGAGAAACTCCATGTGCTCCTCGCTCTTGTTGTTGGAGCGAAGAATCGAAGAGACTGGATGATGGACACAGTGTTTACAAAGAAACAAAACCAGCGTTAGTTATATTTAAAGTGCGTGAACAAACCTGATATATTTAACTTTTATGCAGAATATTAAAATGTACAACTTAAGTCCTGGTTCGAATACCAGTTCGGCAGATGGTGGAATCTGAATTCAAGAAAAAGAACTGGAATTAGGAATCTCCTGATCTCCACGGAGCCATTGTCAATGGCGGAAAAAATCCTGCCAACCTGACAGTCGCCCAACATGCTACTCACTGTATTAATTACTGCAAGGTCTCAACAAAACAATTAAACTGGATGGACCACTCGGCATTTAACAAGGCATTAGGAAATACAACCACAGAATCAGCCCTCTTGACAGTGCAACACCCTTCAGACTACCATCTTTTTTTTTGTGCCAAAATGGAATGGAGAATAGGTCGTACGAGGATAGATTGAGAGTTCTCGGCCTTTTCTCGTATGAACGGCGAAGGATGAGGGGTGACTTGATAGAGGTTTATAAGATGATCAGAGGAATAGATAGAGTAGACAGTCAGAAACTTTTTCCACGGGTATAACAGGGTGTTACAAGGGGACATAAATTTAAGGTGAAGGGTGGAAGTTATACGGAAGATGTCAGGGGTGGGTTCTTTACCCAGAGAGTGGGGGGGGGGCATGGAATGCGCTGCCCGTGGGAGTGGTAGAGTCAGAATCATTGGCGACCTTTAAGTGGCATTTGGATAGGTACATGGATGGGTGCTTAATCTAGGATAGAAGTTCGGCACAACATCGTGGGCCGAAGGGCCTGTTCTGTGCTGTATTGTTCTATGTTTTATGTTCTAAAATGTGGAGAGCTGTCTCACAGACCAGTCAAGGAACAGCCTGACCGAGTCATACTCATGGAATCATCCCTTACAGACAATGAGCAGACACCGTCATCAACATCCCTAGATATCGAGATTGTGATGATGGAAAAGTACAACAGGTCAGGCAGCATCCGAGGAGAAGGGGAATCGATGTCTCAAGCCTAAGCCCTTCATCAGCCTGACCTGCTGTGCTTTTCCAGCACCACACTTTCGACTTTCATTTCCAGTCTTCACTTCCTCCTGAAATCTCTGGATGTGTCCTGTACCACCAGTAGGAGAGACCTGGCAGAGGTGATGGCAGCGTGGTGTACACACAGGAACCATTTGCACTGGGAGTACTCAGCATTGACTTTGGACACGAGAAAGTCTCATGGCTCCTGCTTATTACCATATACCGTGCTCCCTCAGCTGATGAATCAGTGCTCCTCCATGTTGAACAATACTTGGAGGAAGCACTGACACAGTAAAATGGTGTCTAGCGACTCTAGGTACAGGATTTCAATGTGCCCCACCAAGACTAGCTCAGCAGCAGGATTACTGACTGAGTTGGTAGGGTCCACAAGGATATAGCTGCTCAACTGGGTTTGCAGCAGGCAGTGAGGGAACCAGCAAGAGGGGAAAAGATAATAGATCTGATCATTACAAATGTACCAGCTGCAGATGCATCTGTCCATGATGGTTTCGGTAAGAGCGACCAAGACAAAGCCTCGACTTTGAGAGTACTCTCCATTGTGTTGAGTGGTACGATCACCGTGGTAATTGGGACAGACTTCGATCGGATGTAGGAACTCAAACTGGATATCTCTGAGGCACTGTGTGACATCAACAGCAGCAGAACTGTACTCCAGCACAATCTGTAATCTCATGTATTTGTAAATCCCACACTCACCCATAACAATGGACAAAAAAGGAAGGCATCCCATGAGCAGCACCAAGCAGACCTAAAAATGAAGTGCCAAACTGGTGAAGCTACCAAACAGGATCACTTGCATATCAAACAGCATCAGCAGCAAGTGATCGAGCGAAACGATCCCACAACCAATGGATCAGATCGAAGTTCTGCAGTTATGCCACACCCAGTTATGAATGGTAATGGACAATTAAACATCTCGTTGCAGGATGCACTACAGATATTCCCCACCCTTACTGACGGAGGGGTTTCACACATCCATGCAAAAGATAAGATGACAGCATTTGCAGTAATTTTCAGCCAGTTGCAAAGTGGGATGATCTATCTTAGCCTTCTCCAGTGGTTCCTAACGTCACAGATGTGGGTTTGAAGCCAGTTCGATTTAGTTTGAGTAATATCAAGTAGTGGACAAATAGTATAAAGGCTATGGGTCCTGCTAACATTCTGGTAATAATACTGATAGCCTGTGCTCCAGAACTTGCCACACACAAAGCCAATTACTGCTCCAGCACTGGCATCTACCGACAATGTGGAACATTGCCCAGGGATGTTCAACACAAAATCACAGGGCAAATCCAACCCAGACAATTTCCCTCTATCAGTCCACACTCGATTAGCAGTAAAGTGATAGAAGATGTCATTAACAGGGCTATCAATCAGCAGATGCTCATCAACAGCCAGCTGAGCGACACTCATTTTAGGCTCCACTGGGGCCACCCAGCTCCCAATTGTGTTACAGCTCTGATTCTTAACCTGACAACCAGCTGAATCCCGGAGGTGAGATGAGTTGACAGCCCAGTCCCAGTCCAAGACCACTATTTCCAGCTGATTTGTGGTATAGACTGAGGATTGGTTAACCACACTGGCCGTTGCTGAGACCTCATTTGGAGTACTATATACAATTTTAGCTCCTATATTTAATAAAGGATAAACCAGCATTTGAGACCATTCAAAAAAGATTCACTTAGCTGCTTCGAGGATGAAAGGGTTCGATGCTGACTTTAGGTACTCGATTTTTATATACCTCTACAACTCTTGCCATTCATTTTTTTTCTTGTCAATTTAATTACATGATCAATTTTCTGTCTTTTAAGTCATCCGCTGCTGTGTTTTTCTTTTCCTTGTGGGTACTGCCCTTGACTGCCTTTGTTACCCACGGGTGGTTCACCTTTCTCATCGACTTCTCCTTTTTGCTCAGAATTATGTAAAACAAAATCATATTACAGTGACTAAGCATGTGATTTTTCTTTTAAACATTAGATACTTCAATCTGCTCAATGGGTTTTGCTGTTTCAAAGAAGAGCTGAGATCATCTGGAAAGGAGGTGGCAGCTGATTCACTGTTAATTTCCAAAATTAATTTGAATACTTGCATTACTGTGACAGCAGGGGTCTAGCAAAATAGCTATTTTTTAAAAAGCGGCACAGTTGTGATGGGTTGAATAGGGGCTTCTAATTTCAAAAGCTCAATGTGATCCAAGTTGTCTTCTACTCTGCTGTACTAATTCTTTCTGATTGAGACGACTGTGTTAACATGTACGCAGGTTGTAGCAGGATCTCTGACTGCCACAAACTGATTTCGTGGAACAGCTCCTGTGTCAGTGACAGTGATGTTGGACCAGCAGAGGCAGCAACATTCAGATTTCATAAAGCAACTGCAAACCAGGGATGAACTTTGCATGTAAAACTTTTACACTGACCCAATCTGATTAATACTATTAAACTTCACAGTTTAATAACCTGAGGTTTGTTGCTCGTTGCACAGTTATTGATGGTTTTGCAGTCATCTATGATCAGGAAAGGCAGGGTGAATGCACTCAGTCTTTTAAGAAAAAATGTAGGCTGGGGGCAGTGCGGCTCAGCGCTTAGCCTGCCTTACCGCACTGGGGACTCAGGTTCAATTCCAGCCTCGGCTGACTTTCTGTGTTGAGTTTGTACATTCTACTGTGTCTGCATGGGTTTCCTCCAGGTGCCTGTTTCCTCCCACAATCTAGAACAGTGCAGATTAGGTGAATTGGTCATGCTAAATTGCCCATAGTGTCCTGCGTTGCACAGGTTCGGTGCATTAATCGGGGTAAATGTTGAGGAATAGGTTTGGTTGGGATAGTCTTTGGAGGTTTAGTCTGGATTTGTTGGACCGAAGGGCCTGTTTCCACAACGTAGGAATTCTATGCTCTGAGTAATTTTGCGGATCTAACAGAATCCTGGAATTCGGAGGGTTCTCTGTTAGTTGAAACAGTGTTGTGCACTCAACTTATGTTACCTGCTGAAGCAATTTGAGTTAGACTGCTCTGTGCAATTTCTCAGAACAGATGCTCTGGAACCAATCAGGGAACCGCTATTTTAGACCTTATAATATGATTTATTAATGAGCTCAAAATAAAAGTCCCTTTTGGTAAGATTTAATGCAGCATGATAGAATTTAGCTTTCGAGTGTGGAATTTGGTTCTTCAAATAGTATTTAAACTTAAAGGCAGTCATATGGGTATAAAGTAGCAGTCAGCTAAACTGGAATGGGACTATAGTTGGAATGTTAAAGCAGAACAATATAATCAATTATTTTATTATTCTCAACAATATATAGAAAAGCACGATGAACAGCGGTGCGTAGGTGAGGCAATTATGAGTGACATCAAATTGAAAGAATAGATGTACAATACTGCAAAGATGATGGGTTGACCAGAAGGTTTAAAAATTTCAAACTATCAAAGGATGAACAAAAAAACAAATGGAAGATATTTTGTCCCTTGTCAGAGAGACTGTTATAAGATCTTAGCTCCCATTAATACCTTGCTTATTTTCCATATTTAGGATGGTAGCTGTATCTTCTGCATTATGAAGATAATTGGGCAAGTTAACCCACTAGTTACTCAGCCTAAAACACAGTGCTCTTGTGATGCTGTGGTAGTGTCTCAAACTTTGAGCCAGAAGGCCTGGAACTGTCCCACCTGCTCCAGAGGTGTCATAATGCATTGAAATAGGTCGATTAGGAAAGCAATATAAGACAAACTTCAGTAATTGAATGGACAGTCTTGATGGTCTCTGGAAATTCCAAACTTGACTGTTTTGTATCCTCACCTGATGCCTGATCTCAATTAATCTTCTCATCTAAACTGAATTGCCTTTTCTTGTATGAAATAAAATTGAAGTTTGTCCTGTCTGCATGCTCCCTTGTGCAAAACCTGTTGCAATCTGTCAAAGAACAAGATTGAAAACTCAGATTAGCTGATAGTTTGTTCAAGGGCTTAAACTAGTGGCCTTTTCCACCGGGATAGTAAGCGATGCAGAATTGATTCCGTTTCCCATTGAACTGAGACAGGGGATAGTGAGCTTGCTGAAATGTCTTTCACTGAAACATTTTTGAATTAAAATAAATTACTATTGAATTTAGAGACTTAATGGGGAGTATCGACCGTCTTTTCTTTGTTTGTTTCATCGCAGAAGGAATGAGAGCAGGTCCTGCGGAGAAACTGCCAGATATTAAAATGTGTAACTCCGTCTCATTAGCCAGTCTGTCTGAGTCATCCAGTCTCAAACATAATGACTGGAGGTGGGCTTTTTGTGTTCACTATGGATGCTATTACACAGAACACAATTAATGCATAACATATTTCTTGAGAACTGCTAACAGCAAATACTGAAGGACGCGGTAGGGAGCCGATGGCCGAGTGGTATTATTGCTGGACTCTTTCTCCAAAGATCCAGGTGGCATTCTGGAGAAAGTGAGGACTGCCGATGCGGGAGATCAGAGCTGAAAGATGTGTTGCTGGAAAAGTGCAGCATGTCAGGCAGCATCAAAGGAGCATCGATGTTTCGGTCATAAGCCCTTCTTCCGGAATGAGGAGGGTGTACCAAGCAGGCTAAGATAAGAGTTAGGAAGGAGGGACTAGGGAGAGGGGCGTTGGGAATGCGATAGTTGGAAGGAGGTTAAGGTGAGGGTGATAGGCCGGGGAGGGGGTAGGGGCGGAGAGGTCGGGAACAAGATTGCAGGTCAAGAAGGCATAGCTTAGTCCGAGGGTTGGGACTGAGATGAGTTGGGGGGAGGGGGAAAATTAGAAAGCTGGAGAAATCTGAATTCATCCCTTGTGGATCCCCTCCCCTTAGTCCCTCCTTCCTACCTCTTATCTTAGCCTGCTTAGTACATCCTCTCATTCCTGAAGAAGGGCTTATGCCCGAAATGTCGATTCTTCTGCTCCTTTGATGCTGTCTGACTTGCTGCGCTTTTCAAGCAACACATTTTTCAGCATTCTGGAGAACCAGGTTTGAATCGTGGCACAGGAAATTGTGAATTTGAATTTAGTGAATATCTGGAATTGAGAATCTCATCACAAGAGACAATAGAAAATAGGTGAAGGAGTAGGCCATTCTGCCCTTCCAGCCTGCATCACCATTCAATATGATCATGGCTGATCATCCTTAATCAGTATCCTGTTCCTGCCTTATCTCCATAACCCTTGATTCCACTATCGTTGAGAGTTCTATCCAACTCTTTCTTAAATGAATCCAGAGACTGGGCCTCCAATGCCCTCTGGGGCAGAGCATTCCACACAGCCACCACACCCTGGGTAAAGAAGTTTCTCCTCATCTCTGTCCTAAATGGTCTACCCCGTATTTTTAAGCTGTGTCCTCTGGTTCGGCACTCACCCATCAGCAGAAACATGTTTCCTGTCTTCAGAGTGTCCCATCCTTTAATAATCTTATCTGTCTCAATCAGATCCCCTCTCAGTCTTCTAAACTCAAGAGTATACAAGTCCAGTTGCTCCAGTCTTACAGTGTAAGGTAGTCCCGCCATTCCAGGAATTGACCTTGTGAACTTACGCTGCACTCCCTCAATAGCCATGAATCATTTGTCGAGTTTCGGAAAACCCATCTGGTTCACTAACATGCTTGAGTTTAGAAACTATCATCCTTACGTAGTTTTTCCGACATGTGACTCCAGACACACAACAATGAGCTTTATTCTTAGCTGCCCATTGGGCGATTAGGGATGGACAATGAATGCTGCCTAACCAATGACACTCTCATCCATGAACCTCTTTTAAAAACTCGACGGAGAGAGCAAGCTAACATTTTGAGTCCCGATGACGCTTCATCAGAGCTCTGATTGAGTCATCGAGACTCACCGTTAGCTTGCTTGGTTTCGATGGATGATGCCTGATCTGCTGTCAGCTCCGGAATTTGTTGTTTTCAGTACAGATTCCAACATCTACAGCAATTTCCTTGCATTCTTCTTCATTATTGCGTTTATTAAATGCCCACTAAATTGCAGCTACTACTCAACACCTTACTGACAGAGTACTGTGGCCCTGGTGCCAAAAGCCTCCATTGACTTGTTCAATTACACCATAGTTTAGGACAATTGCAAAATGCTACCGTGGCTGAAAACAATAGAATCATAGTTATACAAAATGGAAATATACTCTTCGGTCCAACACATCCATGCCAACGAAATTTCAAAAAGTACACTCGTGCATTTTGCCTGCGTTTGGCCCATATTACTCAACCTTTCCTATTCATGTACCTCTCCAAATGTCTTTTAAATATTGTAACTGTACTTGCATCTACCACTTCCTCTGGCCGTTCATCCTGTGTCCCAACCATTCTATTTGTGAAGAAGTTGGGAACTGATAGCTTCACTATTGACTATATTGTGTGAATCGCTGGGGATTATTATGCATTCAGGACCACACCTTTCTGAGCACGGCTCAGGGCCTCAAGAGATTCCTGAATGTGGCTTGGGCCTCCTTGTAGGCTACCACATGCTTCTCAAGGCTTGTGTTTGCACAGCACATCTGTTTTGGGTGGGAATGTTGTGGAAGGAAGGAGGAGGCGTTAAGGAATTAATTAATTTGTGGAATGTGGGTGTCACTGGCTGTGTGAACATTTATTGCCTCATTCAAATGCCCTTGAGAAGATAGTTGTGAGCTCCCTTTATGAATCAATGCAGTCTGTGTGGGTTGTAGGCCTATTGGTCGTGCTGTTGGGAGCGAGTTCCAGAATTTTGGCTCAATTACACTTCAGGAAGGCTGAATGATATTCAACTCCAAATGGTAGTGGCTTGGAAGGGAACCTGCAGGACGTGGTGTTTGCATGAGTCTGCTTCCCTTTTCATTTTAGGTGGTATTGGTCATAGATTTGGAAGATGCTATTGAAGTATTATGAATTGATATAATGTATCTTGTACATAGTGCATAATGCTGTTCTAGGCATCAGTGGAGGAGGGAGTGAGTGTCGTGCCATTCAAGCAGTCTGCTTTTTCCTAATGCTGTCAAGCTTCTTGAGAGTTCTTGGAGCTGCACCCAAACCTAACCAAGTAGCGAATATTCTATTGCACTCCTGAGTTGTGTCTTGTGGATGGTGGACAGGCTTCAGAGATTCGGGGAGCGATTTATTTACAGTAGTTATATGGCTAGTCGACTTCACTTTCTAGTCAATAGTAAACCCTCAGAATGTTGATGGTGTGGGATTCAGCAATGGTGGTTTTGGAGAAAGAGACTGCAAGGTTTTTGGTGAAGGAACTTCAGGCCTAAAGCTAGGGAGGAGGGAATAAGTTCGAGACTAGAAAAAAAATAGGTGGGGAAAGATGCGGCAAAAGAGACATCACGATCTTTTCTCTGTGCTGGGTCCAGCTGGTCTGCTGACAATACTGTAGAGATATTGTAGCTGACCTCACCAAATCAAACAGCCTCTCACCATTGTCTTTCCAATACCATGCCCATTAAACACATTGTATTAGTCCATGCCTCTTACTACTTCGTTTTGAAATAAGAACATAAGAGCATCAGAACTAGGAGCAGGATTATTAATCCAGCCCCTTGTACCTGCTCTGCCATTTGATACAGTCATGGCTAATCTCATTTTGGCCTTAACACCAATACTGCCAGCTCTCCTTAATTCTTCAACCCATTACTAATTAATTACCTGTGTGTCTCCTATTTAAATTTACTTAATGTCCCAGAATCCACATTGTTCTGAGGTAGTGAATTCCACAGATTCAACATCCTCTAAGAGAAGTAATTCATCCAGCTTCCCCTTTATTGTAAACTTACGACTCCTCATTTTAGGTTGAACCATCTTCTCTGCATCTACTTGATCAATCCCTAGACCATTTTATCGACCCTCAATGATACCACCTCTCATTCTTGGGCTGCAATGAATATGAATGCAAATAGTGATTGTAGTTCAGTTTGTGACATTTTAATAACTGTGGCAGATGATGTTTGTTCAAAACTGAGCTGGACAGTTAGTGCTTTTCAAATAAGAAATAGTTGATGAGATTAAGTACATTAATATATTGGAGTTTTGTTTTTAGGAAAACTTACTGTTGGGAGGATTTGGTTCAGGGAATATTGCAGTCAAAGCTGTGGAAGGTTAACTTCCACCCATGTGTGAGGTAGAACACTGTGATCAAACGAATAAAGAGACCATTTCCTCTTTGGAAATATGTCCTTAAAAAGGCAGAGGGATCTGTAGATAGGAATGAGTCACTGACAGTAAATGGCACCGGTTTGCGAGGTTATTTAGAAAAGTAGAGCATGGCTTTATTTCTGGGTTGACAGAATGGAAATGTGTTAGATATGTGTAGAACCATGGACAGATCACCCTTGGAGCACTGCAAATAGTTCTAACCTTCATACTGTAATATGGATGTACAGGCAGTAGGAAAGACAAAAAATAGTTACTGGAATAATATCCAAATTGAATTTGAATTCATCAAGTAAGATTGGACAGTCTAGTCTCATTGAAAAAGAGTGACATGGTCCAGTTACGTAGGGGTTTGATAGAGTTAGAAAATATATTTCTGCTTGTGAATGACACTATTCCCTGGAGCTGTTTATATAATTGTAGTCACTATTAAATTCAACGGGGTATTTGCACAGGGCGACAAAGTCTTTACCCAGAAAGGGGTTTGAATGTAGAACTTACCTCATCAGAAATAATTCAAGCAAATAACAGATGAATTCAAGGAGGAGCTTGGAATACACGAAAACAAAGAAAACTATGTTGATGGGTTTAGGTTGAGAAGGAAGCCTGTGTAAATCAGAAATACTGAGAACATGTTTTTGTGTCCTGAAACTATGCATCTGTGTTGATCTGTGACATTTCTATAGTAGCAGCTGCGGCGTTAATAAGTCAGGGTGGCAAGGTGGGTCAGTGCTTAGCACTGTTGCTTCACAGCACCAGTATTTGAAGTTCGATTCTAGCCTCGGGTGACTGCCTGTGTGGAGTTTGCACATTCGCTTGTGTCTGCATGGGTTTTCTCCCGGAGCTCCAGTTTCATCCCACAGTCTATATATGTGCAGGTCAGGTGAATTGGCTATGTTAAATTGCCCATGATGTTAGGTGCAATAGTCAGAGGGAAATGGGTCTGGGTGGGTTCGTTTTGGAGGGTTGGGGCAAAGGGCCTGTTTCCACACTGTAAGAAATCTAATCTAAAATAAGACAGCTCACCCTTATCATTTTTGGAGAAAATAAGAACCTCTGGCCACACAAAGGGAAATGGCCCTATTGAGAAGGTGTTTCAAATAGTGGCCAATGACTTGATCCACAGAGACAGTGTGCCTTCATTACCTAGTGAGAAAGGTGAATTCTTTAACCAGAAATGATGTTTTGACCTTCCACTGATCTCATGAATTAAACGGGGAAATGTGTGTCTTTGGTTAGATGAATCGAATCAATCAAATCGATTGCTACGTTAGCACTCATTCCCTACCCAAAGGATATGTGGGTCAAATAGGCACATGTCTTGCAGTGATTTATTTCAAGACTCCTTTATTCAGTCATGTGCTTCAGCTATTCAATCGCAGTTCCTTGTGCTTTCCCTGGATCTGTGGGTTGTGCATAAGCAATCTTAACAATGTGTGATTCAATATCAAAGTTGTGTTCAATCAATAATTGTAACCCCACTCTGCTCCTTGAGCAGATAATTAATCCATGGATTCTAGCTCAGCCCTTAACTTCAAGTTCAAGTTCTAAACCTTTCACTGAGCAATGGAAAATAACAAAAAAGCAATGTCAATCATTTATTGTCTCTCCAGACTCTGCTTCTGTTGCCACTGAGTACACCCATACGTTCGACGAGTCAATGACTAAAGATGAGATTGAAGAGAAATCCTTTCGTTCCCTTCTGCCATCAGAGAGCCATCACCGCATTAATATGGGGAAGAAACGCAGCCAGCAGAATGATTCAGATGAGGACATAGTGCGGATCAATCGGCTTCTACTATGGTTTAAGTTGAGAGGTGGTGCCAATTAGTGGGATCTCAGTTCTTAGAATAGTTGTTCCTCTCCATGCTCGAGGTATCTTGCCATGAGATTCAGATGGAGAGGATGAGGACCATATGGTGAAACGAGTATAAGCCAACAGTTGGACGAGGCCTGTGGTTTTGAAAAAAAGCGAGTACTACTCGGTAACAATGTGCCCAGAGGTTATACAGCTTGAAGAAGAATAAATATTTCACATTGTTCTTTGTGATTGAGTTCCCATGTAGTAAAGACGAAGAATAATATTTACTGGGATTCCTTGCTCACCCAGTCAGGTAAACACAAGCTAAATTTGACTGCTAAGAATGTCCCTGAATTTACACCTTGCTACTTTCCATTAAGGGTGGTAATAAGATGCAAAACACAGGGGGAGTTGCAGAGGAATTTGATTTGAACAAGAGACATTTGTGCAGATAATAAGAGATACTCGAATTGGAAAGATATGGTAAATGCTATCCCGCATGGATCGATGTTGGAGCCCTAATTATTCACTATTAATAATGAAAGGAAAGCCACATTCAAAATTTGGTGCCTCTTTGCAGATTACTGCGATTCGAAGTGTTGGTAGATGGAAGCATAGCATTAGAAAGCAATCTTGATAAATGAAGTAAATGAAAAAAAAACAACAACAGATGAGTTTGTGTCGGCAAGTGAGAGGTTGGATCATAATAGGATATTTCTTGATTATGAAAATTGAGAGAGAGTGGAGTCCAGAGAAACTTGTTGGGATTGATCCAGCTGTTTGGTTCATGAATATATCAGAAACAGGTTCAGAAAAATGATCAAGGGGCCAGTGGAATGTTGACATTGATCTCTACAGACGACGAGGTACCAAAGGATTAGAAGTCATGCTTCAGCAAATCAGAACATGTTTAGACCAAGCTGTCAGATCTGGGCGCCATGGTTTAAGAAGAGTATCAGTCTGAGTGAAAGTGCAGTGTAGATTTACTGAAGTGATACTTGGGTTCCGAGGCTTAACTTAAGTATAAAAGTTAAACAGATAAAGTGTTAGAACATTGAGGTTAATATCGGGAAACACTTTTATACACAGAAATTGATAAAGCTTGATAAAGCTCCACAAACAGCGATTGATTGGAAATCATTTGTAAATTTTAAAACTGACATTGGTAGATTTTAAATGAAAATCTTGTAGGATTATGGGACAAAGACAGGGATTTGTCATGATGATGAAGATTACCATGATTTGTGTGAATGGTGGAATAAGTTTAAAAAGCTAAGTAGCCTCCTCGTGTTCTGATGTTGATATAACCATGGCACCCTTATTCTCTGCAAGTACAACTCTTGTTCTGTTTTTCGTTATTTATCAGAACCTGGCAGCAAATTAGTGACTGAAGTCCTGACCAGAAAATGATCAGTATGAGGAACTTCGCCGGTCTTAATGTGTTTCACAGGTGATGAATTGACACAGCCAGCATTTACCAATCCTGATAAATATTAGGATAGTTTGATGGGATCACTTGTGATGCAGCATTATTAGCATGTCAGATGATACTCAAACTACTTTTAAGTGTTGCTGTTGTCTGCACTCAGTCCAGTGTTTTCGTGGATTACAGAGCAAGTTTTACTTGAGTCAGGGGAAGCAGATCACTTCACTCTACTGTTTGTCTTCCTGTCTTTCACTGTCCAGTATTATTCGAGCATGCCCTTCTCGGGGAGACAAGACAGTTTTTCTACATTCACCATGGAGATGGTGCAACGGTACATTGAGGAGGAGGAGCTGCGTGCACCGCACCAGGTGTCACTCTGCAAACTGCGAGGACAAGCCTTGAAGGAAAGTCCCAAACAGCTGGACTGGTTGGACCCCAGAAAAAGGTAAGGAGCTGACCTATGCAGTGATGTTAAGCTTAAAAGCTTTCAAAAATACGATGTTAGAATGTACAGCTACTTCCAGTAATCCTTCCCAGAAAAGGGAGGGAAACCGTTGTCTTTTTTCATTGCAGTCGGGCTGTTGTCCAGAATCGAGATATTCACATCATCGTTCCCCTTATCGCTTTTGTGGATTGAGAAGAATGAAGTCAAATTTGATTTGTTTTTGTTTCAGATTTTTAAGTTCGTTCTTTGAATTTGAACATTTCCAGTAATGCTGGCATTTGGTACCTTTCCCTCGTTCTCGAAATGGTCACGGTGATGAGCTGCCTTGTGCCAATGCAGTCTTGCTGGGTAAACATAAATATATATCCCTCATGTGCTGTTAGGTTTGGAGCTCAGGGTTCTGCAGCAGACTGATGCAAGACTGTTGTCCTAACCCACGGGTCAGGCTCTTAAACATTTTTTTCAATGGATGTCAGCACTGCTGGCAAGGCCAGTGTTGTTGTCCCTTGTTCATTGCACTTGGGAAGTTGAGAGTGAGCCATTTCCTCAAGCATCTGCAGTCACCTGCTACGGGTACAATCACAATGATGATAAGAAAGAAGTATCTAGGATTGTGATCCTATAGCAGTGAAGGAACGAGATATTGCTAAGTCAGGACAGTGTGTGGCTTGGAGAGGAACTTACAGGTAATGATGTTTCAATGTTATCTACTTGCCTGTGTTCTTAAGGTGACAGAGGCCGCAGTCTTTGAAGATGCTTTTCAAGGAGTTTAGTGAGTTGCTGCAGTGCACATAGCTCTCCCTGTTTATTGGTGAAGGGAGTGAATGTACAGGTTGGTGAATGGGGGTGCTGATCAAGCAGGTTGCTACATCCTATCTGGTGTTCTGTTTCATGGGCATGTACTGGGAGACTGGAAGCGAGTTACTTAGTGAAGAATTTTCAGACTCTGACCTGTTTTTGTTGACATAACGTTGTATAGCTGATCCGGTTCAGTTTCAGGTCGAGGTTAACTCCATTGCGTTAATCGTGAGGGAATCAGTAATGATAATACCACTTAATATCAAAAAGATTGCAAGAGATTGTCATTGCTTGGTATGTATGGTGTGCATACCAATCATACTGCCATGATACTGGAGTCACATATGCTAGACTACTTGTGGGCAGAAGATTTCGTTCTTCAAAGACCATCCATGAATAAGTTGAGCTTTTATGGCTGCTTAACATCTTTGTGGACACTTTTACTGACACCAACTCTTTATTTCCAGACTTTCTTTTAAAGTAGTCTTTAAAATTTTGAGCATAAACAATGTCCAGTTGAAATAAATACTCTCTAAATTGAAAATGACAAGCATTAAAGTTATAAAATATCAAGAAGAATTTGCTGTTTAACAAAATCATAAATCCTGATCATTCTCTTTGTGGTTTAGTTGCTAATTCAGCAGTGGTGAAAATGTGTGATTCCCTTGGGCAGATTTACCCAAGTTTGTCTGTAAATTAGAGCATCATTACACCATGTGTAGGGAGCCGTGGTTTAACAAAGAATTTGAACCTCTTGTCAAGAGGAAGAAAAGGCTTATGTTAGGAAGGGATGTGAAACTCAGTTAGGACACTTTGAGTTACAAGTTAACCAAGAAAGACCTAAAGAGAGAGCTAAGAAGAGCCAGGAGGAAACTTGAGATGTCTTTGCCAGATAGGATCAAGGAAAACCATAAAGCTTTCTACAGATATTTCAGGACTAACGGAATGACTAGATAAAGTTTAGGGCCAATCAAGGATAGTTTTGGGAAGTTGAGTGTGGAATCCGAGGAGATGGGGAAGCACCAATTTTTTTTTGTCAGCATTTACACTGGAAAAAAAGCAGTGAGACAGGATTGAGGTTCATGAGGATGTGTTAGCAATTCTGGAAAGAGTGAAAGTATATAAGACCTCACAGCCAGATGGGATTAATCTTGGGATTCTCTGGGAAGCCAGGGAGGACATTGCAGAACCTTTGGCTTTGATCTGTATATCGTCATTGTCTACAGGAACAGTAGCAGAAGTATTGAGGAGAGCAAATGTTGATTCGTTGTTCAACAAGGGGAGTAGAGACAACCCTGTTCATTATAGACCAGTGAGCCTTACTTGGTTTGTGGGAAAAGTGTTTGAAAAGCTTATAAGAGATAGGATTTATAATCATCCAGAAAGGAATAAGTTGATGAGTAATAGTCAACACAGTTTTGTGAAGGTTAGGTCATGCCTCACAAACCTTATTGAGTGATTTTGAGAAAGTGACCAAACAGATGGATGAAGTTAAAGCAGTTGATGTAGTTACTGTGGATTTCAGTAAGGCATTTGATAAGCATACCCACGGGAGAATATTCCACAAAATCCGGAGGCATAGGATTCTGGGGGATTTAGTGGTTTGGATCGGTAATTGGCTAGCTGAAAGAAGACAGAGGCTGGTGGCTGATGAGAAATGTTCATGTAACGAGTGAGGTACCGCAAGGGTCTGGTTTGGGTCCACTGCTGTTTAACATTTTTATAAATGACCCAAATTAGGGCATCGAAGGGTGAGTAAATTTACAGGTGACATTAAAGTTGATGAAAAAGTCGTGGAGAGTAGTGAAAGACGTTGTAGGTTACAGAGGGATCTAGATAAGCTGCAGAGCTGGGCTGAGATGTGGCAAACAGAGCTTAATGCAGAAAAGAGAGAGGTAATTCACTTAGGAAGGAGAAACATGAATAAAGAATGCTGGGATAATGGTAAGATCCTTGGCAATATAGATGAGCAGAGAGATCTCGGTGTCCATGTACATAGATCTCTTAATGTTGCCACCTAGGTTGCGAGGGTTATTAAGAAGGTATACGGTGTGTTGTCTTTTTTATTGGTAGAGGGATTGAGTTTCGGAGCCATGGGGTCATGTTGCATCTGTAGAAAAGTTTCGTGGGGCCGTACTTGGGGTATTGGGTACAGTTCTGGTTACTGCATTATACAAAGGATGTAGAAGCTTTAGAAATGGTGCAGAGGAGATTTTCTAGGATGTAAAATGGTATGGAGAGAAGGTCTTACGAGGAAAGGCTGAGGGACTTGAGGCTGCTTTCATTGGAGAGAAGAAGGTTGAGAGGTGACTTAATTGAGACGTATAAGAAAGTCGGGTTAGATTGGGTGGACAGAGAGAGCATTTTTGCTCAGATGAAGATGGCTGGCATGAGGACACATAGCTTTAAATTGAGGGTTGATAGATATAGGACAGATGTCAGAGGTAGTTTCTTTACCCGGAGTTGAAGAGGTATGGAATGCACTGCCTGTAACAGTAGTGGACTCACCAATTCTAAGGGCATTTAAATGGTCATTGGATAAACATACGGTTGATAATGGAATAATGGAGGTTAGATGGGCTTTTTATTATTTTCACGGGTCGGCGTAACATCGAGGGCCTAAGGGCCTGTGCAGGGCTTAATGTTCTATGTAAGTAGAGTTAATGTTCAAAGGAGATTGAGCTTACATTATATATTTAATTAGATTTCCTTATACTTCAAAAGCGTTCTGTTAAAGTTCTGTTAATCCATGCTTGCTATCGGCAAAGCTTTCAGTCTACATTGTCACTAAAATATACATTTTTTTTAGTATTTTACAAAAAAATACGGGTTTTATAATGATCTGATGTTAACACATTCCAAGCGTATTTTTTACTCCTCAATTTCTGTGTTATCCATTGTTTTTTTTTCTGAATACTGTAAGAGATTTAATTCTTCACTCTGGTTAGTTGTAGGTTAAATTAGTAGTTAGTTGAGTTTTGTTTTTTTCTCTCGGCGTTTCATTTTTCTGTTTGATAGATGTTGGTTATTATTTATTTAAGATTTAATTGTATATCAATGTTTATACATTTTTTTTAAACTTATAAAAACATGTTCAATTTTCAATAAAAATATCTATATAAGATTGGTTTGTCTGCTAATGAGAAACATCGACTTAAAACTCAATACTTTTATTAAGTTGATAATATGTGCACGTTTATTTATGGAGAGGTCAAATCTCTGTAACCTAAACCTGTATATTGAGGAATAACTGCTGCTGCTGAAAATACCATCATTTGTATTCATAGTTATTGCGTTTTATTCTGCATTCTGTAGAAATGACAGCACAAGACATTGAGCCGAATGTATCTGTTCTTCTGTTTTTTCGCTGCCTGTATTCTGGCTCCTACCTGTTATCAGCATATCCTACAAAGGAGTCAAAACATCTTTGCACTTGATCATGTGCATAGGAATGGGACTCGGTTGTTGACCCACTCATCTGTTTGCCTTTAGCAATAATACTTATTTTATAGTAATAATAATAATTTTATAATTGATCTACATCTCCCTGCTTGGTCTGTTTCCCTGAATAATCATTCCCAAAAAAACAAAAAATAATCAGTCTCAAATTTGAACTTTTCAATTTATTCAAAGCCTAATTTTTTTAAATGGGCCAAAGCAGGGAGGGATAAGAAAGGGTAAATATTAGGATTCGCACAGCCCTACGTATGAAAGACCTTTCCTGAATGGTTTGGAATTGGTTTTAAAATTATGACCCCTTGTTTTGGTCTCCCACACCAGAAAACCTCTCACTGCGACTGCTCTCCAAATAGTGCAGTGTGTTTCTTATCCAAATCAGTTTTGATTTACCCCCATTGCCCTGGTATAACAGTCTCAGAATTGAAATGCAATGTAAAAATGTTCAAGAGTGCTAATCTTGATTTGCATTTCAGTGGTTATGATACGAAAATTGAGTTCCATGCAAATGCTGCAGCAATTGTTGTTCCTGGTGGGATTATCAGCGTTACATCATTCTGTAAGCTTTTTTTATCCTCCGAAGAGGATTGTATAAACAATAGAGGATGCAAACAGGCCTTATTAATGCAGCACCATGCTCAATGGTCTCAAAGTGCAAAGAACCCGACACCCTGCCTCACAGTGCCAGGAACCCAGGTTCGATTCCACCTTCAGGCGCCTGTCTGTGTGGGGTTTGTACATACTCTTCATGTCTGCATTGGGTTCCTGCCTCAGTCTACAAATGTGCAGGTTAGTTTAATAGGCAAAGCTAAATTGCCCATAGTGCCTAGGGATGTGCAGTCTACGTGAAATAGCCATGGGAAATGCAGGGTTACAGGAAAAGCGTAGGGGAGTCAGTCTGGTTGGGATGCTGTACGAAGGCTTATTGTAGACTCAATGGGCTAAATGGCCTGTTCAAACACTGTAGGGATTCTTTGATTTGTTCCAATCAGTTCACATCAGTGTTACTGCACCACTCGTGTCTCCTGTCACCTTTGCTCATCTATTACTTTAACCCTCTATTCCTCTATGCCTCTTATCTTGTCTATCTTCCCCTTAAACGTATGAGATTGGACTCAAACATTCCCTGTGCTTCATTTTTGTAATCCTATTCTGCAGAACTTCCATATCTCCCGAAATAAAAACAAATTACTGAAGATGTTGGAATCTGAAACCAATAAAGAGAAAATGCTGGAAAATCTCAGCAAGTCTGGCAGTATCTACAAGGAGAGAAAACAGCTGAGGTTTCGAGTCTAACTGACCGCGTTGACAAAGGGTCAGTTCGATTCGAAACATCTACTCTTTTCTCTCCTTACAGATGCTGCCAGACTTGCTGAGATTTTCCGGCATTTTCTCTTTTTTGGTTCCATATCTCCCTGTTGGACTTCTTGGTGACGACTTTGTGACCACAAGGTATGCTGTTCCATTTGAAAAGAAATATTCTGCTGTATCCAGTCTGTTAAATCCTCTCATCATTTTAAAGAACTCTATCACGTCTCTTTTTGGCGTCCTTTCAGAGAAGAGCGACGCAGCCTGTCAACCCTTTGCTGACATGTAAACTCACACATTTCTGTGGCCACCTTGTCAATCTTTTCTTTGTGCCCGTTTCGGTTCCTTTTTTCTGTTGACTGTCTGGTGATCTGCCAGCACACAGTATCCAAGTGTGGTTTAAGCAAGGTTTGATTCAGGTTTAGCATATTTAATACATAATTAGATGGGGATTATGTGCTACACTACTGGTGCTTTTTTTCTGATCTAATTAATTTAGATAAATGTGAGGTACTGCATTTTGGTAAGGCAGCTTAGGCAGGACTCAATGGTAAGGTCCTGGTCAGTGTTGCCGAAGAAAGAGACCTTGGGGTTCAGGTTCGTAGTTCCTTGAAAGTGGAGCTTCAATCAGACAGGGTGGTGAGGAGGCCGTTTGGTATGCTTGCCTTTATTGGTCAGTGCATTGAGTGTAGGAGTTGGGATGTCATGTACTGGCTGTGCAGGATATTGTTGAGGTCACTTTTGGAAGAATGCATTCAGTGCTGGCTGGTTGTGAAACTTGAAAGGGTTCGGAAAAGTTTTACAAAAATTTTACTAGAGTTGAAGGCTTTGAGCTATTGAGAGAGGCTGAAAGATATTCTTCAAAGTCTATAAAATAGTAAGGGGCATGGATAGGGTGAATAGCCAAGGTCTTTTCCGCAGAATAGGGGAGTCGAAAACTAGATAGCATAGGTGAGAGTGGAAAGATTTAAAAGAGACCTAAGAGGCAACTTTTTCACGCAAGTATGGAATGAGCTTATTCCATGCCAAGTATGGAGGCATGTAGAATTACAACATTACAACATTACAACATTAAACGAGCATCTGGATGGGAATATAAGTAGGAAGGTTTTAAAGGGATATGGGCCAAATGCTGGCAAATGAGACTAGATTAGTTTAGAATATCTGGTCAGCATTGATATATTGGACCAAAGGGCCTGTCTCCAATTTGTATATCTGAGTCTAAATGACCATCTGTGTTTTGAGAATCACCATTTTGTTTCATTGTTGGTTGATGCTCCGAACCCTTGCTTGGTGAAACCCCTTTTTTCTCTCCCATGTTGTTGCACGTGCTGTAATAAAGGTTAGTTAGCTCGGTTGGCTGGATTGCTAGTTAGCAATGCTGTGATGTCAACAGCGCAGGCTCAAATTTCTGCATCGGCTAAGGTTATCCTGAAAGCTCCACCTTTTCAAACTTGTCCCTCACCTGAGGTGCGGTGACCCTCAGGTTAAACCATCACTTTTTCTGTTATGACAGAGCAGCCCTACTGCCTTCCAGGGCAATGGTGACTTTACTTTTACTCAGTAATAAGTGATTAGAAATTTTATATTCTTTATTGTTTGGTGTATTTCCTTTTGGTGACTTTTGATATGAGACCTAAGGGCAGGGAAGGAAAATGTCTGATCATTAAAAGTGGGGATAAAGTAGGCTTACAGGGAGGAGAAAGTAAGGACTGCACATGCTGGAGATCAGAGTCAAGAGTGTAGTGCTGGAAAACACAGCAGGTCAGGCAGAATCCAAGGAGCAGGAGAATTGACGTTTCGGGCATTAACCCTTCACCAGGAATGAGGCTTGTGTGTCGGGGCTGAGACATAAATGGGAGGGGGTGAGGTTTGGGGGAAGGTAGCTGGGAAAGCAACAGGTCGATGAAAGTAAGGGAGAAGGTGATCAGTCAGAGTGGGGAGTGAGGGACGGGTCTGAAGGGCGGTGCCGAGTTGCCAGGGCAGGAAGTGCAAAACATGCACCCACACCACTCCCCTCACCGCTGTCCAAGGCCCCAGTGAATCCTTCCACTTCCGTCAGAAATTTACCTGCACCTCTATCAATGTCATTTATTGCATCTGTTGCACCCGGTGTGGTCTCCTCTATTTCGGATAGACGGGACGCCTTCTTGCGAATCGTTTCAGAGAACGTCTCTGAGTCACCCGCACCCAGCAACCCCACCGCCCCGTGGGTGAACACTTCAACACCCCCATCTAATCCTTCAAGGACATGCAGGTTCCTGCGCCTCATCCACCTCCAAACCGTTGCCAACCGACGCCTGTAGGAGGAACACCTTATATTTTCTGCCTTGAGATCCTGCCACCACAGGGGATAAATGTAGATTTCAACAGCTTCCTTATTTCCCCTTACCCCACATTATCCCAGTCCCAAGCCTCCAACTTGGCTCTTCCCTCCAGACCTGTCCATCACTCCCCCTCTGACTGATCACCTTCTCCCCAACTTTCAACCACCTATCGCATTCCCAGCTACCTTACTCCAACCCCACCTCTCCCATTTATCTCTCAGCCCCGCGACCCACAAGCTCCATTCCTGATGAAGGGCTTATACCTAAAACATCAATTCTCCTGCTCCTTGGATGCTGCCTGACCTGCTGTGCTTTTCCAGCATTACACTCTCGACACTTGCCTTCACTTGCCTTAACCTGTTTTAAATATTATTTTTGCTAGAACGCTGCACTTAACTTAACACTTATTCATTAATTAATCATGAGGGGGAAACAGCTTTGTCATTTTGCAGCAATGTAATGGAATTTCATGACAATCCAATTTAATTGAAGACCTCTTTGTCTTACACAACGTGATGTGAAAGTTTCGATATAATGGCCTTGATTATACGGTAGACTGTAAAACATTTCTGAATAAAATTTAGCCGAATTACTGGAATTATTGAAAAATCATGCAGAATTTTAAATATAAATTATATTTGTTGTGTGAATGTTGTAATACTGGAAAACTAATAGAAACTAGCACCCTCTCCCAGGGTGAATTAAATATCACTGGAACTTTGTAATAATTGTGTTCATGTAAAACTTTAAAGAGGCTGTTCAAAATTCCTTTGTGATCTAGATAAGCAATTGACAGGTTTTAGAAATATTTGACTTTTTTTCCTGTTAGAAGCATAAAAAGCAAGTGTTGTAGTAAGCCACTTGAGCCTGCTTTGTCATTCAATATGATCATGGCTGATCATCCAAATGCAAACCTTGTTCAAAATTTCTCCACATACCATTTGATCTCTTTAGCCCTAAGAACCCTAAGAAGCCCTAAGAGTGCGAGCAGCAGCTAAGGTAGGACTGTTTGTTTTAAAAGTACTTACCGGTAGCGGGCAGCGGTGTTTTTTTTCACTCTCTCTTCACAGAAAGAGCGGGAGCAGCAGGGGGAAGTGACGACGACCAGAGAGGCAGCCGAGACCCGGAAGCAGGTAGAGCGTAAGCTTACCTGGGTAGGTTTGTTTCCCCTTTAAAAGCGCGCAGCTGAAGAACCCGAGGCACTACGGAGGTAGTGCCTCCCACCCGCCCTCCTCCTCTAACCTAATAATAAGATCCGTTGTGGTAAGTAGGTAAGTGCTGAATTTTGCTTGTTGTATTCTTTAGACCCAGTTTTGTTTTAAAATAAAAGTTAGCTTTAGAGGGATGGCAGTGAAGGCAATGCAATGTTCCTCCTGCAACATGTATGAGGTGAGGGATGCCATGGACGTCCCTGCTGATTACACTTGCAGGAAGTGCACCCATCTCCAGCTCCTCCAAGACCGTGTTAGGGAACTGGAGCTGGAGTTGGATGAACTTCGGATCATTCGGGAGGCAGAGGGGGTCATAGATCGGAGCTATAGGGAAGTAGTAACTCCAAAGATGGCAGATAGATGGGTGACAGTGAGGGGGACTGGGAGGAAGCAGCCAGTGCAGGGACCGCCTGTGGTCGTTCCCCTCAAGAACAAGTATACCGTTTTGGATACTTGTGGGGGGACGACTTACCAGGGGTAAGTAACGGGGCTCAAGCCTCTGGCACGGAGCCTGTCCCCGCTACTCAGAAGGGAAGGGTGGAGAAGAGCAGAGCAATAATAATTGGGGACTCGATAGTTCGGGGCACAGATAGGCGGTTTTGTGGGAACGAGAGAGACTCACGTTTGGTATGTTGCCTCCCAGGTGGAAGGGTACGTGATGTCTCTGATCGTGTTTTCCGGGTCCTGAAAGGGGAGGGGGAGCAGCCTGAAGTCGTGGTCCATATTGGCACCAATGACATAGGTAGGAGGAGGGCTGAGGATGTTAGACAGGCTTTGAGGGAGCTAGGTTGGAAGCTCAGAGTTAGAAGGAACAGAGTTGTTGTCTCTGGTTTGTTACGCGTGCCACGTGATAGAGAGTAGAGGAATAGGGAGAGAGAACAGTTAAATGCGTGGCTACAGGGATGGTGCAGGAGGGAGGGATTTTGGTACTTGGATAACTGGGGTTCTTTCTGGGGAAGGTGGGACCTCTATAAACAGGATGGTCTGCACCTGAACCTGAGGGGCACCAGTATCCTTGGGGGGAGGTTTGCTAGTGCTCTTGGGGGGGGGGGGTGGTTAAACTAACTCTGCAGGGGCATGGGAACCCAGACTGTAGCTTTAGGGTGCAGGACCTGGAGTGTAGGGAGGATAGGAATATGGCATCAATCTTAAAGGAGGGTGCCTGTAAACAGAAGAGTGGCTTGAAGTGTGTATACTTTAATGCCAGAAGTATACGAAATAAGGTAGGTGAACTCGCAGCGTGGGTTGGTACCTGGGACTTCGATGTTGTGGCTATTACGGAGACGTGGCTAGATCAGGGACAGGATTGGCTGTTGCAGGTTCCAGGGTTTAAATGTTTTAGTAGGGTCAGAGGTGGGGGTAAAAGAGGGGGTGTGTGTGGCTTTGCTTGTCAAAGATAGTATTACAGCGGTGGAAAGGAAGATGGACGAAGATTTGCCATCTGAGGTAGTTTGGGTTGAGGTTAGGAATAGAAGAGGTGAGGTCACCCTGTTAGGAGTCTTTTACAGGCCTCCTAATAGTCTTCGAATCGTTGAAGAAAGGATTGCGAAGATGATTCAGGAGAAGAGTGACAGTAATAGGGTGATTGTTATGGGAGACTTTAACTTTCCTGATATTGATTGGGAAAGCTATAGCTCAAGTTCGTTAGATGGGTCAGTGTTTGTGCAATGTGTGCAGGAGAGTTTCCTGACACAATATGTAGATAAGCCAACAAGAGGTGAGGCCATACTGGATTTGGTTCTGGGTAACGAACCAGGCCAGGTATTAGAACTAGAGGTAGGTGAGCACTTTGGGGACAGTGACCACAATTCGGTGATTTTTACTCTAGTGATGGAGAGGGATAAGTGTGTACTACAGGGAAAGAGTTATAGCTGGGGGCAGGGAAATTATGATGCGTTGAGGCATGACTTAGGATGTGTGGATTGGAAAAGTAGATTCCAAGGCAAGAACGTAATTGAAATGTGGAACTTGTTCAAGGAGCAA
Source organism: Chiloscyllium punctatum (assembly GCF_047496795.1). Classification (NCBI taxonomy): domain Eukaryota; kingdom Metazoa; phylum Chordata; class Chondrichthyes; order Orectolobiformes; family Hemiscylliidae; genus Chiloscyllium; species Chiloscyllium punctatum. The sequence continues at coordinate 124,135,498 of NC_092744.1, read as the reverse complement.
CTATTGAGTGTCCTTGATAAGTACGTACCTATCACGCAGGGAGGAAAGGGTCGTGTGAGGGAGACGTGGTTTAATAAGGAGTTGGAATCCCTTGTTAAATGGAAGAGGGCGGCCTTTGTAAAGATGAGGCGTGAAGGTTCAATAGGGGCGATTGAGAGTTATAAGGTAGCCCGGAAGGACCTGAAGAGAGAGCTAAGAGCAGCAAGGAGGGGACATGAAAGGTCCTTAGTTGGTAGGATTAGGGAAAACCATAAGGCTTTCTATAGGCATGTTAGGAATAAAAGAATGACTAGGGTAGGAATAGGTCCAATCAAGGATAGTAATGGGAAGTTGCGTGTGGAGGCTGAAGAGATTGGGGAGGCACTGAATGAATACTTTTCGTCAGTATTCACTCAGGAACAGGACATTGTTGTCGATATGAATACTGAGGCACGAATAAGTAGAATGGATGGCTTTGAGGTATGTAGAGAAGAGGTGTTGGAAATTCTGGCAAGGGTGAAAATAGATAAGTCCCCTGGGCCTGATGGCATTTATTCTAGGATTCTCTGGGAAGCAAGGGAGGAGATTGCAGAGCCATTGGCCTTGATTTTTGTGTCCTCTGTGTCTACAGGAGTAGTGCAAGAGGACTGGAGGCTAGCAAACGTGGTTCCCTTGTTCAAGAAGGGGAGTAGGGATAATCATAGTAACTATAGGCCAGTGAGTCTCACTTCTGTTGTGGGCAAAGTCTTAGAGAGAATTGTAAGGGATAGGATTTATGCACATCTGGATAAGAATGATGTGATCAAGGATAGTCAGCATGGTTTTGTGAAGGGCAGGTCGTGCCTCGCAAACCTTATTGAATTCTTTGAGAAGGTGACTAAGGAGGTAGATGAGGGGAAAGCGGTAGATGTGGTATATATGGATTTTAGTAAGGCGTTTGATAAGGTCCCCCATGGTAGGCTACTGCAGAAAATACAGAGATATGGCATTGAGGGTGAGTTGGAGGTTTGGATTAGGAATTGGCTGGCTGGAAGAAGACAGAGGGTAGTAGTTGATGGCAAAGGTTCATCTTGGAGTGCCGTCACTAGCAGTGTTCCGCAAGGATCTGTTTTGGGACCATTGCTGTTTGTCATTTTTATAAATGACCTGGAGGAGAGGCTAGAAGGTTGGGTAAGCAAGTTTGGGGATGATACGAAAGTCGGAGGAGTTGTAGACAGTGAGGAAGGATATGGCAGGTTACAGCGGGATATAGAGAAGCTGCAGAGCTGGGCAGAAAGGTGGCAAATGGAGTTCAATGTAGCTAAGTGTGAGGTGATTCACTTTGGTAAGAGTAACAAAAAGATGGATTACTGGGCTAATGGCAGACTACTTGGTAGTGTGGAAGAGCAGAGGGATCTTGGTGTCCATGTACACAGATCTCTGAATGTTGCCACCCAGGTAAATAGTGCAGTGAAGAAGGCATATGGCGTACTGGCTTTTATTGGTAGAGGAATTGAGTTCCGGAGTCCTGAGGTCATGCTGCAGTTGTATAAGACTCTGGTGCGGCCGCATCTGGAATATTGTGTGCAGTTTTGGTCGCCATACTATAGGAAGGATGTGGAGGCACTGGAACGGGTGCAGAGGAGGTTTAGCAGGATGTTGCCTGGTATGGTAGGAAGATCCTATGAGGAAAGGCTGCGGCACTTGGGGTTGTTTTCATTGGAGAAAAGAAGGTTTAGGGGTGACTTGATAGAGGTGTACAAGATGATTGGGGGTTAGATAGGGTTGACAGTGAGAACCTTTTTCCACGTATGGAGTCAGCTATTACAAGGGGGCATAGCTTTAAATTAAGGGGGGGTAGATATAGGACTGATGTTAGGGGTAGGTTCTTCACTCAGCGAGTCGTAAGTTCATGGAATGCCCTGCCAGTAGCAGTAGTGGACTCTCCCTCTTTATGGGTATTTAAGCGGGCATTGGATAGGTATATGGAGGATAGTGGGTTATTGTAGGTTAGGTGGGCTTTGATCGGCGCAACATCGAGGGCCGAAGGGCCTGTACTGCGCTGTATTCTTCTATGTTCTATGTTCTATGTTCTAACTATACCTATCTCTTAAAAATATTCAATATTTTTTCCGGAAATACGTTTTATGGCAGACAGTTTTGTTAGTTCACCACTATTTGGATGAAAAAATATTTCCTCATTTCACTTCTGAATAGCCGAATCCTATGTCCTTTCGACTATGATCACTGGTTCTGGCCTATCCCACTATGAAGGCCAACATACCATTTACCTTCATTGCCTGCTGCACTTGCATGCTTACTCTCAGTGACTGGTGGTCAAAGACACCTTTAGTTGCACCTCCAACGTTCCCATTCTATTCAGATAATTTCTCGTTCTGTTTTTGCAAACAAATATATGACATGTATCCAAATATTATTTCATCTGTCATGCATTTTCCCTATCACTCAACTTATTCAAATCACACTGAAGCATCCCTGTATAGTCCTCACAGTCCATCCTTCTCTCAGTTCACCCTTCCACCCAGCTTTGTGTCACCCACAAACCTAGAAATAGTAATAGATCCTTCATAAAAATCATCTATATATATTGTGAATAACTGGTCTCTGTAGTACCTCACTGGTCACTGGCTGCCACTCAGAAAATTACCTGTTTGTTCCAGCTCTTTGTTTTCTGTCTGTCAACTGGCTGTCTGTCTATGCAAATACACAACCCCCAATCTCACATGTTATTTGCTAATTTCTTCTGTGGGACCTTATCAAAAACCTTCTGAAGTCATCGGAACACTCACTGGTTTCACTTTATAAATGCTACTAGTTATATCCTCAAACTTTCAGTAGATTTGCTCAGTATTATTCCCTCTCTTAAACACATGCGGCTCTGTCCAATCCATCCTCATGACACAAGAGGCCCAGCAATCACTTCCCGAGCTTCCCACAGGGTTTTAGGGTACACCTGATCGGGCCCTGGGGATTTACAAAGCTTTATGTGTTTCAAGACACCAGTATCACCACCTCGTAAGGATGGACATGTTCAAGATGTCACCATCTATTTCTCCGCATTCTATGTCTAAAATGCTCCTTACATAAAACACTGCAGCATACATACACAATTCGACTTTTATGGGCCTTGAGCAGTGATACAGAACAAAGCGACCTAGGGGTTCAGATTTCTGAGATTTGCTGCAAATTTCGACAGGGTGGTTAAAAAGGTGTTTAGCATGCTTGCCTTGATTGCTCAGACCTTTGGGTACGGGAGTTGGGACGTTATGTTGAGGTTGTACAGGATGTTGGAGAGGCCTCCTCTGGAATACTGTGCTCAGTTCTGCTTGTGCTGTCATAGGTTAGCACTGCTGCCTCACAGCGCCAGAGACCTGGGTTCATTTCCCGCCTCAGGCGACTGACTGTGTGGAGTTTGCACGTTCTCCCCGTGTCTGCGTGGGTTTCCTCCGGGTGCTCCGGTTTCCTCCCACAGTCCAAAAATGTGCAGGTTAGGTGAATTGGCCATGCTAAATTGCCCGTAGTGTTAGATGTACGGGTAAATGTAGGGGAATGAGTATGGGTGGGTGCGCTTCGGCGGGTCGGTGTGGACTTGTTGGGCCGAAGGGCCTGTTTCCACACTGTAAGTAATCTAAAAAGTAATCTAATCTAAAGGAAAGATATCATTAAATTGGAGTGGATTCAGAAGGTATTTACGAGGATGTTGATGGGAATGTATGGTTTCAATTATAAGTAGAGGCTGGATAGAGAGGGACATTTTTCACTGGAATGTCGGAGTTTGAGGGGTGACCTTGGTAGAGCAATATAAACCCTCAAGAGAAAAGATAATGTGAATGGCAGGTGCCCTTGCCAGGAAGGCGGTGTATTTTAAGACTAAAGGTGTTGTGGTATGGGTGGGGGAAGTTGACAGGGAAAGTTCTGGGGTGGGGAGGGGAATGGTGAAAGGGAAGGCGCTTTTGTGGGGAAGGGGGATGTTGAGAGGGAAGGCGGTGGGGTGGGAAGGGAGTTGTTGAGAGGAAAGGTGCTTGGGTGAGGAGCGAGCTATTGCGAGGGAAACTTCTGAGGTGGGGAGGGGGATGATGAGAGGGAAGGTTCTGGGTTGGGGAGGGGCATGATGAGAGGGAAGGTGCTGGGGTGGGGGAGGGGTATATTGAGAGGGAAGGCGATGGGGTGGGAAAGCAGGATATTGCGAGGGAAGTTGCTGGGGTTGGGAAGGGGGATGTGGAGAGAGAAGATGCTGGGGTGGGGATCGGATTGTTGAGAGGGAAGGTTCTGGGGTGGGGAAGGTGTATGTTGTGAGGGAAGGCGGTGGGTGGTTAGCAGATTGTTGAGGGAAAATGCTGGGGTGGTGGAAGGGGATTCTGCGAGGGAAGGTTCTGTGGTGCGGAGGGGAATGGTGAGAGGGAAGGCGCTGGGGTGGGGAAGGGGAATGTTGAGAGGGAAGGTGCTGGGGTGGGAGATGGGGATGTGGAGAGAGAAGGCGTTGGGGTGGGGGAGGGGTGTGTGGAGAGAGAAAGTGTTGGGGTGGGCGAGGGGGACGTGGAGAGAAAAGGTGTTGGGGTGAGGGAGGGGGTGTTGAGAGGGAAGATGGTGTTGGGAGGAGGTGGATGTGGAGAGGGAATGTGCTGGGGTCAGGGAGGGGGATGTGGAGAGATAAGATGCTGGTGTGGGGAGGGGGTTGTTGAGAGGGAAGGTGCTGGTGTTTGCTGGGGAATGTTGAGAGGGATGGGGCAGTGGTGGGGAGGGGGATGTTGAGAGGGAAGGTCCTGGTGTGGAGAGTGGGCCAGTGTGACCAAGAAAGTGGACAATGGAGGTGAGTGGAATATGGCTGATGGTGGCATTTTGGAGTCGACTGAAATGCCGGCCGATGATCTATATTCTCCATCTAAACAGAGATCCTGAGCTTCCAGTTACCTGCCACTTTAACACAACACCCTGTTCGCTGACCAACATCTGTCTCACGCTTTCTGCAGTCTTCCAGCAAAGAACAGCATCAATTGGGAGAACAACGCCTCATTTTCCATTTGGAACCGTGCTACCCTCCAGATTCATTACCAAGTTCCGTAGTTTTACAGCCTGAACTCGCCCACGCCCTAGCCCACACTACCTATGGTTAACCATCAAGTCTCCATTAACAGCGATTCACCCTCGTAACAACATTCTTTATACAACTCTTTTTCTCACTCTATCCCTACCTATCCTTTACTTCTTACTTCCTCCCGCAACCTTTCCTTCAGCATATAAACCAACATTTTCTGACTATCAGCTCTGAGGAAGGGTGACCAGATCCGAAATGCTAACTCTGAAATCACTTTGCAGATGGTGCCAGACCTGCTGAACTTGTCCAACACCTTCTGGTTGTTGTTTCTGATTTACATCATCCGCCGTTCTTTTGATTTTACTTCACTGGGAGTTTCTAATTCAGGTCTAGCAGCCTACACTGTTTATAAACCCTGCCAGTCCACACTAACTCCATTTCTCTCTCAGTCTCAGCTGTCTCTCCCACTCCCTTCACACTCACTGACCACACCCCCATGGCTTCACAGTGACACTGCGCCACAGCTCATGGACAGGTGAGACCTTGCTGGCCATGCCGTCATTCAGTCCCATTGGATGCAGAACCGTCCAAGTCTCCTCCTATTGGTGCGAACCTGGAGTCAACAGTTCATGGTCACATGTCATTCTGCTGGATCCACCCCGATTTTCTCTCCAATTGGCTGCAGCACCACACTCCTATTGGTCTGCAGCTGCCATCAATCATCCAGGCCCAATTGTGAGGTGAGTGCTGGGATCCTTCCTCTGTCTGCCCTGGGATGAGCTTCATCATTCACAGTGAATGGTGCAGTATCACGGAGCACAGGGGCTGAGAGCTATTCAGCCCATTGCGACTGTGCTCTCTCCCTCTGGAGTTGTTGCAAATCTGTCCCAACCCCCCTCTCATTTGTACACAACTCTCGAAATCTTCCCTCAAAAAGTTGTACCAAATCTGTTTGAAAATAACAGCTGAATCAGCATCCACCTGGCATTCCGACTGTTCCAGATGCTCAGAAATTACTGAGTAAAACAATCTTCACACTTTCACCTGCATTATTTGCCAATGAAAGAAGTTACTAAAAATTGTGATAAAGTTTATAATTTCTCTCTGTCTCTCTGTAAATTAAATGTTCCTGAAAATTACCTGCTTCTGGTCGAAATTAATGCTTAACATTCTCAGCTCCAAGGAGAATTATCTGAAATTGTTCTACATCTCCATAAAAGAGAAAACTATCTTAGTTTTAATTTATTAGTGTCTTAGAGATGTACAACACAGAAACAAACCCTACGCTCCAATACATGCATGCCAACCAGGAATCCAGGATTCCCATTTGCCTGGAGCTGGCTCATATCCCTCGAAGCCCTTCCCCTTCATGTACCCAATCAGATGCCTTTTAAATGTTGTAATTGTACTACTGTCCACCCCTTCCTCAGGCTGCTCATTCCATACAAGCACCACCCTCGACGTAAAGAAGTTGCCCCTCAGATCCCTTTTAATCTTTTCCCTCTCACCTTAAGCATGTGCCCTCCAGTTTTGGACCAACCACACATGGGAAAATGATTCTACCTCTTCACCTTATGCCCATCATGAGTTTATAAATCTTGAGAAGATCACCTCTCAGTCTGTAACTGTAAGAAACGGGGAAGTGTGTTGTTTTTTACAGAAATAGAAAAGGAAGGGAGTGTATGCGTAGAAATGGGGTCTAAGCAAGTATTAGGGAAATGTATCTTTACTTTCAATACATAAATATGGATAATTAAGTACTAACTTTAATGTAGAATTATTAAAGAAAATAATTCCTTTCATCATAACGTTTAAAACAACAGTCTCAGCAAAAAAACTAAGATTGCTGAAACACATAAACGAGGCAAGAAAAGATACATTGTCAATACGTATGTTCAGGAATGGAATGTACCTATGAACAATGGAAGATGTTGCAAGCAAAGTAAAACAACACCAAGATACAAGTTTAACCTTATGTCAGCACTGACAGAGGGAAAGGTTGCCAACTTGGACAGGGGGAAAAACAATAAAGGCGGAACACAGAGGGGTAGTGGTAGAAAATAATAAGAAAGATTGGGTAATATAGGAACCGGGAGAGATGACCTCACGCAACTCAAAGGTATAATTGTGTAGTAATTTGAATTTTCATCGCTTCAATTGCTCTCTGCAATTGGGGTCCTTTCTTGCAAGATCGTAGAATAAATTGTCTTGTTTCCAATTTTGGTGGTCCCGTCTGAATTTTATTGATTTTGTTTCTAACAGATTTGGGTGCTCGTCCTGGGAACCCAAGCTCTGGTCGCACGATAATTGTTGGGAAAATGAAGAAGGTGCACCTCGCTGATTTCGGCAGTCTTTAGTTTCCCTCTTTGCCGCAGTGGCTCGGGCAAGCGAGATCCGGACTGAGAGACTGTGGAAACAAGACGGGTGAGACCCGGGGGGTTCGGTAGGGTAACTCTTGTGCACAGGACCCGGGTAAGAAAAAGGTATTAAATAAGTATTATCCGGGTGACCGGGGTAGGCATCGGTATTTGCTGCCATCACCACGGGCCAGAGCGCGCTGACACGCGGCAGGTTTGCTCGGGTAAATCTTTTATACACAAAACCCGGGTAAGATATAGATCTGTATATCATCGAGCGGCCGGGGCAGGCAACGGTTGATACTGCCATTGCCGTGGGACAGAGCACGCTGACACACCGGGGCTTTGGTCAGGACAATCTTATGTATACAAGACATGGGTATCCGGGCGGCCGGGATAGGTAGCGATTATTGTCTGGGTAAGTAACGGGATGGTTGCTGCCAGGTATTGCCGCGAGCCGAGGCGCATTCGACCAGGCAACTCTGACGCACAGACCAAGGTATGAAAATGGACCATTAAGTATTGCCTTGGTGGTCGGGCATGTACAAGAAGTACTTTGAATTCGCAACACATTAATTAAGGTAGTTAATTGGCTAAATTAATCGGATGAGTGAGGTGCCTACCTGATTCGACCACCCAGCCATTGAGCGGTTGTTCAGAGTGAAAATCCCCCACGTGAAGGTCAGGACTCTAAAGTGGGTGCTGAAGAAGGTGACACTGAACCTCAGTAAGGTTAATTAAGTTACATAAAGAAACGGCCGAGTATTGAAATGGGAAATAATACTAGTGATTTAAGTGTAGAAGGACAGCCCTTGAGGAAAAATGTTATGAGAGAGGTATAACCATCGGATGCGAGGAAAGGATTAAAAATTTTTTTAAAGTTTTGTTATTTTGTCTGGACAAAGGAAAGCATTAAAACCCCAAGTATATTTTGGCCGAAATATGGTTCATACGAAGATTAGCTATGTCAAGAATTAAATGTCTATGTAAATAAAAAATGGTACTCCCGTAAATAATCTGACTATGCCACTTGTTGGATAGGGAGCCCGAGAATCTTTGTTTTGAAAAATTCAGAAAAAAGATGATGAGGAATCAAATATTTCCCATTGGGATCCTTTGCCAAATCTAACCCCCCACCTTACAACAACGACAATAATGGTCTGTCGACGTCTTTCTCCTCTCCCACAGCGCCCTCTCCAGTGAAAGAATGTGAAAATGGTCCAGGGGAAGAACCTCCCCTGAGTCCGATTAAAACTGGATCAGCAATGAAAAAGAGGGAAAAGGGTGACATAGGTGGCGCAACGGCACAAATATAGACCGTTAGAGAAGTACCCATAGGTAATGGTGAAATTGGATATGTCAATGCACCACTGACTAGCAGCGAAGTCAGATCTTTTAAAAAGGAAATGAAAAGTTTAATTGAGGACTCTACAGGATTGGCAGAACAGTTGGATCAGTTCTTGGGGCCGAATTATATACATGGGCTGAATTGATAAGCAGGCTGGGGACATTATTTTCAGGAGACGAAAGGGGTCTGATTAGAAGAACTGCCCTGAAGGAATGGGAAAAGAGACATCCGGTTGCTGAAAGAGTACTACCAGCTGAAAATAAATTCCCCACTGTGGACCCTCATTGGGAGGGCATGGATGAACTTGATAGTGGAGAAATGAGGGACTTTCGAGAAATGGTTATTTTGGGTATGAGAGAAGCAGCACCCAGATCTCAGAATTTCTTTAAAGCATTTGAAGTGAGGCAGGAGAAAGATGAAGCCCCGTCAGCCTTTTTGCAAAGACTAAGAAAGGCCACTGGAAAATATTCGGGAATGGATCCCGATGATCCAGTAGCTCAGGGACTCTTAAAGATCCAGTTTGTCACTAACTCACGGCCAGACTTATAAAAAAAATTTACAGAAATTAGAGGGATGGAGTGAAAAACAGATGGAAGAATTGTTGCATGAAGCACATAAAGTATCTGTGAAAAGAGAAGACGAAAAGCAAAAACAGAAGGTTAGGATATTGGTTGCAGTGGTCGAGAAAAATATGAATAGAAAATTAGGACAAGAAAGAAAAGCAATGGATAGTAAGGGGAGAAGGCAGCAGGCAGGATATTATTATGGTGGAAAACAGGAAATTTTAGAAGGGAATGTGCAAAGTTAGGACAACAAATTGAAGCTATTTCATTGATGACTTTTGATGAAGAATAGGGGAGTCAGGGATTCCTTCCTCCCGAGACCCACCGGCAACCCCTGATAAATTTGAAAGTGGGACCTAAAGGGGAGGAGGCAGTGTTTTTGGTGGATACAGGAGCGACACGGTCATCTCTAAGTTTTAGACCTCGCGGTGTTAAATTAACTAATAATACTTTCAGAGTTTCTGGTGTAAAGGGCAAAGGATTCTTAGTACCCATTTTCCAGCCGACCCTTATAAAGGGAAATAATGAAGAAGTGACGGGGCAACTATTATATATTCCTGATGTTGGAAGCACTCTTTTGGGTAGAGATTTAATAATTTTGCTAAACTTAAAGATTGGAGTAGAGAATAGTTCAATAACTGTAACAATAAATAAACTGAGAGTTAGTGATGAAGAACAGATAAATCCTAACGTGTGGGCGAGACCCGGCAACATGGGTCGTTTAAACATCAATCCCAACGTAATTATACTGTCCCAAGAGAATAAAGCAGTCAGGCTTAAAAAATATCCGGTTTCATTAGAGGGGCGCAAGTGTTTACAACCAGTAATAGATTCTCTAGTAAAAGAACTACTACTGGAAACATGCATTTCTCCTTTAATACCCGAATAGTACCAGTCCAGAAGCCAGATGGGACTTACCGACTGGCACAAGATCTCAGATCAGTGAACCGTCTGGTCCGGACATGGTACCCAGTGGTGCCCAACCTATACACCCTTTTTAGTAGAATACCGAGTAACCACCGCTGGTTTTGTGTAATAGATTTAAAGGATGCATTCTGGGCTTGTCCTTTAGCCCCAGAGAGCCGCGACATGTTCACTTTTGAATGGGAAAACCTATACACTGGCAGAAAACAATAATTCCGATGGACAGTACTCCCCAGAATCACCTAACTTATTCGGGCAAGTACTAGAAGAAGTCCTGGAACAATAAAAAATTCCTCGGGAAACGTCACTGTTACAATATGTGGATGATCTACTAGTGTCAGGACAAAAGACAAACGATGTAAGTTCAGCCACCAATGGATTGTTGAATTTCATACAACAATCAGGTTTAAGGTTATCCAAAAATAAATTGCAATATGTAAAAAAAGAAGTAAAATACTTAGGACACCTTATTAGTGAGGGAATTAGACGCATTAACCCCGAAAGAATTCAAGGGATAGTAGAACTGCCCCTCCCGAACACCAACGAGAATTAACAAAGTTCCTGGGGCTGATGGGTTATTGCAGATTATTGATAGAAACCTATGCCCCAGTAAGCGAAAGTGTTATATTACAAAGTGACAGAATCAGAACACGAAAAACTGTACTGGACAGAAGAGGAAAAGGAAGGGTTACTTTAATTGAAGAGTAGTTTAACACAAGCTCCAGTATTGGCCCTCCTTTCACGAGAGAAACTATTTCACCTTTTTGTGACAGTAATCGATGGACCAGCTTTAGGTGTGTTAACAAACAAGGGGGGAGGGAAGAAACAGCCCATAGCCTTCCTGTCCAAAATCCTGGAAACTGATTCAAGGGGATAGTCTAATGTCTGCAGGCAGTTGCAGCAACTGCCACTTTGGTAGAAGAAAGCTGGAAACTCACTTTTGGAGGAGCGCTAGTAGTTAGTGCCCCCCCATCAAGTCACAACTGTGTTAAACCAAAAGGCAGGGAGATGGTTAACAGATTCACGATTTTTTAAATATGAGGACATCCTGATGGAAAAAGATGACCTGGTGTTAGCAACAGACACCTGTCTAAGCCCAGCTACCTTCTTATGGAAGGGAAACCCCTAGACAAACGAGAACTAGAACATGACTGTTTAGATATCATAGAGTATCAGACCAAAATTAGACAGGACCTGAGAGATCTACGTTTACATGACGGGGATAGATTGTTTATAGATGTATCATCGAGAGTAGTGGAATGAAAAGGACACAATGGATAGACCAAACCTGTGAATTGTACGCATTACATCAAGCTTTCAAACACTTAGTGAATCGGGATGGAACAATTTACATTGACTCTAAATATGCTTACGGAGTAGTCCATAAGTTTGGAAATATATGGCAAGAACGGAAACTAATCAATAGTCGGGGAAAGGAGTTAGTAAATGAAGAATTAATAGGAAAAGTATTAAAAAGGTGGAATTACTCTGATAAATAGCTATAGTCCCTATACCTGGACATCAGAAGGGGAGTACTGTAGAAGCAAAGGGAAACAGACTAGCAGACGAAATAGCCAGACAGGCAGCTATGAACCGTCCAGAAACAAGGATACAGGTTCTTATACCCCTAATTGAATCTTTTGCCGTGAACTCCGTATACACGGAAGAGGAGGAGAAAGAGTTCCAAGAAATAGGGGCAACGAAGACAACTGAAGGGAAATGGATTCTCCCTGATGGGAGGGAATTGCTGAGTAAATCAGTCATGAGAAATATTTTGGCCACCTTACACCAAGGCAGCCATTGAGGCTCACAAGCCATGTGTGACAGAGTATTGAGGAAATATGGATGTAAGGAAATATATACGTTGGTAAAACAGATATGTGCAGGATGCATAACTTGTAAAAAGATCAATAAGAAAATAATAAAGGAAGGGCTCAAAGGAGGAAGGAACCCAGGAGTGAGACCTTTCCAAAGTATGCAGGTGGATTACACGACACTACCCCCAGTGGGAAAACAGAAGTACCTGCTGGCTTTAGTAGACCGCTTAACCGGGTGGGCGGAGGCTTTCCCAATGTCATCAGCCACCTCAAAAGGAGTGGTAAAAACCCTCCTTGAACATATCATCCCACGATATAGAATAGTGGGAAGTATATATTCAGATCAAGGTAGCCATTTTACTCCCAATATTCTACAAGAAGTAATGGCAAGATTAGAGATATGTTGGGAATTTCACACCCCGTGGCACCCACCCTCCTCTGGACGGGTGGAACGAATGAATCAGACCTTAAAGAAACAATTATCTAAGCTAGTGCTAGAAAATCGATTACCATGGACCAAACGTTTGCCTATTGTGCTATTACGTGTTCGGACTGCCCCAAGACATGAGATCTGGGTTTCTCCTTATGAAATGATGTTTGGATTACAATTTCTAGGAGGGAAAGGAGAGGTGCCGACAGCTGAGCTTAATGACAATGTTTATGAAAAACTATATTGTGGCACTTGGCTCTTCATTATCTTATCTCTGGAACAAAGGCCTGCTGGTGCAGACACCGCCACTCGAGTTTCCAGCACATCAGATAAGACCGGGTGATTGGGTCCGGATCAAGACCTGGAAAAATACCAAACTACACCCGAGCTTGGAGAGAGCATTCCTAACCCTCCTGACTACTGAGATAGCCATCCAAACTGCTGAGAAAGGGTGGAGTCATCACACTCGCTTCAAAGGTCCTGTGAAAGCCCCATTGGCGGAGTGGCATGCTCATCCTACAGACAACCCTCTGAACGTTAAGCTGAGAAAGAGGGAATGAACTAAGATAAAAGACTCTTTTAATGTTTGATGATATATATTGTATTGATTGTAAGGGTTGTGTGGACTCACCTCTCCCTGGCACCTAAAAGATTAAGATAGGGTAATAGGCAGGGTTCAGAGATGGGTGGGAACTGGTACAGTAGTATAACGTTCGTAGCACTAACTGTTCAAGGAAACGGGAAAAATCACTTTACTCCTCTATGCCAAAATTATGCCAAACAAGAGGGACATGCCGACTATTGGGTCTGTGCAGAAATTTCACACCATGGTGAATCAGGAATCCCCACCTGGGGTAATACCATTCACTAAAGAGGAATTGTACGATGTACAACAATTTGACTCGAGCTCAAAAAATACAAAGTGGGAATCTAAAAAGAGCACCTCTAAGTTGGCGGGATGGTTCCCACGACCGGCACCAAAAACTCAGGGTGATATCAATAGCTTCAGAATTTTCCCACTGAAAGGAGCGGTGAACACAAACTGTTTCTGTAATCAAAATGACATCGCACCCTTCCAATTAGGAAAATCATCTTGCGTCTACACCAACCAAGCCACTGCCACGAACACTCCCAAGTATTGAACGGGACAGATTGGGTAGGTGGTCTGAAGGCCTATCCATTTATTCCCGGGGAAAAATATGTTCCTGTGACCGAATGTGTGGAAATAAATGCATGTTATTAAATTGATGAAGCGTTGCCTCAAAACAAGAAACGCTGGAGTGGTTGCTGTTACCTTGCTTATATAGTCCCTCACCTCTGAATAGAAAACATGAGCCCAACCCGAGAAAGGAGAGGGAGATACGGCGTAAGACCCGAGAAGTCCCTGAAGGAGACCGTTTGCTGTGGACACTACTCCCAAACTACGACACTACAAGGGCAGGGGTGGAAATACAGAAACTGGCGGCTGCCCTTGAAAATTTAAATAATTTTCAATGGGAGAAACTCAATCCCAGATATCAGCCATAGGCACTGATATGATCGCAACAAGATGAACAGCTTTACAGAATCGAATGGCTTTAGACTATCTCTTGGCCGAAAAAAGGGCATCCTGTGCGCTGATTGATAAGGAATGCTGCAGCTTCATCCCAGACATCTTTTCCATAGTGGAAGAAAAGGCAGAAACAGTAAAGATAAAGATAATCAATATAACAGAAATTGCGGATGAACTCCGAAAAGATGAAAGATGGGAATGGGGTGACTGGGGAAAATAGTTAGCTAATTTTCATGTATTACTAATAATTGTAAGTTTACCTATAGGATTTAATGTGTTAAAATGGATAATGACTAAGCTGGTAATGTCTTTGGGAGGACAACAATCAATGATGGTCATGACCATAGCTCAAGCACAAGAAAGAGAGTGTGGTAGATTACTCCTCGAGTTTGAGAAAAGTCAAACTTAGAAGGGTAGAAATGACGAGATTGTGAACCTCTACATCCTAGGGTTAAAAGAGGGCAGAAAATAAAAATTGCAAAAACAACAAATGATAAAAGAAAAGAAATGGGATAGTTGTTAGAAATGGGGAAAAGTGTTGTTTTTGCAGATATAGAAAAAGCATACAGAAAAGGGGTACAGGAAAGAAATTATTAACTCTGTCGGTATTGAGGGAAACTAATCTACAATAATGGTCAATTAAATACTAACTTTGGTGTGAAATTATTGAAGGTTTCAAATAAGTTCAATAAGTTCTGTTTAAAAATTATGTTTTCAGCAAAAAGCTGAGATAACTGAAATGCTTGGTCAAGACAAAACGACACAAGTTAACGAAATGTCCGAGGATGGAATGGACCAGCAGAATTGATACAACATGTTAGAACAGATCTTGATGCCCCTATGGATAATGGAAAAGTGAAAAAAGAACATCAAGATACAATTTTAGCCTTGTGTCAGCATTTACAGAGGGGAAAATTGCCAACTTGGAAAGAAGAGGGCAATGGGCATGGAGCATAGATGAGAAGAGGGGAAATTAATTAGAAAGATTGGGTAATATAGGAGTCGGGAGAGATGACCTCACGCAACCCAAAGTTATAACTGTTGTAATTTGAATTTTTCTTCACTTCAATTGCTCCCTGCAATTGGGGTCATTTCTTGCAATATCGTAGAATAAATTGTCTCGATTGCAGCTTTGGTGGTCTCGTCTAAATTTTATTGAAATTTGTTTTTAACACCTGTGTGAGAAACAGAAAAGTATGTTGGTTTTGCAGAAAATTAACAGTGCTGGCAAGCTAAGTATTGCAATAATTAAAGCTCAATTATTAAGCTACTAGACATATAAGAATATGTGCCGTGGGAAAGAGGAATGATAAGCCCAGGCATAGAGACATCTGCAAGGAGATGGTAAGGCTAGCGAATCCTTATCCCCTGGGAAAAGAGGAACAAGGTGAAACCACAAACGTAACATGTAATAGGGTTTTTTGCAAGATGGTCAAAGAAGTATGTCGTATGCCCAAGAAATTGGAAATCAAGTTTAATTTATATATAAGGGAAGTCATGTAGCGACAGGTAAAAGATGATTGGATGTTAAGGGGGTGGGAGAGGTGACCTCATGCAGCTCAAAAGTATGATTGTACATGTATCCAAATGCTAATTTGCTCATTCGCTTGACAAGCTCATTTGCTTGGCAAAGCTTATGCAGCCCGTACTTGCATGTTTGTAAATAAATTCTCTTGCTTCCTGACTTTTTGGTGGTCTCGGTTAATTTTGATAATTGTGTTTCTCACAGATTTGGGGGCTCGTCCGAGATCCTAAGCTCCTGTCGCTCGGCATTCTTGGAGTGACAGAGAAGGTGCACCTCGCCGATTTCAGCGATCTCTGTTTTCCCTTGTTGCCGCAGCGGCTTTGGGCGAGCGTGATCGGGACGGAGAGACCCTGGAAACAAGACGAGAAGGGAGACTCGGCTGTTTCTCTCGTGTGACTCTTGTGTGCACAAGACCCGGGTCTTAAAAACTCTTAAGGTCTGAAACGAAGACGTATCCGGTCGACTAAGAGGTTTCCAGCGACCTTTAAGGCTGAGGGTTTCCAGCGACCTTTAAGGCTGAGGGTTTCCAGCGACCTTTGAGGCTGAGGGTTTCCAGCGACCTTTGAGGCTAAGAGTTGGCCCCGCAGGTTTCCAGCGACCTTGAGGGCCGGAGCCGTCACAACCAGGTAACTCTATGCACAGACCAACGGTAAGAAGAGAGGCCTTTAAGTACTATCTTGGTGGTCGAGGACTACTTTAAGTGGTCGGGGATGCACTTAAGTGGACGGGAATTGGCAAAGTAAAATTAAAAGTGAATAATTGGGCAAGTTGATCAGACGAGTAAGGTATCTACCTGATTCGAGCACCCAGCCTTAGACTGGTTATTAAGAGGGAAAGCCCCCCCCCCAACCCCACGCGAAGGTCAGGACCCTGATGTGCGTGTGGGAGAAGGTGACACTAGACCTCTGAAAGATCAATTTTAAATTAGTAGAAATGGGAGGCAAAGGAAGTTGACTGAGTAAGGATCGATCAATAAAAAGCGCTGGACTCGAGTATATACCACCAGACACTCCCCTGGGGAGAACGTTGCTAAATTGTGAAAATAATCCCCAGACACGGGGAAAGGATAGAACTGTGATAACAAATTATTGTTGTTTTGTTTGGACCCGTGAGAGTATAAATTTACCAAATGAATTTTGGCCCAAATAAGGGTCTGATGAAAGTTGGCTGTGTTAAGACTTAAATATATATGTTCATAGAAAACAAAATCAAGGCCAGCGGAAGTCTGATTATGCGGCCTGTTGGGTGGGAAGTTCAAAAATCTCTATCCTGGTAGCGGCAGTAGAAGAGATAACAAAAAGATGGCAGAAATATGAGAATGACAGAAAGGAAGGGGAGAAGTACAGACAATAAGAGCCAGCCATTAGGAAAAGGCAGCAACTGGCAGGATGCTATTATTGCGGTAAAAATGGGGCATTTCAAACTAGAGTGCCCGAATTACCGAAGAGAAAAGAAAATTGTTTCCCTGAAGACCTTTGAGGGAAATAAGGAGGGTTTGGAAGTATGTTTGAGGCAAATGAGATCAATGGTGAAACAGAAAGAGTAGGGCTGTGATAAGACCACCGTCCAACTAGTTCCCTCGAGGGAAGTCTCTGTAGGTGACGATAAAATTGAATATGTTAATACACCACGAATTAGTAGTGAAGTAAGAACTTTTAAGAAAGAGATGAAAAGTTCGATAGCAGATCTGGCGGGACTGGCTGAGCAGTTAGATCAATTTCTAGAACCTAACTTATATACAGCAAGAGAACTGATGGCAATTTTAGGAACGTTATTCTCAGGAAAGGAGAGAGGTATGTTTAGGCGGACACTCTTAAAGGTCCGGTTTGAAACCAAATCGTGGCCAGTCATGCAAAAGAAACGACAAAAATTAGAAGGATGGGAACAGACTTAAGAATTCTAAGTTGTGAAATCATCCTTTTGGAGAGAGACGACCTGGTGATAACAATAGACACCTGTTTGAACCCATTTACCTTTATGTGGAAGCGAGAGCCCCTAGACACAAGAGAAGTAGAATATTAGAACAGAACAAGAGCCGACATACAGGATATTCCTTTACATGAAGGAGATCAGCCGTTTATAGACAGGTCGTCTAGAGTAGTACAAATAAAAAAAAAGTCCAGAAAAATGTTCAAAAGCTAGAGGAGTTGTTGCGGGAAACTCAAAGTGTTTGTGAAACATGGTGTGTGTGTTTGTGAAACATGGTGTGTGTGTGTGTGTGTGTGTGTGTCTGTGTGTGTGTGTGTGTGTGTGAGAGAGAGAGAGAGAGAGAGAAAGAGAGAGAGAGAGAGAGAGAGAGAGAGCGACAGAAAGAGAGAGAAGCTGTCCAGCTAGGAGAATGCTTTGTGATTCGGTTTGAATGTACATTTGTTTGCTGGTTATTAAATGTTTGTGCTTTGTTCACTGGAGTTTCAGATCCGGGACTGTTTTGAATCTGATTTCTATTGTGGAAATTTTAACATAATTTCTTTTAAGGTTAAGGATTTTACAGATTATGAAGTAAAAGTGAACACCTCTTCTTTTTACAGGACATGACTAGCTTACTTTCAGTTTCTAACTAACCTCTTTTATCCTTACATGGAAGCGAATTATGGAGGACGGGGCTGCCTTGAAAGGGATTTGGCTATTCGAGTTGAAACTTTGGCTTGGATGGGCGGGCCTCTTTGTAACGCAGCCCTGGTTATTTCACGACCTGTAGCATTGTGATCGAACAATAATTGACCGGGAATACTTGGGAGGACTATATTTGGATTTGAATGGTAGACATAGTGAAAATAAAAGAAGAGATGGGGAGGAGATGTTAAGGGATCTGGTAGACAGAAACAAGGATAAAAGTGGAAAAAAAGACAGGTGGGATGTTATTTCTGTGGAAATAACAGTTACTTGAAGAGAAAGTGTCCAGATTTGAAAAAGGAAGTAAAGGCAATGCCGTGTATGAACATTGATGAAAATAGGAGTGTCAGGAGTTCCTGCCCCCAAGTACCCACCAGGAACCCTTAATAAAATTAAAGGGGGGACCTTACAAAGAGAAGGTAGTTTTCCTAGTCGATAAGAGTACAGCAAGATCATCCTTCAATTTTAAGCCCAAGGGAGTGGGAACAAAAAGGTTTTTTTGGATTATGACAGCAGTTTTGTGATGAGAGGTACGAATATCAATTTTGAGCTCATGACAAGATGTGGCAACTAAATTGGGGATCAGATTAACGACAAATAGTGCTATGGAATCTGTTGGGGTTTTTAAAATGAATGTGCTCTAGCAAAACAAATACAGAAACAGAATGAGAAGTCACAGGTGACTGATAAACAAACAGAACTGCACGATTACAGCTGTTGGAATGTTTTGGTCACTTGTTGCGTTTTCCACCAGGAATTATACAATAATTAATAACTGGTGTCGGTTCGGGCTGGCACAATTGTTTCTTTATAGATTTAATCATTTGGTATTTGTGGTGGATCGATTGTGTTGACTTGAATTAGTATTGTCAGGATACCTTCACACATTTTGGGTGATCTGTCATATTGATTCATGATTAATTTAAAACCTGACTGCGTGCATTACTGGCCAGAATGTATGCGGGCAGTGACAGTAACAGTCTGATGGTGGAGGAGAGTAGGAAACTACTTATGGGGAGCTTTACTAGTTAGCACCTCACATCAGGAACGGACCATATTAAATTAGAAAGCAGGACGATGGCTCACAGACTAAAGGATTTTGAAATATGAGACAATCCTAATAAAGCAGAATGACATTGTGTTAGTCACGGACAATTGCTTGAATCCAGCTGCATTTCTGTGACGGGGAGAGGGGAAGTACCTACAGCCAAATTTATTGATATGTTTCTGAAAAACTATATTGTACCTCTTGGTTCTTCATTGTCTTTTCTTAGGAATAAAGGTCTATTGGCATAGGCACCACCTTTAGAGTTCGCAGCACACCAGATAAAGCAAGGAGACTGGGTTCTGATAAAGACTTGGAAAGATACCAAACTACATCCAAATTGGGAAGGGTCGTTCCTCACTCTCCTGACTACCGAGACAGCAGTACGGGTACAGAAAAAGTGTGTAGCCATCACACTCGCGTTAAGGGTCCGGTAGACACACCTACTCCCTCGGCAGAGTGGCAAGTTCATCCTACAGAGGACCCTCTGAAAATCAAGTTGAGCAGAAAGACTGAATTGAAATAAGAGACTTTTAAAATTTGCTGCTATTGATTTAAAACTGCTGTTATTAATTGTAAGAGCTGTGTGGACTCATTTCTCCCAGACACCTGAAAAAGACGATAAATAAGAGAAGTAAACAGAGTAACGGGATGAGTATGGATACGAGGACTACCATAAAATGGGTAGCATGTCTCGAATTGCTAACTTCATCCTCTTAATGTTGAGGCTTTACGAAATAAGGTTGACGTGTTTAGTACTATTAAAAGTCCCTGAATCTGAATACCCGCAAGTAATAAAAAGTGATGTTTGCAGCCTAGTAGATTGCGGAGATGTAAAAAAACAGACAAAATACAGTTCCTTTGCAATTAATCTCCAGAACCAAATGCAGTCAAAATTAGGTATGACAGGGTCATCACACGGCATCACAAGTCATAGAGATCCCTTTCGTCCGTCCCTAGAATGCACTGATAAGAAATGCAACCCGATATACCTCACTATTAAAAATACCTCCTCTGAAGAATCCTTTCCTACTAGTTTAAATGCGAATTGGCCCCTCAGTAACAACCTTAGGATTTTAATGGAAGACCGAGGGGACGCTCTGAGGATATGCAAGAGTTCGATGATTGGAAGGTACCCTGGCAAGTGTTTTATTGGATGCTGTCTCCGAATAATGGTAGAGAAGGGAAAACAAAAAGAACAAAAACCTTTTATCCCTAATGGTGACCCGAAATTGATAAAAGTTATAGAAGTTAAAGACTTAAGACAAACCATTGAAATAGAAACTGGATACAGGGAGACAAATGTCAAGGTAGAATGGGTGTTGATATATGGCAAAAAAAAGTCTAAATAAAAGCAATTGCTATGCATGTGCTTCGGGAAGATCGATGACTCGAGTGGGTCCCTTTCCGCTCGGGTGGAAGCGAGATAAGACTGGTAAGTTATGCATGATAGCCCTGTACCAGAATGAGACGGCATGGGGAAACTCTACTTGTCGAACATTGATGTCGATGTTTCCTGTCTTAAAGAAGGGGGAATTGAGAAAATCTCAAACATTTGCGAATGTGGTTTGGAATGATACCTCCTGTGTAAAGAGGAATGGGAATGGTCAGTCACGATTTCTAGGAGACTTAAAGCTAGGCGTGGAAGTTGAATCAGTCTCCGAGACAGAGTGGGGAAGTAACCATTCAGCCTAAAATATTCCCCGAGCGGATTTGTGGTGGTACTGGGGTGGAAAGGACCCACCATGCCCTCTAACTGGCGAGGCACTTGTGCAATTGTACAATTGGCAATTCCATTTACCTTGGCATTTGAGAAAAAGGAGGAGGCAGCAAAGAAGGATGAACGAAGTGAGAAATCGTTATTGGGTACTTCCTTTGATGACAGGATTTATCTAGTCACCATAGGGGTTCCCAGAAGGGTGCCTGACGAGCTTTAGGCTCGCAACCAGAGTGCAGCAGGTTTTGAATCATCCCTATTTTGTTGAATAACGATGAATAAAAATGTGGAATGGATATACTACATTTTTTATAACCAACAAAGATTTATTAAATATGCTAGAGATGCAGTCAAGGGAGTTGCTGAACAGCTTAATGCCATTAACTGTTTGTCTTGAGAAACCAGACTGGCCCTAGACATGATCCTTATCGAAAAAGGTGGTGTATGTGCAATGTTAAAAGAAAGCTGGTGTACCTTTATTCTGAATAATACAAAATCTGATGGGACAATCACTCGTGCATTGCAATGATCAACCATCCTATCAGAAGAATTCATTAAAACTTCGGTCACGGGTGGGCCAGAATCAGGGTACAAGGAGTGGAAGGAGGTGATAGCTACTGTTCTCACCACTTTGAGGGTTGCAGCACAGTTGGCTGTTGTATTATACCTTGCATACAAGGCTTAACCCAACGAATAAGGAACTCCATCTCTGGAATAACAAAGAGAGGGACAATCTGGAGGAGATAGCTGTAATAAATGAGGATTTAGAAAACAGACAGCGAAGGGAAAGTCAGAGGCTGCTATATGAATTTGAAACCAGACTGTGAACCTCCGCTCCTAAACGGGAAAAAGAGGACAGAAAAATGCAAAAACAACAAATTGTGAAAGAAAAGAAATGGGGGAGTTGTGAGAAATAGAAAGGTATGTTGTTTTTGCAGAAAATTAATAATGCTGGCAAGCTAAGTATTGCAATAATTAAAGAATTAAAGCTCAATTGTTAAGCTACAAGACATATAAGAATATGTGTCACGGGAAAAGAGGAGCGATAAGCCCAGGCATAGAGCCAGCTGCAAGGAGGTGGGAAGTGTAGCGATCCCTTATCCCGTGGGAAAAAAAGGAACAAGGTGAAACCACAAGCGTAACATGTGATGGGGTTTTGCAAGATGGTCAAAGAAGTATGCCGTTTACCCAAGAAAATAGAAATCAAGTTTAATTTAGATAAAAGGGAAGGCACGTAGCGACAGCTAAAAGATGATTGGATGTTACCGGGTTGGGAGAGGTGACCTCATGCAGCTGAAAGGTATAATTGTACATGTATCCAAATGCTAATTTGCTCATTCGCTTGACAATCTCACTTGCTTGGCAAAGCTTATGCAGCCCGTACTTGCAAGTTCGTAAATAAATCGTCTTGCTTCCGGATTTTTGGTAGTCTCAGTAAATTTTGATAATTGTGTTTCTAATAACCTGTAACCAGCGCTACCCTCAGTCTGTTAGCATAGCGACAGGCTGCTCCATCACTGAAACACTGAACTGAAATGAGAAAATCTCGGATGGATTGATTAATGATGGAATTTGATTGATGGATGAATTTGGGTGAAGGGATATTTCAGCACATTCTTCAGCTGCTGCCTGAACTTAGTCTGGTTCACAGCATAAATCGTGGTGTTTGTGCAGCAACTGAGGAGCTGCAGCATGAAGCCCAATTTCTGCACAAAGTAATGGAGATACACAGACCGATACCCAATCCACCACATCCGGTACCATAGAGAATACAGCATTAATGTTGACCATAACAGGATGAAATTGGCCGAGATCACAAACAGTAAAATGATGGATTTTGTTCGGTTTCTCATTTCTGTGTCCGATTGAGCGTTCCCATTGGTGTGAGCGCGGAGTCTCTTGCGGGCTCTGCTGGTCACTAAAATGTGTCTGACGGTGAGAACATTGAGCAGCAGAATCAGGAGAAATGGGACACATGGGGTTATAATGTGGTGGAGGAACTCGATTGTGACCCAGACACTGGAGAAATAAACAGCGAATGTTACATCACAAAACCAGGGCTGGTTCCCCAGCCCATACCAAGCCGTGAGCATAAAATACCAGAAAATGTTCTTTAAACAGCTCAGCACAGTCACTGCTCCCAGAACCACAGCCGCCGTTTTCTCACTGCAATATTTACTTTTCAGCTTCTGGCAACAAATGGCCACAAACCGATCAAAGGTGAAAGTGACGGTGAACCAGACAGAGCAGTCAGTGGCTGCATAAATCAGGACGGCGTGGATATTACACACGGGGACGGAGTCCATCAGGAAATAAAACTGTTCCTCATAAACAATGGGAATGTGTCTCAGGATCAGGTCGAGGATAATGACCAGGAGATCCGCCGCTGCCATGGCCCCCAGGTAACGTCTGACACATGGAGCCAATCCACAATCTTTATAAAGCAGGACGTAGATGGTCACTATGTTAACTGTGAGGAAGGAAAACAAACCCATTATCCATCAGCCTGGAGGCAAAGGGACCCGTTTGATCGGGGACCCAGTGAGATTTTCAAGTATGTCCCTGTATTCAGGGATTTATTAAATTAATTGGAGCTGGAATGACAATTGGGAAGGTCTGAATTACTAACAAAAATGTGACATAAACCACAAGAAATCCTCCCTACCCAAACACACAGTGACACATCCATAAGGACAGATGGTTTCTAGAACATTCCCACACACTCGATCACTCGACAGCAGACACAGGTCACTCCTTCCCAGTTCCTAATACGGAGAGTGGAAACGCTGCTGTCCTGAAGAATTCTCTCCCAGTTTCCTGAAGACAAACGGAGTTTGGGAATTTCTGTATTTTGGCCTAAATTGTGGTCGATCCTGTGTCGGGAATAAATGTAAACTCAGGGAAAACGTATTCACCCCTTTAACTGTCTGACGGGCGTTCGGAACATTGTCTCCTTCTCCCTGGAATGGAATCTCTTCCCTCGGGATCTTATCGTTTGTTCAATTCACTGCCGTCCGGCCGTTCACAAACAATATCAGGGACAGAACGGTCCGGGAAATGTCAGTTATAGAATGTTGGGGACAGAACGTTCCATTGAATGGCAGTTATCGAATGTTGGCGACAGAACGTTCCGGGGAATGTCAGTTATAGAATGTTGGCGACAGAACGTTCCGGGTAACCTCTTGACCTGTCCATCACATTTCCCCCCTACCCACCCCACCAACATGATGTACTGTGCCTGGACACACAGTAACATTAATGGGGTGAGAGACGGAGGGTCCAATCACAGGAATGGTACCTAAAAGCATTGCCAGATCAGCTGAAATTGTTAGATATACCACATTCTCAATCCACGGAACCAGCCCAGACACCATAAACCCAGAGGGAGATATCTGTTCACCGTGGAACACTGTGCAGACCAGGCCAGTGTACTGCTCAGTACAACCAAGCAATTTGTCCAGAGTGGAGCACTGCAGAGATCAGATCAGGGCATTGATCTATAAACATGGACCATATATCTGTCCAGCACTGGGAGCTGTGCAGACCACAGCACGGCACTAATGTGTGAAACTGAAATAAGTATACATCCAGCATAAGGAGCTACACAAAAAACATCATTGCATTATCTATAAACCTCAACCGGACAGTCTGACCAGCATAGCGATCTGTGCAGTGATCACAAGTGAATTAATCTGTAAACCAGGAGCATTTACCCTCCCAGCATGTAGGCATGTGTACAACACCCCAGTGCATTGATCTGTAAACCAGGAGCAGTTACCCTCCCAGCATGTACAGCTATGTGCACCACTCCAGTGCATCGATCTGTAAACCTGGTGCAGTTACCCTCCCAACATTTCGAACTGCGTACACCACCCCAGTGCATTACTCAGTAACACTGTGTTATATCCCTGCCCAGCATGGGGAAGTTTGCACCCCATGCTGGAAGTGACGGAATGTGCAGCTCCCATCCATTTCCAGCTCCATATCTCCATTGTGCCATGACAAGGGGGTGCTGTGGGTGTGAACATCACTGCCAGAGAGAGAGATTGCGGGGGAAGCTGTTTAAATATCACCACTTGTTAGGGGTTTGGGGTATAGACAGAGACGGGTAGACTCAGAGATAGTGTCATGGAAGAATGTGTTCCCAGGTTTCAGGAAGCTGAACTGTAAACACTTCGATAGCATCCTGTAACATGAGCCCGTCTTCCCAGGAAAGATGGGAAAAAGGGATATTGTTGTGACGTCAGATGAGCATTTGTTCTGCACGTTGTAACTGGAATTGGTTTCAACAGAATCTATGACTCATTGGGCAGACGCTAACAATAATTTATCTTTGTATGAATTTCCTTGAGTGCGACAGAGGGATTACCTGCACGAGCCTGAGCTAAGTTGCTGGTGCTATCATATCGAACCCACCTCATTAACTACCCACCCTACCCCATGATGTCCGTCTCAGTCAATGCCAGCCCAATCCTCCCGCCCATCATGGCTGGAGGGACTCACAGTTGCCCAGGTGCCCCTGAATATTCTGTGATCCCTGACACTGGTGTCATCTTTAAGAAGCCAATGGGCACATATTTGAGCTTTCTATGTTAGGAGCTGCCCTGCACAGTTTACCCCGAGCATGACAGATAAGGGGCAATTACACCATGGTTTGTCAACAAGGGAACGGAGGTCCTGGTGGATGGGCTAGACCAGAGGGGGTCCATTCTCTTCCCAGAAGTGGCCACACCACCAGACCCACCGAGCATAGTCTGAGCTCACCACCCAGCTCAGTGCAGTATCTGCGGTCTGAAGAAATGTCCAGCAATACAGGACAAGCATCAATAACTTTCCCCACTCTGTCAGGATAAGGGTCACTGCATTCTCACTTCTCCCCCACACTCACTGTTTATCTGTTACAGCACCGACCCCCGAACAAGCCTCATGCTCCACCACACTCACTACTGCATGCAGCACCTTCTCACTCTCTCCCTGTCTCTCTCTCTCTCTCTCTCTGTCACCCCGTCCACTTTACCCCCACATCAATAACACTGAATTGATACAACGCTGTCGACAGACTCCCTCTCAAATCCTCACCATTAACCATTACCTCCACCTACACTAACACTAACAGCAAGGCCACCCACTCCCACCCTCACTCCAGCCCTCCCTTTCTCCCATTCCAGGAGAAATAG
Organism: Chiloscyllium punctatum; assembly: GCF_047496795.1. Taxonomy (NCBI): domain Eukaryota; kingdom Metazoa; phylum Chordata; class Chondrichthyes; order Orectolobiformes; family Hemiscylliidae; genus Chiloscyllium; species Chiloscyllium punctatum. Next base: position 124,109,416 of record NC_092744.1, on the reverse strand, counting down.
CCTGGAACAGGACAGAAAGGGCCAAGCTGGGTGGTGGAGTGCCCGATACCCGTTCCCTCACCCCCCTCCACCTGCCATTTGGGGAGCACCCTGGTACGAGCCAGAGAGGACCGGGACACCTCGTGTGGAGATTCTGAAACATCCACTTCCCACCGACCGAGTAAGTAGCAATGTTCAGTGAAGGGCAATTCTCACTTTAAACCCACTGGCAGCTCTGTTTTCCCCCGGCACAACTTAGAAGCTGTGGCCCTGATGCCATCTCCCTTTTGTGTCGAGCTGGTACAAATGGAATCCCCACGGTCTCGGTGGGCAGGAGGGTGGGCTCACAACACATCGTCACCACCACCTCCCAGGAAGGGAGCATGGAGAGTCCCTCCTACACATCCCCCTGTAAATAGCTCAGATACTGAAACTAATCTGTGATAGTTACTGCTCTCCCCACTTGTCCTGATATCTTCAATAATCTGTGCTCATATACACCCAGCGCTCTCTGTTCCTGCAGCCCCTTTATAATGGCACAGCCTGTTTTATATTGTCTTTCATTGTCTTTCCTACCAAAGTGTATCACCTCAAACTGCTCTGCACTGATCCCCATCTGCCATAAACCTGAACACTACACCAACGTGTGATTGTCCTGTTAGAGTTCCACACTGTCCTCCATAGACTTCAGAGTTCTTCCAGGTTCGGTGCCATCTACAAACATTGAGATTGTTATAGCGTCACAGTCCCCATGAAACAACTGAAATCCTGCCCCAAACACACGAGTGTGAGCAAGTGAAATACTGATATATTCCCACGGACAAAGTCGAATAATGACATACTGGCAATGGAGCAACAAATGTCCTGACACACACCAGACGGAGCGAATGAAATATTGACAAATCACAGAGCAAGAGAAATCCGGATAGGTCCCACTTATCGATATTCATCAGGGTATAATGGGATGAAGTTGAAAGTGTGTACTGTACCTTCAAGAGAGAGGGAATGCTGTTCTGAACTGAGAGCTTACAAGCACCTGTGGTATGAGAGGATGGCAGACCCAGAAACAGTATATTGCTATAGAGCTGGAGTCGGGTAATAAGAAGTTCAGAGAAAGAGAGTCCCAGAGTTTGCATAGTTGATGTAAAATGTTCACTTTCAGAGTGAAAAAAATAAATTGTATTTTTTATTTAAACAGTGGAATTTGGCAGATCTGTCACTCATATTTTAACAGTTTACGAGGCGAATTGAGCATTTCTTTATGTTTCATTTAAATTACCAGATAAGCTTCCGCCGTGTCCTAACCTTTCCCGTGTGTGTATATCTGTGTGTCTCTGTGTGGGGCAGGTCTGGCAGTCTCTGTGGTGCTTAAAGTGATGCAATGCCACCCTCTGCTAGCCTCCACACGACTCTGCACAGGCATTGGCAGAGGGTGAAAACCAACAGGGATTCATTCAGAGATGGGGAGGGAGAGGACAGCTGCCCACAGCAATATCCAAACTGATGTTTTATCCATGGACTGATCTAAATATCCTTTAAACGTTGTAACTGTCCCTGCTTTCACCACTTCCTCTGGAAGTTCATTCCACACAGAAGCCAGCCTCTGTCAAACATTATTACCACTCATGACTTTCGTAAATCTTTTTTCCTCGCACTTTAAAAATCCCTCAGTTTTGAATCCTCAACTCTAGAGAAAAGGCATCAGTCCTTCAGCTTCTCTGTAACCTTCATTATTTTATAAACCTCTGTAAATTTACTGCTTAATCTCATATTCTTTAGTGAAAAAAGTCCCAGCCAATCCAGCCTCTCCTCATAGCTCACTCCCTCTTTCCCAGCAACATCCAGGTTAATCTCTTCTCAATCCTCTCCAGTTTAACAATATCAACGTCAGTAATATCAAAGTGAATAGTCAAGGTATTTTCTAAGGGTACGGGGAGTCCAAAACTAGAGGACATAGGCTTGAGGTGAGTGGGGAAACATTTAAAAGTGACTTAAGGGGCAGCTTTTTCACCCAAAGGGTGATGTGCCTATGGAATGAGACGGCAGGGTGACCAGAAGAAGTCTCACCAATGTCCTGTACAACTACAACATGACATCCCAATTCCGATACTCAAAGGTCTGTCCTATGAAGAAAAATGTGTTAAACACCTTCTTAACCACACTATCTATATGAGATGCAAATTTAAAAGAATTAAACCTGACGGCCTAGGTTTCTGTACTACAGCACTGCCAAAGGCTCTACTTTTAATTGTATAGGTCCTGCTGTTGTTTGATTTACCAAACCCAATACCTCGCATTAATCCAAACTAAACTCCATCAGACACCCCTCAGCCCAGTGAATGATATTACTGTCACCTCACCCTCCCCCTTCTATTTTAAAACACCCATCCCTCTCCAGGATGCCTGCACACTCCGGCCTTGATTTTCACAAAGACCCTGAGCTTGGGTTGCCTTGTGTGGTTAGGGGGAGGAGGGACAGATTGCAGAGACAGTCAGTGGGGAGGAGAGGCTGGACAGTTATTACCGGCCAGGAAGAGGGGAGTCGTACGTGAGAGTTAGGTAAGATTCATCGGTGTTTTGCGGTCAGAAATTAAGCTCTTCCTTCGTCTCTTGTGTTCAGTAATAAATATTCATTTGAGACCCTTCATTTGGCAGACTGTGAGTGCAGGATTTCTTTCCTTAATATTGCAGACTACAGATAATAGCGATTAAAGATATTTATAGTTAATTTCGATGGCACAGCACGTACACTCAATATCCTACAGTTGAGACCAATATCTTGCATTTGTTTAATAACGCAAAGTGTTTTCTGTAGTTCAGTAATTGTAACCTGTTTATAATAAATCAACACCGAGCTGAAAGTGGACACTAAAATATGATCCAAAATCTGGGTATGGTAGTGTAGTGGGTAGTGTCCCTGCCTATGAGCCAGAGCTCTGGATTTGATTATAATTCCTGAACTTGTGTGATAGTGTTTCTAGCTCTGGGGTAGAAGGCCTGGATTCAAGTCCTGCCTGTTGCAGAGGTATGTCCCAGCATGTCAGGACAGTCTGATGAACAAACACACAAGAGAATACTGTTACAGCTTCATGGGTATTGCTGAGTGATGCTAGTGTCCCTGCCTCCAGGCACAAAGGTCCAGGCATAAATGTCACAGAAGTGTCTCATGATACGTCTGAACAAACTGATTAAAATGAATTTAGAATTGCGACTTGATGGAGAAGGAAGAGGTGTCAGTATTGCATTTCAGAATTTTGGCCCAGGATGACTGAAAGTACAGCCATTCGTGTTGACTGGAATCACATTTTGCAGCAGTAAAGGTTAATAAAATCAAAATGGCCATGTATAGGGTGAGTAGTCAGGGGTTTTTCCCCAGGTTAAGGGCGTACAAAGCTAGAGGGCTTTGGTGGAAAGTGAGAGGGGCAAGGTTTTGAGGAGGCCTAAAGGGCACCATTTCACACAGAGGATGTTGTGCGTATGGAATGAGCTGCTAGAAGAAGTGGTGGATGCTGGTACAACTACAGCATCTTGGTACTGAGAGACATGGCGATCTTTTCCATCAATTTCTGTATTTCTTTAAAAAATGCATTCAGTTTAACACAAGTATTCTGAATAAATTAAACATTTTTATTTTTTAATGACGCAGGGACATATAAACATATCTTCAAATTGACCAAGACTATTTTCTACTCAGGGTATTGCTCTGTGTATGACAGCAGAAATGATGCACCTACATGGAACAGGGAATGTGATGGAGACATAGTTCGGACAATGTACAAGGAGACCTCACATGGTCCAGTTTGAGAGAGGATGACATTACTGTGTGATTCAACTCAGAGAGGGAGAAAGTGTAATCTGCACAAGAAGGAATGGCCTATTGCACTCTCTCTCCTTCATTGTTCCTCGTCACAGCAATGTGTGCGAGCTAAAACAAAATCTCTACAGTCATCGTTACCATTCTTATTTTTATGGAATCCCTGCAGTGTTGAAACAGGCCCTTAGACCCAACAAGTCCATACCAACCTTCCCAACCCATTTCCCTATATTTATCCCTGACTATTGCACATACCCGAGAAATCCCTGAACACTACAGACAATTTAGCGAGACCAACCCACCTAACCTACACAGTTTGTGGTAGGAAACTGGATCACTCATTAGAAGCTGACAGAGACAAGGGGAGAATGTGCAAACTCTACATAGACAGTCACCCAAGGCTAAAATCGACCCCAAGTCCCTGGTGCTGTGAGGCAGCAGTGCTAACCACAGTGCTACCCTTTGGATGATCCCGAACCAGAATTCACTGGAATCTACTCACTGCCTAAAGCAAAGGGAATTCAGCCAAATCCAAACTCTCCCAGGATGAAATCCCATTGCTAGCAGCTTGTGTGAGTACAATGTCTTTAGAAGCAGAATAACGTTTTGGACAATCTCACAATAGTTCCTTTTTCATGAGTTCCAATAATATTTGGACCAAGTTCTGTCAAGTTAAGATTGCAAAGTGTGTGTGTGTGTGTGTGTGTGTGTGTGTGTGTGTGTGTGTATGTGTGTGTGTGTGTGTGTGTGTGTGTGTGTGTGTGTGTGTGTGTGTATGTGTGTGTGTGTATGTGTGTGTGTGTGTGTGTGTGTGTGTGTTTGTGTGTGTGTGTGTCAGCATTTTTAGAAAGGGAAATATTGATTATATATTTGCAATACCCAAACAGTTTGCCATTCATCTTTCCATCATAGTTTGACTAACATTGCTCTGGATCATAAACGTGTTGCTTCAGCAGATTAAAGAAACTAGCCTGACTTGTTGCTAAAACTGACTCTGACCCAGTCTGAGACCAATATGATTGGCCATATCACCGAACTAGTTCTATTTAACATTTGTTGTGAGCAGTGGAGGAGTGGGACTAGAAAAGGAAACAGTGACCCAAAAAGCCGGGGAACAATAGACCGCTGAGCCAGATGTCAGTGTTGGGTAAGTTGTTGAAGGGGATTCTGAGGGACACGACTGACATACATTTGGGAAGGCAAGGGCTGATCGGAGGAGACAACGTTGCTTTCTGCATGGGAAATCATGGCTCATTAATTTGGTTGAGTGTTATGAAGAGGTGACAAAGAAGATTGATGAAGACAGTATGGTAGACATTGTCTAAATGGACTTCAGCAAGGTGTTCATTTAAAGAACAAAGAGCAAAGAAAATTTACAGCCCAGGAACAGGCCCTTCGCCCTCCAAGCCTGAGCCGATTTAACTGTACTATCTAAATCTGTCGGCCAATTCCTAAGCATCTGTCTTCCTCTGCTCCCCACCTACTCATGCATCTGTCCATACGCATCTTAAATGAATCGACCGTGCCTGCCTCTACCACCTCTGCTAGCAACGCGTTCCAAATGTCCACCACCCTCTGTGTGAAATACTTACCGCGTGTATCCCCCTTAAACTTTCCTCCTCTCACTTTGAAAGCACGACCTCTCGTTATGGAATCCTTCAAACTGGGAAAACGCTTGTCTCTGTTCACCCTGTCTACACCCTTCATGATTTTGCAATCCTTAATCAGGTCCCCCCCCCCCCGACCATCTCCTTTTATCTAGTGAAAATAAACCTAACCTACTCAGCCTCTCTTCATAGCTAGTACTTCATTCTAATTGGTCGACAGATTAGTAAGTTTCAGTGACATAAGATACAGAAGAAGCTCGTAAGAAATGGCTTGAAGGAAGAGGGATTTTTTTCAGCCTGGAAGCTTTTCAGCAGCAGTGTGCTGTAAGAATCAATACTGAGTTCACTGCATTTCATCATTCATGTAAAGGATTTAGATGTGATTATAGGGGCAATAGTTAGTAGGTATACAGATGACATCAGAAAGGTGGTGTAGTAGATTATCTCAGAGCACAACGAGACCCCAAATACATAGGACAAAGGGACAAGGAGTAACAGATGAAGTTTGATTTAGATAAATATGAACCTTTGCATTTTGGCAAGGCAAATCAGGGCAGACATTATATTCTTCATGGTCAGGTCCTGGGGCATGTTGTGAAACAAAGGGGCATAGGGCTGCAGGTGCATTGTTCCTTGAAAGTGGAGTCGCAGGTAGACAGAATGGTGCAGAACACATTTAGCACATTTGCCTTAATCAGTCAGAGCATTGAATATAGGAGTTGTGGTGGCATGTTGTATCTGTACAGGACGTTGGTGAGGTCACTTCAAGGATACTGCGTACAACTCGGTTTTCTGCAGAAATGACTTACACGGATGTTCCAGGACTGGAGGTTTGAGCTTTAAGGAGAGGTTGATTAGGTTGAGGCGTTTCCCCCGGAGTGTCAGAGGCTGAAGGGTAACATTACAGAGGTTTATAAAACCATCAGGGACATGGATATTCTGAACAGCCACGTTCTGATCTCCAGGGTAGGGGAGTCCAGAACAAGAGGGCATAGGGGGAAGGTGAGAGGGCGAATGATTTAGAAGGGACCTGAAGATAAACGTTTCTCACAGAGAGTGGTGTGTGTACAGAAAGTGCTGTCAGAGGAAGTGCTGAATGTGGTTACAATCGCACATTTTTAAAGGAGTTGAAAGAGGAGGGATATTTACCAAATGCTGGCAAATGGGACGAGATCAGATTTGATATCTGATCGGAGTGAACAGATTGGACTAACGGGTCTGTTTCCGTTCTGCATGACTCTCTGAGTCGGATGACGAAAAATTCTGAAAGGGCCATTCAAGTGGGAATTCTCTTCACTGGAAGTTTATTGTGCCTCTATGTTCACATTGATTGAAAGCTGCATTAATAAATATTTGACAGAGAAGTGAGTCACGGATATTGGGATACAGACAGGAAAGTGGGGATGAGACCCCAAACTGATCAGCCACAATCTTAGTTCCTGGTGGAGAAGGGTCAAAATATCTAATGACCCACTCCTGTTCCTCAGTCCCATGTTTCTGTGTTCCATTCAGCCCCCATACCTGCTAGACAGGAACAGTTGGAGGCCACTTACTTCTATGACCTAGTGCACAGAAAAAGAGGATACCATTCAGCCTCTCAAAACTGTCACACACGCTTTGAAGTGATTTGGGAAATGTAATTGGAAAAAGGCCCCACATCTCTCTTTAAAGAGCTTCCCCTATCTGCAACTTGTGCTTCAGTTGTTGGTCACGTTGTAGACCCAGATTCACTGTGAGTACAGCCCATATACCTCACCCAGAGATGGCTCACAAAATCATCTGCTCTTCCTGACTGCAATATTCAAAAACATAACATTCATGAAAATAACACCCACTAACTTTCCAATAACAGAATGTGAGAACATCAGAAACAGGGGCAGGTCATTCACTCCCCAAGCCTGCCTTGCACTTGACTAAGATCATGACTTATCTGCTCCTGGTCTCAAATCATCTTTCATACCCAATTCTTCATCGCCCTCACCTCCCTGACAGTTCAATATCCATCGACCTCCTCTTCGAATACTTTCAGTCATCTAACTCCCAGAACACTCATGAGAAGTGAAATCCTGACATTCAATACCACCTGTTTGAAGAAAACCCTTGGTGCTCCTATACCATGGCCTATTGATATGAATAAAAGAAGTTGACACAAGCGGTCAGGTAAAAATGAAAGGCCCTGATATCAAGGCAGTGGTTAACTTCAGCTGGCATCAAGGAGCTTAACAAAACTGCACTTAATGGGAATCAAAGTAACCTCTCCAGTGTTTGGAGTCAAACATGGCACAAAGGAAGATGTTCATCATCTCAGTCCTGGGTCACCTCTGTGCGAAATCCTCAGGGTAGCTTCCTCCTCACAAACAGCTTCAGCTGCTTCATCAATGTCTCCCCACCCCCACCCTCCCCACCATAAGATCAGAAGTGGGGGTGGTCACCGAACATTCCACAATGTTCAGAACATTTTGTTCCCCGTCAGCTCCTGAGCTGGTCTGTGTCCGTGTGCAGCAAGACCCGGACACCATTGAGACTTGTGCTGTTAAAGTGTCAGTAACATTCATGTAACAGCACTGCCTGACACTGCACATTGCCACAATAAAATAGAGTTCATTCTGCATCTCATGCTGGTTTCACAGGAATATGAGGAAGCCATTCAGCCCATTGACACTATTGGAGAAGAACAGGGACAGCCCATTCAGTGCCTCCAGCCTATTACTCAGGAAGAGAAGGAGTCTCGTGTGATGGACCACACCAGAGCGCCTGGAAAATATTTGAAGGCGGTAGCCTAGACTCTTTTTTTTATTTTAATGGAAATGTAAAGTGTCTGCTCTAGACGCAATGTGACTGGTCAAAGTACTTGGTGTGAAGCAAAACACCATTTATTGAAACACGAAAGATAAAATGAAACCAAAGAAAGAGGAATCTAGAATAACTTAATTCTATTGTACAATTTAACAGAATAATAGACCTAGGAACTATTACTAATGAACTGTTCCAATATAGGAAAATCACATAAACACAGCCCCTGGCAGAAAGGAATATTCAGACACAGATTGTCACAAACATTTCTCTAATCCAGGAATTAAAAACAGCACCAAGAGAAAACTCAGGGAAAGTAGCAGGAGACATTCACTGAAGCTTTCAACTCTGTGGAGACCCCAAGAGTTTCTGATGTTACTGAGAAACCAAAACACAGAGATCCTAATCTGTGAGAGCTGGCCACACCCATTCAGGCTGCATTAATATAAACAGAAGGTCTCCCTCGTTGTTTACTCGAGTGGTCTTAACTATCAAGCATCAGTCACCTTCCTCGCTCTGTCAGGATAATGGTCACCACATTCTCTCTGCTCCGTCACACTCACGGTATATCTGTTATAGCACCAACCCCCGAATAAGTCTCCTGCTCCACCACTGTCACTGCTACATGCAGTACCTTCTGTCTCTGTCTCTCTCTCTCTCTCTCTCTCTCAGTCTCTCCCCCTCCCCCTCCCTCCCTCTCTCCCACCATTTTGCCCCTCTACACTAATAACGCTGCATGGATACAACACTGTGGATTGACTCCCTCCGGACACATCACCATGAACCTGTCCCCCACCTACACCAGAACTAACAGCAGGGCCAACCATTCCCACCCTCACTCCCACCCTCCGTTCCTCCCATTCCAGGAGAAACAACCCGGAATAGGACAGAAAGTGCCAAGCCGGGTAGTGGAGTGCCCGATATCCGTTCCCTCCACCCCCTCCCCCCGCCATGTGGGGAGAACCCTGGTAGGAGCCGGAGAGGACCGGGACACCTCGTGTGGAGATTCTGAAACATCCACGAGTAAGGAGCAATGTTCAGTGAAGGACAATTCTCACTTTGAACCCACTGGCAGCTCCGTTTCCCCCCGACACAACTTAGAAGCTTTGGCCCTGATACCATCTCCCTTTTGTGTTCAGCTGGTCCAAATGGATTCCCCACGATCTCATCACCACCAGCTCCCAGGAAGCGAGAACGGAGAGTCTCTCCTACACCTCCTCCTGTAAATAGCTCAGATAATGCAACTAATCTGTGATAGTTACTGCTCTCCTCACTTGTCCTGACATCTTAAACAATCTGTGCTCATATACAGGCAGCGCTCCCTGTTCCTGCAGCCCCTTTATAATGGTACAGCCTGTTTTAAACTGTCTTTCTTTATCTTTCCTACAAAAGTGCATCACCTCACATTGATCCCCATCTGCCATAAACCTGAACAGTACACCAATGTGTGATGGTCCTTTGTCCATAGACATCAGAGTTATTCCAGGTTCGGTGCCATCCACAAACATTGAGATTGTCATAGCGTCACGGTATCCATGAAAAACTGAAATCCTGCCCCACGTACACGAGTGTGAGCAAGTGAAATACTGATATATTCCCAAGGACAGAGTCGAATAATGACATGATGTTAATGGAGCAACAAAAGTCCTGACACACGAGACAGAGTAGATGACATATTGACAAATCACAGAGCAAGAGAAATCGGATAGGTTCCACTTATCTATATTCATCAGGGTATAATGTGACGTATTTGAAAGCGTGTACCATACCTTTAAGAGAGGGTGAATGCTGTTCTGAACTGAGAGCTTACAAGCGCCTGTGGTATGAGAGGATGTCAGACCCAGAAACACTATATCGTTAGATAGCTGGTGTCGGGTAATAAGAAGTTAAGAGAAAGGGGTCTCAGAGTTGTGAATAGTTGATGTAAAATGTTCACTTTCAGAATGAAAAAATAAACTGATGTTTTCATTTAAACTGTGGAATTTGGCAGATCTGTCACTCATATTTTAACAGTATACGAGGTCAATTGAGCAATCTGTATGTTTCATTTAAGTTACCAGATGAGCTTTACACAGTGCCCTTACAATTGCTGTGTGTGTATCTGTGTGTCTCTGTGTGGGGCAGGTCTGGCAGTCGCTGTGGTGCTAAAGTGATGCAATGCCACCGTCTGCTGGCCTCCACACGCCACTGCACAGGCATTGGCAGAGGGTGAAAACCAACACGGATTCATTCAGAGAGCGGGAGGGGGAAGGCAGCTGCTCACAGCAGCATCCAAACTGATGTCTTATCCATGTACTGATCTAAATGTCCTTTAAACGTTGTAACTGTCCCTGCTTTCACCACTTTCTCTGGAAGTTCATTCCACACGCAAGCCAGATTCTGTCTAAAATAATTACCTCTCATGACTTTTGTAAATCTTTTTTCCTCGCACCTTAAAACATCCCTCAGTTTTGAATCCCCACCTCTCGGGAATAGACATTAGCCCTTCAGCTTATCTGTACCCCTCATTATTTTAGAATCCTCTGTAAAGTTACTCCTTAATCTCATGGTCTACAGGAAAAAAATGTTCCAGCCTTCTCAGCCTCTCCTTATACCTCAATCCGTCCTTTCGCAGCAACATCGAGGTTAATCTCTTCTGAACCCTTTCCAGCTTAATAATATCAAGGTCAGTAATATCTAAGTGAATAGTCAAGGTATTTTCTAATGGTACAGGGAGTTCCATAACTAGAGAACATAGGTTTAAGGTGAGAGGGGAAACATTTAAAAATGACCTGAAGGGCAGCTTTTTCACCCAGAGAGTGTTGTGCCTATGGGATGAGCGGGCAGGATGACCAGACTGGACACAGTATTCCAGAAGGGGTCTCACCAATGTACTGTACGACCACAACATCACAACCCAATTCCGATACTCAACGGTCTGACCAATGAAGACACGTGTGTTAAACACCTTCTTAAAGGCACTATCTATATGAGATGCAAATTTTTAAGAATTATACCTGACGGCCTAGGTCTCTGTTCTACAACATTGCCAAAGGCCCTACTTTTAATTGTACAGGTCCTGCTGTTGTTTGATTTACCAAATCGAATACCTTGCATTGATCCAAACTAAACTCTACCTGCCATCCCTCAGCCTAGTGTGTGATATTACAGCCACCTCACACTCCGCCTTCAATTTTACAATACCCCACCCATCTCCAGGATGCCTGAACACTCCAGCCTTGATTTTCACAAAGACCCTGAGCTTGGTTTGCCTTGTGTGGTTAGGGGGAAGAGGGACAGAATGCAGACACAGGCATTGGGGAGGAGAGGCTGGACAGTAAGCAGCGGCATGGTTTTAGGAAAAGGGCAGTCGCACGTTAGAGATGGGTAATAGTGATCGGTGTTTTGGGACCAGAAATGAAGCTCTTCCTTCCTCTCTGGTGTTCAGTAATAAATATCCATTTGAGACCCTTCATTGTGCAGAGTGTGTCTGCAGGCTTTCTTTCCCTAAAATTGCAGACTACAGATAATAGCCATTAAAGACGTTCATAGTTAATTTCGATAGCATAGCATGTACACTCAATATCCTACAATTGAGACAAATATCTTGTATTTGTTAACAATACAACGTGTTTTGTGTAGTTCAGTAATGGTAACCTGATTATAATAAATCCACACCAATCTGAAAGTGGGCACTAAAATATGACTCAAAATCTAGGTATGGTGGTGTAGTGGGTAGTGTCCCTGTCTCTGAGGCAGAGCTCTGCATTTGATTCCAATTCCTGAACTTGTGTAGTAGTGTTCCTTGCTCTGGACTGGAAGGCCTGGATTCAAGTCCTGCCTGTTGTAGAGGTATGTCACAGCATGTCAGAACAGGCTGATGAACAAACACACAGGCAAACACTGTTACAGCTTTATGGGTATTGCTGAGTGACGCGAGTGTCCCTACCTCTGGGTACAAAGGTCGAGGTGTAAAGCCCACAGAGGTGTCTCATGATACATCTGAACAAACTGATTAAAATTGATTCAGAATTGTGACTTGATGGAGAAGGAAGAGGTGTCAGTATTGCTTTTCAGAATTTAGACCCGGGATGACTGAAAGTACAGCTGTTCGTGTTGATTGGAGTCACATTTCGCAGCAGTAGCGGTTTATAAAATCAGAATGGTCATAGATAGGGTGAGCAATCAGGGTTTTTCCCCAGGTTAGGGGCGTTCACAACTAGAGGGCATTGGTGGAAAGTGAGAGGGGAAAGGTTTTGAGGAGGCCTCAGGGGCACCTTTTCACACAGAGGGTGGTGTGCGTAAGGAATGAGCTGCCGGAGGAAGTGGTGGAGGCTGGTACAACGATAATATATAAAAGGCATCTTGATGCTGACAGACTTGGGGAGCTTTACCGTCCCTTTCTGTATTTGTTAAAAAAAAACATTCATTTTAACACAAGTATTCTGAATACATTAAACATTTTATTTTTTCATGGTGCAGGGCCGTATAAACATATCTTCAAATCGACCGAGACCGTTTTCTGCTAAGGGTATGGCTCTGAGTATGACAGCAGCAATAATGCACCTACATGGAACATGGAATATGATGGAGATATAGTTTGGACAATGTACAAGGAGACCTCACATAGTCCAGTTTATGAGAGGATAACATTATTGTGTGATTCAACTCAGAGAGGGAGAAAATGTCATCTGCCCGAGAAGAAACGGCCTATTGCACTCTCTCTCCTTCATTATTCCTCATCACAGCAATGTGTACAAGCTAAAACAGAACTCTATTGTCATCGTTACCATTCTTATTTTTCTGGAATCCCTGCAGTGTGGAAACAAACCCTTCAGTCCAACAAGTCCATACCATCCTTCCAAAGAATAACCTTCCGCGGCCCGTTCCCTTTCTGTTAACCCTGACTAGTGCACCTAAACTAGAAATCACTGAAGACTATAGACTATTTGACCAATCTACCTGAATTATAGAGCTTTGGACTGTGGGAGGAAACTGGAGCACCCATCAGAAGCTCAAACAAAGAAGGAGAGAAGGTATAAACTCCACATAGATAGTCGCCCAAGGCTGGAATTGAACCCAAGCCCCTGATGCTGTGAGGCTGCTGAGCTACTGTGCTACCCTGGAACCTCCTGACTGCTTAATGCAAAGGTAATTAAGTCAATGCCAACTCTCCCAGGATGAAATCGCATTGCTCGCAATTTGTGAGTAGGATATATTCAGAAACAGAATAACACTTTGGACAATCTTTCAATTTTTCCTTTTGTCATGAGTTACACTAATATTTGGACAAATTTCTTTCAACGTGAAATTGCAGAGATTTTGTTTATTGTGTGTGCGTGTATGTGTGTGAGTGTGTGTGTGTCAGTGTTTTTAGAAAGGGAAATATCGATTCTTTATTTGCAATATCCAAACAGATTGCCACCATAGTTTGAGTAACATTGCTCTGGATCATAAACGTGTTATTTTATCAGATTAAAGAATCTAGCCTGACTTGTTGCGAAAACTGACCCTGACCCAGTCTGAAATATCATCGGCCATGTCACCAATCTGGTTACATTTAACATTTGTTGTGAGCAGTGGACCAGTGGAACTATAAAAGGAAACAGTGACTCCAAAGTCCGGGGAACTATAGACTGGTCAACCTGAAGTCAGTGGTGGCTAGGTTTTTGGAAGGGATTCTCAGGGGCAGGATTTAAATACATTTGGGAAGGCAAGGGCTGGGCAGGGTAGACAACGTGGCTTTCTGCATGGGAAATCATGTCTCATTAATTTGGTTGAGCTTTTTGAAGAGGTGACAAAGAAGATTGATGAAGGCAGTTTCGTAGACAATGTTTATATGCACATCAGCAAGCTGTTCATAATATTACGATTGGTAGGCAGATTGGGAAGTTTCGGTCACATGGGATACAGAGGAAGCTAATCACAATTGTCTTGACGGAAGAGGGGTATTTTTCAGACTGGAGGCTTGTGAGCAGCAGTGTGTTGTAAGAATCAGTACTGAGTTCACTGCATTTAATCACTTATGTAAAGGATTTGGATGTGAATATCGGGGCCGTAGTTAGTAAGGTTACAGATGACATCAGAAAGGTGGTGTAGTAGATTATCTCAGAGTACAACGAGATCACAATTAGATGGGACAAATGAGCAAGGCGTGCCAGATGAAGTTTAATTTAGATAAATACGAGGTTTTGCATTTTGGGAAGGCAAACCAGGGCAGAAATAATACACTTAATGGTAAGGTCCTGGGGAGTGTTGTGGAACAAAGGGACCTAGGGCTGCAGGTGCATTGTTTCTTGAAAGTGGAGTCGCAGGTAGACAGAGTGGTGCTGAACACATTTGGCGCATTTGCCTTAATCAGTCGGAGCATTGAGTATAGGAGTTGTGGCGCTATGTTGTATCTGTACAGGATCTGTGAGGACATTTTCAGAAAACTGCATACAACTCAATTGTCTGCAGAAAAGATTTACACAGATTTTTCAGCACTGTAGGTTTGAGCGTCAGGGAAAGGTTGATTATGTTGAGGTGTTTCTCCCTGGAGTGTCAGAGGCTGAAGGGTGAAATGATACAGGTTTATAAAACCATCAGGGTCATGGAGATTCTGACCAGCCACGTTCTGCTTCCCAGGATAGGGGAGTTCAGAACAAGAGGGCATAGGTTGAAGGCGAGGGGGGATTGATTTAGAAGGGACCTGAAGATAAATGTTTCACACAGAAAGGGGTGTGTGTACAGAAAGTGCTGTCAGAGGAAGTGCTGAAGGCGGTTACAATCACAGATTTTAAAAAAATATCTGAAAGAGGAGGGATATTGGCCAAATGCTGGAAAATTAGACTAGATCAGATTTGATATCTGATCGGAGTGAACAGATTGGAATAACGGGTCTGTTTCCACGCTCTCTGAGTCTCTAAGAGGGATGACGAAAAATTATGAAGGTATCTTTCAATTCAGAGTTCTCTTCACTGGAAATTTATTGTGCCTTTATGTTCACATTGATTCAAGGCTGCATTAATTAAATATTTGGCATAGACGTGAGTCACGGATGATGGGATGCAGACAGGAAAGTGGGGCTGAGATAACAACTTGATCAGCCACAATATTAATGCCTGGTGGGGAAGGCGCAAATTCTCTAATGGCCCTCTTCTGCTCCTCAGTCCCATTTTTCTGATTCCATTCAGCCCCTAAAACCAGCAGGTGGAGGCTACTTGCTGCTATAACCTGGTGCACAGAAACAGAGGAGACCATTCAGCCCTTCAAGACTGTCACACACGCTTTGAGGTGATTTGCGAAATGTAATTGGCAATCCCAGGCTGGGTATGAAAGACAACGCTCATCTCTCTTTACAGAGCTGCCCCTCTCTGCAACTTGTGCTTAATTTGTTGGTCATGCTGTACACTCAGATTCACTGAATACAGCCCCCATACCTCACCTAGCGATGGCTCACAAAATGCTCTGGTCTCCCTGACTGCAATATACAATAACAAAACATCCATGAAAATAACACCCACTAACTTTCCAACAACAGACTGTGAGAACATCAGAAACAGGGGCAGGTCGTTCACTCCCCAAGCCTGCCTTGTCCTTCACTAAGATCGTAGACATAGAGCTTCTTTCCTGTGGTATAAAAAGCCATTCCTTCTCTCGACATTGCGAATGATGTGGAATTTTGAAGTTTCTTACATCTGTGCATAAGTCATCACCAGAGGTGTCGATGGAGATGTATATCATGTTCAGAGGGAGACTCAATCAGAAAGAATTCACTTGAGATAGGGAATGGTCACCTACCTGAATGGAAATGACTGAAGGAAAATGGAACTCAGGCAGAGAAAGGGAGCTATCCTTCCTTTTGGTCTTCCCTCACGGGATGTGTGCAGCCCTGGTCAGGCCAGCATGTTATGCTGATCTTGAACTGAGTGGCTGATTCCGCTGTTGCACAGGATAATAAAGAGTAAACCACATTGCTGAGGGATTGCAGTCACACAGAGACCTGAACATGAAAGGATAGCCCATTGCCTTCTCTAAAGGACATGAGGCAAACAGATATGCTTCTGTGGAAAACGAGTACTGAAGATTTAATTTGCGTTCCATCAACTTCCTTCATGAGACACCAACAGATTATTATTCTGTGCCCTTGATTATGAGTAAATGACTTGACCACCATGCCCTGTCTGTCCGTCTGTCAGATTCTGTGGAGAGGACAAATTACCAATCTCAAGTGCAAATATTTTTTGACGTAAGCATAGTTAGAAGGAACTTGAAATGGTTATATCTGGATTTACCAAAGGCACAAACGATGGATTATTCAGCAGCTGCATTGAGGCTGAGAAGGTGACGGAAGTATCCTGATAGTGGTCTTGGGAAGGATTGGTGAGTGGGGAGAATATGTAGAAATGTAAATATAAATGAAGAAAAAAGATCATGGAGATTAAGAATAGTCTGGTTTCTCCTCGTGTATTGTTGAGTAAGCTGTGAACAGTAATTTGCTAGTTATAATCAGTAAGAAATAAAGTTTTTGACTGGATCTGAAAATGATGACTTCCAAATTTTAAAATTTGAATATTCAGTTCAACTCAGCTTAATGATTAGGTGGAATGACTTACCAGGAACACCAATTATAGCGAGGATGGGATATAGTAACCACATTGAATAATCCAAAGGATATCTTCGATCCGTAATGCTAATCATATCCAAGGCTGAGAAAGGTAGTAAAGACCCTCGGATAAACTCCTGTATGTTGTAATATTCCAGTCTAATGTTCTCAGAATCTGATCTCTCCTCCCATATATCTCGAGCTGCTGATCCCTGTTAGTCCAGTCATTGATGCTCCCGCCCATACTGAGATAACACATTGAACCGAGTCCTTAATTAATAGAAGAGGCAAACCCTCCAGTGACACATCTCGGATCCACGGAGATTGACATGAATCACAGTCACTGAACAAATAGCTCCAGCCAACGCCTTTCCATTCAATATTGTTTTATTCAAAGTCAAAACAAGATTCAAACTGTCATTTTCTGGATGGGCTATGTGAGGGTGACTGATGGAACAAATCTTGAGGCCGGTAGATCAATTGAGTGTAACCATTCAATCTGTCTTGGATGCAGGAGTAATGCCATAAGTTTATCAGAATGTAAACGTGCGTCTCTGATCATAAATGGAAACATACATCCTGGAAGTGGTGATCAAACATCATAATTTCAATTAAACATTGAGACTTTTTTTATAATTCATGATCTGAGGCGAATGTGTGTCTGAGAATCGTGGGGTTGTAACAGACAAATGGCATGGATATTTTAACAGAGAATTGAAAGTGACAAATGCAATTCAGATTGATATTCCAGATTTAGAGAGAGGCAGAAGAGGCCTGTGCTATTGATGTTATCGATGTTAGTGAACTGATATCAAATGTTATTTCCTGGACTTCAATTACAGTGTGATTATGGTATTGTGGAGGAGACAGAAAACAGAGAGAATTGTGGGACATGGCAGTTCAGACAGGAGGGAGGGACAATAATATTCCTCAGTCATCAGTATTGGAATGTTATTCTTTATAACTCATATGAACAACAGATTCAAGGATACATCTAAAGTGAGGAATGAGGAGTAAAATTTGTTTATTGAACACAAAACACGGGGACAAAATGATATTCTGTCTGTACTAAACTATGGGAAGTACAAAGAAATAAGATACACTCATGATATTGAGCTACATAAACTAAAATGTGTTTTACAAAACCACGGAAGTGGTGTGCAATCTTTATCAATAATTATTTGTCCCACAGCTGAGATGCTGATTTCCCTTCTGTCAGTGATCCACCTCATTGAGATTCTCTAGCGCAGTATCGCAGTATGAAGGGGTTCTCAGTTCCTTCTGCTGTTCACCCAGTCTATTTAAATTAAATCACATTCTCACTGTAGAGAAAAAAAAAATCGCTTGGCCTTTTGGAATCAGTTTAACTGTCAGCAACTCAGCTCTGTGATATTATTGGCGATAAATGCACTGGGACCACAGCCAGTATCCGCACAGTGTTCAAACGGTATGGCAAAAGATAAAGACCTTGCTGTCCGTGAGAATTTCTAAATAAAACATTCATTTTCTGTCCGGTCCTGTCTATCTCCCCTCATGCTGTTTTCTGATCTATCCAACTCACCCTCGTTTAATATCCCTGTTTCCAAATTGTGCAGTTGTACAGCTTGATGTTTTGGCAATTTTGGAGAAATGGATAGAGCAGGGACAGGACTGATCATTGTAGGATCCGGGGTTTTCGATGCTTCAATAAGAACAAGGAAGGTACTAACAGTGGGGCGGGTGGGGGTTGGCGTGGGGGAGGGTGGGGTGGCATTGAAAATCAAAGACAGCATTATGTTGTTCGAAAGGATGCTTGAGAAGGACTCGTCTAGTGAGGTCATTTGGGAAGAGGTTGGAAACATAAACGGAGAGGTCACCCCGTTGAAAGTTCTCTCTTGCTGTCTGAAAAGTTCCAGAGATGTAGAGGAAAGGATTACAAAGATGATACTGGACAGCAACGAAAATAACAGAGTAGTTGTTATGGAAGAATTTAACTTTCCAAATATTGACTGGAAATGCTGCAGTTCAATTACTTAAGATGGGTCAGTTTTTGTCCAATGAGTGCAGAATGGTTTCCTGACACAGTATGTAGATAGGCCAACAAGGGCCGAGGCCAAATTAGATTTGGTACTGAGTAATGAACAAGAGCAGGTGTTAGATTTTGAGGTAGGTGATGGCTTTGGTGATAGTGACCACAATTCATTTATGTTTACCTTATCGATGGAAAGGGACAGGTGTATACCACAGGACAAGAGTTATAGCTGGGGGAAAGGCAATTATGATGCGATTAGGAAAGGTTTTAGGATGCATAGGATGGGGAAGGAAACTGCAGAGGATGGGTACAATTTAAGTGTGGAGCTTTTTCAAACAACAGCTACTGTGTGTCCTTGTTAAGTTTATACCTGTCAGGAAAGGAGGAAGCTGTCGACTGAGGCTGCTATGGTTTACTGAAGCAGTTGAATCTATTGTCAAGAGGAAGAAGGAGGCTTATGTAAAGATGAAACGTGAAGGCTCAGTTCGGATGCTTGAAAGTTCCAAGTTACCCAGGAAGGTCTTTTAAAAAAACTAAGAATAGCCAGGAGAGAGCATGAGAAGTCTTTGGCAAGTAGGATCGTGGAAAACCCTGAAGCTTTCAATCAGTATGTCCCAAAGAAAAGAATGACCAAATGAAGATTATTCACAATCAAGGACAGTAGTGTGAAGGTGTGTGTGGAGTCTGAGGAGATAGTACAGGCTGTAAATTAATATTTGAATCAGTATTCACAATGGAAAAAGAAAATGATGCCAAGGCCAATACTGGGTTACAGGCTGTTAGACTAGACGGGATTGAAGTTCGTAACGTGGAGATGTTAGCAGTTCTGGAGAGTGTGAAAATAGATATGTCCCCTGGGCCAGATGGGATTTATCCTAGGATTCTTTGAAAAGCTAGGGATGAGTTTACAAAACCATTGTTTGGATTTTTACATCGCCATTGTCTGCAGGAATAGTGCCAAAAGACTGGGGGACAGCAAATGTTGTCCCTTTGCTCAAGAAATGGAGAAAAGACAACCCTGGTAATTATATATACCAGGCTTTCCTTGGTTGTGGGTGAAGTGTTGGAAAGGATTATAAGAGATAGGATTTACTATCATCTAGAAAGTAATCATTTGATTATGAATATTCAACAAGATTTTGTGAAGGATATGTCATGCCTCACAAATCTTACCGAGTTCATTGAGAAGGTGACCAAACAGGTGGATGAGGGTAAAGTGAGGTATGTGGATTTCAGTGAAGCGTTTGATAAGGTTCCCCATGGTAGGCTATTGAAGAAAATAAAGAGAGTGTGGTGTTGGAAAAGCAGAACAGATGAGGCAGCGTCCAAGATGCATGCAAGTTGATGTTTCTCTTGTATGCCCTTTATCAGGAATCAGTTTTCTGGTCTGCAGCATCTGCAGTCTTCATTTTCTCTTCGATCCTCGGGATGTTGCCTGACCTGCTGTGCGTTTCCAGCGCCACACTCTCGACTCTGATCTCAAACATCTGCAGTCCTTACTTTCTCCCAGAAAATATGGAGACGTGGAATTGTGGATGATTTAGCGTTTGGATCACAAATCGGCTAGCCGAAAGCAGACAGAAGGTGGTAGTTGATGGGGAATGTTCATCCTGGAGTTTAGTTGCTAGTGGTATACTGCAAGAATCTGCTTTGGAGTGACTGATGTTTGTCCTTTTGAAAATGACCTGAATGAGTGTACAGAAGGATGAGTTAGTAAATTTACGGTTGATAGTTAGGTTGGTGGATCTGTTGGCAGTGCTGAAGGATGTTGTAGGAACTGAGCTGTAATGTTCTATGTGCTTGGACCTACAATGGGCTAAATAACTTCGTTCTGTGATATAACGATTCTGAGGTGCTCTGCCTGGAGAGACAAGCTGGTCCAGTAAAGGACACACACAGCACAGTCATGCATCATCTCTTCCTGTTTTCTGATATACAGCGGCCTCAAAATATCCAAACAAAATAGATTGATTCAACTTCAAGCAGTTAGGAGGACGTTCACCCGAGGGGATTGCCGTCAGAGGATTCAATGAATAATAAGATCTCAGACTAACACAAAACAACAATATCACAGCAGCATAATAATTGGCCGCAAAGTAAAACTTACAGTTCCAAATATTTCCAAGTTCAGCATCGTGTTCAGTTTTGGTCAACTTGCTGTAGGAAGGATGGTATTAAACTGGAACTTTACAAGGATATTGCCAGGACTCAAGGGTCTGAGTCATAGGGAGAGGTTGGATAAGCTGGGACATTTCTCTTTAGAGAGCGGGAGACTGAAGGGAGTGAAGTGCTTCGAGAAGCTCGTCATGGCCCACATCAGTTCCAGTTTCCCAGCCTGCCTCGCTCCCCTACAATTTTCCTACCAGTGGAATGGGTCCAGAGCGTGTGCCATATCCCTGGAACATCTGGACAACAAGGACACCTACATCAGATTCCTGCTCATTGACTATAGGTTCACCTTCAACACCATTATTCCCTTCAGAATAATCACAAAACTCCCTGAAATTCGTCTTTGCTCAGCCCTCTGAAATTGGATCCTCAGCTTTCTGACCTACAGTACACAATCATTGAAAATATGTACGTGTGTCTCTTCCATGGTAATATTCAACACTGAAATCCCAAAGGATGTGTCCTCTGAACCCTACTATACTCGCTGTACACCCACAACTGTATTGCCAAATTTTGAACGAATGCCATCTGCATGTTCACTAATGACACCATCATAGTAGGACAGGTATGTAATGGTGGCAAGACAAAATACAGAACGGAAATAGAGGACTTAGTGATGTGCTGCACTGAGACCATCCTCTCTTTCAACGTCGGCAGAACTAACCAACTGATGAATGACTTCAGAAAGAAAGGAGGAGAACATGCCCCCATCTGCATCAATGGAACTGAAGTTGAAAGGGTGGAAAGCATTAAGTTGCTTGGAGTGACGATAACCGAACTCCCATGTTGATGTGACAGCTGAGATTGCACAAGAACGCCTCTTCCCTCTCTGGCAGCATAGGACATTTGACATGTCCACAAGGACCCTCATCAATGTCTCCAAATGCACCACTGCCAGCAAACTATCTGGGTTCATAATGATCTGGTGTGGCCACAGCCCTGCCCAGGACAGTAAGAGAAATGACAGAAGGTTGTATGCACAGCCCATGCCTTCACGTAAACCAACGTCCTATCCATTGTTTCCATTTACACAGCTCGCTGCCGTGGAAAGGCTGACAACATTATCAAAGACCCATCGCACCCTGGATCTCCTACAATCTCTTCCATCATGTAGATTATACAGAAGCTTGAACACACAAACCAGCGGTTCATGAACAGCATCTTCCCAGCCATTATTAAACTAAGGAATGGACTCTCAAATTTCAAATAATGCTGATCTTGCTCACATTGATGTTGCCTACTGCATGCCCTTTCTGGTGTAGCCTTTATGTCTCAGTCTAAGTTTTTCCTTTACCCTATAATCTGCATGTCATTGCTTATTGTAGGATTGAGATTCCCCAGCTCGGCTCAAAGAGGACAGGACAGGAGGAAGACAGGACACAGGCACGGAATGGACTTTAATTCAAGCAAAACCTGGTTAATGCTGGGAGAATACCAAAGGATCTTCCTCGAATCTGGCTTTGACATGAGAAGACAATTCATTCTTAATCTTTAGCTCAGATCAGACGGCAAATAAATGACACACTTCGAACTTGCAGTAAAGAGACAGTATTTGTAAACGTTCTGTGTTGCAATGATCGTACACAACCTTGTCAGTGTACCCTCCACTCCCCTTCTGCAGAACTAATCTTGTAAAACAACTGATCAATGATGGACACTCGCATGGACAGCCCGAGATTCTTATTTGTTTCGGATGTTTAACGATTGTTGTTATATCTAGGCCTTGGGATCTTTCGATAATGCATTCCCAAAGTTAGTGGCTGTGCTTTTTTTAGTTACACCCCTCATTGTTTATTTTGAAGGATTGCATGAATTCTATTCTCCATTGTCCAGGCTATCTCTTATCAAATTCCGTTATCACATTTTGCATTGAAAAGCTGATTCTGATACAAAATTCGTAATATCATTATTATTTCTACTGTTAACCTTTTTCTGAGCGAATTAGACAAAACATGCCAGGCATCTCTCTAAGGTTTTATAATTACGTTGAAATCCGTGCCCATGATTATTTACCAAATATTTAACTAGAACTTATTACTATTGTAAACAGTTTCAAAGGCATAATTGGCTTCTGAAAGATGACTTGAGTAGCTGTATTTGTGGATGAAAAGAATCCTTACTGAGATCAGAATAAGTTACCTTTTGTAGTGATTCTTCAAAGTTTTTGTGCTGCAATGTCATTACTTCATCTATGTTCTGTTACAAATCATCTTTATTTTTAAAAAAAGAACCTTCTTTATCACGATGTTGGCATGCTTCAGAATCTTGCGAATCAGATTATCCTTTCTTTTGCCTTGGAATAATTTCCTTTTCAAAGGCACTTATTTCACGAATGCTGAAGCATTCCATTTTAATTTCTGGCTATTTTGTGGCTCTGCAAAAACAGACAGCTGAAGTAGACTTTTAAATTTCGGCCACTCCATGTCTCTAAGAAAAGGCAGGTCCAACTATCACTATGGTCTGCCAGAACTGTGTATAAACAAAGAGTTTCACTCTACTTAGATACATGCGACAATACTTCCTATCGAATCAAATGAAACCAAATCGTATGATCGAGACAGAGAAATTGTCACAAGGTCAATACAAGCAGATAAAACCTCTGCAGCCTGCCACATCTGGCCAAAAATCGTGATAGACGATTAAACAACTAACTCACTGGTGGAGAGGGCTCCACAATTCTACCCATTCTATCAATGACTCAGCTCTGCACATCAGTGTAAAAAACAAGGAAATAGTATCTGTACCATCCCAGCCAGGGGTGTTGAGTCGATGATTCAATTCACCGTCATCATGATGCCCATAGGATCACAGATGCCAATATTCAACCAATTTGATTCGCTGTCCATGACATGAAGAAACAGCTGAACACAGTAGATACGACAAAGGCAATGGGTCCTGACAACATTCCTATAATAGGACTGAAGACTTGTGCTGCACAACAAGCTGTGCCCCTGAGGAAGCTGTTTTATTCCAGATCCAACTCTTACATCTCCCTGGCAATGTGGAAAATTACTCAGCTATGTCCAGTTCCTAAGCTGGGAATCGTTACAATCTGACCAATTACAATCCCCTCAGTCTCATCAGGATAATCAAATTGGGAGTTCTTTTTGATAGAGCTGTCAAGCAGCACAGAAATATCCTGCTCAGTGCGATTTCCGATGTGGAGATGGTGCTATTTTGGAAAAGTCACTGGATTAATAATCCAGACCAGGCTAATGCTCTGGCAGCTAGTGGAAGTTAAAACAACTAATAAAATATCGAGATGTAAAATCTGTAAAACCTTGAAGTCAATGTCGATTGTAAACACCAATTTGTTTTTCCAATGTACTTTCAGGAAGTGAATCTCTCGTGCTTTCCTGGTCTGGCCTAAAAGTGACTCCAGACACACAGAGATGTGATAAACTCTTCAATGGTCTCTGAAAAAGCCAAGCAAGACACTCTATTGTATCAAACTGCTCCGAGGTCTTAAAGGAAAAAAACGGACAGAACATTCAGCCCCAGCCTCAGTATTGAAAAGGGAACGGAAAACACAGTCCTGTTGACCCTGCAGAGACCTCTTTCCTAACATCTCCGTACTTGTGACAACATTTACAGAGCTTTCCCAGAGACCACACAGAAACATCGGGAATGGAATAGGCCATACAACATATTAAGCCTGCCCCATTCTCGTTCATGTCTGAACATCTCTTCAATGCACTTTCTCCACACACTGTACACATCCCTTAATGTGATTAACCTTGTGAAGCTATAAAATAGGAACTGCGGTATTTCCTTTGGTCTGTCGATTTTGCTATCAAATTCAATAAAATGACAGCTGACACTTTATTTCTACACCACACTCCTGCTCTCTCCCCCATCCTTTAGGTGTCTAGACATCTTTATTAGTCTTTAGTGCCTTGTCTTCCACAGTCTTATGTGAGAGAGAATTCCCGGGTTCACCAGTCTCTGAGTGCAGACATTTATTCTTACCAAAATGCAATGTGACCTCTTCTGTACCTAAACTGTGGCCCCTTCGTTTAGACGTCTCAGCGAAGAGAATTATCATCACTGCTTCCAATCTATCTAACGCTGTCAGTGTTTTATATATCTCACTGAGATCTCCACTCATTTTCCTAAACCCCATGGGATGCAGGCACAGTCTTCCCAAACTCTGCTCCCACAAAAAGTCTGTCATCCCAGAGATCAGTCTGTTCATCCTTCGCTGCACTCCCTCAATGTCAGGTTTGTCTTTTATTAGGAACGGAAAGCAAAACCGCACACAATACTGCACAATGTTCGAGCTGAGGTCGAACAAAGGGCCTGTACAGCTGTACTGAGACAACCTTACCCGTGGACTCAAGTCCACCTGAAATGAGGGTCAACACCCCATTTATCTTCCTGACTGCTTTCTGATCCTGCAATATTGCTTTCAGTGACTGTTATACAGGGAGATCCCAGATCCTTTTCAATGTTACAGCTCCCCACAGGTGGGTCTGTGTAAACTGGTCTGTGTGCCAATGTATTGCCAGTATTGGCTTCTGTCTTCAGAAATCACTGCTCCATATGGAACTCAGAGGTCTGTCCAAACAATACCAGAAGAAAAGTGCAGTTCCTTTCATAGATTGACATTTCTCAACCACTCCCTTTTCCAATGGTTGGCTGGAATTTTAGTGTTTCCCAACAAAGTAGACTACGTCACATCTATCCACACTGCTCTTCATTTGACACATATTTCCTCATTCACTCCATTTGTTTCAATCACCTTGAAGTTTTTTTCACATCCTCCTCACTTTCAAAATCCTAGTTCCGTCAGCAGACTTGGAAATTTGCATTTGATTTCCTCAACGAGATGTTTGAGATGTATTGTGAATATCTGGCTCCCCAGCACCAATCATTGCGATGCCTCATGAGCCTTCCAAACTGAAAACCATCCATTTATTCCTACTCATTGTTTCCTGTCAACACTGCCATTTTAGCACCATGTTCATATATTACCCCCTATCCCATGTGCTTTTACTTTGCACACTAGGCTTGGGACTCTATTAAAATTCTTGCTGAAAATCCGAGTTCAGTGCCTCTATTGTGTTTTCTGTAATTAATCTGCCAGTCAGTTTCTCAAGTATGTTTCCCATTTCATGAATGTGTGTTATAATTTTCCTATGCCCATTATTTTCAGTTCCAATAATTTCTCCAAATTAGTTTATTTACTAGTTTCATTTCACATCTCTCATCAGACTCACGTTTTCTCCTATTGCTGGGAAGGCTTTGTTAATGTATTTTTCCGTGAAGGCAGAGTGAAGTAGCTGTGTCATGATTCTCTGTTCTCCATTCTCCATTTTCTGGTTTCAGACTGTCAGGAAGCTGAAACTTTGACTAAAAATAACAGCTGTTGTCTATTCACCCTGTCCATGCCCCTTGTAATCGTAAACCTGAATTACTTATCTGCTCAACTTCCTTTGCTCCAAAATAAATAACTCGAGCTGACCCAGCCTCTCTCCACAGCTCCTATGGTCTATCCCAGGGAGCATCCTAGGGAATCTCTTCGGCACCTCATTCAGTACAATCACATCCTTTCTGTAATGTGGCTCCCAGAACTGCGCACAATATTTCATTTGGCCTTACCAAAGTGATATACATTAAACGCGGATAATCTTTGGGTCAATGAATAAAGGCTTTATCTACAGTCATGCTGAACTCTTCAATTATTATATCCAGTCACATTCAGGGATGTGTGGAGAAGCACGCTCTGAGCTTCCTACTGCGATGCCATTCTTTGAGGATTCCCCTGTCTGGTTCCTTCTTCCAAAGTGGATCACCTCATATTTATCAGGGTTATGTTCCACCTGCCATTGTTCTGTCTATCTGACCATTCTATCTGGATCTTCCTGTAACATAAGACCTCCCTCCTCACTGCCAACCACCCGGCCAATCTTTGTGTCAAACACAAACTTACTTATCACACTTCCCCACCCACTTCACATTCACATCACTTATGAATACCACAAATAATAAGGGACACAGCACTGATCTCTGCGGTACACCAGGGGAAATTGGGCTCCAGTCACACAAACAGCCTTCTTCCATGAAGCTGAGTTGGGATGCAACTTGGCAAGTCACTTTTAGGCCCTACCTGTTACCTGGTTGTTCTGTTCCACTTGATATACGAGACGAATATCTGGAGATTCTCCATAATCTTGCCCTGCCAACAGGCTTCCATGCCCCTGTGTTAGTCAGTCCCCTCCGAGGGAAGAGTTTCTTCCTTATTATGGTCTTAAATGGCATATCCCTTATCCTGACATTATTTGCCTTAAATATAGACAGCAAGAGAAACATCCTATTTATTTCCACCTCATCACATGTATCATAGATTTTTGAAATTTCACTGCGATCATCTCTCATGCTTTGAAAATGGAGAGGTCACAAGACAAATCTCCCCATCAGAAAATCTTGTCATCTCAGGAATTAATCTGGAGAATGTCCATTGCACGTCCTCTGTGATCAGTGTACTCTCTCTTAGATTAGGTCACCAACACTGCACTGAACACCTCAGGCACACTCTCACCAGCACTCTCTGCAACTGCTTCATGATGTCTTTACTTCGATATTCCGATTCCCTTCAACAAACTTCAACCTAACTTTAACTTTCCAATTACACGTATTATTCCAAATACCATTCACACTAATTGCATTTACTAACTTACTGTGCGAGTTATAGAGGCATAGAGATGTACAGCATGGAAACAGACCCTTCAACCAATCCGTCCATGTCTAGCAGATATCCCAACCCAATCTAGTCCCACCTGCCCTCACCCAGCCCATATCCCTGCAATCACTTCCTATTCATATAAACATCCAAATGCCTTTTAAATGCTGCAATTGTGCCAGCCTCCACCACATCCTCTGACAGCTCATTCCATACACGTACAACCATCTGTGTGAAAAAGTTGCCCCTTAGATCTCTTTTACGTTTAGATTTTTTAAAGTGTGGAAAGAAGTCCACACTGACCCGGCAAAGCGCAACCCACCCAGACCAATCCCCCAACATTTACCCCTTAACCTAACACTATGGACAATTTAGCATAGCCAATTCACCAAGGCTGCACATTCTTGGATTGTGGCGAAAACCCACTCAGACATAGGGAGAATGTGCAATCTGCACACAGAGTGTCCACACAGCCTGAGCCGGCAATTGAACCCGAGTCTCTGGCGTTTGCTACCCAACATCTTTCGCCTCTCACCCTAAACATATGCCCTTTAGTTCTGGACACCCCGAAGTCAGGGAAAGACTTTATTCATTTATCCACTCCATGCCCTTCACAATTGTTTACATCTCTAGAAGGTCACCCCTCAGCCCCCAACGCTCAAGGGAAAACAACCCCAGCCTGTACAGCCTCTCCTTATACCTCAAATCCTCCAACCCTGGCAACATCATTGTAAATATTTCCTAAACCCTTTCAATTTTCACAACATATTTCTGATCGGAAGGAGACCAGAATTCCACGCAATATTCCAACAGTGGCCTAACCAGTGTCCCGTACACCTGCAACATGACCTCTCAACTCCAATACTCAATAAAGGAATGCATACCAAACACCGCCTTAACTATCCTCTCTACCTGCGACTCCACTTTCAAGGACCCATGAACCTGCACTCCAAGATCTCTTTGTTCAGCAACACTCCCCAGGACCTTGCCATTATGTGTATAAGTCCTGGTTTTCCCAAAATGCAGCGCCTCTCATTTATTTGAATTAAAATCCATCTGCCACTTCTCAGCACTTTGGCCCATCTGGTCCAGATCCTGTTGTACTCTGAGGTAACCGTCTTCACTCTCCACTACACCTCCAACTTTGTTGTTATCTGCAAACGTACCAACGATTCCTCTTATGCTCGTATCCAAATCATTTATGTAAATGATAAAAAATTGAGGAACCAGCACTGATCCTTGTGGTACTCCACTGGTCACAGGCCTCCAGTATGAAAAATAACCCTCCACCTCCACCCTCTGTCTTCAACCATTGAGCCAGTTCTGTATCCAGATGGCTAGATGTCCCTGTATTCCGTGAGATCTAGACTTGCTAACCAGTCTCCCATGGAGAATCTTGTCGAACGCGTTACTGAAGTACATATAGATCACATCTACCACTCTGCCCTCTTCATTACTTCTTCAAAAAACTCAATCAAGATCGTGAGATATGATTTCCCACGCACAAAGCCATGATGACTATCCATAGTCAGTCCTTGTCTTTCCAAATACATGTACATCCTGTCCTTCAGGATTCCCTTCAATAACTTGCACACCACCGACGTCAGGCTCACTGGCCTATAGTTCCATGGGTTGTCCGTACCATCCTTCTTAAACAGTGGCACCACGTTTGCCAAACTCCAGTCTTCTGGCACCTCTCCTGTGACTATCAATGGTATAAATGTCTCAGCAAGAAGCCCAGAAATCACTTCTCTAGCTTCCCACAGAGTTCTATGGTACACTTGTTCGGGTCCTGGGGATTTATCCACCTCCACATGTTTCAACACATCCAACACATCCTCCTCTGTAATATGGACATTTTTCGACGTGTAACCATCTATTTCCTGACATTCTATATCTTCCATATCCGTTTCCACAGTAAATACTGTTGCAAAATACTCGTTTAGTATCTCCCCCATTTCCTGCAGCTCCACACAAGGACTGCCTTGCTGAGCTTTGAGGGGTTCTGTTCTCTCCCTAGTTATGATTTTGTCGTTAATGTATTTGTAAAAACTCTTTGGAATCTCCTTAATTCTACTTGCTAAAGCTATCTCATGTCCCCTTTTTGCCCTCCTGATTTCCCTCTTAAGTATACTCCTACTGCCTTTATACTCTTCTAAGGATTTTCTCGATCTATCATTTCAATACCTGTCATATGTTTCCTTCTTTTTATTCATCAAACCCTTTAGTTAGCCAGCAATCCCTATAACTAACAGACTTTCTTTTCATCCTAACAGGAATATACTTTCTCTGGATTTTTGTTATCTCATTTCTGAAGGCTTCCCATTTTGCAGTCGTCCGTTTACCTGTGAACATCTGTCCCCAATCAGGTTTTGAAAGTTCTTGGCAAATACTGTCAAAATTGGCCGTTCTCCAATTTAGAACTTCAACTTTAAGATCTAGTCTGTCCTTTTCCATAATTATTTTAAATCTAATAAAATTATGGTACCTGGCCCCAAACTGCACCTCCGCTGACACCTCAGTCACCTGCCCTGCATTATGTACCCAGAGTGGGTCACGTTTTGCACCTTCTTCGTAGGTTCATTCACATACTGAATTAGAAAATATTCTTGTTCACACTTAAGAAATTCCTCTCCATCTAGACTCTTAACGCTATAGCAGTCCCAGTCTATGTTTGGAAAGTTAAAATCTCCTACCATAATCACCCTACTTTCTAACAGAGAGATGAGATCTCCTTGCAAGTTTGTTTCTCAATTTCACTTTGACTATTAGAGAGTCTATAATACAATCCCAATAAGGTGATCATTCCGTTCTTATTTCTCAGTTCTACCGAAATAACTTCCCTTGATGTACTTCCAAGATTATCCTCCCTCAGCACAGCTGCAATGCTACCCCTAATCAAAAACTCCACTCATCCTCCTGTCCTGCCTCCCCTTCTATCTTTCCTGTAGCATTTGTATCCTGGAACATTTAGCTGCCAGTCCTTCCCATCCCTGAGCTATGTTTCTGTAATTGCTATGATATCGCAGTCGCAAGTTCCTAACCATGCCCTGAGTTCATCTGCCTTCCCTGTTGGACCCCTTTGCATTGGAATAAATGCAGTTTACTTTATTAGTCCGACCTTGTCCCTGCCTGCCCTGACTGTTTGACTCGTTTCAGTTCTCAATTGTACCAATATCAGATTGATCTATTTCCTCACTATCTCCCTGTCCCCAGCACCCGCACCCCCCCCCCTTACTAGTTTAAGTCCTCCCGAGCAGCTCTAGCAAATCTCCCTGCCGGTATATTCGTCCCCTTCCAATTTAGGTGCAATCCGTCCTTCTGGTACAGGTTCCTTCTACCCCAAAAGAAATTCCAGTGATCCAAAAATGTGAATCCTTCTCCCATACACCAGCTCCATAGCCATACATCCATCTGCTCTATCCCTCTATTCCTGCCCTCACTACCTCGTAGCACCGGGAGTAATCCAGATATTACTACTCTCAAGAACCTCCTTTTTAAATTTCTGCCTATCACCCTGCAATCTCCATCCATAATCTCAAACTTTTCCCTTCCTATATCGTTGGTTCCAATTTAGACAATGACCTCTTGCTGGCCCATCTCCCCCGTGAGATCATTCTGCACACTTTCTGAGACATCCGTGATCCTGGCACCAGGGAAGCAACACACCATTCTGCTTATTTCTTTGCTGGCCACAGAACTGTCTGTCTGTACCTCATACGAGCGAGTCCCCTAACACAATTGACGACTGGTATCCGACGTAACCCTTGTTGCATTAGAGCCAGTCTCCATACCACAAACGTACCTGTTTGTGCTACGTTCCCGTGTGAATCCATCACCCGCTACATTTTCCAAAACAGCATATTTGTTTGAAATAGTGACAGCCACAGAAGACTCCTGCACTAGCTACTTCATTATCTTGCCTTTCTTGGAGTTAACCCATCTATGTAACTGTATCTGAGACTTCCCCCGCCCCCTTCCTATATATGCCATCCATCACATACTGTTGCTGTAACCAACTCTTCATTGTCTTAAACTGTCTCTTCAACCAATCCATTCGATCTGATAGGATTCGCGACCAGAAGCATTTATTGAAGATATAATCCACAGTAACCCTTAAATCCTCCTTAAACTGCCACATCTGACAAGAAGCGCATATGATTCTACTCAGGTCATTTGAGCTGTTTCACAATCGACAGACCCAGAAAAAGAAAACTGTCTTATTCCTCTACAAAACACTGCCCAAGGTTAAATTATTATGTATGGCTTTTTTTTAAAGATTAATCAAGAGACAAATCTCAAAAACATATAATTAAGAAATAACCCACTCTACTTACTTCTGCAGAATTTCTGTAGGACACAGTTAAAACAATCCACTATCTGGCTGAGATCTTTGCTCAAACTGTTCCTCCAAACCTGTTGTAAATTTCACTGTTTAGTAATTTTCCTAGACGCAATCCGATATCCAGCGATACATGAATTCGAACTGCAAAGGCAGTAACTGTGCAGGTACGCTGTCCTGTCAGTTTCTTCCCCTCACCATGTGCTGCCTTTGTCTGTTCTTTTCCCTCTTAAAAATGCTGTTTCTTTGACTTTTTTTCCCAAAGTTCCAAAACAATGCAACAACATACAAAACAGTAATTGCTGCTTCTGGAATTCGAGGAAATCACCTCCAATACCTAAATACCTCAAAAAAAGAGCAGCTGGTACAGGCAGAAATTTTTCTCGCCCAGACTTCTGAAAATCCAAACACACTACTTTCACTGGTTGTCTGTGGTCTATGCTGCAAGAAACAACTTCAAATAATTCCGAAGTTTGTCAGGCATGATTTCTCTGTCAGAAATGCATTGTGATTCTCTGCAATTTTGCTGTTCATTTCGAAGTACCCAATATCACATCTTATATAATGGATTCCAACTCTTTCCATACATAAGTCAAATTTATTGGTCTGCAGTCCTCCACATTATCTCTTCTTCCCTGTGTACATAGATGGATCATGTTTACTACCTTTCAGTTATCTACAATGTCTGTGGCCTTTGCAGGATCTGCAAGAATATAAAACACAGTCGCCGACAGTTCAATTAATATGCTGTTTTATTTCTGACATTTTGATGTGAAGTATATCTGGCCCATAAGACTTAGCAATGATCAATCTAGCTCAATTTTCTAGTACTACCTTGTTGCTGATATGATTTGACTTAATTTCTTCAGTTCCACAAGTCCCATGTGATCACTTGACACGGAGATTTCCTGGCAGTTTCTCCATGAAGACAGATGCAAAGTAGTTGGTTAGGTTCTCTGCCATTTCCTTGTTCCCCACAATAAATTCTCCTATACTTTACAAATTTCCACATTTGGCCTTACTTTTGTTTTCTTTGGTATATGGATGGTAGATTTGAGCAGTCTGTGTGTTTCCTGTTTGTTTGTATTCATGTTCTTTTTGGTTTCCTTAACACTTTCTTCGTCCTTATTTTCAGAAAAGTGAATCTCTCTGTATGTTCAGGTTTGCACAACATCTGGAATTGTACTGAAGCTGCTTCCTTAGATTTAATGCAATCATTAATTTATTAGGTAAACCATTAATGAGTCACCTTCCCTTTCGTTGGTGTTTGTAACTTAATGATATGTACGTATTTTTCAGACTTTACAGTAATTCTATCACTAACAGCCAATCTTTGTCTCACACTAAATGCCATATCGTATTTTTCCAATTCACTTGACCCTCTAGCCTTCGGGTTTCCATGATATTTGAGTGTAATGTTCAAACATTCTATATTGCTTGCAGGCGCCGTGTAAAATGCAACATATTAATGTCACGATTGCCCAATAGCTGCCTCAGAGCACGGTAAGCAATTTGTCCTTCTGACCACACAACGCCACTCCCAAAATAACCTGCTCTCTACTTTTGTTCACAACATACTCTTCAACCTACCTCATATACACATGAAATTGATTTTTCACAGCATTAGCAATCATTGAGTTAACGCAGTTTAGATGAAATTTTAGATCATCCAGTATTACTGCAACTAGATTTGGATATCTAATTTATACAAGATAATGAGAGGCATAGATAGAGTTGATAGCCCGAGACTATTTCCCAGGGCAGAAATGACTAACACGAGGGGTCATAGTTTTAAGCTGGTTGGAGGAAAGTATAGAGGGGATGTCAGAGGCGGGTTCTTTACACAGAGTTGTGAGAGCATGGAATGCGTTGCCAGTAGCAGTTGTGGAGGCAGGGTCTTTGGGGACATTTAATAGACTCCTGGACATGCATATGATCACAGAAATTTGAGGGTGCATTCTTGAGGATCAGTGGTCGGCACAACATCGTGGGCTGAAGTGCCTATTCTGTGCTGTAACATGTTCTATGTTCTATGTAATTTCCAGAGAATCGGATGCACAAAGTTGCACAACAGTTTTGGTTTAGATATGTAAGGCACCAATGTGTGTTCCTCTTTGTTGTTTGCAAGATCCATACAAACTGATTTTGAAGAAGCTGTGGGATGTGTTCTGTGGTGTTATTAATGATAGACGTGGACAAGACATTGGGGAGGCTCACCCTGATGCTGAGATGATCTGAAGAAATGCACATCGATACAGGACAAACAACAATAAGTTTCCCCGCTCGGCCAGGACAAATATCCCTATTCTCTCTACTCCATCACACTCTCTGTATATCTGTTACAGCACCTACCCCCGAACAAGGCTCTTGCTACACCACTCTCACCTTTGCATGCAACACTCTCTTTCCTTCAATCTCTCTGTCACTGAAAGCAAATCGAGATTGAATTTATTGTTTTGCCAACATTGAACCAGTGAGACAATTTGATGCTGGGGACATAAAAATGCGAACATTTTGAAAATTAGGAAGAGAGCAGATGCCATCGAGACGGAAGAAGCCTGGGGATCAACCTTCTTGCTCTGCAAGAAGTTAGGAAATACTCACTAATCATATCTATTTTTTCATATGAAACATATTCACAATAAATAGAAATACGATGACCCAGGGAATTCAGCAGTCAGGAGAGTAACATCACAGAGGACGGCAGTAGCTGTGCGGTTTTGAAATTAAGTTGATGTAATCTTCATAAGTGTCTTATTGAAACAGCATATTGTTTTGGGGCAGTTGTGGGGGTAGGTTGGTTAACGTTGTATTTAGTTGTGGCATAATGTTCACTTTTATAGTTAAAAATAAATTGGCGTTATTTTCTTTAGACAGTGGAATTTGGGAGTTCTCTGTCACTCATATTCTAATAGATTACGAGGGTGAGCTGAGCTAACCTGGGTGTTTGGTTTAATTAACAGAGGCGTTCACTCCCATGTCGTAACACTTGCAAAGACCAACACAGAGCACAAAAATAAGAAATAAGGAGTGAGAAAGTGAAATATGAGGGTAAGCAAGCCAGTCATGTAAAGAAAGACTGTAATAGCTTCTTTCGATACATAAAGGGCAAACGAGAGGCAAAAATGGGCATCTGATTGCTCGAAATTGACACAGGAGAGATAGTAATGTAGAACAAGGAAATGGCTGAGGAGCTGAAAAATTAATTCGTGTCAGTCTTCACGGTTGAAAACATGAGTAATATCCCAAACATTGAAAAGACTTAGTGGACAGGCCTGAGTAAGGTGGGCATCAACTCGGAGAAGGTGCTGGAAAAACTGAATGGCCTGAAGGTCAGTAAATCACCTGGACCAGATGGACTCCACTCCAGATTTCTAAGGCAGATAGCTGATGAGACAGTGGAGGCGTTGGTGGTGATCTTTCAGGAATCTCTCGAATCAGGGAGATTCCCAGAGGACTGGAAAATTGCTAAGGTGATACCACTGTTTAAAAAGGTAAAGCAAAAAATCGGAAAATTACAGACTGACTAATCTATACTTGGCTGTGGGTAAGATCCTGGAATCCATTGTGAAGGATGAGATTTCTGAATACTTGGATGTTGATGGTAAAGCGGGACAAAGTTAGCATGGTTTCATCAAGGGGAGATCATGCCTGGAAAATCTGCCAGAAAACCTTGAGGACGTAACGATCAGCGTAGAACAAGGAGAGCCAATGGATGTCATCCACCAGGACTTCCAGAAGATCTTTGACAATGTGCCGACAGGAGGCTACTGAGTTAGGCAAGGGCCCATGATGTTAGAGGCAAGGTGCTAGCATGGATAGAAGTTTGGCTGTCTGGCACGAAGTTAAGAATGTCTATAAACGTGTCCCTGTCAGGTTGACAGTCGGTGACAAGTAGTGTTCCATAAGGCTCAGTGTTGGGATCACAACTTTTCACTTTATACATTAACGATCCAGATGAATGATCTTAAGGCATACGTTTGAAGATGAAACAAAAATAGCTATAGCGGCTGGTAACTTCGAAGAGGCAGGGGGGCTCATGAAGGATTTGGTTAGGTTAGGATAATGGGCAAAGAAATGGCAGATGGAGTACAAAGTGGGAAATTGTGGGACTCTTTGTTAAATTTGTTGAATTTGTTGAATTTCCTAACTTTTTTAGGAAGAATAAAAACATGGACTACTGAGAAAAGTCAGATGTCTGAAGTGCAAAGGGACTTGGGAGTTCTACTCCAGGATTCTCTCAATGTAAGCTTGCAGGTTGAGTCAGCAGTTAGGAAGGCAAATGCAGTGATGGAATTTATCTGGAAAGGTTTTGAATATAAAAGCAGCGACGTACTTCTGAGGCTCTATAAGGCTTTTGTCAGACCATATTTGGAGTACTGTGCGCTGTTTTGAGCCCCATATCTCAGAAAGAAGGATTTGCTGACCTTGGAATGGGTTCACAGGAGGTACACGGGAATGGTCCCAAGAATGAAAAGCTTAACATATGAGAATGTTTGAGGACTCTGGGTCTGTTCTTGATGGAATTCAGATGGATGTGGAGGGATCTAATTGAAATATACAGAATACTGAATGGCCTGGACAGTACGGATGTTGAGAAGACTTCCATTGGTAGGAGACCCTAGGACCCAAGAATACAACCTTAGAGTAAAGGAAAATCCTTTACGAACGGAGGTAAAGAATAAATGTCTTCAGCCAGAGAGTGGAGAATCTATGGAATTCATTTTCACAGAAGGCAGTGGAGGTCACGTCATTGTGTATATTTAAGAGAGCGGTAGTTAGCTTCTTGAGTATCAAAGGGATCAAGGGTTACAGGGAGAATGCAGGAAAATGGTTTTGAGAAACTTATCAGCCATAATTGAATAGTGGATCAGATTCGATGGGCTGAATGGCCTAATTTGTGTTCCTGTATCCGATTATCTTATGGTCGTAAGCCACAGTCTATTGCCCCCTCTCTCTCACTTTGTCCCTTCTGACAGCAAAATGTGAGAGTAAAATTTCCCTGAGTCACCTTCACCAAACTTGGAGCATTCCTGTTGAGGATTCATGGGAATCGCTCCACTGATTGAAGGAAAGGAAATTCTGCCAAATCCAACTGTTCCAGGAAGAAGTCTCATCCCTGCAGCTTGTTTGCGTAGAATAACGTCGGAGTGAGTATCAGTTGGGGCTCTTTTCTCTGTCTGCTCTATGTCTCAAATCCTCTTTCATACCCAATTCTTCATAGCCCACAACTCTCTGACAGGTCAGTATCCATCGACATTCTCTTCAAATACTTTCAGTCATCTAGCTCCACGAACACTCTTGAGAAGAGAAACCCTGAAATTCAATACCACCTGTTTGAAGAAAAAAAACTTGCTGCTCCTATATTATGGCTTATTGATATGAACAAAAGAGGTTGACACAGAGGTGCAGGTAAAAATGATTGGCCCTGATCTGAAGGCAGTGGTTATCTTCTGTTGACATCAAGGACCTTAACAAAACTGGACTTAATGGGAATCAGAGTAACCTCTCCAGTGTTTAGAGGCAAATATGGCACAAAGGAAGATGTTCATCATCTCAGTCCTGAGTCACCTCGGTGGGAGTTCGTCTTCACAAACATCTTCAGCTGCTTCATCAATGTCTTCCCATCCCCACCCCTGCCCACATAAGATCAGAAGTGGGGATGCTCACTGAAGATTCCACAATGATCAGAATAATTTGACCTCCATCAGCTCCTGACCTGGTCTGTGTCCATGTGCAGCAAGGCCCAGACTCCATTAAGACTTGTGCTGTTGAAATATCAGTAACATTCATCTACCAGCACTGCCTGACAGTGCACATTGCCACAGTAAAATAGGAGTTCATTCAGCACCTCACTGGTTTCACAGGAATATGAGGAAGCCATTCAGCCCATTGACACTATTGGAGAAGAACAGGGGCTGTCCATTCAGTGCCTTCTGCCTATTACTCAGGAAGAGAAGGATTCCAGTGTGATGGACCATACCAGAGTCCCTCGAAAATATTTAAAGGCGTTAGCCTAGATTCTAATGCTTTCTTATTTTAAAGGAAATGTAAAGTGTCTGTTCCAGATGCAATGTGACTGGTCAAACTACTCGGTGTGAAGCAAAACACCATTTACTTAAACACAAAAGATAAAATAAAACCAAAGAAAGAGGAATTTAGAATAGTGTAATTATATTGGCCAAGTTAACAGAATAATAGATCTGGGAACTGTTAATAATGAACTATTCCACGATAGGAAACTCCCATAATCACAGCCTCTGGCAGAAAGGAACATTCAGACACAGAATGTCACAAATATTTCTCCAATTCAGGATTTAAAAACAGCATCAAGAGAAAATTCAGAGTAGCAACAAGGTGACATTCACTGAGGCTTCCAACTCTGTGGAGATCCCTACAGTTTTTGATGTTACTGAGAAACCAAAACCCTAAGATCCTAATCTGTGATAGCTGGCCACATCCATTCAAGCTGCATTAAAATAAACCTAAGACCTCGCTAGCTGTTTACTCCAGTGGTCTTAACTAGTCAGCTTGGTAAAAATCGTTCAATCTCTCACTGAAAAGAAACCAGGACAAAAATTACCTCTAAAAGCTGCAGCATCATCGCACTTGTCAGCACATCGAGCAGTCAAAGAGGAACTAGGGGTAACCCAATCAGGCCCTTGACCCTGTCCAATCGGACGAGAAAGAAGCCATTCAGTTCCTTGAGTCACTTACACAAGAACAGGATGAGGCCATTTAGCCCCTTGAGTCACTTACACTGGAACAGGAGTAGGCCATTCAGCCCCTTAAGTCACTTATATAGGAACAGGAGGAGGCCATTCCCCCTCAACGCACTTACAAGGGGACAGAATGAGGTAATTGATGCTGATTCCTAATGAATCGCTTATGCCCAAAACGTGGATTCTCCTGCTCCTCGGGTGCTGCCTGACCTGCTGTGCTTTTCCAGCAATCCATCTCTACTCTGATCTCCAGCATCAGCAGTCCTCACTTTCTCCTAACAGACGCTCTAACATGATGAACAAGTGGAGCAGATACTGCACAGACTGCCCCACGTTATTCCTTGTGGGTACATTGCGCATGATACACACGTGGGACGTTAACGTGGTTTTCTAGTGTTGAGGAGGGAAACTATATGTCTTGTGTGAAGTCTCAAGAACGCATCTTCTATCACCGAGAAGACAGCCTGGTGTTCTCTATGTAGGGCGGAAGTGGGTGGGAATGGCTACCTGTTTCTGATGGAAGGTATTGTGGCTGCTGTTGGAGATTGTAAGCAACTTGACCTTCAGTATGGGTTCACACGCCGACTGCCCAATAACATGGGGAGAGTTAATTTCGGCATATAAACTATTAGGAAAGTAACGTTAGATTGAGGAATGGACTCTCTAAGTTCAAATAATGCTGATCTTATTCATGTTGATCTTGTCTAGTGCACATCCTGTTCAATGTAACCTGTATGCCTTACTCTGTCCAAGTCTATTCCCACCCTATAATCTGTCTGGCCATGCTTACTATGATCTGTCTCCACTGCTCATAAATAAAGTGTTCCCCTGTACTGAGGTACATGTGGCAATAAATCAAACCAATGAATCCTGGTTAAAGTATGTTATTTCTCACCCTATTAATGTCTGTTTTGGAAATAAGTGATCGCTGCCACTCCTCATGTTTAGCGTCTCCATTTCTTCGTCGTTCACAGCTCTACAGATTAAACACTCAGCCTATTCACTGTGTCTCCTCATGGAACCATCACCCGTGTCTGTGGTAAGGAGATTATTCCTTACAAAGGAGATGAAATCTGTAGAGAGTGACCCAAATGATCTCTCAGCAAGGATCTACAACTACAGGAAGATGGCATTACTTATGAACGTGAATCATCTTACAATGACAGAAAGCATACCATTGACTGCACCCATTACTTACACAGGGTTGGATTCAGAGCGGTCAGCATAGACTTGCGAGTGGGAGAGCATGCTTCCCAAGTTTGTTAGCGTTCTTTGATGAAGCGACCAAGAAAGTTGACGATGGCAGATCGGTCGACGTAGTCTCTATGGATTTCAGTTATGCCTTTGATATGGTTCCACATGGCAGGATGCTCAGGAAGGTTACATCACGTGGAATGCTGGGAGAACCGGCCAATTGGATACACAGTTGGCTTGATGGAAGGAAGCAGAGGGTTTAGTGGAAGGATGTTTGTCAGACTGGAAGCTGTGTCTATACCTACTTTTTATCGATGATTTGGTTCAGAATGTACAAGGCATAATTAGTAAGTTTGCAGATGACACTAAAATAAGCGGTAGCGTGATCAGTGAGGAAGTTTATCAGAAATTGCAGCAGGACCCTAATCAGGTAGAGAAGTGGCCCGAGAAATGGCAAATGAAATTTAATATAGAAGCGTGAGGTCTTGCATTTTGGAAAATCTAACCAAGGTAGGAGTTTCATGGTGAATAGGAGGGCCTTAATGGTTATAGTGGGCGGAGACACCTTGATGTTCAGTTGCACGGTTCTCTGAGAGTGGAGACACAGGTAGACAGGGCAGTGAAGAAGGTTTTTGGCACACTGGCCTTCATCAGGCAGGGCATTGAGTATAGAAGTTGGGAAATTATGTTGCAGTTACCCAGGACTTTGCTAAGGTTGCACTTGGAACATTGTGTTCAGTTATTGTCACCTTGTCACAGGGAGGGTGTTATGAAATTAGAAGGAGTGCAGAAGAAATTTACAAGGACGTTGCCAGGACCCAATGGTCTGAATTATAGGGAGAGGTTGGACAAGCTCGGTCCTTTATTTAGAGTGTAGGAGACTGAGTGTGGACCTTATAGAGCTGTATAGGATCATGAGGAGTATGGATAGGGCGAATTCTGTCAGTCTTTTTCCCAGGTTTAGAGATTTAAGTTTAAGGGGAATGAATAAATGGAACCTGAGGGTTCTCTTCTTCACACAGAGGGTTGGTACTTGGATGAGCTGCCAGCAGATGTTTCAAAAGCATTTGGATAAATATGTGGTTAGGAACGGACTAGAAGGATATCGGCCAACTGCAGGGAAATGGGGTTAGCGTGGATGGTAAATTTACAAAGAGGAGTCGAACCGCTCTGTTAATTAAAACCAAACACCCAGAAAAGCTCGCCTCACCTCGTAATCTGTTAAAATATGAGTGGCACAGATCTCCTAAATTCCAATATTTAAACAAAAATAGCAAATTAGTTTCTTTAACATAAATAGTGGACACTAAACAACTATTCAAAAATACGAGCCCCTCTTTTCTTCACTACTTACTACCTGACTCCAACTGTATAAAAATATGCTGTTTCAACAACCCACATATTAAACGTTAAAACCTCAAGACCACACAGACTCTATCTTCCCCACTGTGTTCACACTTCCAGCTGCTGATCTCCCTTGGTATTGTTCTTTATACTGCAAGGAGGTTTTAAATGAACATATGTCTTTGATAGAGAGTGTTTGAGATGGCCAGTTAGCACTCCTGCTCTACAGCAGTTACTCTGCTGTTGGATGGCAGTGGCTCTCCCTCTAGTGTTCAAAATGCTCGGTTTATATACTCCCCATGATACAATAATTCTCAAAATTTGATTGCTTTCCAGGTATCCAAACAATAATATTCAAATCCCGTTGGTTTCTCGTATCCTGAGAGTTATTTAAACTCTTTGGTTATATTTGAATTGCTGTCAAAACAGCAACCAAAACTCAGGTACCTATTTCCCAGCTAATGGTGACACGTGGAATAGTCTGAACTTTAGCTGGTGGGTCTATGTACCCTGGTCAGCGTGCAAATGCCATTCCCAGTATTGACTTCTGGGTTCAGGACTGACTGCGCTGCAGGGACCTCGGAGGGCTGCGCAGAAGGAAACAACAAAAAGGAACATGCGTCTCTTTGTAGATCAACATGTTTCAAACACTCCCTTTTCAAAGAATAGGTTTCCAGTCTATTGTTCCCACCAAAGGGCAGACTGTCCACTCTACCCACATTGCTCTCCAACTGAAAAGTATTTGCCCATTCACACCACTTGTCTTCGTCACCTTGAAGCTTTTTTGCAACGTCCTCATCCACTCATAATCCAACATCCTTTAGCCCTGTCAGCAGGTTGGGATATATTGTATTTTATTTCAACAGCCAAATGTTTAATGGGTATTGTGAACACCTGGGGCCTGAGCATAGATCACTATGATAACTAAGCAACCATCCTCTGATAAGTTTTTTTTTAAAATCCTGAATCTTGATGTGACTGGTTGGGCCAGCATTTATTGTCTGTCCCCAGTAGCCCCTTGAGCAGGTGGTGGTGAGCTGCTTTTTTGAACCGTTGTGGTTCAGTAATGGTAATACCATTGAATGCCAAGGGGCAGTGGTTAGATTGTATTTTAGTGATGATGATCAGGGTCTCGCATTTGTGTGGCCTGAATATTACTTGCCACTTGTCAGCCTGGATACTGTCCAGAACTTGTCGTAATTGGACATGGCCTGCTTCAGTATCTGAGGACCCACAAATGTTGCTGAACATTGTGCAATCATTGGCGAACATTCCCCACTTCTGACCTTTTAGTAGAGGGAAGGTCATTGATCCATCAGCCCTTAAGATGTTTGGGCTGAGGCCTCGCCCGAGGGACTCCTACAGACTTGTTCTGTACCTGAGTTGGCTGACCTTTATCAACCATGACCAACTTCCTACGTGTCAGGTATGATTCTAATCAAGCTAAGGTGCCTTGATGCCACACTTGGCCAGAGGCAGCCTTGTTTTCAAGGGCTATCACTCTCAGCCCACCTCTGGAATTCAGCTCTTTTGTCTATATTTGAACTACGGTAATGAGGTCAGGAGCTGAGTGACCCTGGGGGAGCCCTAACTGAGTATCATTTACCAGGTTATTACTGAGCAGGTGCTACTTGAAAGCACAGACACCTTTCATCACTTTACTGATTGGGCTGGTAATTGGCCGGATTTTTCTTTTTTTTCCGGAATAGGAGATACTTGGGTAATTTTCCACATAATCGGTGAAATGTCGTTCTTCAAACGAAATTGGAACAGCTCAGTTAGGGCAGTGACAAG
Source organism: Chiloscyllium punctatum (assembly GCF_047496795.1). Lineage (NCBI taxonomy): Eukaryota > Metazoa > Chordata > Chondrichthyes > Orectolobiformes > Hemiscylliidae > Chiloscyllium > Chiloscyllium punctatum. Next base: position 124,066,399 of record NC_092744.1, on the reverse strand, counting down.
TTCTGCAGCACATGTTTTCAGTACTATTTCCAGAATATTGTCAGGGTATGTACCCTTTGGAGTATCCAGTGTCTCCAACTGAATCTGGATATCGCGTGGACTGAATCAAATTGGCTGATGACTGGTAACTGAATTGCTGAGGACCACTGGAGGAGTCTGAGATGGATCATCCACTCAGCACTTCTGACTGAGGATTGTAGCGAATGTATTATCCTTATCTTATACACTGAATTGCTGGGCTCTTCCATCATTAAGAATGGAGATATTTGTGGAATCTCCTCATCCAATGACTTGTTTCATTGTCCATAACTTCCCAACTTGAAGTGGAAGGATTGCAGAGCTTAGATCTGAACCGTTGCTTGTGGGAATCACATAGCGCTGTCCATCACTTACTGCTTATGCTGTTTGGCACACGTGTTGTCCTGGTTGGTGGCTTCAGCAGGCTGACACCTCATTTTCAGGTCTGCCCGATGCTGCTCCTGCCCTCCTGCACTCTCTATTGATCCAAGGTTGATCCTCTGGATTGATTGGAATTGTTGTGAGGGGATATGCCAGGTAGTGAGGTTGCACTAGAGTGCAATTGTGCTGCTTTTGCTGACGCACAGCACCTTATGGAAACCCAGACTTGAGCTGCTAGATCTGCTTGAAGTCTGTTCCATTTAGCACGGTGATAGTACCACGCAAAATTATTAAGGTTATTCTCAATGTGAAGGTGTGACTTTGTCTCCACAATGACTATGCCGTGGTCACTCTTACCAATATTGTCATGGGCAGATATTTCTGTAACTGACAGATTAGTCAGGATGTGGTTAAGTAGGTATTTTCCTCTTGTTGGTTCCTTCACCAGCTGCCGTAGACCCAGTCTAGCAGTTATATCCTTTTGGGCCCGACTAGCTTAATCTGTAATGTTGCTGCAGAGCTACTCTTGGTGGTGGACATTAAAACCCCCAAACAGAGTACGTTCTGCGCCTTTGCCACCCTCAGTGCTTCCTCCAAGTGTTGGTCAGCATGGAGGAGTACTGATTCATCAAATTGAGATAGGCTGGTACATGGTAATCAGCAGGAGGTTTCCGTTCCCATGTGTAAACTAACGCCATGAGACATCATGGCATACGGAGTCACTGTTGAGGACGTCCAGAGCAATTCCCTTCCAACTGTACTCCACTGTTCCGCCACTTCTGCCGTGTCAGTCCTGCTTTTGAGACAGGAGATATCTGAGGAAGTTGTTGGGGTGACTGGGACATGGCCATACTCACAGAAACTTTCATATAATGTCAGGCTGCTGCATGACGAGTCTGCTTATTTCTATTCACACCTTCCTGCCAGCTGTTCCATTCCAGAAACATGGCCATATATTCGCCCCAATCCACTCAGATTTAATTTTGTAAACTGGGCTTGGAGCTTTATGATTTTTTTCTGAAAATGCAAATGTTTTACATCCATTGCTTCTCTTTCATTTGTCTCCTAGTCTGCTTCTCAAACATAATTCCATTCCATAAATATATATTAGTGTTGTCTATGACCATTACTTTCACTCCCAATATCTTCTCCAAAATCATGTACTTACTTTGTTCTATGTTCCATGTACTATATCATTTTCCACACCAGACTTCGTTTTCCTAGTATTGATAGAAAGTTCAGTGAAGACAGAACTGGTGAAGAGGCTTCATAGTTCTGCCATTTCCCTGTTCCCCATTGTCCATTCTCTGGTTTCAGATTGTAAGGAAGCTGCAATTGTTTTCTCATACTTCTCACATTGGCATAATTTGACAAACTATTAACGTTCATTCTTGGTGATTAATAGATTAGATTACTTACAATGTGGAAACAGGCCCTTCGGCCCAACAAGTCCATACTGACCCACCGAAGCGCAACCCACCCAAACCCATTCCCCTACACTTACCCCTTCACCTAACGCTACGGGCAATGTAGCCTCGCCAATTCACCTGTCCTGCACATTTTTGGACTGTGGGAGGAAACTGGAGCACCCGGAGGAAACCCACGCAGACACGGGGAGAATGTGCAAACTCCACACAGACAGTCGCCTGAGGTGGGAATTGAACCCAGGTCTCTGGCGCTGTGAGGCAGCAGTGCTAACCTCTTGTGAATATACTATTCAGAAACCCATCAATTCCTGCCTTAGGCTGCGCAATAACCGACCTTGCACAAACATACACTCACAGGAGTATTTATTCTGTACTGTCAGAAATACAGCATAATCTACAGTAGTACCACTTACCTAAACCAGGCCCATAGCCTGGAATGTTATGACACTTTCAATTGCTCGTCCAAGCACTTTTTAATGGCTGTGAGGATACCCGTGATAACTCTCCGCTCAGGAAGTAGATTCCTGACCCCAACACCCTCTGGGGGAAAGAAAACTCTCTTTTCTTCCTCACTAAACCTCAAACCCTTCACTTTAAAAGTGGGCTCCCTTGTTCTTGCCCCGTGACTAAAATGAACAGCTGCTATCTATCCACCCTCTCCATGCACCTCATCATCCTGTCCTTCTGAATCACACCCACCTCAGCCTCTCTGTCCGAACTAAACAACTTGAGCATACACACCCTCTCTCCATAGCTGCAATTCTACATCCCAGGGAACATACTGGTGAATCTTCTCTGCACACCCTCCAGTACTATCATGTCCTTGCTGTAATGTGGCTCCCAGAATTACCTAAGTCACTCTATCGTGTATAACTCTTATAATCTAGGCCCCGATTAATAATGGCTACACCCAAGGTCCACTTGTTAACTAACATATCACCCTGTCCAGTCACATTCAGGGGTGTGTGCAGACGCACACTCTGAGCTTCCTCCCCGTCTGGTTTCTTCTTCCAAAGTATATCACATCATATTTATTACTTTACGTTCCATCTGCCATTGATATGACTAGCTGACTAATCTATGTGTATCTTTCTGTAACATGATACCTTCCTCCTCACAATTAACCAACCAGGCAAACACAAAGTTACTTATCACAGTCGCCAGCCCCTTCACCCACCCCCCTCCATTCACATTTGCACCATTTTTGAATACCACAAACAATAAGGGACACAGCACTCATCCCTGTGGTACACCAGGGGACACTGGTCTCCAGTCACACAACCAGCCTTCTCCCACCACCCTCTGACTCCTGCCACTGAGACAATTTTCGTTGTAACTTGTCAGGTTATCCTTGATTCCATGACATTTTACTTTATTTTTCATTTTCCGATGTGGAGCTTTGTCAAAGACCTTGCTGCAAACCTAATTAAGCGATCTCTTGATAGTAATTCACATTCGTTAGGAGTGACTTCCCCCTGATAAAGTTATGATTATTATCCCTGATCAAGCCTTGTCATTCTGATTGGGATTCAATTTTCTCCTTCCCTATTTTCTCCAAGAGTTTCCCTAACAGTGATCTAATATTTGCTTGTCTATAATTCCCGGTCTATCTCTTCCATCCTTCCTGTAAAATGGAATCGCATTAGCTGTTCTCCAGTCCTCTGACACCTCCCCTATGTTCAGATTCTAATTACATTTTTCAGTCAGTGTCTTTCTTCCCCTGTCTCCCACAACAGCCTGTGATGCAATTCATTCAGACCTGGCAGTCAGTCCAATTTTATATCAGCAAAGCCTCAGATTCCTGCTCGCATTTTACATCAGTCTGCTCAAGAGATTCCCCATCCATCTTCTCGAATTCTGTACCTGTCTCCTCCTTCTCCCTAGTAAAACAGTTGTGAAACTCTCATGTCACAATCTCTCAATGTTCTCCAACTTCACACACAGATTGCCCTCTAGCTTTCTAATGGACACGAACTGTTCACTGATTATTCTGTGCTACTTGTTGTCCGTGTAGAATATCATGGGATTCTCCCTAATCGCACCTGCTTGCAGTTCTCCTGGCCCCTGCCTTATTCAGTAACCTGTATGTCTCTAAGTTTCTAAGATTCACTGCGATCACGTCTCATTATTTGAAGATTGAGATCACAGGCTGAGTTTCCCAATCAGAGAATCTTGCCATTTTAGGTATTAATCTGGAGAATGCCTTTTGCAGTTCTTCTGTAGTCAGTATATTTTTTCTTAGATGGAGTCTGCACAACAGTACACAATACTCTCATTTTTGTCTCAGCAACACGCCATGCCACGGGGGCATGACATCTTCTATATTCCAATTAAATTCACATGAATGTAAACCTAATTTTTACTGTTACATCTGCACAATACTTTTTGCTTTAACTTTTCTTATGATATTAGTGTGTGAGTTCTTAACAAAGTGCTCCTGAATATCCAATTATACGTTATCCATTGGTTCCTCATTGCTAATGTCGACAAGAATCATCTTCAAACCATTCCAAATGAATGTTTTCCACTTACGGTTTTCCTTTCGTCGAAGCATTATCATGCTGCCCAGTTTGTCCATTACCTTCTATATATCTAGTCGCATGTTCATTGTAATCGAGTCCAACAGACACCCGACTGCGGATGACAAGTTACTGGTCTGTAGTTCACCACTCTCCATCTTCATTCGTACTTACACCGACGGATAATATTGATAACCGCCCCTTATCCCGATTGGCCACCTGCCTTTCGGGAATGTGTTGCAAAATAATGAAAAAATCCGTAATGCAACCAAAATGACTATTGCTGCTTCCACTGAAATTTTTGTATGAAGTAAATCTGGTCTGTCAGATTTATCAACACTCAATCCAGTTGTCTTTTCAAATATTACCTCATCCCAGATATGAATGATCTTATACTTCATTTACACAAGTCCATTGGTCACTTGGTATTTCTGGGAGAATTTCTGGATATAATTGTTCCATGAAGACAGGTACAAAGAAACTGTTTATTTTCTCTGTAATGTCTCTGTTCTCAACAATAAATTATCCTGTCTACACACTCACTGTTCCACATTTGACCTTGTTTTTATTGTTGTTTCATACATCGATAGAAGCTTTTTAGCAGTTTTGGCGTTGTTATTGTGTTGGCATGCTTTTTCTCTTTTTGATTTTTATCTCTGTTTCTTTGTCCTCCTTTGCTGGGTCCTACATTACTATGAATCCACTGGCTTACTAACATACTTGGCATTTTTCTAAGCTGCTTCCTTTGATCTAATAGGTAAATGAGGAGGGGGGAGATGATTGTGAAAGAGATAGGTCGGAGAGGAGGGTCGAGTGGATAGTTGGAAAGGAAGATGGACAGACAAGAACATTCAAGAGGGCGGTGCACAGTTGGAAGATTGGACTGGGATAAAGTGGGAGGAGTGGAAATGGGGAAACTGGTGAAATCCACATTGATCCCCTATGGTTGGAGGGTCCCATGGTGGACGATGAGGCCTACTTCCTCCATGCATCAGTTGGTTAGGGTCTGGCGATGGAGGAGGCCCAAGACCTGCATTTCCTTGGTGGAGTGGTAGGGGGAGTTAAAGTGTTCAGCCACAAGGTGGTGAAGTTGGTCTGTGTGACTGTACCAGAGTTGGTCCCTGAAACGATCCACAAGTTGATGCCCTATCTCGCCGATGTTGAGTAGACCACCTTGGTTCAAATGGATGTAGAAGATGAAGCGTTCTGCCTCCCTTCATAACCTATCACTTTCAACCCCTCCTCCACCCACCTATCATATTCCTGGCTACGTCCCCCCGCCACACCCCCCACCTATTTATCTCGCAGCCCCTTTGGCCCACAAGCCTCATTCCTGATCAAGCGCTTCTGCCCTAAACGTCGATTCTCATGCTATTAATATGCTAGCTGACCGGCTGTGTTTTTCCAGCACCACATTCTTCGACTCTGATCTCCAGCATCTGCAGTCCCCACTTTCTCCTGACACCTTCATGGCTTGCCCGACTCAGATTTATAACGGTTACTTCAAATTAAACAAAAAAGTGTCGCGTACTCAAACAGCATAAAGGAAAACAATAGAGCCAGCAACGTGGCTCATTGTCCAGCACTGCTTGATTCCAGCCTCAGGCGACTGTCTGTGTGGAGTTTGCACATTCTCCCCGTGTCTACGTGGGTTTCCTCCGAGTGCTCCTGTTTGCTCCCACAGTCAAAAGATTTGCAGGTGAGGTGAATTGACCATACTAAATTGCCCATAGCGGTAGGTGCATTAATCAGAGGGAAATCAGTGGGTGGATTACTCTTTGGAGGATTGATGTGGACTTGCTAGCCCGAAGGGCCTGTTTCCATACTGTTGGGAATCTAATCTCAAATAAAAAGTTGTGGTCACTGTTCTCAAAAGTACGTTTACAGCAAAGTTTCCAATTAGCTCTTCTGATCATCCTACACCAATTCATAAATAACCTGATCTCGAGCTCAGTGCTTGAAATAATGTTAATGCAAGCCATCTCACACGTTAAACAGGATTTCAAAGAAAACATAAAGGTTTTCGAAAGGGAAGAACTTGTAATAATGGCATACATTAGTGACTAAAATGTAACAATAAACTATTGTAATTTAAGGCAAATTATTTGAGTCCATCGTTCAGGACATTTGAAAGTTAAATCACAATCCGTCAGAGTCGAAATTGTTTTACGAAGGCTAAATCGTGTTTGAATTGTTTGCTTGAGTTATTTAAAGATCTCACAAATAAGGTGGTTCGTGCTAATCCTGAAGATGGAATATATCTGCTCTTTCAGACGGGATCGGGTATGTTGCTTCTCCAAAGACTAAGTGTTCAGATCAGACAACATGGGTTTAGGAGTAATTTATTAACTTGGATGATGATTGGTGAACCAACAAAATGCAGTCAGATGGAATAGATGTGTCATTTTCTTCTGGCAAATGTAACTTCTGGAGTGCCGCAGATTTCTGTACTCATGCCTTAACAATTTTTCATCAATATTATTACTCAGTTGACAGGATAGAAAATACTATAACCAATTTTTCAGATGACACTAACATCGGTGGGAAATTATTTCGGAATGAAGATGTAAGAGGTTTAAAATGAATATGGATGGTTTGGGTGAATGGGCTAACATGTGGAAATGAAAATTAAAGTGGAAAACTATGAGATTATACAATTTGGCCAGCGAAATAGAAAGGCAAATTATTATCAAAATGGAGAGAAACTTCAAAGTGCTCAGGTGCAGAGGGGTCAGTGTGTTCACGTGCATTTCACAGAAAACCTGCATGCAGCTACAGCAGGTAAAGGGAAAGGAAAGCATAGTTTCAAATTTATTTGTAAAACGATAGAGTAGAAAGGTAGGGAGTGTTTATGTAGCTATGCAAGACATGAGTGAGGCTGTAACTGGAGTAGAGTTTGGGTGCCCTGACTTGCGGAAGGATGCATTTGCATTGGAGGTAATTCAGAAGCGGTTCATTAGATTGATTCCAGAGATGGGATCGGGGGGTTGGTGGCTTATGAAGACAGATTAAGCAGTTCAGTTCTATAGTCTCAAGTTTATTATAATGAAAGGAGATATCACTGAGGTCTGTAAAATGCTAAAAGTAATTGACAGTGTAGATGTGGAGTGGATATTTTATCATGTGCAGCAATCTACAACAACAGACCAGAGTTTCAGGATGGAGAACTGGCAGGAAATTGGAACAGAGGCCGCGATTAGATCAGCCATGATTATATTCAGTGGTGGAGCAGGCTGGAGCGGTTGAATTCCTGACTGATGTTCCTTGTTCTTATTTAGCTCTTCGAATGTGTTAAACAGGAATGAGGGAGGACTGGTTATCAAACAGTAAGCAGGCACTCCGGATAAATCAGTTTGACAGAACGTCACCAGTGGAGTCACACAATGACCAGTGCTTGATCCTCAACTATTTGCTATCTATATCAATGATCAGGAGTATGGGACAGATGTACTATAATTACGTTTGGCGATGACTCTGTGATAAGCAAGACATTAAATTATCAAGCGAGGCAGTAAAATATAACATGATATAACCTGTCCTTTTATTTACTGGAAGAATGGAAGGAAGTATGTTACTGAAATGGAGAGAGATTACCGGGCTTAGTAATACTCTGTATTGGGGACACTCAGACTAGTTCAGACATGAGAGGTTTTGCTCCATCTCTCTGATGATCTGCTCCGTGCCATTCCCAGTGGCCCCAATGTTGTTGGTTGGCAATGGGGACATGTTTTGAAACGTGTAGCAAGGGGACGGCCTTTAAGATACATTCATTTATTTCTACATGGAGACGGATGATGAAGGAATGGTCTGACTGCGACTGAACGAAGAGGCTGTTGCTGCTGCGAGGACAGTGGGTATTCACCAACATTATGTACTGTTCATGAGCGCATCTCACATTAATGGAGTGAGATTTCCTACAGTTCCCCTCCATCTCCTCAATTGCATGCGGACCAGCACAGCCATGTGCATCATTGGGAAAATTACTGGGAAAGCCAGGATGCACTCGGCAGATCCCTGCTGAGGGAGAAAACATTGTATTCACCTCATCCACCATACATATCCTCCGTCTCTGAATGGTGACATTGATGTCGACATACTGGGAAATGATGGATAAGTCACCAGTCCTGCCTGGAAAGTTCCGGATCATAGAAGTCACAACTCCCCCTTGAAAAAAAAATGAATAATCAATATGCAAAGGTGACTTCATTTTAAACTCGTTATTCTTACTGTTTTAGTAGACTGCAATACATATATATTGTATTGACACTGAGCATGCAAACATTCACAACTCCCTGTTATTTCAGTCAGTTTACTCCGACCACAGAACGCCTCTGTGTTTCTTCATCCAAGTCTCGACAACTTGTCCACAAGTACAGCTTCTTGTCCAGTCACCTGTATAACTTTTAAATTGAATGGCAACAATAATAACCTCTATCTGAATAGCCCGGAAGTTGTTTCCCTAAATTTCTCCAAAACGTTTAGGAGTTATGATCGTATGTAGATTTGTCTCGGGCATGTTAATTTCAAGTTAAATGCTGAAACGTTGTAACGCCAACACCAAGCTCTAGGCCTCCTTCCCAATTGTGAAATATTCCTGTTGATGGTTTCACCGGACACTCCACCCACACATTACATAATGGAGCAAATCCCATCTCTCCAATAGTCCTTCTCAATGACATGTCTCCTCATGTCTCAGCTTCCAAGATTTACATGCTTCTGTACCGCTCAATGCTGCATCTTCTTTACCTACTCCTCCTGGCCTATGCCATTAAACATTACTCTCACATGTATATATTTTAAGATCTCGCAAATTCTTCTCCAGCCCTCACAGAAGCCAAACTTTGATTTATGGGTCAACTGCTAATCATCAGTCATTTCAGTTTCTCAGCTTTTAAGTTTCTGCTCTTCCACACGAGTTCTCACGACTGCAGAAAGTGAATTTTTGAACTCCTCCCAAGTAAGAATCTCTCTAAGAGTGTCACTGGTTACTTTGTTTTTAATACCCTTATCCACCGTTCAAAATTACTTTGTTCGATTCTTTCAAACTCAATTTACGTTTAACCAGGGACGCTTTTTTTACATTCCCCAATTGCTGTCATTAGGCTTCTGGACAAGTTCATATGCACTTAAGATGACTTTCTCCCCCCCCCCTACTTGTCAGATACCTCCTCCAGTAGGGATGCAAATACCTCACTCCAAGCTTTGTTTGGCTGAACTAAATCCACATGGTGAATGGCCACTGTATCTGTTTAGCCACTTTCTCAAATGAAATTAAAAAGACATCTGCATCCTGCTCATCAAATTTAGACAATGCCTGGTTGTACTGAAACAGATCCACATTAGGCTTGTTGTACCATAGAGTTACTCATCCACACACTCCTCCTCATCCAGCCCACAGCCTACCTTCATCTCCACCCTGCTAAGTCAACTTTTCTCTCAAATTGATCACTTTTGCAGTTGAAACTCTCTCTCTTCCTGTTTTTCTTCTTTCTTCTTCCTCTCCTTTTTTTTAATTCTACGTAAAATCATATTTCAAACTGTTTTAATTCCCTTTCGTATTCAACCTGCCTCATCTGCAATTGCATTCCAGCCATTTCCAAAGATTCTGATGGTGTTTCCACCAAAGATTAAATGCCAAACTATAGCTGTAATTATCTCCTTTTCTCACAAACAAACACAAACTCAAATCCAGCTTGTCTGCCAATTCTAAAAACTTTACCTTGCTTACCTTTTGCAAAATCTCCAACTTCTCTTCTTCCACACCCAGAGAACGCTTAGAAACAGAAAGAACCATTACTTCACAAAGCAGTGTTAAAACCAACCGAATTCAACGCGCGGAACAAAAGACACTAACAAATAGCAAACGCAGCTTTTGAGCCCAACAATCTCCCTGTGCACATTTTCCCCCTCCCTACGTGGGTGCTCATTTTTCCTCCCAAAGCCCAAAGATGTGCAGGTTAGGTGAATTAGCTATGGTAAATTGTCCATACTGTTCAGGGATGTGTAGGTTAGGTGCATTTGTCAGCGGTAAATATGGAATATTAGGATGGGGAATGGGTCTTGGTGGGTTACTGTTTGGTGGATTGGTGTGGAATTGTTGGGTCAAATGGCCTGTTTCCACACTGTAGGGATTCTGAACCTTAACCCAATTTGGAATTATCGAATTCGAAACGGACAAGAGTCCCCACTTTACTATGGACCAGAGTAGATTGCCTGAAAATGCTTTAATATGGCAGTCTGGACGCCAACTTTGTCTTATAGTAAAGGTAGATGTGAAAGATTTTTGATAAGCTGCCACACGGGAGGCTGCTGAGTAAGGTGAGGGCCCATGGTGTTCGAGGTGAGCTACTGGCATGGAGTGAGGGTTGGCTGTCTGAGAAAACGCAGAGATTTGGGATAAGATGTTCTTTTTCGGAATGGCAGCCGGTGACAAACGGTGTCCCACAGGGGACAGTGTTGGGCCGCAGCTGTTCACGTTATGTATTAATGATCTGGATGAAGGGACTGGAGGCATAATAGCGAAGTTTGCCGATGATATGAAGATAGAGGGACAGGCAGGTATTACTGAGGAAGTGGGGAGGCTACAGAAGGATCTCGACAGTTTGGGAGAGTGGTCCAGTAAATGGCTGATGAAGTTCAATGTGAGCAAATGCGAGATCTTGCACATTGGAAAAAAGAATCCAAGCATGGACTACTTTCTAAACTGTGAAACAATTCATAAAGTCAAAGTACAATGGGATCTGGGAGTGCTAGTCAAGGATTATCTAAAGGTAAACGTGCAGGTTGAATCCGTGATTAAGAAAGCGAATGCAATGTTGTCATTTATCTCAAGAGGGTTGGAATATAAAAGCAGCGACGTACTACTGAGAAATATAAAGCTCTGGTTAGGCCCCATTTGAAGTAATGTGTCCAGTTTTGGGCCCCACACCTCAGGAGGGACATACTGGCACTGGAGCGTGTCCCGCAGAGATTCACATGGATGATCCCTGGAATGGTAGGTCTAACATACGAAGAACGGCTGAGGATCCTGGGATTGTACCCATTGCAGTTAAGAAGGTTAAGGGGGGAATCTAATAAACTTTTACAAGATAATACATGCTTGGAAAGGGTGGACGCTAAGAAATTGTTTCCGTTAAGCGAAGAGACTAGGACCCGTGGGCACAGCCTTAGAATTAGAGGGAGTCAATTCCGAACATTTCTTCAGAAAAAGAGTGGTGGGCCTGTGGAATTAATTGTTGGGGAGTGCAGTGGAGGCCGGGACGCTAAATGTCTTCAAGGCAGAGAATGATAAATTCTTGATGTCACAAGGAATTAACGGCTATGGGAGAATGCGGGTAAGTGGATTTGAACTGCCCATCAGCCATGATTATATGACGGAGTGGACTCGATGGGTTGAATGGCCTTACTTCCACTCCTATGTCTTATGATCATATGATCTTATGAAATGGGTGATCCAGATGAGATGCAGCTGTTGAAACAACTAAACTTAAACCAAAACACAATTTATTTAAACACTCTAATAAAAACACACGCAAAAAAGGACACGAATGTAGAATAACTTAACTACTGGAAATCTTTTGACAATCGATAGACGAAGTACCTTCCACTAATGAACTATGCCAATGTACGATTTCCCATAAACTCATCCCTTAGCAAAAAGACACACCTAAGGCCAGTCAGTCATGCATGCAGTTCTCCAATCCAGGAGGAAACAGCATCAAGACAGATGTCTCACACTCACAGCAGCTTGAGGTCATTGACTGAAGCATGCAATCGTGCTCCCACCCCAGGCAACCTTGATTGCTACAGCTCAGAAAAACTGGAAAGCCTGGTCTGTGCGAACTGACCATTGACATCACTATTTATTTTTAAAAAACCTAAAAGCTTCCTAAGTTATTGAGTTGAGCCGTTTGCAGTAGGCAGTTCAGCCTTTAAGATCCCTCTGTAAAGAGAAGGAGCAAATAACCTTTTTTAAAGTGACACCATTGCCAGAGATGTTAGGTACCTGGTCCTTTACAATAATACTCAAGGAGCTTCCTTGTGTTACTGACCACACGATCAACTCAAAGGGACAAACACAGAAGTCAGACATTCAGTGGACAGGCACAGATCAAGCTTAAAATAACTGAGTCAAAGCTGCTGAAACCCCGATCCAACATGGAGCACCACATGCGACACCGGGAAGTGAACAACAGCCTGACACACACCAATTCATTGTTTCTGAGCTTCACAATGCCAGCACTCGATACACTCGGGAACCAAACACCAAGGCCAGAGAAAGATACAGAGAGATAGACAGATTCACATTAAAGACAGAAACAGACAGTTAATTAACTGAGAACGTGTGGTGGAAATATATAGAAAAAGACTGGGTAGCGGGACTAACTGGAGGATTGAACCCTGAGAGAGCAAAATTACAAGCATGAGAACGTTAAATAAGGGTATCTTCACATCAGCTGAAATGGTTTGTTTCAACAAAATCTGAATCGGCTCCACAGAACATTTCAAGTAGCATAAACTGGGACAAGGTGACAGACCAACATGGAGAGTTGTGCCGACTGTGCCCGTGCATTGCTCAGTAAACTGGATTATCTGCCCAGCATGAGGTGTGTGTGTGTGGTGTGTGTGTGTGTGTCGGGGGGGGGTGCATTTGGGTGGTTGAGTGTGAAAATCATTGCTTGAGAGAAAATGCACTTGAAAAAAAACAGGTTAAATATGGTTTGGAGATGCCGGTGTTGGACTGGGGTGTACAAAGTTAAAAATCATGCCAGGACATTCAGCCTCGGAACTTCGGGTGACCATCCTCCAAGGTGGACTTCGGGACTGGCAGGAGAAGAAAGTGGCCGAGCAGAGGCTGATAGCTATGTTCGGTACCCATAGGGAGGGCCTCAACCGGGACCTTGGGTGCATGTCACATTACAGGTGATCACCATTGCACTACACACACACACACACAGATATTCCTACACACACACAATCTCACATACACACGTACACAGGGACATACAGACGCACACACAGATACCCACACACACACCCTCATAGACACACACAATCCCACACATGCACCCCCTCACAGACTTAAAACACTCTGCATTCACAATACACACACACTTTCTCACACTCACAACCCCCACCCCAGACACACACACACACACAGACAGGCAGACAAAGACCCACATGCACACATATATTTTGTGTGATGAATTTGTACTTGCAGAATTACATTGCACTTTGCTCAAAAAACTGCATACATTCATGTAGAACTCTGAGCTCAAAACTGCATGAATTTATGTAAAACTCTGCTATCTCACTTTTTTAGATTAGAATCAATCTCAATATCACGTCATTGACAGAGAACACAGTGGGCTAACACCTTCAACATATTGTCTAACTATCACCATTGTTAAAAGCTATCCCGAGAATGCAACTTTTAAAAAAAAGGGTTTTGTGATTTACACATGAAAGAGGTGAAACTATCACAGTATTCTAACACATGAAAGGCTTCGCAGATTATCAATTTTTCAATGTATAATTTCAGTTACATCAAACTGCAAATTTTTGCTATAACTTCTGTGTTACGATCGAGCCCTCCACAATCACCTGATGAAGGAGCGTCGCTCAGAAAACTAGTGTGTTTCCAATTAAACCTGTTGGACTATAACCTGGTGTTGTGTGATTTTAAACAGGTTAAATATGAACAACTGACAGGAATTTGGATAATCGACACAGAGAGATTGAGGGAAGATTCATGGACAGGTGAGTTAACGTGCTCAAGAATATTAAAATAAAGGCATTGCCAGACACAACAGCGATATAGATCAGCGTGCACAGAAATGTCAGACGGATCGGATTTTGGTCTGAGGTCGAATCAGACTGGTTTATGCAGGTTTCAACTCGAGAGTTTCAGCAGCAGATTGTTGTCATCATTAAGTCTGTATTTCACAGCTTAAGGTTCAAACAGCAGATAGGTTAAGCCAGTGAAGTAAAGCAGATGGTTTGGGGGTGGTGGTGGAGGAGGGCCAGGACCATGGTGTAGTGGGAGGGTGTGCTGAAAAGTTTGGTCATGGGGCAATGGGGTTGGTGGGTGCGGGTGTCCTGCATATGTTCTCTGAAGTGTGCCACAAGTTAGCGTCCTGTCTCCCCAAAGGGGAGGAGACAACATCGGGAGCAACGGATACAGTAGGTGGTGGGTCTGGAAGTGCAGGTAAAACTCCGATGGATGTGGAAGGATCGTTTGGGGCCTTGGGAGGAGGTGAGGGTGGAGGTGAGGACGCAGGTTTGCAATTCCTGCTGTGGCAGGGGAAGGAGTTGCGAGGGGACAGTGCTTTGGTGGGCGGTATTGACCAATTGAGGTAGTCACGGGGGAATGGTCCATATCGAATGAGAATAGGGGTGGGGAGGGAAATATATCACTGCTGGTGGGGTCCGATTTCAGATGGCGCAAATGGGGGAAGAAAATGCATTATATCTGGAAGTTTGGTGGGTTGGAAGTTGAGGAACGGGGATTTTATTTTCATGCTGCATTTGGAGGGGTGAGATTCGAAGGCAGAGGTGTGGGAAGTGGATAAGATGTGTTGCAGGGCATCATCGACCATGTGAGAGGGGAAATTGAGTTTTTTGAAGAAGGAGACCATCTGGGATATACACTGGGATAAGAGTGTGGTTCTGGAAAAGCAGGCAAGATCAGACAGCATCCGAGGAGCAGGAAAATCGATGCTTTGAGCAAAAGCCCGTCAACAGAAAACATTGATTTTCCTGCTCATCGGATGCTGCCTGACATGCTGTGCTTTTCCAGACACACTCTGGACTATAATCTCAAGCATCAACAGTGCTCACTTCCGCCGACACACTAGGTTCAGCCACTTCCACAATACTGCCTTGAATTCTGATCACCCTGCTATAGAAAAGATGTTGTTAAACTTGAAAGGATGCAGTAAAATTTTACAAGTATGTTGCTGATGTTGGGGGAGCGGGTGATGTTGACCTACACAGAGGGCATGAATAGGTTGCAGTTATATTCCCTAGAGCGTTGAGTCTGAGGAATGACCTTCCTGAGGTTTATAGAGCTGGATCCCGATGCTCCAAAGTGAGCAACGTCAAAGATCAGGGAAATAGACAGGACAGTTATTCACATTAGAACTGAACAATTACTCATGGGACAAATTGCCGAAATATGCAATTAGACTGAAGAATGGGACTGGCCGGAGGATTCAGAATGTGGAGGATCCAATCACAAGAATGAGAACAACAATCAAGGCATTGCCATATCAACTGAAAGGATTAGTTATATCACATTCTCAATCCACCTCAAAAAACCAGTCCCGGCACCATATATCCGTTCACTCATTCAGCCATCCCTGATAGAAATAGTATTATTTCTCAGTTGCTCTCAGTTTTGATGTAGGGTCACTAGACTTATAAATTTATCTGTGTTTCTCCTGACAGAGGCTGCCATACTTGCTGAGATTCTCCAATATTTTCAGACGCTGGAGAATTTTATTTCAAATCTCCAGCATCCATATTTCTTTGGTTTACTTCACCTTTAATGTTGTTGTTTCACAGGATGTCAGCATCACCAGCAATGACAGCATTTGTTGTCCATCAAAAACTGTCCTTGACTGTGAGGTCGTTTGTCAAGACAATATGTAGCCACCATGTGGCCGTGGGTCTGACGTCAAACTTAGTTTCTTTACCAAAGGCTATAAGTGAAATAATGAAAGCAATCCTGATGTTTTATGGTTGCTGTTAGTAAAATGAGAGTTCATTCAAACTTTTGTCATTCGAATTTAAGTTCTGTCATTGGCTGTGATAGGATTTGGAACAATGCCTACAAGGTTATATCCTGTGCCTCTCAACTACCTGTCCAGTGACATTATTACTTTGATATGGGGTCCCTATTTTGAAATAACTGGAGAGGCAAGAACAAGTATGTATTAAAAATATTTGCAATTGGAGGAGAGGATAGAAGAGAACTGGAGCCGTAAATCTGAAGTTAAGAAGGGAACAGATGATGGCTAATTCAACAACAGCACTGAGGCAGAGCTGGAGGCCGGGAATATTACAGAGCCGGGTGTAGGCAGGTTTGATGGCAGAGAAAATGTAGAAAAACAGTTGAAGGTAGAACGAAGACTCAAGCGTCTGAACAATTTTGTTCCTTCTTCGATGTTGATGAGTAAGGAGTCTGAGATTGATGGAAATGAAGTGGAGGTTGTGATTGAACTTCAAATATATTTGTTAAATATTAATAACTGAAATAGCAATAACCGTCGCTACAGTTTACAGAATTGACAAAGTTAGGTTTACCAGGAACACCAATAATAGCGAGGATGGGATAGTAACCTGCTTGAATAATCAACAGTACGGCTTGTATCCCCAGCTTTAACTGTGCCTAATCCAGTGAAAGATAGTAAAGACCCAACGATAAACTCCTATCCATTGTTGGAACATTCCAGTCTAATGTTCTCAGATTCTGATCCATTGTTGGAACATTCCAGTCGAATGTTTTGAGAATCTGATCCATTGTTAGAACATTCCAGTCTATTGTTCTAAGACTCTCTTCGTCGCCCTCTCTCTGTAGGTGCTGATCCCAATCATCTTGAGGATGACGCTGTCGCTGATACTATGAGATAACAGGTTGAAGGAAGCCCCTTATTAATAGAAAAGAAAACCCTCCAGTGACACAGTTAAGATCCAGAGACTGACATCAACCGAAGTCACTGTACAAACAGCCCCAGTTAACCCCTTTTACAACAACCCTGACATATGACAATAAAACTTTGTATTCCTGAGATGTTGACATCGCTGACTATTGGGCTAATGGCGCATCTCCAATTGCAAAGTTAGAGGTGAGGCAGAGAGATGGTGCTTTCGCTTCACAAGCTCGATTATTCTCCCGCATTTTGGCAGGGTAGGAATTGCTGTGCTCCCGAGGCCATCTCTGTCTGATCACCCGGCCTGTTGCATCAGTTGGCATGAATTATTTATGGTTAACTTTGACATTTATCTTATCAACATTTCACGGCTTAGATGGGGTTAGGCATTTTTGAAAGGCTCCTACAGTGGCATAAGCGGTGTAGATACAGTCTTGTCGTCCTTCCAGCCGCAGCCTGGTCAAGTGGACTGATGGACAAACTCTCCCAGCACTAGGATTTTCAGTTTTGCCTTTCGCCAGTTTTTGCTGGAGTCTCAGCAGAGTTGGAAGACAGTAAATCTCTCCTGGCTGCTGCACACTCTGATATATCTCTCAGAATTGGCTTCTGATGTTCATTCCTCCTGTATTGGAGAACTGCATGTGAGACAATCTGTTTCTGAATTTGTTTTGTGACGTGTGCGTTTCAAGTATGTTACCATGTTGGAGCAGTTAATCTTTAGTAATTAAATAATCTGTGAATCCATTAAGTTTTCCAAAAAATTAAGTTATTCCAAGATCCTCTTGTTTTTATTGAACTTTGTCGACTGTGTTTAACTAAATTGTGTGTTGCTTAATGTCGAATGTTTTGATCAACCGTCTTGCATCTGAAATAAAGCACCCGACAATTAACTTTAAAATAAGAACATGTTTGGGTCGAGACTACCTTCTTCATATATTTTGAGGAACCTTTGATCGGCTCCATAGCAAGAAGGACAGGTATTCATGTTGTAATTGGATAATTACTTAATGGATAATAAGTTGAAGAAACACGGAGTTTGACATTTGAATGCACCGAGCTAGACCAGTGATAACGCTGTCAGGAATTATATCAGATGCACAATCCACTTCACAGATCCAGGCCAGACACGTATAAGACCAGATGAGATATCTGTTCAGCACGGAACACTGTGCAGACCAGGTTCATTTCAACTCAGCAATCTGTCCAGGATGGAATACTGTGCAGCTCTCACTAATCCATCTGTCCAACATAGGGAAGAGTACAGATTACATCAGTGCATTGCTTCAGAAAGCTGTACGAAACGGTTTGTCCAGCATGGGGTGATATGCAGTCCACACGAGTGTCTTGCTCGATAAACTTTGACAAGTTATATGTTCAGTATGGGGAGCAGTAAAGTGAATAGCAGTGCTTTGATCTGTAAACCAGGGGCAGTTACCCTCCCAGCATGTAAGACTGTGTACACCACCCCAGTGCATTGATCTGTAAACCAGGAGCAGTTACCCTCCCAGCATGTCGAGCTGTATACACCACCCCAGTACATTGCTCAGTAACACGGTGTTAGATCGCGGCCCAGCGTGGGGAAACTTGCAGCCCATGCTGGAAGTGATAGGATGTGCAGCCCCCATCCATTTACAGTTCCATTGAAACATGGCAAGGGGTGCTGTGGGTGTGAAACCCATTGCCAGAGAGAGATGTTAGGGAAATCAGTTTAAATACTAAAAATCAAAAGCATTTTGGGAAAAGCAAAAAGAGAGATTGAGAGACAATTTCATGGAAGATGACATGTTTCAGAATGCTGAAGTGAAGATATTTCAACGGCATCTTGCAACGTGAGTCAATATTCCCAGGAATGATATGTGAATGGGATAGTGATGTGAGTTCAGATGATGGAGAGCTTTGTATGAGGATTTGTTCTGCAGCTTTGTAACTGGGAGTGGGGTCAGAAGAGTCTCCGACTCATTGGGCTGAATCGAACAATAATTTGTCTCAGTTCCATTTTCCTTGAGTATGGCAGAGGGATTGTCTGCATCAATGCTAGCTAGTTTCCTGGTGCTATCTTATCGAACGCACCTCATTAACTATCCTTACATTCAATGTCAGCCCGATTCTGCCACCCATCATGGCTGGAGGTACTCACCATCGCATGGATACCCCTGGATACACCGTGATCCCTGTCACTGGTGCCATCTTTAAAAGGCCAGTAGGCAGAAGTTTGAGCTTTCCCAATCGGAGCTGTTCTGCACAGTTAACTCATAGCTGGCAGATAAGGGGCAATTACACCACGGTTAGTCGACAGGAGCACGAAGGTCTTGGTGGATGGGTGAGTTCAGAGGCGATTTCTCTTCCCAGAGAGGGGGCACACCACCAGACCCACCGAGCATGGTCTGAGCTCGCCACCAAGCTCAGTGCAGCTTTGGTCTGAAGAAGTGCCCATCAATACGGGATAAGTATCAATAATCTTCCCCGCTCTGCTCCCTCGCACTCATTGTTTATCTGTTAGAGCACCGACCCCAAAACCAGGCTCATGCTCCACCCCTCTCACTGCCGCATGCAGTAAATTCCCTCTCTGCCTCTACCTCTCTCTCTCGCCTTTTCAATAGTTCCACAACGCAATAGAATACTCTGGAAAGTGCTGATTATGGAATGTTCCAGTTAATGCTCCAAATAATTCCAATTTTCAGTAAACTGTCAGTGCCCTAGTATGAAACTCGTAAGGGGGAGGAATAGAGATGTATGCTTTTTTAAAAAAGTCACACACTATGCAAATCCGTCATGAGGCCATTCAGCCCTTCAAAGGTGCTCTAGCATTTAATAAGATCGCGGTTGTTCTGATGCTTTCCACAACTCAATATTACAGGATCTTTCAGTCATCCAACCCCCTGGGTTCCTGTCACTGACCAGACGACCCTCAGGAACATTTGCCCCGGTTTTCTTCAAGCATCTGTTCGAGGGCATTTCTCATGAAAATGGACTCTGCAAACAATATATTCCATCAGCTTTATACTTTTATGTAATGATAAGCACATTTTACTTAGACCAATCAAAAATATGCACTTAATTGTGGAGATCGATTTCAAATTGCAATTGATTATTCTGATTATTTCACTTGTCTCACCGTATTGTATTCAGCCTAAGACAGCTTCCAAACACTTGTCTTGTTATAAAGTACTATTTTTAGCAGCGAACGATTTTATCATCAGCTGTTATCTTGACCGTAATCTAAATTTTACCCTTTTCCTTGTTAAAAAAGTTTCTCTTGCCCTTTTTCTGTGCCTGTTTCTCTCTGTAACAGTTACACAGTCTCCCACTCAGTTGGATGGACGGTTGGTTTGTGATGCATGGGTAGGTCAACAGCGCTGGTTCAATTCCCCAAACTGACAGAGATTACCGTGAAGAGGACGCTTTCTCAACCTCACGCCAACACCCGAGGTCTGGTGACCCTCAGGTTAAACCTGCTCGAGTGGTCTCTCTCTAATGACAGAGGAGTCCCATGGCCCTTTTGAACTGTACTCTATCCCTCTATATTTTACTTTTTTTCTATGTTATAATTTTGTTTTGCATTATATTCCTGTATGTTTTGAATCTGTGTCATTTGGTACCACTGTCAGCATTTCCCCCATACTGCATATTCCTGCCTAATAATCCTTGACTCCATTGCTATTTATGAAGCTTCCATCCGTGCCTCATAAAAAAAGAATTCAATATCTCTGTCTGCAATACTCTGCGGGGAAGACAGTTACAAAGACTCACAACACTGAGAAAACAAAGATATAAATCATCTGAGAATATTTTCTGTGTCCTTACTTAATTAACGATATAATGACATTGGAAGTAAATCAGATATCTAAGGCCTCACATATTCCAACGGTGAAAGGCTTATATTATGAAGTCTTTAACAGGTTACTCTTGGAACGAGAGCTGTTCTTATTGATATATACAAATCCTTGCGGAGAGCGGATCATGAAGATGCCCACTGGGTGTTTGTATAGTCAAAACTTGTCATTGTCTAAGAATCTCTACAGTGTGGATGCAGGACAGTCTGCCCATCGAATCCAAATCAACTAACCAAGCAGCATCGCACACAGACCTGCCTCCATCTAACCCTATATTTCTCATGACTAACCCACCTAACCGACACATCCCTGGGCAGTATGGGCAATCTAAAATGGCCAATCCACTCTAAGCTGCATATCTTGGGTCTGTGGGAGGAAACTGGGGCACTGGGAGGAAACCCCCACAGACAGGTGGAGAATGTTTAAACTCCACATAGAGGTTGACTCGAGGGTGCATTAAATAAAAACCTGCGTTTTGATTCTCAGTGTCATCCCCAAACTCGGATGTGTGTTGCACTCAACTCCCGCCATCAGGCTATCAGTGCAGTTGTAAATAACAGAAACTACCGGACTGATTTTTGTGGTTCTCCAGTAGATACGTCTTTGTCAGAAAGATTGAAAGATCATGTCTCTCCAGTTTCTATGGGGAAGTCTTTCAGCCCATCAAAACTACTCTGCAAGACATATGATAGCTCATTCAGTCCCTCCTCGAGTTACACAGGAAGAGACGGAATATACTCACTCCCACACGTCACTTACATGGGATTAGAACGAAACCATTTCACACTTGGAGAATCATTTGTTAAGGAACAGGAAGAGGTCATTCAGTTTCTCAAGGCACTAACACAGGAACAGGAAGATCTGATAGATGCTCCAACATCACAAACCAGTAGTGCAGGAAATAAACAGATAGACTGCTCCAAATTGAATTACGTGGCTTAATTACTCATTGTACTAAAATTGTACTTAATTATGATTTTCAGGCAGTAGGAATTAAACCGGTATTTTCAGCCATTCTCCAAGTTGTCTTTCATCTCCAAGAACGCAGACGCATGGTCTCCATGGAGGTCAGAAGATGCTGGGGAATGGCTAACTGTTCCAGAATGAGGTTATTTTAGCTGCTGACAGGATTGTGTACAAATGACAATGCAGTGTCACGCAGTAACTGTGCATTAAAGTGTTCAGAGTTCATTCAGAGCCTGCACCTCTCTGTCAATCGACATGGGAGCTCTGCAGATGCATGTAAACTATCGGGAATAAAACATCCAATGAAAAGTATGGAATTTTCACCCTATGCAGGTGATTGAGACATAATGAGTGTCCGTCCATACTCATCAAGATTCAACCTCTTATTCTCTCACAGCGCTACAGATTAAACACACAGTTACTGCACTCTCTCCTGATAGTACTATCATGCCAGGGTTCAGTCTCGTGAAACTCCTTTGCACTGTCTTGGTGACAAAGATCATTATTTATAAAGCAGAACAAATCTGTACACAATACACCAAATACTCCCTCCACAAAACACTACCATTGTGAAAGATATACTAACTCTGGTACTTCAATCATGTCGCATGAAGGGCCACATATCATCTACTTCCTGTGCCGTAAGAATTCTGTTTGTGACTTATGACCAAGGACATCCAGGTCCTTTTCAACAACAGCACTACCCAATCTCTCAACATTTAATAAATATAAATGTTGAATAATGATATTTGCTGTTCCCATCCGAATCATTTTTGTACCAAGTGAACCGCTATTGTTCAAAGAGTGATCCAGCTGATACCCAACAAGACTTCAGTCCAGAGAAAAGCACTACTCTTCTCGTATCTGCATTACCCAATTTTTAATCCATATGGCATATATTCACCCCTACCTACCCATGGACTCTAACATTCCCTACACACCTGCATTCACCCATATCAAACCTCTGCTGAAAACTCGAATACTCCACTCCCATTGGTTCTCAATTGTTGATGTCACAACGGACAATCTCGGCAAACCCCAGCAGGTTTATCAAAGATCATATCCCTTTCTTGAATCTCGGCCGACTCTACCAAATCAAGTAATTATTCTGCAAGTGTTAAGTAGTCACATTCTTATAACAGGCTACAATTGTCTTTTTTTTTCCTCACAGCTGACATCAAGCTATCCAGTATCGAGTTTTCTGGGTTTTTTTCACTCCGATCTCTTTTAAATATTTAGTTTCACCATAGCTGCTTTCCAGTCTGCAGGATCATTTTCAGAATCCAAGCAGCTTTGAAAAATAATCAATAATTCATTTACTAGCACGATTGTTACCTCCTCAATTCTCGTGCAAGTAGCTCATCAGATGCATCACCTTACAAATCTTCAGTTCAATGAGACTTTCAAAGACATGCTTTTTATTAATTCTAATTTCGTTTTGTTCACCTTTTACTCAAGCCATTCTGTTTCCTAGTTTGATTCTGTAACTTCCACTGTGGAGACAGAGCCAATATATTCCTCTCAGCGAGGTAGATGGATTATATCAGCGAGTGATACATCAGAGGACTGCACTCCGGAGATAATGGATATGCCACCCACCCCTGCGCTGGAAAGTTCCACAATCAATCCAGTTGACTTCATGGTGAGTGCCAGCACCGTCCTGACCCTGGTTTGAGGCTACAGGTTATACTGAAGAAGGGGACACAGCTCAGTGACCGCCTCATATATTAATCAAACTGGTTTCACACTTTATACTTGGAATGAGACCAGCTTAGACAAATGGTCCTGGAAATCCCCGGGAGGATAGTGCAGTGCCTACCTCCTCCTATTTACAGAACTTCACTTCTGTGTAGTCTCAGCTTCGTTTGTTTACCATGGACCCGGACACTCTGTAAATGTAGCGTCCAGAGTGCGGTCGCCAGACCCTCGGGTCTCCCTGAATGAACCCAGCAGCTAACAAAACAAACCCGGTAACACCAACCACAAACGCTCCGCTGATTTTCCAATGACAGGAGCAAGTCAAATCTCCACACCATGGTGCACACATTCAGTGTTGAAAATGCCTCTCTCTCCTCAGTTTCTCTTTCTTGCTGAGAAAGCGGTTGCATTTCTGCAAGTCCCACAGTAACAGTTCCTCTGTCGAAAGCAGTTGAGAATGGAACATTATGTTCTCTGTACATCAGCAACTATCAGGGCAGCACCAGTATTGCCGATGGAGTTGATCATCACAATCAGAGAAGGGAGTCAGTTGGAACATGACTCACTTCAAACAGGGAGATATTTAAATGTACGTGATATTCAGGAATTTGGGAAAAGGGACATGTGAGAATAACTTGCCATTTTATTTTCCTTTCAGTTCATCATCAGCAATGCCTTTGCTCGCTTTTACTTCCACTCTCTTTGTGGCCATTTCTGCATCCATTCAATTCAAACCTTGCTCCTACCTCTCCCTCCAACTCAACCATCCTGGAGAAATAATATTATCTCTCAGATGATTTCCATTGTGAAGCATGGTAACTGGACTCGAAACGTTATCTGTGTTTCTCCTCACAGAGCATGCCATACCTGTTGAGATTCTCCAACAGTTTCAGACGCTGGAGAATTTTATTTCAGATCTCCAGCATCCACAGTTCCTTGGTTTATTTTAAAGCTGTTGTTTCACGGGATGTCAGCATCAATGGCAAGTGCAGCATTTGTTGCCCATCAATAATTTCCCTTGACTGTGAGATAATTTGTCAAGACAATATGGACCCAACCATTTTGCTGTGGATCTGAAGACACTCTTAGTCCAGACTGGGCAATAATGTTAAGTTTCTTTACCAAAGGCTATCAGTGAAACATTAAAATAAACCAAGATGGTTTCTGTTTTCCATGAATGAAATTAGGTTTCATTCCAAATTTTGCCATTCGAATTTAAGCTCTGTTATCGGCTGTGTGAGGATTTTAAACACTGACTTTGGAGTCATAGCCTGTGCCTCTGAATTACCCGTCCAGTTACATTATCAATCTGATACATCTTCCTTATTCCATAGTCCATAGTCCCTATTCCTTATTCACTGCCAGAGAGTTTACATACCAACAAACAAAAGGATTTTAGGAAAAAGGGAAAGGAAGATTTACAGAAAAAAATTCACGTAAGATCACAGGTTTCAGAAAGCTGAAATGAAGATATTTCGACATTATCCTGCAACATGAGACAGTATTCCCAGGAATGATGGATGAAGGGGATGCTGGTGTCTTTTCAGATGTTAGAAAGTATTGGATGAGCATTTGTTCTGCAGCTTTGTAAGTGGGAGTGGGGTCAGCAAAGTCTTCGACTCATTGGGCTGAATCTAACAATAATTTGTCTCAGTGACATTTTCATTGAGTGTGACAGTGGGTTTGTCTGCACGCAGTTGAACTAGTTTCCTGGTGCTACCTTATCGAACTCACCATATTAACTAACCACCCCACCCCATGATATCCCCTTCATTCAATACCAGCACGATTCTTCTACCCATCATAGCTGGAGGTACTCACCATCGCCCAGATGCCCCCGATACTCCATGACCACGGGGATTAGTGCCATCTTTAAGAGGCCAATGGACACACAGTTGTACTTTTTCAGTTCGGAGCTACTGCGAGCAGGACAGAAAATGGGCAATTACACCATGATTCTTCAACAGGAGTACGGAGCTCCTGTTGGATAGGCGAGTCCAGAGAAGGACCATTCTATTCCTAGAGGAGGCTGCACCACCACGCCCAACGAGCGTGTTTTGAGCTCACCATCCAGCTCAGTGCAGTATCTGTGGTCTGAAGAAATGTCCAGCAATACAGGACAAGCATCAGTAACCTTCCCCGCTCTGTCAGGCTAAGGGTTACCGTATTCTCTATGCTCCCTCACACTCATTGTATATCTGTTATAGCACCGACCCCCGAACAAGGCTCATACTCCACCTCTCTCACTAATGCATGCAGCGCCTTCCCTCTCGCTCTCTTTCTCTCTCCCTGTTGCCTTTGCAATACCGCCACATGTTGGCAGAGTGCCAGATATGGAATACTCCAGATAATGTTCCAAATAATTCCCATTTTCAGGAAAACGTCGATGCCCCTGTAGGTAACATAGGATTCAAAGGAGTAGAGATGTACACTTCTCAAATCACATACAGTTCAAATCCATCATGAGGCCATTCAGCCCTGCAAGCGTGCTCTAGATGAACTTATGGTTTTCTCAGTTCCATGTTAGAGGACAATTTCTGTCAATCAAACCTCTGGGTTCCTGTCACTGAGCAGACCACACTCAGGCACTTTTACCCCAGTTTTCTTCAAGCGCCAGTTCGAGGGCATTTCAATGTGGACGGACACTCCAAATAATATATCCATCAGCTTTATACTTCTACGTAATGATAAGTACATTTATACAGAACAATCAATATATACTCTTATTTTATGGTCATTGATATCCAATCACATTTAGTAATTCTGGTTATTTCACTTGTCTCACCTTATTGTATTCCGGCAAAGACACCTTCCAAACACTTGTCTCGTTATAAAATACAATTTCCAGCAGAGAACATTTTTATCCTCAACCGTTATCATGACCTTTAACTGAATTATGCCCTTTTACCATGTTCTGAAAGTTTCTCTTGCTCTTTCTCTATGACTGTTTCTGTCTGTAACAGTTACACAGTCTCCCACTCAGTTGGCTGGACAGCAGGTTTGTGATGCAGAGGAAGGCCAACAGCGCAGGTTCAATTCCCCACAATGACAGAGGTTACCATGAAGGGGTGGTTCTCTCACCCTCACCCCATCATCCGAGGTGTAGTGACCCTCAGGGTAAACCACCACGTGTGCTCTCCCTCTAACGACAGAGCAGCCCATGGTTTTTGCCACTCTATTCTATCATGGTTGGCACATGAATCTTTTTTATCTATGTTATAATTCTGTTTTGCATTATATACCTGGATGTTCTGGACCAGCGTGGTTTTGTACCACAGTCAGCGTTTCCCGGCACTGCACATTCCTGCCCATTCCCGATAATCCTTGACTCCACTGTTATTTATGAATCTTCTGCCAGTGCCTCAGAAATATTCAATATCTCTGCATCCAATACTTTGTGGGGAAGAGAGTTACAAAGACTCACAACACTGAGAAAACAAACATAAAAGTCATCTGTGTGTGAGATATCTTTTTGTCTCCTTACCTGAAAAACAATATCATTTCATAGGAAGCAGTTCAGAGATGTTTCACTTCAAGTATTCCCGGGATGAAGGGCTTATATTATGGAGGCTTTAACAGTTTACTCTTGGAATGAGAGGCGGTCTGATTAAACCATACAAGACCTTGAGGAGAGTGAATTAGGAAGATACCCACTGGGAGTTTGTATAGTCCAAACTTGTTATCATTGTCATAGAACCTCTACAGTGTGGAAGCAGGACAGTCTGCCCATCGAGTCACACCAAGCAACCAAGCAACGTCGAACCCCATGTTACGCTGCATTTCCCATGACTAACCCCCCGAACCTATATATCCCTGGGTACTACGATAATCTAGCATGACCAATCCACTCTAAGCTGTACATCTTTGGACTGTTGGAGGGAACTGGGGCACTGGGAGGAAACCCACACAGACACAGAGAGAGTGTTCAAACTCCACATAGAGTTTCGTCCAAGGTTGGAATTGAACCCAGCTCCTTGGTGATGTAAGGAAAAAGCACTAACCACAAACCCATTATTTTCCTCCGTTAGTTCTATTAGTTACTTTCATGACTAAGGAAATAAGCCTGACTTGTTCCTATCACTGAATCTGACCCAGTCTGAGACCTTTATTATCTGCCATATCACAAACCTGGTTGCATTTAAAATTTGTTGTGAGCAGTGGGACTAGAAAATGAAACAGTAACAGTCTCCAACCTCAAGCAGAACAGGAATGAGAAGAAATTCACAAAGTGGAAATTTATTCACGTGGGAATTCTCCTTCCCAGAAGTTTAAGATGGCTGAACCTTTATATTATATCAAGGCTGGCTTGAACTGATTGTCCAAAGACAGGTGTATCAGGGATAATGTTGCATGGAGAGAAAGGTCCAGCTGGGACCACCATGAGATGAGCCAAGACCATATTCAGTGGTCGAGTAGTGTCAAAATGCCTAATGGCCATCTCGTGTCCCTCAGCCCTGTGTTCTGATGTTCCATTCAGCCCTTCAGACCTGCTAGACAGTGGCAGATCGAGGCCACTGCGATGGTAAGGTGCAGCTTTGGAAATGTACATGCAAAATCAAGGTTGGGTCAGGAAATGACTTCCACCCACAATCCCTCTTTACAGGCTTCCCCTTTCTGTAACTTCTGCTCCAGATACGGGTCATTTTACAGACCCAGATACGCGGTGAATGCAGCCCCCTACCCTACCCAGGGTTAACTCAAACAAGTCCTCTGCTTTCCCTAGATATAACATTGTACAACATGACGTTCCAAAAGTATAAGAACGTAAGAAATGGGAACAGGAGTAGGCCATTCGGCCCCTCAAACCTGCACTGTTATTCAAGAAGAAAATACTGATCTGCTCCACGGTTCAACTCCACCTTCTTGCTAACCCCTTGTATCCCTCAACTCGTCAAAACCCATCCACCCCTTCGGTAAATACATTCCGTGACCCAGCCCCCATAATTCTCTGTGTTTGGGACTTCCTGACATTCAGTACTTTCGGAGAGGAGACATTTATTTACACCCCAGTTTGAAATCGATATCCCTTATTCTATTTCCCCGAGTTGGATACTCTGCCCAGGTGTGAAGCCACATTCTCAGCATCTACTTCGTCAAACCTCCTCTGTATCTTGTACGTTTCAGTAACATCACCTTCATTCATTTCAACCACAATGTATATTCGCCTCACCATTTTAGATGCACTCAACAATTCAACCCTTCAACCCCAGGAAACCGTCTAATGAACCAACCTAGTTACTTGCTGCATCAGCATGCTGACGTTATGTTTCATACACAGGAACATGCCAATTCTTTTGTACAGCTCTTTAGTTTGGGAATCATCCTCATTAAGTTAAAAACCTGCGTTTTGGCTCTCAGTGTCATCCTCAAACTCGGATGTATGGTGCACTGAGTTCACGCCATCAGACAATCAGCGTAAATAGCT
Organism: Chiloscyllium punctatum; assembly: GCF_047496795.1. Classification (NCBI taxonomy): domain Eukaryota; kingdom Metazoa; phylum Chordata; class Chondrichthyes; order Orectolobiformes; family Hemiscylliidae; genus Chiloscyllium; species Chiloscyllium punctatum. Next base: position 124,037,479 of record NC_092744.1, on the reverse strand, counting down.
GGAGTTATCGGAAGATATTTGTGGTACTCCAGTAGGTACATCTTTATCATAAAGATTGATGAATCCTGACCCTCCGATTTCTATGTGTTCACCAATCGTCATTCTATGGTAATACATTATCCGTCATTCTAAGACCCTCTGTTTTGTGTAAGAACCTTTATTTTGTAATATCTTCTGGAAAATCTGTGGAAAGCCTCATGTCTACCAATTCCCCTTTCTCAAGTCCGATTGTGACATTCTCAGGAATCTCCAAAAATCTTTGTATGGTTTTACAGGGAAAAATACAGCTTCCCTTTCACAAAACCCTACAGACTGCGTGAATTTTTCTAATGCCCTTCAATTCCTTTCTTAATAACAGACTCCATCAGATTCTCAACATTAATGGTTAAGCTAATTAGTTCCTGCTTTCTGTCTCGCTCCATTCTGGAAGACAGGCGCCACATTGCAGGTTCTCCAGTTTCGCTGAAACATTCTGCTAATCCAGAGAGTAATGAAATATTTCACACAGAGCCACCAGTCACTCTGCAACCACATCTTTTAATCCAACTATGAATTACTGCTGACCTGTCTACCCTTAGTCTTACATGTTTGTTAAAATTCTTGTTTCTTTTCATAAAAACAGCTCATGAACTTATCTCCTAGTACCATTTTGATTACGTCATTGAAATACTTACAGTACCTTCCCTGTGAGGAATGGTGTCAGATACTGGTGAAAAATATCTGCCTATTCCCTCTAGCCAATTCCCCAATCACACCCTCCAAATGTCCTCAATGTACTTTCCTGACTTCATTTCTACCTAAGGTCACACACTCATCTTGAACTTTTTTATATGCACCGAAAAACTCGAGATGCTTGTTTTTATATTTCTTGACAATTTGCTTACATCATATCTTTCATTCGTTTTCCCTCGCTTTCTAGATTCATACAGTCATATAGCGCATAAACAGACCCTTTGATCCAATTTGCCCATACCGGCCAGGTTTTCCAAACTAAATTAGTCGCATCTGCTTGCATTTGGTCCATATGCCGCAAAACATTCCCATTCTTACGTTTGTTCAAATGTCTTTGAAATGTTGTAACTGTGCATGCATCGACCACTCTCCGCCTGGCAGCTGATTCGATACACGCATCCACCCTCTCCGTGAAAAGGTTGCCCCTTTGACCCTTTTATATCTTCCACCTTTTCACCTTAAAGCTATGTCCTCTATGTTCAACTCCTCTACCCTGTGGAAAAGCCCTTGGCTATTCACCTTATCCATGCCTTTCATGATTTCATACACTTCTGTAATGTCACCCCTCAACCTCCTACAGTCCATCTGTTACTAGCTTCAAGAACAAGCATTTAAAGATAAACACTGCAAATTTGACACAGTATTAAAAACGACAGGTAAACAACACGCAGCCCAAACATAATACATTGATTTGTTTTTCTCCATGTTACAATATTAAGGCAGCATGAAACTCTTACTGCTGCCAATAAGAATGTAAACACCTGAAATTGTTTGCCTGAAGGGGTGATGATCTCGCCAGTGAAAACGTATTTGTTGTCATGCCTGTGTAATACCACATGGTCCACATTCTCCCTCCTGGTCTCCCTGTGCCCTTGTGCAGCTGTGTCTTCTTTATCTTGCTAACAATAGAGAGAACCACTTTCGCCTACTCACACCTTAATTTAAGTCCAATTTACATAATTTTCTAGTTCACCACAGCTAAATTTCCATTCACCTTTTGCCACACTGTCTTTTCCCTGTCATCCATCCCCCACCTCTGTCAATGGATTAAAAAGCCCAGTTTCAAATCCTTTTCAGTTGTGAAGAAGAGTCACATTGGACTTGAAACGTTAACTCTGTTTCTCTGTCTCTGCGGATGTTTTCACACATGTTGAGTTTCTTCAGAAATGAATAGGCACAACACAAATTTTCAATTAAACAAATAACAATGGATACTGGAAATAAAAAGGCCGACGTTGGTTGAGAAAATGGGAGCTTTGTAAAAGGGTGACTGGACCCGAAAGATTAACTCTGCTTTCACTCCACAGGATGCTGCCAGACCTGCTTAGCTCTTCAGCAATTTCTGTTTTGAACAAGTTCCAAAGCCATGGGTCAAAGCTGCTCAAACGTCTTGTCCAGCATGGAGCGTCTTACAACAGGAAGTGAACTATAATGCATGGTGCACAAATGCATTGGTTGTGAAACTGCATTTGGCTTGCATCACTGACACTTCTGAGCTCTTAATCATTGTCAGGGAGAAAACAGAGGGAATCACATTCACACCAAACACAGAAGATGGTTGTACATGAAAGGAAAAGATTCAGATGCATATGTTAAAGGTTTGAGTATTGTAACAAAGTGGAGGTGTAACGCTAGGGAAAACACATCAGCAGGATGAGAATATGAAAATGTGACCACATCAGAAACCAGGTTAGGTCACTGTGTACGGAGCTGATAGGTGAATGGGTCTCTGAGTGAAGTGGGGGGCAGTCAGTAGAATTGAATTGAAGATTTTGTAGCTCAAACTGGGTTAAGATGTGATGCTGTAGACCACAGCAGAAGTACAAGCAGAACCGTATTCAACCATAATCTGTCATTTTTCCCCCAAATAGTCCGTCAGTCTACCATTGTCATCACGCTGATCCATGTTTCAGTGAAGAATGTGAGTGAACATTGTACAGTCAGAACCATGTGTATCTAAACCTGCTGACAACGCACTTGACTGCTTACATTCCAAGCAGCAGGACTAACATCGGATGGAGAGGGGGAAATTATCTCGAGACTAACAGGTCAGATCTAAGCTCTGCAGTTCTGCCCCATCCAAGCATAAATGTCGATGGACGTTAAAGAACTCATTGGTGGAGAGGTCTCCATAAATATCCCCATTCTAAGTAAGGAAACAGCACTGTACACCAGTGTAAAGGACAAGTTTGTGATATCTGTGCCAACCTCAGCCAGAAGTGTCGAGTCGATGATCTGACTCACCCTCGCCATGATGCCCACAGAATCACAGATGCAAGTTTTTAATCAACTCTATTCGCCGCACGTGACAAGAAGAAACAGCGAAACACAGTAAATATGCCAAAGGCATTGAGCCCTGACACCATTCATGCAATAGGACTGAAGGTTTATGTTGCTTATGAAGCCGTGTCCTTTGGGGAAGCTGTTTCATTCCAGCTCCAACTCTGACATCTCCCTGGCAATATGGAAAATTAGTCAACTATATCTAGTCCTCTAAGAGGAGAATATTTGCACTCTTACCAATTCCCACGTCCTCGTTTCCATCACGATAGTCACATTGGTGGGAGTTCTTGTTGACAGAGCTGTCAAGCAGCACCTGCTCAGTTTGGTTTCCGATGGGTCCCCATGTGGAAATGGTGCTATTGTGGAAATGTCACTGGATTATTAATCCAGACCAGGTTACTGGTCTAGCCACTCGTGGAAGTTAAAAAACAATTAATAAAATATCGAGAAATGAAACCTGGTGTCAGTAGCAGTGACCCGGAATCCAATGTCGATTATAAACATCAATCTCCTTCCCCTGTGTACTTTCAGGGAGTGTGTCTCCTGTGCTTTCCTTGTCTGGCATAAAAGTGACTCCAGACACACAGACATGTGATAAAATTCTTCAACGGTCTCTGAAATGATCAAGCAAGACACTCAGTTGTATCAAACTGTTCCGAGATCGTAAAGGATAAACGCAGACAGAACACCCAGCATCAAGCTTGGTTTCAGAAAAGGAAATGGAAAACACAGTGCTGTCTACTGGACAGATGCTGCCTTCTTAATGTTTGAAAGCTTGTGACAACAGTTACAGAGCTTTTCCACAGACTGTACAGAAACATCTGGAAAGGTGAATTCCATTTGATGCATTGAACCTTCCCCATTCTCGGTCATGGAGAAATCTTCTCAATGCAGTTTTCCCCACACAATGTTCATATCCCTTAGTATGTTTAAACATTGGTCCATCAATTTTGCTCCTCCATTCAATATACAAGGAGTTCTCTGAAAACGCATGTTTATTAGACATGATTTGGCTGCAATGCGTTTTGTGAATTGCACACCTTTCCTTTGAAAGCGAGCTCCCGTTTACTGTGACACGATTCCATCCCCAGCACTAGCTGAACAGCAAAACCCAGCCGCAGGATCCTCTGTCGGCAAAATACACCCTCAGTGTGTTCAGCTACAGCAGGAATGTAATCCGATCTGCAAGCCTTGATCCTTAATCTGAAACTGAAAATTGTAGTCAACACATAGAAGGAATTTTATTTCAAACCAGTGCGAGAATCTTGAGGAGAACTGGAATTCCGTGCCAGAATCACGTGGTCAGTCCGCTTGCGTGCTTTCTGGTCAAGAGCTTGGTGAAAGGTATAGGGTTGTAGTCAGTGACTATAGTGCGAAAGTGTTACATTTAATGCACTCTTTCATTACAATGCATGATTTAACGATTTACTTAGACTGTACTAGTGTATGCGTTATACTAACTCTTTTGTTTGGTTTTTACTCATATCTGGGGGGTTCGCCCTTTACACTCTTTTTCCTATAGGCCTTATTATTAATATTGCACGATTTTCTACAACACAGTGTTGCACAGGATCACAAACACCGCGTTATTGGAAAACAACCTGTATTGGTATTTTATCCTCTATCTTCACTCCATATTCTTGCTCTCTCCCTATCCCTTTAGAGTTGAGAAAGCCTTATTAATATTCAGTGCTTTGGCTTCCACAGCTTGGTGTGGGAGAGAATTCCCCAGGTTCATCAGTCTCTGAGTGCAGACATTTAATCCCATCTCAATGCAGAGTGAGAGTTTTAGACGTCCTGATCAGGGCAATTATCATCTCCGCTTCCAATCTGTCTCACCCTGTCAGAATTTTAAATATTTAACGGTGATTGCCACTCATTTCCTAAACCCCATGGAATACAGACCTAGTCGCCCCAAACTCTGCTTCCACAACAAGCCTATCATCCCAAGGATCAGTCTGGTCATATTTCGCTGCACTCCTTCCATGTCAGGTTAGTCCTTTATTAGGTAAGGAGACCAAAACTGCACACAATACTGCACAATGTTCGATATGGGGTCTCACCAAGGCTCTGTACAACTGCAGTAAGATGTACTCAAATCCCCCTATAATGAAGGTGAATACAGCATTTACCTTCCTAACTGCTTTCTGTGCCTGCAATATTGCTTTCAGTGACTGGTGTACAGGGAGATCCCAGATCCTTTGCAAAGTTACAGCTACCCATTTGGTGGGTCTATGGACACTGGTCAGCCTTCCAATGCCATTGCCAGTTTTGACTTATGGCTTCAGAACTCACTGCCCTGCATGGACCTCAGAGGTCTGCTCGAAAGGAAACAAGAAAAGGGAGCATACGTCCTTTTATAGATCAACAATTTTCAGCCAATCCGTTTTGAAACGATCGGCTGCCAGTCTACTGTCCCCACCAAAATGTACAAAGTCACATCTACCCACGTTGACCTTCCACAGCCATACACTCACAGGAGCATAGACACTGTACCATCAGAAATACAGCACAGTTTACATTAGCCCCACTTCCCGACACGAGGTACACAGTCGGGAATGTTATGGCACTTCAAATGATCGTCCATAGACATTTTAACAGTTGTGTGGTTACCTTGACAACTCCTCCCTCAGGAAGTGCTTTCCAGACCCCACACCCCCGGGTTAAAAAAAAATCCTCAGGTCCTCACTAAAATTCAATCCCTTCACTTTAAAAGTGCGCTGTCCTGTTCAAGACCCTCTGACTAAAAGGAACAGCTGTTGTCTATCCACCCTCTTCATGCACCTCGTAATCTCATCCTTCTGAATCACATCCCCCTGAACCTTCACTCCTTCAAGGTAAACAACCTGAGCTTATCTAGCCTCATTTAATAGCTGATATGCTCCTTCCCAGGGAACGTCCTGGTGAATCTTCCCTGTTCCCCCGCCAGTGCAATCAAATCCTTACTGAATTTTGTCGCTACTGGAACTACACACAGTACTCAAACCTGGCCTAGCTCTTATAATCTATGCCTCGATGAACAAAGGCTATGTTTATGGTCACTATGCTTTGGCAACTTGTGTATTAACCTGTCCAGTCACATTCATTGATGTGTTGAGAAGCACCCTCTGAGCTTCCTAGTGTTGTGCCATTCATTGAGACCTTCCCTGTCTGGTTCATGCTGCTAAAGTGTATCACCTCATATTGACCAGGGTTACATTCCATCTGCAAGTGATCTACCCTTCTGACCATTCCTTCGAGATCTTCCTGCAATAAATGGCCTTCCTCCTCACTGCCAACTATCCGGCCAATATTTCTGTAAAACACAAACTTGCTTATCACACTCCTCACCACCCGCCTCCAGATTCACATCTACTTTATTTATGAATATCCCATATAATAAGGTTAAAAATCACGCAACGTATCAGCTTATAATCTAACAGGTTTATTCGGAGGCGCTAGATTTCGAAGCGCTGCTTCTACATCAGGTGATAGTGCGCTTTGAAAGTTCGTGCCTCCGAATAAACCTGCTGGACTATAACCTTTTGTAGTGTGATTTTTAACTTTGTCCACACCAGTCCAACACCAGCACCTCCGAATTACGAATAAAAAGGGACACAGCATTGAACCCTGTGGTATTTAAAGCAGACATTCTGGGAGCTAAGATGGAAGCTAGTAGTTGAATACGTAGCTACAGGGATGGTGCAGGAGGGAGGACTTTGGATTCGTGGATAACTGGGACTCTTTCTGGGTAGGTGGGACCACTACAAGCAGGATGATCTTCATCTGAACAAGAATGGTACCAATATCGTGGAGGTGGGGGGGGGGGGGGGTGGGAGGAATCTTGCCCAATAGCCTTAGCTATTGTTCAGATGAAGACCATCCTGCTTGTCGAGGTCCCACCTACCCCAGAATAAGCCCCAATTATCCAAGAATCCAATGCCCTCCCTCCTTCACCACCCCTGTAGCTACGTGTTCAACTCCTCTCTCTCCCTATTCCTCGCCTCACTAGCACGTGGCACAGGCAACAAACTAGCTCTAAGCTTCCATTCTAGCTCCCTGACCTTCTGCCTTAAACCCCCATCTTTCTTCCTACCTATGTCGTTGATGCCTTTGTGGACCACGACTTGGGGCTACTCCCCCTCCCCCTTAAGGATCCCAGAAACACGATCAGAAACATCACGAACCCTGGCACCTGGGAGGCAACACACCAACCGTGAGTCTCTCTCATCCCCACAGAACCTCCTATCTGTTGCCCTAACTATGGACTTATGCTCTGCTCTTCTCCCCCATTCGCTTCTAAATAGCAGGGAAAGACTCTGTGCCAGAGCCCTGTGCCCCATTGCTTTTTCCTGGTAATTCGTTCCCCAAACAGTATCTAAAACGCTATACTTATTATTGAGGGGAATGGCTATAGGGGATCCCTTCACTGCCTGCCGGTTCCCTTTCCGTCCCCTGACTGTAACCAATCTTTTTTTTCTTGTACCTGAGGCGTTACTATCTCCCTGCAACTTCTCTGAATAAGCCCCTCTGTCTCCTGAATTATCTGAAGTTCATCCAGCTCTAGCTCCATTTCCCTAACGCGGTTTTCGAGGAGCTGGAGTTGGGTGCACTTCCCGCAGATGTAGTCAGTAGGGACACTCGTCGTGACCCTTGCTTCCCACATTTTTCATGAGGAACTTTCAACTTCCCTAACCTCTATTACCACTGTTCTAAATTCCTAAAGAGATTGTTAAAAAATACGGAATAAAAATTAAACACGTTACCTTACCAACCTGGTGCACAGAACATTCTTTTTTGGTTAGAGAAGGAGGAGGGGTGGGAGACACTACCCGAGTAGTGGTTCTAATAATGTTACCACGCAAATACCATCTGAACAAGAAGGGTACCAACATCCTGGGGGGGGGTGGGGGGGTGGGGGGGACCTGCTAAGGCTATTGGGGTGGGTTTAAACCTAATTCAGCATGGGAATGGAAATCAAAATTATAGTTCGAGTATAGAAAAGGTTGAGCGTAGGGAGACCGAAATCAAGTTTCAGGGATGCAAGATGGCACCGGCAAGCAAGAGGTTGGTTTGAAGTGTGTCTACTTCAAAACCAGGAGCATCCGGAATAAGGTGGGTGAACTTGCAGCATGGGTTGGTCAACCTTGGACTTCAATGTTGTGGCTATTTCAGAGACATGCTTAGAGCAGGGACAGGAATGGTTTTTGCAGGTTCCAGGATTTAGATGTTCCAGTCAGAACAGAGAAGATGGAAAAGCCGGGGAGGTGTGGCATTGTTGGTCAAGGACAGTATTATAGTTGTCGAAAGGGTGTTTGAGGACTCGTCAACTGAGGTAGTATGAGCTGAGGTGAGAAAGGGGAAAGGAGAGGTCACCCTGCTGGGAGCTTTCTACAGGCCTCCGAATAGTTCCAGAGATGTAGAGGAAAGGATCGCAAAAATGATTCTCAAAAGGAGTGAGAAACAGGGTAGTTGTCATGGGGGTCTTCAACTTTCCAAATTGTGACTGAGAACACTATTGTACGAGTACTATAGATGAGTCAGGTTTTGTCCAGGAGGGCTTCCTGACACAATAAAACAATATGTAGACAGGCCTACAAGGAACGAAGCCACATTAGATTTGGTACGGTTAATGAGACTTGGTGTTACACTTTGAAGTAGGTGAGCACTTTGGTGATAGCGATCACAATTCCGTTATCTTTACTTTAGTGATAGAAAGGGATGGGTGTATATCACTGGGCAACAGTTACAGCTGGGGAAAGGCAATTACGAGACCATTAGGCAAGTTTTAGGAATCATAGGATGGGGAAGGAAACCGCAGGGGATGGGCATATTAGAACTGTGAGCTTATTCAAGGAAAAGCTCCTGTGTATTCGAGATAAGTATGTACCTGTCAGGCAGGGAGGAAGCTGGAGAGTGCGGGAGCTGTGGTTTACGAAGGAAGTGGAATCTCTGGTCAACAGGAAGAAGAAGGCTTATGTCAGGATGAGATGTGAAGGCTCAGTTAGGTCACTTGAGGGTTAAAAGATAGCCATGAACGGCCTAAAAAGAGAGCTCAGAAGAGCCAGGCGGAAACATGAGAAATTATTGGCGGATAGGATCAGGGTAAACCCTTATGCTTTCTATAGGTATTTAAGGAATAAAACAATGACGAGCATAGCATTAGGCCAATCGAGGATAGTAGTGGAAATTTGTGTGTGGAGTTAGAGGAGATAGGGCAAGCATTAAATGAATATTTTTCGAAAGGAATCACTCTAGAAAAAGACAATGTTGCCGAGGAGAATACTGAGATACAGGCTACTAGACTAGGTGGGAATGAGGTTCACAAGGAAGAGGTATTAGAAATCCTGCAGAGTGTGAAAATAGATAAGTCCGCTGGGCGGGGTGGGATTTATCCTAGGATCCTCTGGGAAGGCAGGGCGGAGATTTCTGAGCGTTTGGCATTGATCTTTAAATCATCATTGTCAACAGTAATAGTGCCAGAAGACTGGATGATAGCAAATGTGGTCCCTCTGTTCAAGAAGCGGAGTAGAGACTGCCCTGGTAATTATAGACAGTGAGCCTTACTTCAGTTGTTGGTAAAGTGTTGGAAAAGGTTATAACAGACATGATTTATAATCATCTAGAAAAAAAATAATTTGATTAGGGATAGTCAGTACGGTTTTGTGAAGGGTAGGTCGTGCCTCACAAACCTTATTGAGTTCTTTGAGTAGGTGACCAAACAGGTAGATGAGAATAAACCGGTTGATGTCGTGTATATGGATTTCAGCAGGGCGTTCGATAAAGTTCCCCACAGTCGGCTATTGTACAAAATGCGGAGGAATGGGATTGTGGGAGATCTAGCAATTTGGATCAGTAATTGGCTTGCTGAAAGAAGACGGAGGGTGGTGATTGATGGAAAATGTTCATCCTGGAGTCCAGTTACCAGTCGTGTAACATAAGTGTCGTTGTTGGGTCCACTGCTATTCGTCACTTTTTATAAACGAACTGGATGTGGGCGTAGAAGGTTGGATAGTAAATTTGCAGATGAATCTAAGGTCGGTGGAGTTGTGGATGGTGATGAAAGATGCTGTAGGTTACAGAGAGAGAGACATAGATAAGCTGCAGAGCTGGCTGAGAGGTGGCAAATGGAGTTTAATGCGGACAAGTGTGAAGTGATTCATTTTGGTCGGAGTACCCGGAATGCAAAGCACTGGGCTAATGGTAAGATTCTTGGTAGTGTAGATGAGCAGAGAGATCTCGTGTCCATGTAACACAGATCCTTGAATGTTGCCACCCAAGTTGACAGGTTTGTTAAGAAGGCATACAGCGTTTTAGCTTTTATCAATAGAGGGATCCAGTTCCGGAATGATCAGGTTAAGCTGCAAATGTACAAAACGCTGGTGTGGCCGCAATTGTGTACAGTTCTGGTCACGGCACTAGAAGAAGGATGTGGAGCTTTGCAAAGGGTGCAGAGGAGATTTACTGCGATGTTTCCTGGTATGGAGGGAAGGTCTTTTGAGGAAAGGCTGAGGGATTTGAGGCTGTTTTCGTTGGAGAGAAGAAGGTCGAGAGGTGACTTAATAGAGACATATACGATAATCGGAGGGTTAGATAGTGTGGACAGGGACAGCCTTTTTCCAAGTATGGTGACGTCATGAAGGAAGGACACTAACACAGGTTGGAAAGAACCGGAACGATTCATGTGAAGAATCTGAAACAACCACATCCCACCAACCACGGAAGGAGCAATGTTCAGTGAAGGGCAATTCTCACTTTAAACCCACTGCCAGTTCCAACGTCAGTTCTCTCACACCCAAAACAACATTGCACAGAGATGCAGGCAGAGAAATACACACAAATATTTGTAAAAACACCAATATATTAACACACGCAATACATGCAGGGAGACAGGCATACACACAGAAACACACAGAGATATATACAGTCACACATAAATAGACACAAACACAGATAGAAACACCGAAGCTGATATACAGACAGACGTAGACATGAAAATACACAGATAATAAGATCATGGACGGACACATGCACACACATACACACACACACGTGTCATTAAGACACAAAGAGATAAGTTTTTGATTTATAAGGAAATCATGAATTCTCAGGAGAAGGCAGGCGAATGATATTGAGGAACATATAAGAAATTATTGAATGGCAGATCAGACTCGATAGGCCCAATGGCCAAATTCTGTTCCTTTTTTAATGCTTGTATGGTGTTATGCTATCAGGCATTCTCTTTCTGAGACCGCAACAGAGGCTTGGTTTGATACGTATTTGATTGGAAAAGTCAGTGGGACACATTTGGAGGGCTGAGTACTTTATGTCTATTCCTAATTATTGTATCCTTATGTCTGAAAAGAGGTTGATGTGAGGTTAACACAGTATTAAAATGACGGGTCCTGCAATGAAATAACGTTGTCCTTTAACTTCAGTGTTGTACTATCTTTGGTTTTCTTATCCTCAGGGAGCAGTGAAGACTCGGTTATTGAAGATATTCAAGGCTTAGCTTGACTGATCTTTGCTGGACAGGAGAGTTAATGTTTACTGGGAACAGACAGGAGACGGATGGTCCAACACAGTCGGATCAGCCAGAAGCATTCTGAATGATGCCGCCGAATGGCCAACTGCTGCCCCTATTCCATGAATTGTTCTCTGAAACCACTCTCCAGGCTGTTCCAGCGATATGCTCTTGTCCCTATCCCATGTGTTGTTCCCTCAATCCACTCTCGATGCTGTTACAGTGTAGGTGATCCCCCATTCAGTCAGACAGGATCGTTACAATGAGACGAGAGGAGACCATTCTGCCCCTCGAAGAAATTACACAGGAATATAGAATGAAGTAATTCAACTCGTTGAGTACATTACACAGCCCAGGAGAAGGTCATTCAACCCGCCTGAACTGCTACACAGGAACAGACAAACTGTCACTTACAGGAAACAGAGAGAAGAGATAAAGGTTCATTTTCAGGCTGTAAAGCTGTAACTGGTGGAGTGTCTCAGAGATCACTATGGAGTCATCAATGATCAATAATCTGCATTAAAGATCTGGAGGAAGGGGAGGGAATGGCTTGAAGCTCAATTAGCTCGTACATTCAGTGTGTCATCAAATGGAGGTAGTGAGTCTGCAATGTGATACAGACAGGGAAGTTCAGTGAGCAAACCTTCAGCAGAAATAACATAACGTGAGTTGACTATTTTGGCAGGAAGGATAAAACATTTGTAAACAATATAAATGGAGAGAGATTGCAGAACTCTGTGATATAGGCGGTTTCCATGTTTCTGGGACATGAATCATATGAAGTCAGTCTGCAGATACAGCAAGTGATTTGGAAGGTAAATGGAATTATGCTATTTCTGGCAAATGGTATCAGGTTTAGTGAGGAATGTTTTACTACATCTGTACAGGGCATAGTTGAGACCACACCTGACGCACTGTGTGCAGTTTTGATCCCCAAAATTTAAAACAGGGTGTAGTTCTTTGAGAAGATTTTCATAGACGTTTCCCTTCATTCATTCCTGGATTGAAGGCCTTTTGTTATAGGGGATTATCGGTTTAGATATTAGATGAGAAATCTTTTTGAACCGTACATGATTCTCTGAAAAGTGTTTCAGGATGCATGTTTTCTAAAGTTAAGGAGACTAAAGGTAGAGAATAAATTTTAAGAATAAGATGTACTGATATTAACACATATTATAAAAGATATCGAACAATATTTACAAATTAGCAGACGCATAAAAAATGTCATCAGATGATAAAGCGGGGATTTTTTTTTTGCTCATGAAAGGCACTGTGTACAACAACAGATATGACGCCCCAGCATATAGTCCATTATCATTCATTCCAGAGAATGTTCATGGAGAGTGCACATGGCCCAGTTTAGTGTTCCGTTGACATTATTGTATGTTCAAACACAAAGGGGGAGACAGATTTTCCCTGCCTGAGAAGGAGTACCCTCTCTCTTACTTTATTCAGACCGAGAGCAAAATGGGGGCCCAACAACTCCCTGAGTTATCGTTACCACATGAGAAGGATTCCTGATTAGTATTCATTGGGATCTCTCCACTGCCTGAAGCAAAGGGGATTACCTGAAGCAAATCCAATTGTTCCAGAAAGAAATCACATTACCAGCTGCTTGTCTGAGCAGAGTAACTTGAAACGCAGAATACCATGTGAGGCACTCCATCATTTTCATATTTGTTATGAGTTCAACTTTCTGTATCCCACGTTTTCCAGAAAATGACCCAGTCTGAGGCCTATACTATTGCTCATATCAAGAAGAGGGACAGCCCATTTAATCCTCCTATCTGTTTCACAGGAAGAGGAGGGGTCTGCTCAGTACATCAAGCTGTTAAACAGGAATAGGCAGAGCCCTATCAGACCCTTGAACCTGTTCTATGGGACCAGGAGGAGTCCATTCAGCCCCATCAATAAAGCCAGCACCAGACGTGCCGATGGAGATGAACATCATTCTCGAGGTGAGACTAAGAAAGAATGCACTTGAAATAAGGAATGGTCACTACCTGAATGGAAATAAGCTGAAGGAATAATGGAAACAGGCAGAAGAAGTGAGCTTTCTTTACTTTTGTTCTTCTCTCACAGGATGTATGCAGCCCTGATCAGGGCAGCATGTTATGCTGATCTTGAACTGAGTGGATGGTTCAGTTGGTCAACGGGATAGTAAAGAGTAAAACACGTTGTTGTGGGTTTGCAGTTACACAGAGACCCTACCAGGAAAGGTTGATCCATTGCCTTCTCTGAAGCAAGCAGGTGGGCTTTTTAACACTAATGATCATGGTTTAATTTCAATGCCATCAATTTCCTTCATGAGATACCAACATAGTGGCTCTAGGTTATGAGTCAATGACATGAGTACCATGTGCTGTCTCCCTATCTGACAGATTCTGTGCAGAGAACAAGTTAAACTTGTCAAGTGCAATTATTTTGTAATGGACACGTGGTTAGAAGGGACTTGAAACAGGTGAATCCGGATTTAACAAATACATAATTGATGGTTTTCATAGAACTTGCACTGAGGCTGCAGAAGAGACTGGGGTGTCATAACGTTTGTATTGGACAGGAATAGTGAGTGGAGAAGAGATGGAAATGTGGATCTGTGCAGGGCTGGAAATTATGACGTTTTAGAACAGTCTGGTTCGTCCTTGCATATTGGTGAGTAATTTGTAAATAGCAATTTGTTATTTATAAATAATAAGGAAAGATATATTTGATTGGAACTGAAAACGTTGACTTCCATCTTTCCAAATGTTAAATAATATGTGCAGCAATTCAATTTAACCTGGTTTAACCGAAAGATACAATCACTTACCAGGAACACCAACTTTCGCTAGGATGGGATAATACCCAGCTTGAATAACCAGCGGTACATCATAAATCTGCAATTCTAATGATATCCAAGGCTGGGAAAGCCAGTAAAGACCCTCGGATGAACTCCTGACAATTGTTGGACCATTTCAGTTTTAATGTTGTCAGATTCTGATCTCTCATCCCCCCTTTCTCTGGAGCTGCTGATCCCTGTTAGTCCAGTCGGTGATGTTCCAGCCCATACTATAGAATAACACATTGAATCGAGTCCCTAATTAATAGAAAAGACAAACCCTACTGAGACACATTTAGAATCCACAGAGACTGACATAAATAACATTCGCTGAACAAATAGCTCCTGCCACACATTTCAATTCAATACTATCTTATTAAAATTCAAAACCTTAATTAAAATGTACACATTCTGGATGGGATATGTGAGGGTGACTGAGGGAACAAATGTTAGGGCTGGTAGGTCAATTGCCTTCGATAGGAGAATAATACCAGAGGTTTATCGGACAATCAACATGCTTCACTGTTTACAAATGGGAACATGCATCCTGTAATTGCTGCTCAGAAATTACAATATCAGTAAGATATTGAGAGAACTTTTATAGTAAATGATTTGAAAAGAAAATGTGTCTAAGCTAATGTGAGGTTTTTACAGGCAGACAGCATGGATATGTTAACAGAGAATTGTACCTAAGAAACAATAGATACTGCAGATGCTGGAGAATTCAGTGTGGACAAATCATGGCGGTAGAAAAGGCGCAGCAGGTCAGGCAGCATCCGAGGAACAAGAGAGTCAAAGTTTCAGGTTCAACACCTCTTCAGGACTGTCAAGAGAAAGGGACTGAGAGTAAATGGGTTGTGGGGATGAGGTTGGGCGAAAGGTAGGCAATACGTTAACGAAGGAGGAGGGTGATAGTGATAGGTCAGTGGGGTGCGTGGAGCAGATAGGTATGAAGGAAGATGGACAGTTCGATTTCCTTGAGAGGGCGGATCTGAGTCGGAGGGCTGGATCTGGAATTTGGGTGATGGACGGGAGATTTGTAAATCAGTGAATCCAATGTTCATGCAGCGTGCTTGTAGGCTACTGAGGCAGAATATGAGATGTTCCTGGCAACATCCTGATAAATCTCTTCTGAACTATCTCCAGCTTAATAAACTCCTTCCTATAACAGAACTGCACACATTACTACAGAGAAGGCTTAGTCAATGTCCTGAACAATCGCAGAATGCCTTCCTAACTTGTAACCTAAAAGGTCTGAGCAATGAAACCACCTTAAACACCCTGTCCATATTTCCCGCAAATTTCAAAGAATTGGGCCTGCTCCTGCGGATCCCTCTACTTTACAACACTACCAATGCACTACGATTATTTGTATAAGCCCTCCCCTTGTTAATTTTACCAAAATGTCATACCTCTCATTTCTCCAAGTTAAACTCAATCTACCACACCTCAGCCCAGTGAGTGATATTACTACCCTCACCCTCCTCCTTCAGGTTTAAAAGACCCTCACCTCTCTAGAAGGCCTACAAACACAACCTTGAGTTTCCCAAAGACCTAGAGCTTGGTTTACCTACGCAGGCAGAGGGAGGAGTGGGTAAGGAGAGACTGCAATGAAAACAGTTGCCTTGTACCAATGAATGATTTTAGGAAGAAGGAAGCCACGTCTTAGAATTTGGGAATATTGACCGGTATTTTTTGGCCAGAAATTGTGCCATTTCCTCATCTCTGCTGTTCAGTTTTGATATCATTTCGAGATCCTTCATAGGGCAGAGTGTGTCTGCAGGATCTCTTTCTGGAATATTGCTGATTACAGATAATAGCGATTTAAGCTGGAAATCATAGCCAAGCATTTATAAATATTCATAGTTTATCTCGATGCAGAGTACATAAACTCAACATCCTACAGTTGAAGCCAACACCTTTCATTTGTTTTACAGTGAGAACTGTTGCCTGTGTCTTTTAGTCATGTTAATCAGAATTTAATAAATGCATACATAGCTGAAACCTGACACTTAAAATATGATCTGGATTCAAGTCCTGCCTATTGTGGAAGTGTGTCGCAGCATGTCAGAAGAGGCTGATGAACAAACACACAGGAGAATCATGTTGCAGCTTTAGGGGCTATTGCTGATTGGTGTTAGTGTCCCTACCTCCGAGCCTGAAGGTCGAATTTCAAATCAGAAAGAGATGTTTCTCTATATATCAGAATTTAGATTAGATTCCCGACAGTGTGGAAACAGGTCATTCAGACCAACAAATCCACACCGACCCTTCGAAGTGCAACCCACTCAGATCCATCTCCCTCTAATTAATTTCCCTAATTCTGAACGACAATTTAGCATGGTCAATCCACCTGACCTTTTCATTTTTGGATTGTGGGAGGAAACCAGGGCACCTGACGAAGCCATCGTAGACAAGGGAAGATTGTGGAAACTCCACACGGACAGTCACCCGAGTCTGGAGCATGTTGATTTAAATGATTTTGGAATTGTGATTTGATGGAGAAGGAAGAGATGACAGTATTCAATTTCAGAATTTTGTCTTGGGATGACTGAAAACACAGATTCCTTTTGACTGGAGTCATATCTGCACTTCCTAGACGTTTGTAAAATAATGTGAAGGATGAATAGACAAGGTCCATTTCCCAGGGTATGGGAGTTCAAAATTCCAAGGTACAGGTTTAAGGTGAGAAGAGAAAGATTATGAGGGACCTAAGTTCAAATTTACCACGCAGAGGGTGGTACGAGTAGGGAATGTACTGTCAGAGGAAGTACTGAATGCTGGTACAAGTGCAACATTTAAAAGGCATGAGTATATTAATAGGAATGGTTTAGAGGGATATACGACAAATGCTGGCAAATGGGAGGAGATTAATTTAGAATATTTGGTCAGCTTGGATGAGAAAAAATGTCTGTTTCTCTGATGTACACCTCATTGATCCACTGCTTCAACAGATCAAGGTCTCTTTGTAATCATAGAGTGTTAACCATTATACAAACCCTGTCCAATGTCCAACCAATCTTAATGAAATTTGCAAATTTGCAAATCATGCCTTCTGTAATTCCCTCCTAAATCATTTATAGAAATGACATAAAAACGTGGATCCAACACATTTTCCTGTGGATCACGGCTTGCTCCAGTATTCCAGTTTGAAAAGCAACCCGCCACCCCGACCCTGTCTCCTGCCATTAAGCCGATATACACAGAAACACACACACCCAACACTCCACCACCACCCTGTCTCCTGCCATTAAGTAGATATACACCGACATGCTCTCACACACACAACCATTCATCACGAGCCTGTCTCCTGCCATGAAACAGGTATACACAGAAGAACAGACATACCACCGTCCACCACCACCCTGTCTCCTTCCATTAAACAGTTGTATGCAGAAACACATGCACAACCTCCCACATCTACCCCGTCTCCTGCCATTAAACAGATATACACAGTAACACACACACAACCATCCACCACCACCCTGTCTCCTGCCATTAAACAGATATACACAGAAACACCCACATACAACCCTCCAGCACCACCATGACTCCTGCAAATTAGTAGATATACACCGACACGCACGCAAACACAACCCACCACCACCACCCTGTCTCCTTCCATTAAACAGATATGCATCGAAACGCACACACATACAACACTCGAGCACCACCCTGTCTCCTGCCGTTAAACAGTTATACACAGAAACACACACACACCACCGTCCACAACCACCCTGTCTTCTGCTCTTAAGTAGATATATACAGAAACATACACACGCATAACACTCTCCAGCACACCCTGTTCCCAGACATTAAACAGATATACACAGAAACACACACATGCAATGCTCCACCACCACCCTGGCTCCTGCCTTTAGGCAAATGTACATAGAAAAGCACACGCACAAAGTTCCACCACCAATCTGTCCCTTTCCATTAAACAGATATGCGCAGAAATACAGACACTTTCCTCCACGACCACCCTATCTCCGGCATTTAAGCAAATGTACAAAGAAAAGCACACACACAACCCTTCAAGACTCACCCTGACTCCTGTTACGAAACTGATATATACAGAAACAGATACACCCAACTCTCCACAAGTACCCTGTCTCCAACCATTAAACAGATACACACAGAAACACACACACATCCATGCACCACCACCGTGTTTCCAGCCACTCAGCCTTTATGGACAGAAACACACACACAACCTTCCACCATCACCCTGTCTCCTGCCATTAGACAGATATGCACCGAAACACAGACGCACAACCCTCCAGAACCACACTGTCTCCTGCCATTAAACAGTTATACACAGACACATGCATAACCCTCCACATCTAGCCTGTCTCCTGCCATTAAACATATAGAACATAGAACTATACAGCACAAAACAGGCCCTTCGGCCCTCGATGTTGCGCCAACCTGTGAACTATTCTCAGCTCGTCCCTCTACACCATCCCAAAGTCATCCATGTGCTTATCCAATGATTGTTTAAATCTCCCTAATGTGGCTGAGTTGACTACTTTAACAGGTAGGGCATTCCACGCCCTTATCACTCTCTGCGTAAAGAGCTTTCCTCTGACATCTGTCTGAAATCTATCACCCCTCAATTTGTAGTTATGCCCTCTAGTACAAGCTGACGTCATCATCCCAGCAAAAAGCATTTCACTATCTACCCTATCTAACCCTCTGATCATCTTGTATATCTCTATCAAATCCTCTCTTAGCCTTCTTTCTTCCAATGAGAACAGACCCAAGTCTCTCAGCCTTTCCTCATAAGAACTTCCCTCCTGACCAGGCAATATCCTGGATAATCTCCTCTGCAGCTTTTCCAATGCTTCCACAGCCTTCCTGTAATGGGGCGATCAGAACTGTACGCAATATTCCAAGTGTGGCCACATCAGCGTTTTGTATAGCTGCAGCATGATATTGCGGTTCCGGAATTCAATCTGTCTACCAATGAAACCTAACATACCGTATACCTTCTTCACAGCACTATCCACCTGCGAGGCAACTTTCAGGGATATATGCACATGGACTCCAAGATCCCTCTGCACATCCACACTAACAAGAATCTTTCCATTAACCCAATATTCTGCCATCGTTTTATTCTTCCCAGTGTGCATCACCTCACATTTAGCTACATTGAACTCCATTTGCCACCTCTCAGCCCAATTCTGCAGTTTATCCAAGTCCCCCTATAAACTGTAACATTCTTCCAAACTGCCCACCACACCACCGACTTTATTGTCCTTGGCAAATTTACTAATCCATCCACCTATGCCTGGGTCTAAGTCATTTATAAAAATAACAAACAACAGCGGTCCCAAAACAGATCTTTGTGGCACACCACTAGTAACTACTCCAGACTGAATATTTTCCATCAACCACCACTCGGTGCCTTCTTCAAGAAACCCAGTTACTAATCCAAACTGCTAAATCACCCTCAATTCCATGCCTCTGCATTTTCTCCATCAGCCTACCACGTGGAACCTTATCAAATGCTTTACTGAAGTCTATGTATACCACATCAACTGCCCTACCCCCATCCACATGCTTGATCACCATCTCAAAACGCTCAATGAGGTTTGTGGGACATGACATGCCCTTGACGAAACCATGGATAAGGTGAGGACTGCTAATGCTGGAGACCAGAGTTGAAAAATGTGGTGCTGGCCTGCTGTGTTTTTCCAGCACACATTTTTCAACCCTTGACGAAACCATGTTGACTATCTGAAATCAAGTTGTTCCTTGCTCGATTATTATGAATCTTATCTCTTATCATCCTTTCCATGATCTTTCCTATAACAGAAGTAAGGCTCACTGGTCAATAATTACCTGGGTCATCTCTCCTGCCCTTCTTGAACAATTTCAAAACATTTGCAACCCTCCAGTCTTCAGTTGCTAAATCTATAGTAAATGCCGACTCAAATATCAAAACCAAAGGCTCTGCTATCTCCTCTCTAGCTTCCCAGAGAATCCTCAGATAAATCTCATCTGGTGCAGGGGACGTCTCTACTTTCACTCTTTCTTGAATTGATAACACCTGTGCGTAAGTAACCTCGATCCTTTCTAGTCTAATATCTCATACCTCATTCTTCTCTTCTACAATATTGTTTTCCTGAGTGAAAACCGATGTGAAATCTTTATTTAGCACCTCTCCAAGAAATACAGAAACGCACACACAACCTTCCACCACCACCCTGTCTCCTTGCATCAAGCAGGTATGCACAGAAACACACACACAATAATCCCCCACAACCCTGCCTCCTGCCATCCAGCAGCTATACACTGACACACACATAGGCAACCCTCCAATACTACCTGTCACATGCCATAAACAGATATACACAGAAAATCATAGACACATCTCTCCACCCTCCAACATGTCTCCTTACATTAAACAGATACACACAGAAACACATACACATGACCCCCAACAACCACCCTGTCTCCTGTCGTTAAACAGTAATACATAGAAACACACGCAAACCCTCCACATCTACCCTGTCTCTTGACATTAAACATAAAACCCCAGAAACATATACACATCCCTCCATCACCAAGCTGTCTCCTGCCATTAAACAGATATACAAAGAAACACAGACACACACAATCCTCCAACACCACCCCGTACCCTGCCATTAAACTGATATACACAGAAACGGACACACACAAGTTTCTACCATCACAGCGTCGCCAGTCATCAAATAGATATGCACAGAAACACACACATATCTCTCCACCCTCCACCGCGTCTCCTGCCATGAAACAGAGAGACACAGAAACACACACACAACACCCCAAAGCCACCTTGTCCCATGTCGTTAAACAGCAATACATAGAAACACACGCACAACCCTCCACATCTACCCTGTCTCCTGCCATTCAACAGATATATACAGAAATACACACACAACACTCCACCACCATCCTGCCTCCGGTCATTAACCAGATATACACAGAAACACACACACACGCACATACACAACCCTCCACCACCACCCTGTCTCCTGCCATTAGTCAGATATAAACAGAAACACACGCACACAACATTCCACCACCACCCTGTCTCCTGACATTAAACAGGTATACACAGAAACACACACAAACGTATCTCTCCACCATCCACTGCATCTCCTGCCATGAAACAGAGAGACACAGAAACACACACACACAAATACAACCGTCCACCACCAACTCGTCTCCTGTCTTTAATCAGTTATACACAGGGACACACACTCACAACCCTCCACCACCACCCTGTCTATTTCCATTAAACAGATATATACAGAAACACAAGCACCCATCCCTCCATCACCACCCTGTTTCCTGCCATAATGCAGATATGCACAGGAACGCACACATACAACCCTCCACCACCATCCTGTCTCCTGCCATGAAACAGATCTTCATAGAAATATACACAGACAATCCTTTACCACCACCATCCTGTCTCCTGCCATTAAGCAGATATCCACAGAAACAGGCATTGACACACACACAACCCTCCAACACTCGCCTATCTCCTGCCATTAAACAGATATACACTGAAAAACACTCATAAGCCTCCACCATCACCCAGTCTCATTCCATTAAACAGATATGTGCAGAAACACACAGGCCCCCACTTCTCTCCAACACCACCCCGTCTCCTGCCTTTAAGGAAATATACACAGAAACGCACACACACACACACACCCCTCCACGACCACCCTGTCTCCTGCCATTAAACAGATATACACAGAAACACACAAACAACTCAGCCCACCACCCTGTCTCTTGCCATTAAACAGATATACACAGAAACGGACACACAGCCCTCCACAATCACCCTATCCTCTTCCATTATGGAGATATACACTGAAACACACACGCACAATCCTCCACGACTACCCTGTTTCCTGCCATTAAGCAAATATACACTCAAACACGCACACACACATATATCTCCATATCGAGACACAGGCACAGTCATGTCTTTAATGCAGAGATATATAATTTTTGAATAAAACATGTATCAAGAATTAAAGTGAGAAGGAGGGAGAATTGTTTTAAGAAACATCTTAGGCAGGACACAACCGCAAAGTATACCTGATGGGTCAAATATCCTTATTTTAATTTCCTATGCTGTATGTCCTTAACATGGTAGGAATATTTTCCCAAGGGTGCAATGGAGGCTGAGTTTGGTAAATACTTTATTGAACAGTCAATGAGACTGTGGGATACGTTTGAGGGGCTGAATGGTGTGCTTCTGTTCATATTTGTTGTGCCTTTATTTCTGAAAAGAGGAGGTGGCTTGCTGTGAGGTTAGGACAGTTTAAAATTAAACCGTCTCCCATTTCCATTTGAGGTAAGGTGGCTTCTTTCTCCGTTGGACTGTGCGATCTGTGGGGCTGTCATCCCCAGGAACAGTGAAGACTGGGTCATTTAAGATATTCAAGGCTGACCTTAACTGATCTTTGATGGACAGGAGAGTCAATATTTATTGGGAACAAACAGGAAGGGGTTGGTCAGCTTAATACACAGGAACACACACTCACAACCCTCCATCACCACCCTGGCTCCTGCCATGAAGCGGATATGCACAGAAACACAAACACATCCCTCCACGACCACCCTGTCTCCTACCATGAAGCAGGACTGCGCGATCTGTGGTGCTGTCATCCCCAGGAACAGTGAAGACTGGGTCATTTAAGATATTCAAGGTTGATCTTAACTGATCTTTGATGGACAAGAGATCGATATTTATTGGGAACAAACAGGAAGGGGTTGGTCAGCTACAATCAAACCATCCATGATGTTTATAAACTGAGTAGCAGGCTGGAGGGTCCGAATGATTAACTGCTACTCCTATCCCATACGTTGTTCTCCCAATTTACCCCTCGAAGCTGTTGCAGAGAGAGAGAGAGAGGAAGACCTCATTCAGCCAGTCAGAATCGTTGTAATGAGACAGGACGAGGCCATTCTGCCTGTCTATTGAGTTGCACAGGAATAGAATGCAATCATACAAACCATTGACTACACCGAACAGGAGGAGGCCATTCAAACTTTCTGGGCAGTTACACAGTGGCAGGGGAGCCCTGGTTATCGACCCAGAAATAAAAAGTAGAGAGAATTACTTGTTTTCAGGTTGTAAAGATGTAACGAGTGGATTTCCTCAGGGATCAGTGTGAATTTATCAACAGTTTACAATCTAGGTTAATGCCTTGGATGAAGGAGCTGAATGGATTGGAACTCAGTTTGCTCATAGAGGATAGTCATTCAATAAGATGTCAAGTGGAGGCAGAGCATCTGCAATGGCATACAGACGGGGAGGGCAGTGAGTAAACCTGCGACAAAAGAAAATCAGTACAATGTGGGTGACTGGAACTTCGTGATTTGGGGAAATGACAAAACAGCAGTAAATAATTTAAATAGAGAGAGAATGCAGAACTCGGTGGTGCAAATTTATTTGCGTGCTTCAGCACATGAATCACATCAAGTTACTCTGAAGATGCAGCAAGTGATTTTAAGGTAAACGGAATGACGCTGTTTCATGCCAGGGGTATTGGCTTTGATCTTAGCGATGTTTTTCTACATTGGTCCAAGGCATTGCTGAGATTACATCTGATGTACTGTTTGAAGCTTTGATCCCCAAAAGTGAAAACCAAAAGCTAAACTGCTTTTAAACTTTTCAAACATGTTTCTCTTTACTTGGACTTGTTACGAAGACATTATGTTATGAAGTTTAACTGTTTCGGCCTGAAAATGAGAGATGTTCTTATTGATCATAGAATATTATGAGGAGAGTGCAGCTGGTGAATACCTGATGAATATTTCCTCTTGTGTGGGAGAATAAAACTGGGGAAGTAATTTAAGAATAAGACAGGTTCTGAGGCAATGCCACTGGACCAGAAAAGTTAACTCTCATTTCTCTTCATGCATGCTGCCAGACCTGCTGATCTTTTCTAACAAATTCCGTATTTCTTTAAGAGTAAGACACATTCGTTTTAACGCAGATATTGTGAAGACATTAAAAATTTATTTTTAGATTATGCAGGCACATATAAACATATCTTCAAATCAAGTCGGGCCATTTTTTGTTAATGAAATGATTCTGTGTACGACAGCAGCAACGATGCACCTACATGGAGCAGAGTATGTGATGGAGTCATATAGTTCAGTCAATGTTCAAGGAGAGCTCACATGGTCCAGGTTGGGGTCTGATAACATTACTGATTGAACTTAGTGGTGGAAAAAATATAACTTATCTAGGAAGGCACATTCTATTGCTCCCTTTCTCTTTCCCTGTCCCTCGTCACAGCAATATGTGCGAGCTAAAAAGAAAATGTGCAGTCTATTTTATCACTCATGGAGGATTCATGATGAGGATTCATTGGAATGTCTGAAGCACAGGAATGCCCTGCCTGAAGCACAGGGAATTCAGCCAAATCGAATTGTTCCAGGTAGGATTCACATTGTCAGAAGGTTGTGCGAGCAGAATAACTTCAGAAGTAATTATTCAGACTCGATAGTGATAGAGAAAGAAGGAGATTCTGTGGCTGCAAATGGGAATCCAGGATGTGTAGCCTTCCACGTGCCAGGATCAAGGATGTCTCCGAGTGTCTGCAGTACGTTCTCAAGTGGGAGGGGGAGCAGCCAGAAGTCATTGTGCACATTGGTATCAATAACACAGGTAGAAATAGGGATGACGTCTTGCAAAGTTATTATGGAGAGCTAGGAGAAAAGGACCTCAGCCAGCACCATGTGCGGGTATCCAGTGGTAAGTGCTAGTGAGGTTAAGAACAGGAGGACATGACAGATGAATGCATGGTTAAAGAATTGGTGCAGTGGGCAGAGATTCAGAGTTTTAGATCATTGGATCTTTTCTGGGGCAGTGATGACCTGTTCAAGAGAGACAGGTTGTACCTGAACTGTTGGAGGTCCAATATCCTGGCGGGCTCCAAGGGAGGATTTCAACTATATTGGCTGGAGTGGGGGACGGTGTGGGATTCACAACAACAGGGAGACAAGTGCGAGGCTGGAGAAAAAACAGTAATCAGAAAGAGTAAAGTGAAGAGACAGGTCAGGCTCGAACACGACAGGGAGCAAGGAATGCCTGTCGGATTAAACTGCATCTGTTTCAATGCAAGAGACCTGACAGGTAAGGCCGATGAACTCAGGTCGTGGATAGGTAGGTGGGACTGGAGCATTATAGCCATTACAGAAACATGGCTAAGTCTGGGACAAGATTGTACCCGTGTGGAGATTTTTTAGGTGGGATAGAGGTGGTGGAAGGTGGGGATGGGGAGTTTCATTTTTGATTAAGGCGAGTATCACAGCAGTAATCAGAAATGAAATAACTGATAGATCATTTAGTGAGGCTTTGTGAGTGGAGCTAATAAATAAGAAGTGGGTGGTGACATTATTGGGGTTGTACTACAGAGCCCCAAATGGGGAATTAGAAAAACAAAAATATGTAGAGTGATTTGGGGAGACTTGCGGGGGCAACAGTATAGTCATAGTAGGAGATTTTAATCTACCTAACATAGACTGGGACTGACACAGGATTAAGGGCTTAGATTGGGTCAACCGATTAAGTGTGTTCTGAAAATTTTCCTCAAGCATTATAGAGAGGGACCTACCTGGGAAAGGGCAAAACTCAACCTACTTTTGTGAAATAGAGCATGGCAGGTGACTGAGGTGGCAGTGCGTGAGCACTTTGGGGTCAATAACCATCGTTGTATTAAATTTAGACTAGTTATAGAGAGGGAAAAATCGGTACACAGGTGCAAGTTCAAACTTGGGGAAAGTGAATTTTGATGGAATTAGATAGGAATTTGGAGGGGTTGATTGGAATAGTTTGTTTGCAGGCAAAGGGACCTCTGGCAAGTGGGAGGCATTTCAAAGTAAGATGGCTAGAATTCAGAGTCTGTATGTTCCAGTGAGGGTGAAGGGCAAGTTTGGCAGGAAGAGTAACCCCGGGATGACAAGAGCTATTGAGGCTTTGACCAGGAAAACGGAGGCATGGCTCACTTACAGGCAACTAGGATCAAGGGAATCCCTGGACATATACAGGGGAATATAGAAGTTTCCTGAGGAAAACAATCAGGAGGGCAAAAAAAGGGGTAAAAGATAGCTTTGGCTGAGAAGGTTAGGGTGAGTCCAAAGAGGTTAAGTATATTAAAGCGAAGAGAATGACTACCGTGAGAATATGACCACTCAAGTCCAAATTGGACATGTAGAACCACAGATGATAGGCAAAGTTCTCAATTAACATTTCTCCTCTGTGTTTATTGTGGAGATGGACATGACGACTTGGGAGCTTAGGGACGTTCGTGGTGATATCTTGGCGATATCACAGTTGAGGAGGTATTAGATGTATTAGAATGCATGAAAGTTGATAAATCACCTGGTTCTGAACATAGCAGGAGGCTAAAGAAGAAACCACGGGGAGCCTGATCGATATTTTTTCATCATCGTTAGCAACAGGTGGGGACCCATAAGACTGGAGGGTTGTTCCTTTATTCAAGGAGAGAAGCAAAGAAAAACCTGGGAACTATAGAGCAGTACGCCTAACATCTGTGGTAGGTAGGTTACTTTAGATGATTCTGAGGGTATATATGCAATTTGAAAGACAGGATTTGATTAGGAATCATTATTATTTATTTTAATAACAAGTATTCATGATTTTTTTTACCTGGAAAGATTGCATTGTTTTGTGAGTGGGAGATCATGCCTCACAAATGTGTTTGAGTTCTTCGATGAAGTGACCAGGAAGGTTGATGAGGGCAGGATGGTTGACGTAGTCCATAATGATTTCAGTCAGGACTTTGATAAGGTTTCCCATGGTAGGCTGCTCTTCAAGGTCCGATCGCATGGAATTCAAGGGGAGCTAGCAAATTGGATACACACTTAGCTTGATGGTAAGAAGCAGAAGAAAATAGTGGAAGGATGCTTGTCAGACTGGAGGCCTGTGAATAGAGGAGTACCTCAGGGGTTGGTGCTGGGACTATTGCTGTTTGTTATCTATATTACTAGTATTGTTAGGAATATACAAGGCATGATTAGAAAGTTTGTTGATGACACTAAAATAGGTGGTATTGTGGAGAGTGAGGGAAGATTTCCGAAATTTCAGCAGGTTCTTGATTAGCTGGGGATGTGGGCCAAAAAATAGAAACTGAGTTTAATATAGGTAAGAATGAATTTTGGATTTTGGAAAGTTAAATTAAGGTAGGAATTTCATGGTGAATGGCAGGACCTTCAATGGTGTAGTGGAACAGATAGACTTTGGAATTCAGGTGAATGATTCACCGAAAATTGAGCCACAGGAATACAGGGCAGTGAAGAAGGCTTTTGGCACACTGGCATCCATTGGCCACGGCATGGAGTATAGAATTTGGGAAGTTATGTTGCAGTTATACAGGACGTTGGTGAGGCCGCACTTGTAGTGTTGTATTCCGTTTTAGTCACATTGGTAAAGGAAGGATGTTATGAAACTGTAAAGATTGTAGAAGAAATTTACAAGCATGATGCCAGGACCCAATGGTCTACATTACAGGGAGAGGTTGGGCAAGCTAGGACATTTTTCTTTGGAGCATAGGAGAATGAGGGAATTGGGGGTGTGGTTGTTGGGGGTTCTTAAAAAAAAATACAAGATCATGACAGGAATGGATAGAGCAACTGTTTGTAGTCATTTTTCCCAGAGATGGAGAATCGAGGACTTGAAGGCATCAGTTTAAGGTTAGAGGAGAAACAATAAAAGGGAAAAAAATAAAAGGAGAAAACAACAGAGTGTGGTACACTTATGGAATGAGCTACGAGTGGAAGTGGTTAAGACATTTACATTAAAATATTTAAAAGGGATTTGGACAAATACATGGATAGGGAAGATTTAGAAGGACGTGGAACAAGTGCAGGGAAATAGGGTTACCATGGATGGAAATTTGGGTCAGCATGGATCAGTTTGGGCCAAAGAGTCTGTCTCTGTGCTGCATGACTCTATGAGTGGAATAACATTTGTGCCAAACATTCATTTTTTTTCTGCTTTTGTCATGAGTTCGAATAATACTTCGATAAAGTTACTTCAAAACAACATTGCAGAGATTTTGCTTTTCAGTTTGTTGTCAAACATGTGTCTGTGTTGGGAAATATGTACAAGGCCTGATTAGTAATTTCTCTGATGACACTAAAATAGTCGGTATAGTGGAGAGTGAGGTAAGTTATCAGAAATTGCAGCAGGACCTAGATCAGCTGGGGAAGTGTGTAGAGAAATGGCAAATGTAGTTGCATTTCCAAAAATCAAATCAAGGTAGGAGTTTCATGGTTTCATGGTGAATGGTAGGGACTTAAGGAGTGTAGTTGACCAGCGGGTACTTGGAATTCAGGTGGACGGTTCTCTCAAAATAGAATCGCAGGTAGACGGCAACAAGACTTTTGGCACGCTGGCCTTCATCAGTCAGGGAATTGAACATCGAAGTTGGTGAGTTATGTGCAGTTATACAGGACGCTGGTGAGGCTACACTTGGTGACTGTGTTCGGTTTTGTTCAATTTGCTCCACGAAGATGTGATTGAATTGGAAATAATGCAGAAGAAATTGCCAGTACTCAATGGCCTGATTTATAGGGAGAGTTTGGACAGGCTTGATCATCTTCTTTTTTGCACTGTAAGAGACTGAGGGGAAATCCTACGGAAATGTATAAGGTCATGAGAGGCAGGGAAAAGTGCACATCCAATCAGTTTTTTTTTCCGCAGGGTTGGGCATCAAGGACGAGAGGGCATCAGTTTAAAATTAGAAGGGATAGAGCAAAAGGGAACCCGAGGGCCAACTAATTTTGACACAGAGGCTTGTACATATATGTAATGAGCAGCGAGCAGAAATTGTCGAGGCGGGTAAATCAAGAACATTTACAAGGCATTTGGACAAATCCATGGATTGGAACAGATTAGAAAGATACAGGCAATGGCAGGGAAATGAGGTTCATGTCAATGCACATTTTGGTCGGAATGGACCAGTTTGGACTAGCGGGTCTGTCACTCTGCTTTAAGACTCTATGATTCTAATAACCATTGCTTGTTTCCCACTGAATGTTATATTGTACTTCCCCAATTCACTGGAGCAAACTTGACTCTCCAGCCTCCGGGCTTCCATGATGTTTGACCAGTATGTTCAAACATTCGATATTGTATTCAGACACCGTGTAAAATGTAACATATCAATGTCACTATTCCTCCAAAGCTGCTTCAGAACAAGGTTATCAATTAGTCCTTCTGACCAGACAGCACCAAATCCAAACTAACCTGCTCTCTCGTTTGGATCACAACATATTCTTCAATCTACTTGATACACTACTGGAATTTATTTTTCACAGCATGAGCAGTCACTTAGTTACCGCAGTTTAGAGGCAACTTGAGATAATTCATAGTTACTGCGGCACCCACAATATCAAATTTCCAGAGCATAAGATACACAAAACGTGCACGAAACTTTTGCACGACATAACACACCAATGTTTATTTCTCCTTGCTAAGATTCTCCCAAACTGATTCTGTGGGATCTGAGGGACAGGTGGCGTTATTAGTGACAGAATTGGACAAGATGTTCAGGGAGGCGCACCTCGATGCTGAGATTATCTGAAGGAATGTCCAGCAATAAGGACATTCTGTATCCCCGTCCTGCCAGGATAAGTGTCACCGCATTCTCTGCACTCCCTCACACAAATGTATACACTCAAATACACAGACACGCAAACACATGAACAAACACAGACACACACATACAGACACAGAGACATGGACAGTTGCGTTCATAAGACAAAGATAGGTTTTTGATGAACAAGGACATCAAAGGTTGCGGGGAGAAATCAGGAGAATAACGTTGAGAAACCTCAAATTCGTTATTAAATGGCATTCAGTCTCGATGGCTGAATGGCCTGATTCTGCTCCTTTCTTAAATGCTCGTGTTGTGTTATACTACCTGGTATTCTTTTCCTGGGACAGGAGTGGAGAATGAGTTTAATACATATTTGATTGGAAAAAGTCAGTGGTAATATTGGACATGTTTAGAGGGCTGAATGGTTTACATCTATTCCTAATTATTCTGTCCTTATCTTTCAAGAAAGGTGGCGATTTGATGTTAGGTTAACACAGTTTTAAACTAATGGGCCCTGCAATGGAATGAGGATGTCACTTTCCCTTTAGTTTTGTGCTGTCTGTGGTGTCCTCATGCTCACGGAGCAGTGAAGACTTGGTTATTGAAGATATTCACGGCTGAGCTTGACTGATCTTTGCTGGACAGGAGAATCAATGTTTATAGGGAACAGACAGGAGACGGATAGCCAGACACACTGGGATCAGCCATGAGCATTCTCACTGGTGCAGCTGAATGGCCTCCTGCTTCCCCTACCCCATGAAGGTAGTCTGCAGATGTAGCAAGTGGTTTGGATTGATGTTGTTTCTGGGAAATGGTATCAGGTTTAATTGTGGGAATGTTTTACTGCATCTCGACAGGAAGATTGTAGATACTGGAGGTCAGAGGCGAAAAGTGTGGCATTGGAAATGCAGAGCAGGTCAGGCAGCATCCGAGGAGCAGGAAGGTAATGTTTCAGGCATAAGCCCTCCATCAGGGATGCGCCAGAAACACAATTCTCCTGCTCCCTGTACACACGTTCCCAGAAGGCGTTTTGATAAGAAGCATTATCGGTTTCAGTATTGGATCAGAAGTTTTATAGAACGATTCCCGAGTTTGGGAAAAATCAGCTGGATACTTATTTTCTCTTGCCAGGCTGTTTAAAACTGAGGAATAAATTTGAAATATAAGATGTATTGATTATTATGAATGCATACGCGTGCACTGTACCTTTTGAAGAGGATGAAATCTGGCAAGTGCTTAACAAGCACAAAGTGTGCTGAAACATTATTTAACAAGTAACATTTGGCTGAAACAAATAGCTGAGCTGAGTGCTATGGTACACAACAAAGACGAATTTAGCCAATCAGTTTAACTTACGCCCCATGATACCAAAATCCAAATGAGTTTGAATTTTAATGTTATCAAACCAATGCGACAATCCGATGTTTTGGAGTATAAAGTCGGGCATTTTGAACGGTTAGCTGGAGTAGCAAAGAGCACTAACAAATGCAGACTGCCTACAGAATCCCTCACTGAAAGGTACCTGTTTCTATGAAATCAGTGCAGCAGAAGACTAAGAAAAGACTCAGGAACACCTACAGAAGAAGATTCACAAGAAAATCGACGTAACTCGCTGGTTTTGACATTCATTTTTTTTTGTAAATCTGAATCCAGTCGTTTTAACAGATCAGTATATTGCTGTAGAGTGTGAGTTAGATACATTGATCAGACAAGGATGATTACAGTGTAGAAAGTTGTTGTTTAATATACTCTTTTTTCTTGGAATTAAAGAATAAACTGCTATTGCTTTCTATAAATAGTGGAACTTGGTAGTTCTTTGTCACTCATTATTTTACAGATTACGAGATAAGGTGAGTTTTTCTTTGTGTCTGGTTTAAATTAGCAGAAAGGTTTCACCCCATATCGTGACATTGATTTTAACACAGATATAATAAAAATATCAACCGATTTTCTAAAATTATGCAGACACATACAAACATGTCATCGAATTATAAAGCTTTTTTTGCTAATGAAAGGTACTGTGTGCAACAGCAGTAATGAGTGGGGCTGCAAAAGGGATTAGGGATTCTACAACATTGGTTGGAACACAAATGAGAAATTCTGAAAGGGCTGTACAAGTAGGAATTCCATTCCCCAGAAGTTTGTGATGCTTGGGTGTTTGCAATTATTCAAAGTTGTTTCTGTTAAATATTTGACAGACAAGTTAGAGAAGGAAAACGGTGCACATATAGAAAAGTGCTGCTTGGACCACAGCCTGATCAGGCACGATCTTAGTGCCTGGTACAGCAGTGACAAAGTGGCTAATGACCCACTCCTGCTCCTCACTCATGTGTTCCAATGTGCTATTCAGCCCCTGCACAGCAGCAGATGGTAGGTAGTTGCTCCAATTACCTGTTCCACAGTAACACAGGATATCATTCAGTCTAGTTAGACTGACACACACGGTTTGCTCTGGGTTGGAATATGTTATTTGGAAATCCAGGCTGGGATAGAAAGACTCCTCTGGTCTCTTTACAGAGTGTCTCCTCTCTGCAACTTGTGCTTCATTTGATGGTCATGTTTTCGACCCAGATTCACCTTAAATACAGCTCACAGACATCACTCAGAGATGATACACAAAATACTTTGCTCTCTCTCTGATTTCAACATTCAATAACAGAACATTCAGGAAAATTACAACCATTAGCTTTCCAGTTACAGAACATGAGAACATAAGGAACAGGATCAGGAAATTCGGCCAGTCAATCCTGCCATACCATTGTATACCATCACGGCTGAACCACTGTTAGCATCAACTCCATTCAATTCCCAATTCTTCACACCACTCAACTCAATGATAGAGGGCAAAGAACAATCTACCTCCTCTGTAAGTACTTTCAGTTATCTAGATCCCCGAACACTCTAGTCCTGATAGTTCCTGACATTCATTAGCCTTTGTGAGAATAAAACACTACCCACACAGACACAATGACCTATTGGCATGATCAAAAGAGGTGAACGCAGGAGCCCAGCCAAGAGTGGCAGACCCTGATATCAAGGCAAGAGTTGACTCAGTATGGTATCAAGGAACGCTGACTAAACTAAATTTAATGAGAATCAGCCACAATATCTCCTCTGGTTTGGATCATCCGTAACACAAAGGAAAATGTTCGTTGTTTGTGGACATCAATCCATTCAGTCGCAGGGCATCCCTTCAGGAGATCCTCAGGGGAGCTTCCTTAGCACAAACATCTCCAGCTGCTGTATCAATGTGTTTCCTCCACCATAAGATTAGAAGTTGTGATGGTCCCTGACGTTTAGACAATGTTCAGAACCTTTTGTCCCCTGTCAGCTCCTGAGCGTGTCTGTGCAGCAAGACCCAGACAACATTCAGGCTTGTGCTGTTAAAGAGCTCGTAACATTCATGTGACAGTTCTGCCAGACAATACACATTTCCACAGTTAAAAGAGGAGCTCGTTTAGCATCGCAAGCAAGTTACACACGGATATGTGGAAGCCATTCAGCCCATCGAAACTAATAAACAAGAAGAGGGACAACCCATTCAATCCTTCTGCCTGTTACGCAGGAAAAGAAGCAGTCTGGTTAGTGCATCTAACTGTTAAACAGAAACATGCAATCAGACATTTGAACATGTTCAATGGGACCAGAGAGAGGCCATTCATTCAATTAAGGGCTTATGCAGGAACAGGAGTTTATCATTGATGTTCCAACATAACAAACCAATGGAGCAGAGACTGCACTCAGAGACGGCTCCATGATGTTCTTCGTGTCCCCATTGCATGTGGAACGTGTGCTCTTATAATATGGTTTGCTGACAGTGAGGAGGGAAGCCAAATACTTTGTGCCAAGTCCCAAGGAGGCATCTTCCATCTCCGAGAAGGCACACTCATGTTCTCCATCGAGGACAAAAGCTGGTGGGAAGAGTTAACTGTTTTAGTGTGATGGTATTGTGGCTACTGTGGGCTTGTGGATAATGTGACGTTCAGTGCAGTATCACACGCACCAAATGCACTTTATTAATGTGGAGAGAGTTTAGGCAAAGCCTGCACTTCTCTCTGTCAATCGAAATGGAGAGCGGGGTGAAGCAGGGGAAACGTTCGCAGAGGTACTTAAACTGTCTAGAATCATAATCCGAGTTAAAAAAAATGGAATTTATCACGTTCTTGGTGTCTGTTTAGAACATAATGACTGATTGTCCATTCCCCTCAAGTTTAAATATATTCACCTCTTAATCTCTCACAGTGCTAAAGATGAATCTTCACTCACTCCTCATGGTACCATCATTCCAGGAATTAGTCTGCTGATACACCTCAGACTCTCTCTGTGACAAGGAGATCATTCCTTATAAAGGAAAGAAAGCCTGTCCACAATACCCTAAATGCTGCCTCAATAACACTCTCAGGGTTGATAGCAATAATTCCATTCCCTCACTTTGCCATCTCTGTTTCTTTCCTGTGTTGTGAAATCCTCATACCTTCTCTATGCCCTGAGACTGACGTGGAATTTACAAGTTCCTTACATCTGTACATCAGCATCAATAAAGCCAGCACCAGAGATGGAGAAGAACCACACTCTTGTGAAGAATCTCAAAAAGTTGGATCCACCTAAAGCAAGGAATGGTCACCTACCTGAATTGAAATGAGCTGTAGGAATACGGGACACAGACAGAGGAAGCGAGCTCTCTTTCCTTTTGTTCTTTTTCTCACAGCATGTATGCAGTCCTGGTCAGGCCAGCATGTTATGCGAAACTTGAACTGAGTGGCTGGTTCAGCTGTTCCACAGGACAGTAAAGAGTAAAACATGTTGCTGTGAGTTTGCAGTCATACCAGAGACCTGACCTGGAAAGGATCACCCATTGCCTTCTCTAAAGGACAAGGGGCAAGAAAATGGGCTTTTTCCTCACAAATGATAATGTTTTCAATTTAATTATATCAATTTTTTTCATGTGATATCAATGGATTATTATTCGATGGCTGTAGGTTACGAGTCAATGACTTGAGCACAACACACTGTTTTACATCTTACAGATTATGTGCATAGAACAATTTAAACATCTAAAGTGCAATTATTTTGTAATGGACACGTGATTTGAAGAGACTTGAAACAGATGTATCGGATTTACCAAAATCACAAACGATGGCTCATTCAGAAGTTGCACTGAGGCTGAGGAGGAGTCTGGGATATCACAATGGTGGAATTGGACAGGATTGGTATGTGGGGAGGATATGGAGATGTAAATCTGTGCAGGACAACAAAGATTATGGAGTTTGAGAACAGTCTGGTTCCTACTCACATATCAGCGAGTAATTTGTAAATAGTAATTTGCTTTCTACAATTTATATGAAAAGGAATTTTTGACTGGAACTGAAAACATCGATTACTACTTTACTAAAATATACACGTCATGAGCCGAAATTCAGTTCAATTCAGTTTAACAGTCAAAGAGAATGACTTACTAGGAACACTAACTACAGCGAAGATGGGATAGTAACCACCTTGAATGATCTAAAGGATATCTTCGATCTGTGATGCTAATGAGAAAGATAATAAAGACCCGAGGATAAACTCCTGTCCATTGTTGGAACATTCCACTTGAAGGTTCTCAGATTCTAATCCATTGTTGGAACATTCGAGTCGAATGTAATTAGATTCTGATCCATTGTTGGAACATTCCAGTCTAATGTTCTCAGATTCTGATCTCTCCTCTCCTCTCTCTGGTGTTGCTGATCCCTGTTAGTGCTGTCGGTGATACACCCTCTCACACTATGAGATAACACATTGACAGAGCCCATTCATTATTTAACATTGGAAACCCTCCACTGGGATAATTAGAATCCACAGAGATTGACATTACTCACAGTCGCTGAACAGATAGCTCCAGTTAACCCCCTTTAATTCAATATTGATTTTATTAAAATTCAAAATAACGTTTAAAATCTACAAATTCAGCATGGGATATGTGGGAGTGAATTTTGGAGATGGTAGATTGATTGTGTGTAACCATTCAATCTACCTTGGATATGGGAGTAATAAGATTAGATTAGATTACTTAGAATCTGGAAGCAACCTACCCAGACCCATTCCTCCACATTTACCCCTTCACCTAAAACTACGGGCAATTTAACGTGGCCAATTCCCCTAACATGCGCATCTTTGGATTCTGGGAGAAAACCGGACCACCCAGAGGAAACCTTTGCAGACACAGGGAAAATGTGGAAACTTCACACAGACAGTTAGACTGAAGTGGGAATTAAATGCGGATCTTTGGCGCTGTGAGGCTGCCGTGCTAACCACTGTGTCACCTACATATATCAGCTTCTCCCTGTATGAATTGAAACACACAGCCTGTAATTACTGATCAGTGATTATAAAGTTGAGAGAACTTTTATAGTCCATAATCTGGAAAATATAATCTGGACAATATTGATTATAACAGGCAAACTGCAGGGATATGTTAAGAGAATTGTACTTGACAATTGCACGTGACAGATACCTTCCTAATTACTGACAACCGGCAAGTTGACCTTGAGAGACTCCTGTACCAGAACTCCCAAGTTTTTTTGCACTTCAGATTGCCAATTTTACACCTACTATCGAAAATAATCCACGCCTCTCGTCTTTCTGGCAAAGTGCACGACCTCACACTTTCGCACAATCTTCTTCATCGACCAATTCTTTACCCACTACCCTCACCTGTCCACATCCTTCTGCAGGAAAGAGTGAGGACTGCGGATGTTAGAGATCACAGTCAAATAGTGTGGTGCTGAAAAAGCACAGCCAGTCACGCACCATCTGAGGAGCAGGATGTGCAACATTTCAGGAATGAGTGGGGTGGGTGGAAGGGGGCTGAAAAATAAATGGGAGGGGTGAGCCTGGGGGAATGGTAACTTGTCAGGCGATAGGTACATGAAGGTGGGTGGTGATATTGAAGGTCAGAGCAGAAGGTGGAGCGCACACATGGGAAGGAAAATGGACAGGTTGGACAGTTCAAGGGGGCGGTGCCAAGTTGGAGTGTTACACCCGAGATCACGTGAGTGGAAGGTGAGATGAGTAAACTGGTGAAATTGACATTGATACCGTTTGACTTGGGTGTCCCAAGGTGGAAGATGAGATGTTCCTCCAGGTGTTGAGTGGCTTGAGTGTGGCGGTGGAGCTGCCCTAGGACTGGCATGTCCATGGTGCAATGTGAGGGTGAATTGAAGTGGTCAGCCACAGGGCAGTGGGATTGTTAGCTGTGTGTGTCCCAGAGATGTTCCCTGAAACGTTCCATCAGTTGACATCCTGTCTCCCCAATGTAGAGGAGAGAGGGAGCAATGGACGCAGTAGATGAGATGTTTGGATGCACAGAAAATTGTCTGCAGGGTATCGAAGGATTCTTTGGGGCCTTGAATGGAGGTGAGGTCGAGGTGAGGGCGCAGATTTTACACAACTTGCGCTGGAAACAGAAGTTTCCGTGAGTGGATGTTGGCTTGGTGTGGGTGGGGATGGGGCTGTTTGTTGTTGGTCTTAGTTGTACTGGGATTAGTCGCAAATCCTCCTCAGTCACTGTACTTGTGGACCGACAGCTCTGGTTCCCACTATCCTCCTCCACCTCCGCCACCTCCCCCCCCCCCACCCCGGCCGGCCACACAAGTTTAAACACTCCTGAGTGACAATAACAAACCTTCCTGCCAAGAGATTGCTGTCAGTTCAGGTCCATCCCGTCCTTATTGTTTATATCCTACAGACCTGGGAATCTCAATGACCCAGATATCTGAAATTGCTGCCAATTAAGGTCTATCCTGTCCTTCTCGTGTATATCCTAATGAAACGGGTATCGCAATGATGCACATATCAGAAGTACTGCCTCCTCTACCAGCTCTTTGCCCATATATTTAACTGTGCTACCTTCCTATTCCTAACCTCACTGCCACATGGCATAGTCCTGTCCCTCTAAATATAAATATCATTTCAGCACAACTCCGCCAAGACTTTTTCTTTAAAATGGACAGACTTGAAAATAAATACTTAAGTGTGAGTTCATTAACTGAGAAAGAGGAATCCACTGAATCAGTCCAGTAACCACAGGATCTAATATCTATCACCTCTACCAAAGCTGTTTGGCCAAGTATAACATATGGACCATCTATTTGCACATGGACAAGGATAAACAAAAATGGTCAAAAAAACAGAAAGAGAGAGAGCAGATGGATGTCATTCAACATGTTTACTCTGCTTTGCTATCCATTTGGATTTTAGCTTTTCTGTTCCTTCCAATGGTAAGGTCTTTTCCCAGCACACCTAGTGAATCAGAAAGTGCCCACTGTCTTTGTGTCAACAGCCCTGCATGGGGAGCATCCATTGCCAAGTGATGAGTTCTGGGGAGTTTCAGGAGTGGCTTGAGGAAAGGGTGCATACAGTGACGGATGGACTGAGGGACTGAGAGAGATATAGTGGGAACCAGTGACAAAGGGTCAGATGGTGGAGAATCTGTGTGGGTAGAATTGAGGCACGGAAAAGGTGAAAAAAACAAACATAGTTGGAGTCTTGGACAGGCCTCCAAACAGTAATCAGGAGGTGGGGCACAAGATACACCAGAAGAGTGAAAAGATGTAAAGAAAAGGCAAAGTTAGAATGATCATGGGAATGATAAAAACAGTTGTTGAGGAAGAGGACGGGCTCAGCC
This sequence comes from Chiloscyllium punctatum, assembly GCF_047496795.1. Lineage (NCBI taxonomy): Eukaryota > Metazoa > Chordata > Chondrichthyes > Orectolobiformes > Hemiscylliidae > Chiloscyllium > Chiloscyllium punctatum. The sequence continues at coordinate 123,998,834 of NC_092744.1, read as the reverse complement.
AGTTGGTGGAGGGTCGTGGGGGTTGGATGCAGTTCATGTCTTTGTTCCAGGAAGAAGCAGAGAGCCCTTAGACCATCCTCGTGGAGGTGGGGGTGGGGGTATGGGGGGTAGGGGGAGATTTGTATTGGGATTTTACATTCATGGGAAAGAGGAGGTCGATGGAGACTGCAAAATGGAAATTCTGAAATTGGTGTAGAGTGTCAGAGGAATCACGGATGTACATGGGCAGGGACTGGACCAGGGTAAAAGATTGATTCAATGTAGGAAGAGATGAATACTTCGTAGCAGGTGCAGGCTGAAGTAGTGAGTCTGCCTGGGCCGTCCTGTTTGTGGATTTTGTGTAGGAGATGGAAGCGATCTCTGCTATCAGAGGGCCATCAGCTTGGGGTGCATTGGGTGTGGGTTGGCAGGGCAGTGTGTGTATGTGTGTGGGTTGGGGGATTGGGGATCACCAGGAGAAATTAGGTCAATTATCGTATTTAATACTTTGACCTGATGTGCCATGATGGGGTCATGGTCTGAGAAAAGACTTGTTATATATTTTTCTATTGCTAGTTTCTTGTTCAGATTGTACAATTATTCTGAATGTTTGTGTCTCCATCAAGTGCAGACGACATGTTTTTGCCCCCCGAGTGTGATGCCTCAACATTTTTTAAACGTTTGTATCTACAGTATGTGCAACAATGGGCGTTTGCTCCAATAATTTGCTTCCAATTCAAGGAAGATGTGAGAATATGATTTGATCTCCTGCAGTGTGTCCATTAGGTGCAATTTTATTAAGTCTTTATCCTCACACATTCGCTCTTTCAAAACAAAAAAGAATGAGTCCAGAAATGCTGCAGATTTTTTTTTCAGCTCTAACTATTGCTGGGAATGTTACACAGGGAATACTCCAGTGTCACGGAAAATACAAATGTTCGAGTGCAAGGTGCAAAACCCTAGTCTATCCTAAATTATTTATAAGCTTTATAAATAAAAGATGCAGAGGTGGCAGAGTGTAAAAGTAGGTTCAGCTGTGTTCAAAATGTTATTTCCGGCCCCGTCATAAAAGAACTGAACTACATCACTCTATAAATTCCCCAAAATAAGAACAGCAAGAGACTGGAATTCTTCATTCTTCTTCTGTGAATAACATCTGGAGACCTGGAAGAAAATCAAGGTTTGTCTGTGATATTCATAAATGATGATGGTGAGAATGTGGAAGATGGGGGCAGCGTAAGTTCGTCCACAGGTATTCGCTTTGACAAATAACAAGTTTTCCAGTGATTTCCTGCCTGTTGTTCATCACAGCATTCACATCTCCACCCCAACCCAGCATGCAAGGCCCAATGATTTTGCTAAATATTTCCTTGATTCAATTCCATGTTTCTGTGACTTGAACGTGTGATTCCAAATAAAATGTTGAGTGGGTAGGAAAACACCAGTGTCCCAAGTGAACTCAAACCCATTCTTCAGCACCATTTTACAATCCTCTGGTACTAGAGCAGGCTGTGTCCCTTTATGAAATATGTAAACACTATTGAAGTTTATCTGATAAGTGGCAAACAAGAATAATTCTTTAATATGACCAGACAGTAAATATCTCAAATTGGAGAGAATCTAAAAAGCCTTCTATTGATACCTGTGACATAATCAATGCCCAATGACAAATATCCAGAGTATAAACATCTGTCAAAAGTTCAACTGGACTAGCCATGCAAAAAAACAGCATTTCAGATGTTGTTAATTCTGTGGTGACTAAAGCACCTCCTAAAGTTCACCAAATTCCAGTATTTACATGGCACCAGGCAGGGAGTGGCCCAGAGAAGACCCTCAGGTGCCCGGATGAATACAGATGCAATAGCTGTTATCGAGGAGAAAGCAGGGGCCTAATTATGCACTGCATCCATTTGTCGTCAGTAATACTGCCTCGCTGCAATACTGATACACAAATGCACTTCTCAGATTCAGTCCCACAGCACTGTGGATTACCCACACCAGCTGTACTGGGACTTCTCAGGGGCAATTAAACCGGTATTCCTCATTAAAATCCCATATGAATTTAAAAAAACCTCAATTTTCTAATAATTGTTGAGCAATGCAGATGTTTAATTGATCTGATAAGCCTGTCACTGTCTCTGAAATTGTGTGATCTATTGTAGAAACTATTTCACGCATAAATTATTAACCAACTGACAACTCAGGCACAGATAATACAAGATAACAGCATTTAAGAAGCAGCTGATTCAGCACTTCAAAGGCCAGGGCAGAATAGGCTATAATCTGGATGCAAGCGAGATTAATGCTGTTTGTTAGCTTTTGGTTGGCATATACCTGTTGGGCGAAAGGGCCTGTTTCTGTGCCCTGCGACTTTATGCATTTAAGAACAGAAGATGTAGTCCCACTATTTTCATTGCTGTGAACATCATGTGGTAATGAATACAACCTCCAAGGTTACACAGCATCCTGACTTGAATCAATACCATTGGTCCCTTCACTGTCAGTTGTTCAGCCTCCTGTGGCTTTCTTTGAAACATATCAGTTAGTGTACCAATAACACGAAGATCACTGGGGTTCACCACCATATTCTGAGTGGAAATTAGACACAGGCAATAAATGGTGGTCTTGCCAACGGAATGCACATCACAAGAACAACTGAAAGGTATCTGCACCACTGACGGCAACCAGTATAACCGATCTGATTTCTAACGCAGTTTTAATGAGGCTTTTACTTTGCCTAAGCATCTGAACTTACTGTAACTCCATGAAACTTGTACGAGTGCTTTCGCAGTGCTGTTTAAAAATCACATTTTCAAGTTATGCTCATCATTCTGAAAGGGAGAACCTTTGTGCGCTTGAGAATGCTTTCATTATTTGTCAGTATCTAAAGGCAATAGCAACGTAGAAGCTAAGATCAGGAGTAAGTGATTGTACAACTTGAACCAAGTCCTCAATGTGATAACATCATGGATGATCTGATTGTGGCCTGAAATACACACATCCTGCTATGCATTAAAACGTTCATGCATCATTATTAGTGATAAATGGTCTGCCGGTGTCTTAAGAATATCCAATGTCTTACTCTCTCTGAGGGGAGTTCGCACAGACGCAGAACCCCATGAGATGATTAAAACAATCACCAACTCCTTCACTGTGACATTCTCCAGTTTCCAGCAGTCCACCCATTTCTGGAAATCTCTCGCACAAATTGAAAATTGGTTTAGCATTCAATTTGAATAGACTACTCAGAATTATATGGGTTTTAAATGGATCATGTGTCATTTGCCTAAACTCCAACAGATCCAAGGCCAGTCTGACAATGCTTCCTCCAGAGATAAATGCTCATCACAGGAATCAGTTGAGTGAATCTTCTCTGGACTGCTTTTCATGTCATTATGCCCTCAGTTCTCCTGATGTGGTCTCACCATTACCCTGCCAAGCTGTAGTAAATCTTCCCTACTTCTCCATGTATTCCCTTTCAAAATGTTTGAAAATTTATATTGCCTCGCCATGATGTGCAAGCAATGTGTTTTTTTTTTGTGATCCACGTGCCTGATTCCTCTGTACCTCAGCATTGCAATCTCTTCATTGGAATAATACACAGTTTTTCGATTCACACCACCAATCTATTCAAACAGAGACACATGTTTCCTGCTATGCTCCAATATATCATTCACTTGACCCACCTCGAGTTCTTTATAATATTGTGATGTGGAGATCAACATCCATCTGATAATTAAAACCAATGCACCCAGTGAAGATCTCCTCGCCTTATAATATGGTAAGGAAGTGTGACAAGTGATGTAGAACTTTGATACCCAGTATGTTATAAAGGAGTGGTTCAGTGAAATGGAATCCCTTCTCGCACTCTGTAATTATCAAGTAACTATTTACCTCTTTAGAGGCGGCACGTTGGCTCAGGGGTTAACACTGTTGCCTCACACCGCCAGAGATCCGGGTTCAATACCAGCCACGGGCAACTGTCTTTGTGGAGTTAACACATTCTCAGCGTGTCTCCGTTAGCTTCTACCAGGCGCTCCTGTTTCGTCTCACAATCCAAAGATATGCAGGTTAGGTAAATTGGCCATGGTAAATTGCCAACAGTGTTCATGGATGTGTAGGTTGGTCAGAAGTTAATATGGTAGAGGAATGCATCTGAGTGGTTTACTCTTCAAAGCGTCAGCATGGTCCTTGTTCGGCTAAAGGGCCTGTTTCCCCACGGTAGGAATTCTAACTCTAACAGTGAATGAAGCTCTGAAAAACTGAACTATCACTCTGTAAATAACTATCTATTCCGGATCTTCCTTATATGCTGTTTTAATAATGCAGATTCCACTCATAAATCCATTGTTAGTAAGAACAATAAATTAAAACTTAGCTTCTCAAAGGTTACACAGAATGGGTTCACTTGAAATGTCTGTATCTTATTCCCTCATCTTTTTCTGTCTGAAATGCCTTCTCAGTTGTTTTCTGGTTTCAAGAATATTTTCTCAGCCTTTATTGACGGATAGAGCTTCTTAAACCGAGCATGGAGATTTCTTGCGAGACCGCAATAGTTCTTTCCTCTCAACACATTTTCAGATGGCAGTTGAATCTCCCCCCTCTGTTCAATTGCCTCTGTTTTATGTAACTCCTTGACACACGAAATTCTTATAATATGATTATCTTCAGATTATTAACTCGAAAATGACCCTTAGTCTCCAAGTGCCTTTTTAAATTAATTGGCAGAATTTGAATTGTTGCCTGGGTAAAAATGTTGCTTCGGTCTGACAACTGAACGGTTTTGCTCCATTCTGTCAACTGGGCACCTGCAAACTGCTTACCCACAGACGTTCATGTTTCTGTTTAATCACCGAAAAGCACCTTACCTTTTCAAAGGTCATCGTGGTATTGCCCAAAATTTTACAAGTTCGCCATTTTTACGCACCAATAGACTGATATCCACTTTATATCTTCCCTTTTGTAGCTTTTCAATCATTATATTCTTCGATATTACAGTCAGACGTTTTTGCCAAAAATATAGATTGTGGCCACATTGTTGACAATGCATTATTTTTTACACCATGTCCAAATTGTCAGTTTGCAGTATTGCAAACATGTTTTGCAGCTCTATCATAGACAGGCAGAAGGCTGGAAGAATACAGCAAGCCAAACAGCATCAGGCGGTATAGAAGGGTGTAAACACGAAACGTCGACTTCTCCACCTCATGATGTTGCCTTGTCTGTTGTGTTCTTCCAGCCTTCTGTCTGTCTTTTTTTGAATTCCAGCATCTGTAGTTTATTGTTGGTCTCTTGCAGCCCCGTTTCCCACTTTCCAGCCTTTGCATCTGCAGAAAAAAATATTAAATCGCAAAAGAATGATCAACGCTCTTAAATTCTAAACTAAATGGTCATTTTCAGTTCCATACACTTGCAATGTTGACTTCTCCACCTCCCAATTCTCTACCTTCTGTCAGTCAGCTAATCTCTATCCAAGCCAATACACTGCCGGGAACCTTCTGGGAACTAACCTTCTCGATCCGTCTTTTATGTAGCACCTTGCCAAATGCCTCAGAATGTCTCGAGATACTACATCTATTGGATCCCGATTATACAACTTCCTGTTTACATTCTCAATTATCTCCAGCAGATTTGTCCAACATGACCTACCCTGCTTGAAACTGCTGAAACTGGTGACATGATCTCTGTTGACATGTTTTTCCTAGTGTTCAGTTATTTCCTTCTTTATGATTTATTCAAGCAACCTCGCAACACAGAGGTCAAACTCACTGGTATATAGTGTCCCATCTTTTGCCTATCTCCCTTGTGAATAACAATGTCATATTATTAATTTTCCAATACATTGGCACCTTTCTACAATCCAAGTAATTCTTCAATATCACAACCAATGCATCTACTATCTTTGCTGCTAGCTCCTTTAATACACTTGGGACTTATCTGCCTTTAATCCCATTAGTTTACTTAATACGTTTTTCCCTGGTCATAGTAATCATAGAAGATAGAATATAATAGCACAGTTCTGGCCCTGCGGCCCTCGATGTTGTGCCGACCTGTGGAACCAATCTGAAGTCTATGTATTCTGCACTATGGCATTTTCATCCATATGTTTATCAAATTAACATTTCAATGTCTTTGAAGCTGGTGAGTGCACTACTGTTGCAGGGCGGGCGCTGTATGCCCCTACTACTCTCTGAGTAAAGAAACTACCTCTGACATCTAAGCTATAACTATCACCCCCCCTCCAATTTAAAACTATGTCTGTCGTGATAACCATCACCATCCGAGGAAAAAGGCTCTCACTGTTGTTACGACGCGGGGTACACCCCTCTGCTAATTTAAACTGGCAACACGTAAAGGATTCACCCCGTGCTGTAATTTGTTAAAATTCCAGACGCAAAGAACTATCCCGAAATTAATATTTAAAGTAAAAATTAACAACTTAATTCCTTAAGTCTAACAGAGAATATTATCTAACAACTATTCGCAACTATTTTACCTTAAAACTATCTTTTACCTCCACCTCGATAATAATAGTCCTATCAAAAATTGCTGATTAAGTTTTTTTTAAAAAAGAATCATATTTCAAAACCAGGCAGCTGTCGATTTTTCTCCATATTCCTGTCTTCTTTTCTTGTTCTTGAGAATTCTGCTTCCCAGGTCTTTGTTTCATAAAGGTACCTGTCAGAGAGCAGATCTTTCTGCTGGACATATTGGCAGCTTGCTGGTCTTTGTCGCTCTGGCTAATTGTTGAAAATGTTTGATATTTATACACCAAAACATTGGATCATTTCATTGGCTTTAATATTGTCAAAATACTAAATACAAACTTGATTGGCATTTGGTATGTTGGGCAGAATTTAAAATGAGTGGCTGAATTTGAATTTGTTTTTATCTCATAGTAACCCAGATACTGCTAGCTGTTTGACCAAATATTGCATTTTAATTTGTCCACTACTCTGTGTGCTTGCTTAGCCCTTGGCCCTTGGCTAACCTTTCAACTCTCTTAATGATATAGTACACTTGAAGCTTCATAAAACTCTCCACCCCATCTCACCTTCTGATTATCTTATATAGATCAATTCAATTACATCTCAACCTTCTTCACTCGAACGAAAACAGCCGAAACTATCTCAGACGTTTCTGATAAGATCTTCCATTCAGATCAGGCAAAATCCTCGTAAATCTCTTTTGAACCCTTTCCAAACCTCTAAGTCCTTCCAATAATGCAGCCAGCAGAACTATGTGTAGTACTCCAAGTGCAGCCACAATGGAGTTTTGTGCATCTGCAGTATGATCGTGTGGTTCCAAAATTCAAACCCTCCACCAATAAAAGCTAACATGCAGTACACATTTTTAACAAGTCTATTAAAGAGGGTGGCAACTTTCAGCGATCTATGTACATTAACACTGAGATCTCTCTGCTCATCGACACTGCCAAGAATCTTACCATTAGCCCAGTATTGTTCATTCCTGTCCATCCTTCCAAAGCGAACCACCTCACACTCTTCACATTAAACTCAGGCTGCCACCTCCCAGCTTATCTATGCCCTTCTGTAACTTGCAACATCCTTCAGCACTATCCACACTTCAACCACCTTAATATTATCCATAACTTTGCTAACACATCATTCTATGCCCTCATCTAGGTCATTTATAAAAATGACAAACAGCAGTAATCCCAACAAGATCTTCTGTAGGAGCTACAGTTTTTTGGTAGTCTGTGAAAAGAGAAAGCATTGCTTTTGTGCCTCTGTCATTTTTGAGTTTCTCATTGTTACCATGTCAGTATCATCCTGAAAAAAGCCAGCACTTAGTTTTACTGCGTATTTGCTTTTTATTTACTAGCGACGCCTTCTGGTATCAGTGTTTATGTTTCTGTTCTTTAGCTGTCTTAGCTTCTTTTAATGTTGTGTGTTAACCCTTTGATGAAACTCTTTTTTTGTTTCCATTCCTTCACAGGAAGAGGGCATTGCTGCGTTGGCCAGCATTTATTGTCCAACCGTGATTGCCCAGAGGGCAGTTAGGAGTTATCTACATTACTGTGGGTCAGGAGTCACATGTACGTCAGACCAGGTGATTTGGTAGTTTCCTTCCAATAGAACATTGGTGAAACAAGTGAGCTTCTCCTGACAATCTATTCATGTTCACCATCAGTCTGTTAATCACAAATTTGAATTCAAATTCCACCATCTGCCATAACAGGATTCGAACTCAGCTCCCCAGAACATTATCTGTCCCTCTCGATGAACAGTTCAGCTGTAACGCATTAGGCCACTGCCTTACCCAATCCCTCCGAGCGTGACTAAAATGTGCAGAATGATTTGCCCTAGTTTTTGCCCTCATGCTGTCATTCACTACCTCACCTCGACATGGATATTGTTTCTCTGTAATGCAATTCCTCTTCTCTCACGAACATACTTTAATTGAGAGGTACTTAGTATCCCCTTAAGTATTTGGTAATTTCTTCATCTGCCCTGCCTTTGACTGTTCGCATCCACCCCCCACCCCACACCAATCCTTTCCTTAGGCCACTGCAAATATCATTGCCCAACACTAAGGCTCTCGTATGTGACTCTGTCCTCACTCCTTCAATCTGAATCTGAAACTGCATCATGTTGTGTTCATCCTTCCAAGAGGATCCTTAACTGCAAGATCGTTTTTCATTCCTTCCTAATATCAAATCTAAAGTAACCTGCTCTCTGGTTGGTTCCATGATATGTGCTCTCACAAACAATCCTTCATATACTCTACGATTTGTACTTGGAGCCCATCCCTTGCCTAGTTGATTAATTGATTAAATGATTCAATATGCACATTTATCCCACTGTTGTTACCTTGTCACGAGCCCTCATTATTTCCGATCTCAGAAGTACTTTGGGGAGACGGTGGCTGAAAATTACTCTTCCAAAGAGGTTTCTTCCCTTGCTTTTTATTTGCATCTGGACTGATTTTCATGTTGTGCCCTCGTGCCAATGTTTTTTCTTAATATAGACTTGATATCGTTTATAATCAATACATCAATTCCACCTCCTTTGCCTTTATGTCTATCCATTCAGAACATTGAGTACCCATGGACAGTTCACTGTCGAATCCTGATCTTCCTGTACCCATGTTTCAGTCATCCTGACTGGGTCATACCCATTTGTCTCTGTACTTACTGACAAGTCATCAATTTTATTCCAAATACTGTGTGCTTTTATGCACAAAGTTTTTAAATAAGTTATTTTGATTTACCTTTCCCCTTTAATATTTTCTTGAGTACGAGCTTCCTGATATCACACACCTCACTCGTTCATAACACCAACACGTTCCATCTTCATTTGTTAATTTATGTTCATGTCTCTATCATTTATTCCAAAATGCAACTCACATTTTGGACTTTTTTGATCCTTTCTCGCAGCATGGACATGGGAGTGATCGTATCTGATGTCCTACTCACCTCTACCGTCTGCTTAGTTTCTCACCTGCTGCTTTGTTTCCCAGCCTCCTGGTTTATTAGTTTCAATCCACCTAATTTGCACTAGCAAACTTCCCCACCAGGATGTTGATACTCTTCCAGTTAACATGCAATCTGTTCATTTATTAAAGCTCCCACCTGTCCTGGGATAGATCCCAATGATCCAAAAGTCTGAAACCTTCGAACCTTAACCACATTTTAATCTACACTGCCTTCCTAATCCTTACCTCTTTTACATGAGGCACTGGGTGTAATTCAGACATCACAGAGGAGTGCTCTCTCTCTCTCTCTCGCTCTCGCACACATACACACAGACACACACACATAGACATACACACAGGCACGCACACACAAACGCTTAACCTTCATTATTTTGCAGAAGAATGCCAGTAACCTTATAAATAATCAGAATGATAACTGGAATGAAGGATGTAGTTAAAGATGCGAGAAATTAGACTTACTCTTCATTGATCAGAATAGAGAAAGATGTGAACTTATTGCAGTGCACAAAAGTTTGAAAGAAATACAGGGTAAAATAAGAATACTCACTTTCTTTTAGCTGGCATTACAGCATCTAAGAGTCCCAGTTTCAAGACCATCAGCACAAGACCTCGGAGTGAGATAAATACCATTCATTCTAAAAATGGCAAGATTTCAAATTATTGTTCACTTGAATTTAATAGCACAAATCATGTATTTAATCAATATTCCCAGTGCATTTTGAATTATTGTCATTTCTTATCTGTTGGTAAATCGCTGAAACTCACACGTTTTGGTGAGAAATTAAACTGATTGATTATATATAAATGTATAAGAAAGTTATTTCGATATGATGTTCAATCGTTTTCCCTCTCTGAAAACATAATCATTCAGAAGCCAACCACGTTCCAAATGTTGGAGCGAAGATGTATTCATTTGAATACTGACAATGCATATGTAATTGTGATCACCAATATAGTCCGATATCACGTTCTTTGTTCGATATTAAATAAAATATACATTCTTTATTTTTGTATCTTATAATTTTGACAGGATTTTGTACTTCAGTTCCATAAATATAACATCTACCTATTTCTTTCCAGAGATGATGCAATTATTGTTTGGTTGAACAATGAATAATCATATTTCACAGTTTTGCCCAATTCATGAACATAGCAAATATCTGATTATTTTTCAGATCAGTAAACCCATCAGCTTGCAATCATAACCTACGTTGAAAATGGATTTTGAAAGATTGGAATTCAGTCACAGCTGCCTGTGATACTGAGTAAGACAATGGTCTGCTCTTAAATCTATGCAGAGAGCTTCGACCTGGGGTGCAGCTTTGCTCGCTGAGCTGTAGGTTTGATATCCAGATGTTTCATTACCTGGCGAGGTAACATCATCAGTGGCGACCTCCATGTGAAGCGAAGGTATTGTCTCCTGCTTTCAATTTATATGTTTGTCCTGGATGGGGTTCCTAAGGATTGTGGCGATGCCATTTCCTGTTCGTTTTCTGAGGGGTTGTTAGATGGTATCTAGATCTGTGTTTGTTTATGGCGTTGTGGATGAAATGCCACGCTTCTAGGAATTCTTTGGCATGTCTTTGCTTAGCCTGTCCCAGGAGAGATGTGTTGTCCCAGTCGAATTGGTGTTTTTTTTTCATCCGTGTGTAGGGCTACGAGGGAGAGAGGGTCGTGTTGTTTTGTGGCTAGCTGGTGTTCGTGTATCCTGGTGGCTAACTTTCTTCCTGTTTGTCCTATGTAGTTTTTGTGGCAGTCCTCGCATGGAGTTTTGTAGATGACGTTGGTTTTGTCCATGGGTCGAACTGGGTCTTTTAAGTTTGTTAGTTTTTGTTTGAGAGCGTTGGTGTGTTTGTGTGCTAGTAGGATTCCGAGGGGTCTCAGTCTTCTGGCTGTCATTTCTAAAATTTCTTTGATGTATGGTAAGGTGGTTAGGGTTTCTGGCTGTGTTTGGTCTGCTTGTCGTGGTTTGTTCTTCACGAATCTGCGCACTGTATTTTTTGAGTATCCGTTCTTCTCGAATACGTTGTTAAGATGGTTTTCCTCTGTTTTCCAAAATTCGTCTGTGCTGCAGTGTGTGGTGGCTCGTTGGAATAGTGTTGTGATACAGCTTCGTTTGTGTGTGTTGGGATGGTTGCTGGTGTAGTTAAGTATTTGGTCAGTGTTTGTTGGTTTTCTGTATACGCAGGTTTGTAGATCTCTGTTGTCCTTTCTTTCGACGGTGACGTCCAGGTATGCGAGTTTGTTGTCAGTTTCTTCCTCCTTGGTGAACTTTATGCCTGTGACGGTGTTGTTGGTGACGCTAAATGTCTCTTCTATCTTGCTTCATTTTGTGATGACAAAGGTGTCATCTCCGTAGCGGACCCAGATTTTTGGTTTGATCGTTGTTCGGGCTGTTTGTTCTAGTCTTTGCATTACTGCTTCTGCTATGAATCCTAATAGCGGAGAACCCATGGGTGTGCCGTTGGTTTGTTTGTAGATTATGTTGTTGAAGGTGAAGTGGGTGGTGAGGCACAGGTCCACTAGCTTCATGATATTTTCTTTGGTAATGTGATTGATGGTGGTTGGGGTATTTGTGTTGTGCTCTTTTAAAAGTGTGGTAAGTGTGTTTGCTAGGTCGATGTTGATGGAGGTGAACTTTGCTGTTATGTCGAATGAGATCATTGTTCTGTCTTGCTCTATTTTGGTGTTTTTGATGATTTTTAGGAATTCCTGGGTGGAGTGGATGGAGTGCTGTCATTCATCTGGGTCTGGGCAGTGATTCAAACATTATTTCGGAACAACTTATTTGGACTCCACCTTGCGTCGGTGAGAAACTATCCAACAGGCTATCACTAATCTCTGTGTAGGTACAAATGCTGTCCAAATGAGATCAATGACCAGCCAGCAACACTGCCTTACAAATCCATCTTCAGACTGAGCTTGGCCCAGGGGGCAGATGAATGGGTATGAAGTGTCAGAATCACATCGCGCAAGTCACTTATGGTGATGATATCTGGCCTGTCTCGCAGACTCCATCCATCTGAAACCTGGACCAGACACCGGGTGAAGACGTTAACAAGTTTGCAGTCTTCTGCACCACATCGTGCTTCACAAAGAAATCTCTAAAACCATATCTAATAAATGCTACCTTCACATTCACCAGTATCAAACTAAAATTGTACATCTCTGTGGATGGCCAGAGATTAATACTTGGGTCACCCAGCAGAACGTATCTAAAGAAAACAGCAAGAGGTGTCAAGTCAAGAATCACGTTAATAACTGAACTTGATGGATTCCATCTGGTATAGTTCGACACACACATATTTAACTGTCTTTTAGGTGATTGTAACAATGCACACCATAACTGGTGATCTTGGCCTAACGCCCCGACAAAGCTTACTGTTCTCATACACACCACTCCGTGACACGTTCAAAAATTGATAAGAATCCACAAGCTGGGTGAAACAGAAACATAATACATTAGACTACAGTACTAACCTTTTGGCCCTTGACGTCCAACTAACATTTTATACTACTCAATCCCCTGCTAATCAAAACATCATCTAACCTTCCTAACAATCTTATCAACCTGGGTGGCAACTCTGATGGAGCTATGACATGGGCCACAAGATCCCCCTGTTCCTCCACAAAGTAAGAATCCTGCCTTTATTCTGCATTCAAATTCGACGTTCCAAAATGAATCGCTTCACACATTTCCAGGTTAAACTCTATCTGCCACTTATCAGCCCAGTTCTGCATCATATCAATGTCCCATTGCAAACTACAAAAGCCCTCCAAATTATCCACAACTCCAACAACCTTTGTTGTATCGACACATTTACCAACCTGTCGGTAGCAGAGTAAGTAGTAAGGCTTTGGTTTGATAGGCTTCAGTGAGCAACAGGTCAGCAAAATGTACAAGCAAGCTCAAAGTACTTTTATCTTTAGACTTGCAGCAGTCCAGTCGGCAGTTAGGGGAGTCGCACGTTCCTCCTGCGGGATATGGGAGCTCATGGAGATTGCCAACGTCCCTGATGACTACACGTATGGGCAATGCAACCAGCATCAGCTCCTTGGTGATCGTGTTCGGGAGCTGGAGAAAGATAAGTGCTTTAGTGTGGTGGTCACACCCAAGACCTGCCCCTATCCATGTTTCTGTAATGACTATCATATCCCAGTCCCACGTAAAAATCCACACCGAGAGTTCATCACGCTTACCTGTAAGGCCTGTTGCATTTAAATGAATACAATTTAATTAAACAGACGTTTCTTGCTCCCTGTCGTGTTCCAGGCAAAGTGTAGCTGGGTGACCATCACGAAAGATGAAGGCAGCAGGCAGAGAGTAGAGGAATCACTTGAAAACAAGTATACCATTTTGGATAATGTTGGGGGCATTGACTGTTCAGGGGAAAGCAGCATTAGCGAGGTTCGTGGCACCAACATTGGCTCTGGGACACAGCAGGAAAGGATAAAAGTAAGCAGGGTTTTAGAGATAGGAGAGTTGATTGCTAGAGGAACAGATTGGAGCTTCTGTGGCCTCAAACGTGAATCCAGGATGGTGTGTTACCTCCCAGGTTCCAGGGTCCAGGATGTCTCTGAGTAGCTGCACAACATTCTCTAGGGGGAGGGTGAGCAGCCAGAAGCCATTATGCACGTTGGCACAAATGATACCTGTAGAGATAGGAATGAGGTCATGCAGAGTGATTACCGAGAGCTAAGAGAAACATTAAAAAAAAATTAAGAGTGCAAGTCTCCTAAGAGGGAGATTACATCTAGGGTCAAAAGGCTTGCACTGCGCTGTAATGTTCTATTACCATCCGTGACCGGTGCAACATGCAATGGACGAGGTACCAATATCTTGGTGGCCAGCTTTACTCGTGCTATAAGGGAGTGTTCAAATGAGATTGGCAGGGGGGTAGTATCCTCAAGAGCAGGGAGGCAAGTGAGAGGTTGGAAGGAGATGCAGCAATCAGAAATAGTAAGTTGAAGAAATAGGTTCGGCTCGAATACGACAGAGAAAGTAATGCCTTTTGGATTAAATTGCATTTATTTCAATGCAAGAGGGCTGACAGGTAAGGCCGATGTACTCAGCGCGTGGATAGGTACGCAGGACTGATAGAGTACAGCTATTACTGAAAAAATGCTAAGGGAGGGATAGGACTGGCAGCTCAATGGGCCAGGTTACAGGTGCTTTAGACAGGACAGGGACGATGGGAGGAGGGGAGAGGAAGTTGCATTTCTGTTTAAGGGGAGTACCACAGCAGTAATCAGAGATGAAATAACTGAAGGATCATCCAGTGAGGCTTTGTGGGTGGAGCTAAGAAATAGGAAGGGGATGGTGTCGTGATTGTGGTTGTGCTATAGGCCCCCAAATAGTCAACAGGAATGAGTGGAACAAATATGCAGGGAGAGAGGGGAGACCTGAAGGAGCAATAGGGTTATCATAATTGGGGATTTTAATTTTTCTAACATAGGCTGGGACTGCCAGAGTGTTAAGTGATTTGAACGGGTAGAACTGTAAAATGCGTCAGGAATGTTTCCTCAAGCAGTATATAGCGTGCCTACTCGGGAAGGAGCAAAAGTCGAAATACTCTTAAATAATTGGGCAGGACAGATGACTGAGTTAAGAGTGGAGGAGCACCTTGGGACCAGTGACCATAGTTCAATTAAGTTTCAAATAGATATGGAGAGGAACAAAACTGGTCCACAGATTCAAGTTCTAACTTGGGGCATGCCTCAGATACAGGCAACAGGGATCAAGGAGGTATATAAGGGATACAGGAGTCAACGGAAGAAGGAAATCAGTAGTGTGAAAAGGGGGGTAAGAAAGGACCTTGGCTGAGAATATTAAGATGAATCCAAAAAGGTACTTTAAATATATTAAAGGATTAAAAACAATAAATAGAGAGGAAATAGAACCCCTCGAAGACCAACGTGAACATGTATGTGTGGAACCATAAGAGATGGGCGAAGTCCTCATGGAATATTTCTACTCAATGTTTACCTTGGAGAAAGACATTATGACTTGAGAACTTCAGCAACTTAATGTGATATCTTAGGAACGATCCATATCATAATAGAGGAGGTTTCGGCCATACTAGAATGTTGGAAGTGAACAAATCTCACGGTCGTATAAGAACACTGCAAGGGGCTACAGGAGAATTTGCGGGGAACCTGACTGATAACTTTGATCATCATTAACCACTGGAGGATAGCAGATTTTGTGCCCTTATTCAAGACGGACTGAACCAAATATCCTGGGAACTACAGACCAGGAGATTTAACATCTGTGGTAGGAAAGTTACTTGAGAAGGGATAAGATGTTCATGCATCTGGAAAGATAGGTTTTAATTAGGAATAGTACGTGTAACTTTGTGCTAGGAAGTATATACTTGACAAATTTCTTCAAGTAAATTTATGAAATAACAGGAAGATTGACTTGGGCAGCGTGGTAGACGTCGAAACGTGTGGTGTTAGAAAAGCACAGCAGGTCATGCAGCATTCGAGGGGCAGGAGAATCGATGTTTTGGGCATAAGTCCTTCATCAGGTGCTCAGGTGCTAAAATATGAAATCGGACAACATTCAAGCTTGTGCTGTTAATATGTAAGTAACATTAATCGAAAATTACTGCTCGGCACTACACATTTCCACGATAAAAAAGAGGAGTTCACCAGCAGCTCAAGCAGGTTTCACATTAATATAAGAAAGCCATTCAGCCCATCGAAACTATTGGATAAGAAGAGGCACAATCCATTCACTCTCTCCTGATTATTACACAAGAACATTGTAAAAAACATACAGATGTTGGAATTCAAAGTAGACACGCAGGAGGCTGGAAGAATACAGAAAGCCAGGCAACATCAAGTGGTCGAGAAGTCAACGCCTTGGGTATAACCCTTCTTCAGGACTGGGAATGGAGGTAAGGGGGTATACAGATAAAGGGGCGTGGTAAGGGAGAAGCAGACACGGTAGTGAGTGAGGATAGATGAACACAAATAGAGGGCACCACCGGGTTAGTGAGAAGAGGACTGAATCCGGTTGGTATGTGGAGGAAGGGTTGATCAGAGAACTGGAAAATAGGAGGAGAAGCTGGAAAGGGAATTAAAGGATTGGAAAGGAGGTTAATTGAAAATGTAGAATTCAGTGTTAAGGCCTCTGGCTTGTAGACTGGCCAGGCAATAGATGAAGTGTTGTTCCTCCATTTTGTGGGTTGGTTAATTCTGACAATGGAGGAGGTCATCGGTGGCCATGTCAGGAAAGGATTGAGTGGGAGAATTGAAAATGGCGGTGATTGAGAGGTCAGGTCAGCCCTGACAAGCCCGGTTGAGATGCTCAGCAAAACATTCCCATAGTTTACCTTTGATCTCCCTGAAGTAGAGAAGACCACATCGAGTGCATGAGATGCAGTAAACTAGGTTGGATCCCATCACCTGGCACACCTTCCACAAAGACCATTCTCATTGCTTATTGTGCCACACTCCCCACCAATCCCTGCAATCGCTCCCAAGTAGCTACTCCTGCAATTGCAAAAGATGCATCACCTTCTGGCACCCCACCTCCCTTACCTCTTTAAAGCGCCCCAAACAGTCCTTCCTGGTCTGACAGAGTTTCACCTGCTTCTCCTCCAACCTAGTTTACTACATCAGGTGCTCCCGATGTGGTCTTCTCAACAGTGGGGAGACCAAACGTAAACTAATGGCACGTTTCACTGACCATCACAGTTGGGCCTGTGGGGGATAACCTGACCTCCTCGTTACCGCCCATTTCAATCCCCCTTCCCACACCTTTTCCATCATAAACATCCATATCATCCTTTGCTGCCACAGTGAGGCAGACCACAAATTGGAGGAACAACGTCTTATCTTCTGCCTGGATAGCCTACAGCCCGGACGGCTCAACAATGAGTTCTCCCAGTGGGAATAAACTCACCAGCCATGTCCTTACTTACTTTCTAGACCCTCCCCTTTTTTTCAATTCCACATGATTCCTTGCCTTCCAGCTCTCAATCGGATTCATCCCTCCTAGCGACCAAGAAAGTTGCACCCACCACTTGTGTGGATGTATTCCTACCTCACCATCCCGCTGCTCTCCACACCCAAACCAGTCCCTTTCCACTTTATCTGCTGCTCCCGCTACCCCCACCCACAGTCCTGAAGAACGATTATACCTGAAATGCTGACTTCCCCCCCTGTTGATGCTGCCTGACTTGTTGTGTTCTTCCAGCCTCCTGTTTGTCTCCTATTATGCAGGAAGATAATGAGTCTCGTCAGCACAACACGCTGGTAAGCTGGAACCATGGGTTGCCCACTGAAACACTTGAACCTCTGCCTTGGGGCCAGGAAGAGGACATTACGCCTCTTCAGACACTGACACATGAACCGAAGAAGCCATTTAACCGCTCCAAACTGTTACACTGAAGTAGGGGGATGTAATTGATGCTGCAACATGATAAACCAATGAATCAGAGATTCCATGTTGTTCCTCCTGCCTCCATTACTAATGGTACAATACGTTTTAGATTAACGTGATTTGCTGATGGTGAGGATTGAAGTGAATCATTTGTATCAAGTCCCAAGGAGGTTTCTTCCATCTTCGACATGTTATGGACTAGGCTAGACCACTCAAAGCATTCTTAAGCAGGCAACGCAGACCATAACGTTGCAATTTATTTCGGTAAATGCACAATGAATATTACCCAGAGTATTTAGCTAGTTTTACTAATGGAATTTAAAACAGAAAAACACTTTATTCACAAATTGCACAATGAAACACAGTAACAGAGTAAAGAAACCTTACAGATCTCAACCTGTTCAGCTCGACATAATCATGTTGTTCCAAATACACACAACAGTACCAATAAGGAAACTCCCTTGAAAACCGAGTATAAGTGGAACACATGCTTTCAGGTTGAAGTTGAAGGGCAGAAAAGACACGGAGTTTCCACACAGCTCTCTGTTGAACTTCCCAGTTCAAGACTCAACTGAAAACTGTTCAGCTAAGCTCAGCAAGTTCAGCTGAAAGAGCTGACCACTCCCCTTTCAGCATACAGGACACTTCGTACGCATGACCACTTTGCCCTGAAGTCTCATCTGTTTCCATATGAACAAAAGGCCTCTGAAAATCCTTTTCATCTCTGTACCAAACCAGAATGATCGGAGTCATGCCCCATGTTATTGCCCCTCTGAAAATAAAACCAAGGACAGACACTCCCTGAGCCAAGAAACAGCTTTTGGACAAAAAAAGGGGTTAGCTTTGTGATACCTCCCATCCCCCCCCAAATGAAAATGACCCATCGATACCAAACGATTGCTGCATTTTTAACCTTGCAAACGTATTTATTAATCTTTAAAAGGCATATACAATCTGCCAACTGTCAAAATGCAAACACGCAGACACCCATGCAAATTCAGGCCGCAGCACACCCGCCACTGAACGCCTCTGCACCTCATTCGAATTGCGATAACGCATCAGCAATTCCGTTTTCACGACCTGCCAAATGTACAATTGTTAAACTGAATGACTGCTCCATCTAAACAGACTGGCATTTTTGTCCTTAAATTTTTCCACACTTGTCAATGAGTTATGATCAGTGTGTGCGAATATCTCCGATGCATTGCTGGTAATATAAACACTGAAATGTTGCAATGCCACCACCAAGCTTCAATTCTCTTTCTCCACAGTTGAATATTTCTGTTGATGTACGTTCACCTTTCTTGAAAAATACGTAATGGGTCTTTTGCTTACCTCGTCATCCTCTGCAGGAGCACCGCACTGACACCCACATCACTGGCATTGATAGCCATGCTGAAACGCTTCTTGTAATCTGGTATGGTTAACACTGGGGCAGTGGTTAACACAGTTTTTAGGCTATCAAATGCCTGTCGACAGTACTCTGTCCACAGGGTGTTCTTGTCCATTTTTAACAATTCGGTGACTGGAGCAGCCACACTGCTAAATTTTGGCACAAACTTTCGTTAAAATCTAGTCAATCCCAGGAAACGTAGTACTGCAGCTTTTCTTTTGACGATGGTGTGGGAAATTCCCTAATTACTTTTATTTTATTATCTGATTGGGTCATTTGTCCATGTCCAATAACGTAGCCCAGGAACATGACTTGGGCTTTCATAAATTCAGTTTTAGCTAGATTTACCACCAAACCTGCCTTCTGAAGTCGAGTGAACAAGTCCTAAAAACACTGCAAATATTCGTTCCATGATTGACTGAAAGTCACCAGGTCATCAATGTACACCACATAGTTGGCTAATCTGGCAACGACATTATTATCAATTTCTGAAATGCGGCTGGAGCGTTTTTCATACCAAATGCCATGACTTTGAACTGAATTGACATATTCCATTTGATGTTATGAAAGCTAAAATTGCCTTTGCTCTCTCTGACAGAGGTACTTGCCAGTTGCCTCTAAACACGTCCAACTCAGAAATGTAAGTGGCTTCTCCCACTTTTTCGACACAATCCTCCAAACATGGAATTGGATATACATCAGTCTTTGTAACGGCGTTGACTTTGCGATAGTCTGCACATGACCACTGGTACCATCTGGCTTTGGCACCTTGACTATAGGTGAGTTCCAGTCACTGTAACTCACTTTGATTATGTCATCTTGGAGCATGAACTCTATCTCCTTCTGAACCTCTGCCAACTTTAGGCGGTTATGCCCATAAAGATGTTGCTTAATCGGAACAGCATCTCCTCTATCTACATCATACACAATTAGCACTTACATTTCATTTCTGAATATGTCTTCATGTGAGTAATAAATCGTTCAGGTCATTTCTATTTTCTTCTGGAAGGTAACTCAATATTTTCTCCTAATTTTTGACAACTTTCTCATTGTTCAATTTGATTGGAGGAAAGTCAAATTCAGAATCTTCTGAACTTGTTTATTTTTCTTTCTGTGTTGTTAACATGAACACCTTCTCCTCTTGCCTTCCTTCTCTATCAAAATACCTTTTGAGCATATTCACATGACACACTGTGTGCGAGTTCTTCCTGTCTGGAGTCCTTAGCAAGTAGTTCACATCACTAAAATTCTTCTCAATTTGATAAGGTACATGAAACCTTTTTTTAAAAGGCTCGCCTGTCACTGGAAGTAACACCAATACCTTATCCCCAATTGCAAAGTTGCGATTTTGTGATATCTTACCTGCTTCTTGTTTCATTGCATGTTGCGATACTTTTAAATGCGGTCGATTCAACTCTCCAGCTTTATGCAACCATTCCTTAACATTTGACACATCGGCCAAATGGGTGGCCTCTGAATTTAGACTTATTAATTTCTCCATAACTTATTTAAACAGTCCTGTTACTTCATGCCTAAAAATTAATTCAAATGGACTGAATTTGGTTGATTCGTTCGATGAGTCTCTGATTACAAGAAGTTCAAAAGGAATTTCCTTATCGCAAATATCTGGACAATCCTGACCATAAACCCTCATCATGGTATTCAGTGTTTGATGTCTTCTCTCCCGCAAACCCTACGATTCCGTACGGTATGAATTGTTTTACTCCCAAGTTATCCATCACCTCCTTGAATAATTTGGATGTGAAGTTTGATCCTTGATCTGACTGGATCTCTATTGGTAGTCCGTATCTAGTAAAAAAAAAGTATCTTTTCTACAACCCTTTTAAGCTGTGATGCTGCATCATGGGATTGCCTCAAGAAATCTAGTCGACACACCCATTATTTTTTTAATAAATACTTATTCCCACTTTTTCTTAGACGTAGGGGACTTACGCACTCAATCAAGACTCTTGTGGAAGGTTCCTCAAGTGCCGGATTAGGTATTAAAGTTGCAGGATTTAGTCTTGCATGTGTGACCTGTTTGACATGTCTGGCAAAATTTAGCTACATGTCTGTGTAGTCCAGGCCAGTAAAATACAATTGTTGTTTGGCTGGTATTGTCCTCACCTCGAAATGACCTTCAAGTGGTAGCTACTGAAACTCTGGCAGCACCTCCTTTCTATACCCTACTGGCAAAGCAATTTGTTGAATTTCTGTCCCTGTCTGATCTGCTTGAATGCGTGATGGTCTCTAATTCCTCATTCAGACATCATTTGTTAAGTATAATCAGACAGGAATGCATTCGTTTTCTTTCTTGCTAAATGCATTTTTGTATAGCTGTTGTGACTCGTCAGTTTTCTGCTGTAAATCAATCAGCTTAGCAGAGCTAAGAATACTTGCATGTTTTTCTACTTGCTCCTCTCTGTTCTACTTCCCTGATCAAAGAAGGTTTCGGATAACTCTATGTCAGCTTCCTTATCTGTGCCTTTGATGTCTCCTGATTAAACCTGTACATCGATGATCTTGAAAATTCCTGGACTTCAGTTGCCTGCGTCTCCACTGACTTTTCAACTAGAGTAGGCAGCACACCTATTGGTGAATCAGCTATATCATTTGCGAGGACAAATTGTATTCCTGGGGTCCAGTACTCCTACCACATTCTCCCCTCTTCTCTGGACTCCCTAGCCTCACTTTGCACAATTGAGCACTTTTGGACTCACCATGAATTCCTGTTACCAGTACCTTCTCTTGCAGTACTTTCTCGGGAGTGCATATTTCCTCATCCCTCAGCTTTTCAGACTGAGAAGATCCTGTGTTCCTTAATAATTGGAACCTCCTTACCTATTAATCCTCACCTATGTGAATAGACTTTACCCTTGCATGTGTATTTTTAAGCAGATCTGCCACGTCCTCCTTAATCTACCTCTGATCATCATGTACATTCTGCGTCAGTTGTCTAATTTCAATTGTACTTTTTGTTACTCGTGCAAAACAAAAACTGCCAGACTTGTCTGGTTTTCCTACATCTGGCTTTCTCCTAGTCCACCAACACTGTGAGTTCGTGTGGCACACTTTATTAAAATGAAAACACCGGAAATTTTTAACTTCGTTGTCCTCCTCAAGGGCTTTTTTTTAACTTGCCGTAAATTATGCTTATGATCTTCACTAAGATCTGCCTCTCCCTATCCCCGTGAGGATATCTGTTTGCTCCAATTTCTATGCCTCATGGACTGAACTTGATTCTGGAAGGCAAAATGATTTTAATGACCAATTCATAATCATCAGTCACTTCAGCAGCTAACCTTGCTGTTTTAATTCTCTACTCGTCTACAAGTTTGCATTACGTCAGGCAGTGAATTTTTGAATTCCACCAAAATACTTACCTCTCTAATGTTATCACAGGTTTGCTTGATTTTTAAAGCTCTTATCCATTTATCGAAATTACTCTGTTTGATCCTTTCAAACTCAATGAATGTTTGACCAGAGTCCCTCTTAAATCCCTGAAACGTTGCCTGTAACCTTCTGGTACAAGCTCATATGCAGTTAAAATGGCATTTTTCATCTCCTTACACTCTCCAGATACCTCCTCTGAAAGGGATGCGAATACGTCATTAGCCCTACCTACAAGTTTCATTTGCATCTACAAAACCACATTGCCTCTGGGCACTGCATTTGTTTAGCCACCTTTTCAAATGAGTTGCAAAAGAATTCTACATGCTTCTCACCAAAATTAGGCAAGGCTTGAACATACCTAAAAAGTTTCTCACTGGGCTTCTGACTACCAGGGACTTGTTCATCCTCACTCTCTTCCCCACTAACCCTTCCCTCTGCCGTTATGTCCAGCCCTTTACGCTGACGTTCCATTTTTGCATGTCAGTTTTTGCTATTCAAAAGCTCTCTCTTTCTTTCTCCTCTGCTGCTGTTGTCTCTTTTCTCTCTCTTCTGCTGCTCTCTTTTTTTCTCTCTCTTCTGTTTTCAATTGTACCTCAAAATATTTCATTTCTGCTGCCCCTTCCTTATCTCTGGCCACAAACACGAGCTGTTATATTTGCGTTTGAATTCTTGCTACCTCTGTAGATTCTGATAGTTTCTGCAATAAGTTTAATTGATAAGCTACTGCTGTAACTATCTCTCCTTTCCTCACAGAAGCAGCCAGTTCCAATTCCAGCCTCTTTGTTAATTCTTGCAACTTGGTCATATTCACTTTTTTGCAAACCTTCCAAAGTCACTGCATCCATATCCAGAAAATGTTTGGCGACTGAACGAGCCTTTCGTATTTAAAGCTTTGTCTACCCAACAAAACCAACACCCAAAATAAAGACAGAAGCACTTCACACGCAATGTTTAAAATTCCACAAAGAGCCCCTAATCTGTTATGGACTCGGCTCGACCACTCAAAGCATTTTAATGCAGGCAGCTGAGAGCATAATTTTGCATCTTGTTTCGGTAAGTGTACAATGGAAAAACCCAAAGTGAGATACCTAGGATGTCTACTAGATTTGAAAAGAGACAAAAACTTTATTCACAAAATAAAACAATGAAACGCAAAGAACAGAATGAAGAACCCCTACAGAACACAACCTATTCGACTAGAATTAAGTATGCTGTTCCAAATATACGCAACAGTCCCAATAATCAAACTCCCTTTAAAAACCAGTACAAATGGAACACATGCTTACAGATTGAAGACAAAAAAGGAGAGTTTCCACACAGCTCACTGTTGAAATTCCTAGCTCAAGCCTCAACTGAAAACTGCTCAGCTTAGCTCAGCTCAATTAATTCAGCTAAAAAGAGCTGACCACTCCCTTTTCATTATACAGGTCACTTCTAAAGCACGACCACTTTGGCCTGAAGTTTTCATGTAAACAAAAACCTCTGAAAACCCTTTTCATCTCTGTAACAAACCAGGCTGATCGGAGTCAGGCCCCGTTTTATTGCCCTTCTGAAAAAAAAAAATCAAGGAATATCTCTTTGAGCCAAGGAACAGCTTTTAGACAAAAAGGGATTGAGAAGACAAAGAAGACAGGCTAGTGTTCTGTACGGAGGTCACAATCTTGTGGGAATGGTTAACTGTATCAGCGTGTGACTGCTGACAGATTTCTGAACAACATGTCGTTCAGTGCAGGGTCACACACCAATTGCACATTGAGGCGGTGAGAGTTCACTCAGAACGTGGAGCTCTTTCTCAACTGATATGGGGGCTCCACAGAACTATGCAAACTGTGAAAGAGTCATAGAATCATAGAGCACGGAGACAGGCCCTTTAGGCCAAACTGGTTCATGCTGGCCAAGATGTCCATCCATGCTAACCTCATTTCTCTGCTCTTGGCCCATATCCTTCTCAATAGTTCCTATCTATATACTTGGCCAAATGTGAAGACGTCTATCGGGGAAAAAAATGTTATATTTCATGCTATCAGTGTTTTGTTTTGGAAATAATGACAGTTAGTCCATAACGCTCAAGTTTTAATGCAATCAGTCTTTATTCCTTTGTAATGAGACAGTTTAAACAGTCATTTTCCTTACACCGTCCTGATGGCACCATCACCGCAGGGATTAATCTGGTGAAACTCCTTTACATTGTCTCATTGTGGCAAGGAGAGGAGAGAAAATCTGTTCACAGTGCCCCAAATACTGTCTCAAGAAAACTCTACAACTGCAGGAAGGTGTCTTCACTCTTATACTTGCATCATTTTCCAATGAAGGGCACCTCACCTTAACTGTGCTGATTACTTACTGCGCTGCATGAATTCTGTCAGTGACTCATGATCAAGGTCATCCAGCTCCTTTTCACCAAGAGCACTTTCCATCATCTCGCCTACTCATAAATACAAAATGAGACGGATGGTATGTTTTGCAAATAATTTCTTTGCCTTATGAAGCAGAAACACACCAACAGTAACATCACTATTGTCATTGGAGATGGTTGGAGATGCTGAGGAGGCAATGGCCGAGCTGTATGATCTCTGGAATAATAATTCAGGGACCCAGGTAATGACCCAGACCTCGGATTTGAATTCCCCCTCGCCAAATGTTGGAACTTGAATTCAGTAAAATTTCAGGAATTAAGAATCAAATAAAAAAATGAAACCATTTTCGATTGTTCTACCTGGCATCACCATGCCCTTCAGGGAAGGAAATCCAACATCTTCACCTGATTAGGCTTACGTGTGATTCCAGACCCACAGTAATGTAGTTAACTCTCCGTTGTAGTTTGAAATGGCCAAGCCAGCCATTCAGTTATATCAGTCACTATAACGTCTCAAAGAAATGAAACCGGACGTAACTAAGCACTGACGACTTACATCCCAGGGGCAGCAGTGGTCGGCAAGGCAGCTCACAAACACTTTCTAAAGGACAATGGGGAAATGGAATTAAATATTGACCCAGCATCCCATTAATGAAAAAAAGAATATGTTTAGACTCAGGGAAGAGAGACAAAGTGACATAACTCACTTTAAATAGTGACTTTGATGTATACCTCACATGGTCACAGTTTTCAGTAATATGGTAACAGGAGAACAATAAATAAGGTTAATCTCGTTTGTTTTCAATCCCAGCCAAACAAAATCCGTTTGTTTGCTTCTTTCCCTCCATCATTCCCTTTCTCTATCTATTCTACTCAGTCCTTCTCCCCTTTACAACAGACGCGTCCTTGTCACCATCATCAATCATACTATTTCCCAGCGGTGATCTATTCTGATGTCTGGCATTTGGACTAAAAATTACAATTCTTTTTTTTCTCTCGACATGAGGCAGCCAAATCTGGTTCTTTCTCGTTCTTTTTGATTCTGATCTCTTGATCATTCTTTGTTTTATTTAACCTTTACTGTTGTTATTACATGGGATGTCTGCATCGCTGACAGTGGCAGTATTTGTTGACCCTTTCTTCTGAGCTCATTCCAGAAGGTAGTACAGAGCCAAGCACATTACTGTGGGCCTGATGTCAGTCTTAAGTCAGATCATGTAATAATGCGAGATTTCTTTTCCAAATGGCATCAGTGAAATAGATAAACTTCTAGACTAAAGGCTGGCGATGTTATAGTCATAATTAGTGAAACTTGCTTTTATTTCCAATTTCTGTCATCTGAATTTAAGTTCTGACATAATTTGTGTTAAGATGTGAAATTGTGCCTTTATGTGAAATAACCTGTGCCTTTGAATTACATTTCTTGCAACATTATTACTCTGACACAGTGTCCCTGTTATGAGCTTACTTTAGAGACAAGAATAAGATTGTCATCGAAATATTTCCATCGAGATATCGTGCTTCGAGGAGACCTATAACCATAAAGGCATAAATAATGGCTTATTAAGCATCAGCATTGATGCCAAGATGGTGACTGAGGATATTATCGACCTGAGAGTGGATAGGTTTGATGATGGACAGAATACCGAGACATAAGTGAATACTGGGTAAAAATGTTCTTTGGGATTGTGAACAATCTTGCTTTCAATTTTTTGTGAGGGCAGTGGTTTCGGCTGTTCTGAAATTTGTGGATAATGAATGGAATTTGCATTTAAAACTAATGACAAAAAAAGGTCTTTGCCAGATACCATTGCCGATTGTAACAGAATTAGAAAGGAGATTCGCCATGGTTTATGGGATTAGTAAATGGATAGAGATGGGGATACTAACCAGGAACAACAACAATAGCGAGCATGGGATAGTAACCTGTCTGAATAATCATCAGTACACCGTATATCAGGTCTGATAATGTCGACCAATACCAGGAAAGATAGATAAGACCCGAGGACAAACTCCTGACCATTATTGCAGCATTTCAGTCTAATGTTAGCAGATTCTGATCCGTTAATGGAATATTCCAGACTATTCTCAGATGTTTACCTCTCCTCTTCCAGTCTCTGCAGCTGCTGATCCCTGTCCTGGCGGAGATGATGCTTCTGCTGATACAATGGCATGAAGCCTTCCTAATAGGAGACGTAAACCGTCCAGTGACATCATGAAAGTCCATGGAGACTAACATCAATCATCGTCACTGAACAAAAAGTCGTTGTTCATTTGCAATACTGTAACCGCCTGAACCTCCACCAACACCACCCTCAAAAACCACAATCTAGATGTTGTTACCGTGCTGATCGCTCCTCGACTAGAACATGCACTAGCCAATATATTTACAATGGATACATTTGCGCTCCAAAAACAGGAAATGTGGATTTGCCTGGGCATTCCTTTCATTGACCTATTGAGGCAATTTTGTATCGTCAACACTCAATGTGCTTCAGCACATTTTTTTAAATATAAACTCACAAACACCTTAACACCCTTTATTCGCTTCAAGCAGAAAGACTTACATTGTTTGAATTCAGTCCAAAGTCAAATATGGCATATGTTGTCACAAAGCTGGTCCTTTTAAAAGGTCATGTTATCCTTGAATTTTCTTCATCAGTGAGGTTCTAAATGACCCAAGATTCCAATATGTCTGAGTTTGAAAGGTTCATTTGAGGTCCTTTTGTTTATAGATAACTGGTAATGTCTCAGGCAGAACGCTTTCAAGTCTTTAAATAAAAACATGTATAACCAAGCGGACGTGGCCAGCTCTCGAGCTGGGCAGATCGATTCAGTTTGGGGGTTAGCTGAGTTAGGGTCACTGTTGAAATTGGACGCTCTCCCCCTCCTTCTCTTCCGACCTCATCACCTGTAAGCTTTTAGTATCAGATTTCGTTTTTGTGATAAAGTATTTGTTTATTGTAATTCTTGCAAGTATTTTGGAACAACATCTTAAAGTCAGGATAGCCTCTTGGTTGGATAAGGTAAATTAGTTGGATATTCAATTTTCAGCTTCATTTGCTTCATACCGTAATTTGGTAAATAAAGTCTTTTTGCATAAAACTCGACAGTCTGACCAGCTATTTCCATCCAGGAATATCCACTATACACTACTATTCAACAATAACCAAAGTTCCATCTGGACTACGTGCTTAAAAATGTTTTGAGGGGTCGGGGGTGGTCCATATCAGATTGGGGGGCCTTTACGGAATTTAGACAGCAGGTTTTAGAGTCTATTTTTTCGTGTGTTCATTTGGTGGGTAAACAGAACTTCAGAAAACAATACCTCTTGTAGTCACAAAGAGTGTATTGGAGTTCGGAGAATCGACCTTGGGAGTTGTACAAAATGCACATAAGTCCACGCTGCGGGAATTAGTAGACAAGGTGGAGTTGAAGTTACCTCCTAATGTGAGGCAAGATGAGATGATTGCAGCAGCAGCTCAGCATTCCAAATTGCTGGAAACTCCATTGGGGTCTGTAGAAATGACTAAACTTCAATCAAAAATAAAGCTGCTTGAGTCTGAAGCAAAAATGAAGCACTTTGCGTTCCGACTAAAATTAAAAGAGAAAGAGAACGAATTGGTTTTATCCAGGAAAGAGGAAAAAAAGAATGGTTTTAGCAGGAAAGAAACAAAGAGAGAGAGAGTTTGAACTTAAGAGATGGGCACTGAGAGTGGAAAGTCAGAGGGAAAAGATGGAGATGAATGCTGAAAGTAAGCTTAGTTTGGAACAGCGTGAAGATTAGCAAACCCAAGGTAGTCAAAAGCCTGGTGAGATACTTTTTAAGTATATTCACGCCTTCCCTAAATTGGATGAGTACAATATGGATTTTTTTTTCATGTCATTTGAAAACGTGGCTAAACAATTGCAGTGGCCACTGGCCAAACGAAACTTGTCGGTAGAACTAGTGAGGTATCCGCAACAATACCAGAGGAGTATCTGGGGGGAATAAGGATGTGAAGAAAGTGCATATGAGCTTGTGCTAGTAGCCTATAGACAACATCTCAGGAATCTTAGGAGTGACCCTGTTCAACCCTATATTCAGTTTAAACGGGTCAAAGAAAGTAATTTTGATAAATGGATAAGAACTTTAAGTAAATGTATGATGCACTTAGAGAGATAATTATTTAGGAGGATTTCAAAGATTCATTGCCTGAAGTAGTGCAAACTCCTGTGGAAAAGCAGACAGTTAAAACAGCAAGGTTAGCAGCTGAAGAGGCTGATGATTATGAATTGTTCCATAAAACACATTTTGGCTTCCAGAATCAATTTCAGTTCATGAGGGATAGAGTAATACTCATGTGGATAACGATATGTAGATCTCAGTGAAGATTAGAAGTATAATTTACCACAGGGTAAAAAGGAAACCCTTGAAGGGGACAAAGACGCCAAAAAGCTCCGGTGTTTTCATGGCAATAAATGAGGTCACAGGAAATCACTTTGTTGGTGGGCTAGGGAAAAAAAAGATGTAGGAAAACAGGATAAGCCTGGGAATATTATTGGAGCGGTAACAGAAAGCACAGTGGAGGCTAGAAAGCTGCATCAGAGTGTACAAGTTTATCTGAGGTTGGTCAAGGAGGAAGTGCCGCATCTACTTATGAAATATACCTGCCAGGGGAAAGTGTATTCACATAGGCCAGAAGTAGCAGATCAAGAGGATGCACTATTAAGAGACATAGGATCCTCTCAGTCTATGATGCTGAAAGATGCGAAGGTATGTATTCCTGAAGGACCATGTCCAGAAAAGGTACTGCTAAAGTGAATTCATGTGAGACAAAACGCGCACAATTATGTAAAGCGGGGATGGAGTGTGCAGAAAAATGTGGAGAAATTGTGGCGTAAGTATTGGACAAACTTTCAGCTCCAGGAATACAATTAATCCTTGTAAAGTATATCGCTGATTCATCGGTAGAAATGCTGCCTGCTCTGGTTGAAAGTCCAGTGGAGTCACAGGCAACTGAAGCCAAGCAGGAGCCTTATCCTGGAATCTTCCCTGTTTGTAGTGTAGCAAAGTCCCAATGTCAACAGCTGAAACAGGAGAGATCATAAATATATAGACAAGGAAGCTGAAGTGATATTGGCAGAGACTTTGTTTCATCAGATAGTTGAAACAAAACAAGATTAAATATGTGATTATGGAAATATGTTCAGATCAGCTGAACTAATTGAGTTAGAGCATAAAAATGAAAATGTAAAGCAGTTAGGTCCCATGGAATCCAAGGAAATTCAACCAATTGGATGCAAAATTGTCTTAAAGGTAACGGATTATTTTCCAGACTGGAGGCCTGTGGCCAGTGGTGTGCTTAAAGAATCAGTGTTGAGCTTGCTGCTTCTCACACGACTTGGATGTGAATATCGGAGGCATGATTAGTAAATTTACAGATAACAGCAAAATGTGCTGCATTGGACAGTGAGGAAGATTATCTCAGAGTTTAAAAGCATCCATGAAAGAGGGTAAAATTACACAGTTAAAATATATTGGATAGATACATAAATAAGAATGGTTCAGAGGTATATTAGCAAAAGGCTGGCAAATGGGATGAGATCAGATTAGGATGTCTGGTCAGCATGGACAATTTGGACAAAAGTGTATGTTTCCGTGTGGTATGACTCTCTAATTCGATAAGATGGATTAGGAAAAGTTCTACAGGCCTTTCGAGTGGAAATTCTCTTCCCCAAAAGTTTGTGGCGCTTCTTTGTTTACATTTATTCAAACTTGCATTAGTTAAATATTTGTCCATGAAGTGAGCCAGAGATAATTGGATACAGACAGCGAAGTGGGGCTGAGACCAAAACCTGATCAGCCACAATCTTAGTGAGTGGTGGAGAAGGCTCACAGTGTGTAATGACCCACTGCTGTTCCTCAGTCCCATGTTTCTATGTTCCAATCAGTCCATCAATCTGCTAGACAGGAGCGGTTGGAGACGACTTACTGCTATCACCTCGTGCACAGGAACAGAGGAGACCATTCAGTCCCTCAATACTTTCCCACACGGTTCGGGTGATTTGAAAAATGTAATTGGAAAACCAAGGCTGGGTATAAAAGAAGCCCCTCATCTCTCTTTACAGAGATTCCTCATTCTGCAAAATGTGCTACATTTGTTGGTCACATTATCGAACCAGGTTTACTGTGAATACAGCTCGGACACATCACCCAGAGATGACTCAGAAAATCCTCTGGACTCCCTGACTACAACATTCAACAACAAAACTTCCAGGAAAATAACAACCTGTAACATTCAAATAATAGAATGTGAGAACATAGAAACAGAAGCAAGTCGTTCACTCCCTATCCCCACCCCTCAAGTTTGCCTCGCCCTTCAGTAAATCATGGCTGATTTTCTCTCGGTCTCAAGTCCTCTTTCATGCCTAATTCTTCATAGCACTCAACTCTCTGACAGGTCAAAATCCATCTAAAGCCTCTTTAAATACTTTTGTAGGTCAGAGAATATAGGACAGGACAGCGCGGAACAGGCCCTTCGGTCCTCGAGGTTGTGCTGATCTTTTATCCTACTCTAAGATCAGACTCATCGACATACTTTCGTGCATTATCTTTCATGTGCTTATTCAAGCATCTCTTAAATGTCCCTCAGGTATCTGACTCGTCTAACATTGCTGGCAGTGCATTCCACGCACCCAACATTCTGTATAAAGAACTGAACTCTGACATCTCCCCAAAATCTTCCTTTAATCACCTTAAAATTATGTACCCTCGTTCCCTCGTTATAGACATTTCTGCTGGGGGAATGGTCATTCGCTCTATCTATGCCTCTCATCATCTTGTACACCTGTATCCAATCACCTCTCATCCTGCTTCACTCCAATGAGAATGCCCTAGCTCCCTCAATCTTTCTTCATAAGACCTGATCTCCAGTCTAGTCATCATCCTGGTAATTTCTCTCTGCACCCTCTCTAAAGCTTCCTCGTCCTTCCTAGAATGAGGTGACCAGAACTGAACACAGTATTCCAGGTGTGGTATAGCCAAAGCGTTATACAGCTGCAGCATAACCTCGTGGCTCTTAAACTAAAATCCCTTCTAATCAAAACTAAAGTACTATATGCCTTCTTAACAAGCCTATCATAATTTGGGTAGCAAAATTAAGCGATCTATGGATATGGACCCCAAGATCCATCTGTTCCTCCACACTGCCAACAATCCTGCCTTTAACCCTGTATTCTGCATTCACATTCGAGCTTGCAAAGAGAATCAATTCACACTTTTCCAGGTTGAACTCCAACTGTCAGTTGTCAGCCCAGTTCTGAATCCTGTGAATGTCACATTGCAACCGATAATAGCCCTCCACACTATGCACCACTCCACAAATCCTCATGTCATCGGCAAACTTACTAACCCACCTTCCCACTTCCTCATCCAAGTCATTTTTAAAAAATCACAACGAGCAGCGATCCCACAACCAATCCCTGCAGGACACCACTGGCCCAGGACAGTGATTTTGCTCGCTTAACTCTCTGTGGAAGAAAATTCCTGACAATCACTGCCTTCTGTTTGAAGAAACCATTCTCTGATTCGACACCATGACCTATTGATATGAACAAAAGAGGGAACAGAGGCGCTCAGGATAGAGAGACTGGCCCAGTACTCAAGGCTGTATTAGACTGAGCATGGCATCAAGGAGCATGAGCAAACTCGCATTAATGAGAATCGATTGTGACCTCTCCACTGCTCTGAGTTATTCAAAGCACAAGGGAAGGTGATTATTATCGGTGGGCATCAATCATCTCAGCCGTGGGGTATCTCTGCAGGAGATTCTCAGGGTATCTCCCTCAGCCCAGGCATCTGCAGTTGGCCAGCGGGTAATCCCTGCAGTGTGGAAGCAGGCCATTCAGCTCATTGAGTTCACACCGATCCGAAGTGGGGATATGCACTGAAGACTTCACAATGTTCAGCACTCAGATACTGAAGCCATCTGTGTCCATGTGCGATAAGACATAGGCAACATTCAAACGTGTGCTGTTAAAATCTGGGTAACATTGACGTAACAGACACTAGACACATTTCTCTAGAAAAAAGAAAAAGCTCATTCAGTACCTCAATCTGGGTTCACAAGAATTAGGGGAAGCCATTCAGCCCATCAAATCTACTGGGCAAGAAGATGAATAGCACAATCAGTCCCTCCTTCCTATTCCATAGGAAGACAAGGGGAACGCTCACTCTCACGCATCATTTACATGGGATCAGAAAGAGACAATTTCACATCTGGAGCCATTTACAAAGCTACAGGAAGTGGTCATTCAGCTTCTTCGGTCAATGACACAAGAAGAGGCTGTTGTCAGAGAAGGTTCAATATCATAAACAAATGGTGCATGGGCTGCACAGATAGACTGTTCTAACATGTTCCACGTGGCTTCACTACTCATATTACATATATGTCATGTTAACATGGTTTTCTGGCAGTGGGAATGAAGACAACATTTTTACCCATTCACCAACGTGTTGTCCATTCCAAGAAGTTAGACCCATGGTCTCTATGGAGGTCCGAAGCTGGTGGGAAATGGCTAACTGTTTCAGAATGAAGATATTGTATCTGCTGACAATGTAACGTTCAGTGCAGGGTCACACAGCAACTGTGCAGTAAAGTTCATTCAAAGTCTGTACCTACCTGTCAATAGACATGGGGCTCTGCATAGGCACGGAAACTACCTGGAAACACGCATCCAATGAGAAGGATAGAATTTTCATCCTATTCAATGGCTTGGGACATAAAGAGTGTCCAACCATAACTATCAAGTTTCAACTTCTTATTCCCTCACTGTGCTACATATTGAACACAAGTTTCTTCACTTTCTCTTTATGGTAACACCATGCCAGGGTTTAGTCTGGTGAAATCCCTTTGGATTGTATCGCTCACAAGATCATTATTTATAAAGAATAATCAACATGTACACAATACCCCAAATAGTCTCTAAACAGGACACTACCTTTGGGAAAGATACATTTACTCTGGTAGTTTAATCGTTTTGCATGAAGAGCCACATATCATTTACTTCCTGCTGATTAAACATTCTGTCAGTCATTAATGATTAAGCACATTCAGGTCTGTTGCAAGAACAGCACTTCCCAAATTCTCACTATTTAAATGAACATAAATGTGAATGATGATATTTGTTGTTCCCACCTGAAACATTTTAGGTCCTGCGAAGAGCTTTGTCCCAAACACTGATCCTTCTGATACCCGAAAGCCTTCATCCAGATAAAAACAAAACTCCCTTCATTCTCTCGATTATCCAAATTTTAAGACATTCGGTGTATTCCACCCTTACCACCAATGGGCTCCAACATTCTCTACTCACTATCTTCAACCATGTCAACGTCTGCTGAAAACGCAAATACTCCACTCCCAATGAATCTCAATTGTCGATCTCAGAACGCACAACCTACACAAAATCCAGCAGGTTTATCAAAGATCATTTCCCCTTCCTGAATCTCGATTGACTCTACCAAATCATGTCATTATTTTCCAAGTGTCTAGTTGTCACATTCCCCAATGTTTTTCTCACAGCTGATATCAAGCTAACCACAAGTTGGTTTTCTGTTTGACCTCTCCGTCCTGTTTTAAATATTTAGGTTTAAAATAGCTGTTCTCCAGTCTGCAGGCTCCCTTCCAGAATCTAACCAGCTTCGAAGAATAATCAGTAATTCTTTCATTAGCTCTACTGCCACCTTCTCAATACTCTTGGTCGTAGTTCATCAGATGCAGCAACATACCGACCTTAAATTCCATGGGATTTTCAAAGACTTACCTTTTATTAATTCTAATTTCCTTCTGTTCCTCATTTTAACCAGTCACTCTTTCCCTTATATTTCTGCAAGTTTGTTTCTGTACCTTCCTCGGGGAGATGAACTCAATATATTGCTCTCAGCGGACAGGTGACTTCTGTCAGTCAATGAATACATTGGAGGAATGCACTTCGGTGATGATGGATATGATACTCACTCCTGTCTGGAAAATTCCAGGATTAATCCAGTTTAATTCATGGTGAGCATCAGCACAGTCCTGTCACCGGTGTGAGACTAAATGGTATACTGAAGGAGGGGACACAGTTCAGTGACCACCTCAATTTTTAAAGAAACTGGTTTCATACCTTACACCTGGTCCAGCTGAGACAAATATCCCGGAAATCCCAGGGAACATAATGCACTGTGCTGCTCCGCCCTATTTATAGATCTTCACTTCTGTGGAGCCTCATCTCCATTTGTTTACCATGGACCCAGACACTCTGTAAATGCAGTGTGTATCGTGGGGTCACCAGATCCAGCAGCTGACAATACAACCTGAGATAAGCATCCACAGAAACTCCACTGATTTTCCAATTCCAGGAACAAGTCAATTTTCCACACGCATGGTGCACGCATTCAGCGTTGAAAACTATTTCCACTCCTGAGTTTCTCTTCCTGGCTGAGAAAGCCAATGCATCCCCGCACAGTCCCACAGTAAAAGTTCTCTCTCCAATGAAGCAGTTGACGGTGTAACATTAATTTCCTCTGCATCTCAGCAACTATAAGAGCAGCACCAGTGTTGCTAATGGATTTGATCATCACACTCAGAGACGAGAGATAGAGGGAACCTAACTCACTTTAAACAGGGACATATCTAAATGGATGTGATATTCAAGAACATGGGAAGTGGGGAAATGTGAGAATAACTTGCCATTTTGTTTTCCTTTCAGTTCATCATCAGCAATCCTTTTGCTCACCTTTCACTTCTTTTTCTCTCTTTTTCTGGCCGTTTCGCTATCCATTCTATTTAAACCTGGTTTCCACCTCTATCTCCAACCCAACCATCCCTGATTCCAGGATAAATAATATTATTTCCCAGTTTGCTTTCAGTTGTGAAGCAGGGTAACTGGAGTCAAACTGTTATCTGCGTTTCTCCTGACAGAGGCTGCTTAGATCCTCCAACACTTTCAGACGCCGGAGAATTTTATTTTCGATCTCTAGCACCCACCGTTTCTTGGTTTATTTCAAATTTAATGCTGTTATTTTACGGGATGCCAGCATCATGGGCATGGGCAGCATTTGTTGTCCATCACTAATTGTCCTTGACCACGTGGCCACTTGTCAAGACAAAATGGAGCCAACAATTTTGTTGTGGGTCTGAAGTCACACTGAGTTCAGACTGGGCAATAATGTTAAGTTTCTTCACCAAAGACTATCAGTGAAATAATAAAACTAAATCCTGACGCTTTCTGGTTTCCATGAGTGAAATTCGGTTTCAGTCCAATTGTTGTCATTCGAACTTAAGCTCTGACATCGGTTGTGGTAGGATTTTAAACACTGCCTTGGAAGCACAGCTCTTGCCTCTGAATTAACCATCTAGTTACATTATCATTCTGATACAAAGTCCTTATTGCCTAGTCCGTATTCCCTAGCCACTGCAAGAGGGATTATGGCAGGGAAATTAGTTTAACTAACAACAAGCAAAAGGATTTCGGGAAAAAATAGAAAAGGAGATTGAGACAATTTCATGTAAGATCACAGATTTCAGAATGCTGAAATGAAGACATTTCGACAGCATCCCGCAACATGAGCCAATATTTGAGGAATGCTAGCTGAAGGGGATTTTGGTGTCAGTACTGATGATGGAGAGGTTTGAATGAGAATTTGTTCTGCACTCTTAAAACTGGATGTGCGGTTAGCAGAGTCTTCGACTCATTGGGCTGAATCTACTAATAAATTATCTCAGTGCCATTTTCATTGAGTATGACAGAGGGATTGTCCATACGAGGCTGAGCTAGTTTCCTGGTGCTATCTTATCGAACTCACCTCGTTAATTACCTACGCAATCTCATAGTGTTCGTCTCATTCATTGCCAGCCCGATTCTCCAACCCAACATGGCTCGAGGTACTCACCATCGCACTGATGCCCCTGGATATTCCATGATCACTGGCAATGGTGCCATCTTTCAAGTGTCAATGGGCACACGGTTGATCTTTCTCAGTTTGGGGTGACACTGTACAGTTGACCCCGCGCATGTTAGACAAGGCGATCTAACACGACGATGTTTCATCTCTCTCTATCTCTCTCGCTCTCTACATATGCACTTATTTTATATCCAATCACAATTAGTAATTCTGGCTATTTCACTTTGTCTCACTTTATTGTATTCAGTCAAACACTGCTTCAAAACACTTGTCCCGTTATGATATACAATTTCGAGCAGAGAACGTTTTATCCTCCTCTGTTATCTTGACCGTTATCTGAATTGTACAATTTTTCTTGTTATGAACGTTTCTTTTGCCCTTTATCTGTGATTGTTTCTTTCTGTAACAGTTACACTGTCTCAACTTCAGTTGGCTGGATGGCAAATGGAGGCCAGCAGCGCTCATTCAATTCCCCACATTGACTGATGTTAGCATGACGGGGACGCTCTCTCAGCAATGGGAAATCTAGCATAGTCAATCCACACTAAGCTGCACATCTTTGTACTCTGGGAGGAAACTAGAGCATTGGGAGGGAACCAACACAGATACGTACAGAATGTTCAAACTCCACATAGAGGTCACCTGAATTTGGAATTGAACCCAGCTCCTTGGTGATGTGAGGTAGCAGTGCTAACCAAATATCTATCATCAACCTCAGTTAGTTCTATTAATTACTTGTAGGTGATTAAAGAAATCTAACTGACTTGTTCTTATCACTGAAACTGACCCAGTCTGAGACCTTTATCATCAGCCATATCACCAAGCTGATTACATTTAAAATTTGTTGTGAGCAGTGGAGGCGTGGGACAAGAAAAGGAAACTGTGACACTCTCCAACCTCAGTCAGAACCGGAGTGAAGAGAAATTCACAAAGTGGGAGGTTCATTCAAGTGGGAATTCTCTTTCCCAGAAGTTTGGGAGGGCTGAATCTTTATATTATACTGAGGCTAGCTTTGTCTGATTTTCCATAGACAGGAGAATCAAGGATATGCGTGCAATGAGAGAAAAGTGAAGCTGGGAACACATTAAGATGAGCCATGACCTTATTGACTGGTGGCAGAATGTCAAAGGGCCGAATGGCCCAGTCGTGTCCGTCAGCCCTATGTTTCATTCAGCTTTTCGGTCCTGCAGTACAGGAGCAGATCAAGACCACGCCGATGGTTTGGTGCAGTTTGCGAAATGTACATCAAAAATCCAGGCTGGGTCAGGAAGAGACCGCCCCCTCCCCCAATCCCTTTTTCCAGGCTTCCCGTCTCTGTAACTTCTGCTCCAGATGTGGGCCACGTTACAGATCCAGATTCGCTGTGAATACAGCCCCCATACCCCACACAAGATCAACTCGGACAAATCCTCTGTTCTCCCTGAATGCCGCATTTTACATCATGACTTCCAGGAAAATAACCATTTATTTTCCAAAAGCACAAATAAGAACGTAAGAAATAGGACCAGGAGCGGGCTATTCGGCCCCTTAAACCTGCACTGTCATTCAATAAGAACATAGCTGATCTAATCCACGGCTCAACTCCACTTTCCTGCTAACTCCTTGCATCCCTCAACTCGCTGATATGTCAAATCTCAATCCACATCGTTGGTAAACACATTCAGTGACCTAATCTCCATACTCTCTAGGTTATGGAATTCCAGCCATTCACTACCTTCTGAAAGAAGACATTTCTTTATGTCTCAGTTTGAAATCGGTATTCCTTATTCTGTATCGATATCCCTGATTTCGAGACTCTGTCCTTGTGTGGAACCACATTCTCAACACTTATCTTGTCAAGCCCCCTCTGTATTTTGTCCGTTTCAGTAATGCCACCCTCACTCATTTAAACCACAATGGATAATCGCCTCAGCATTTTTGATGTATTCAATAAATCAACGCTTTCACCCCAGGAACCAATCTAATGAACCAACATTCCTGCATCAGCATGCTGACGTGATGTATCATACACAGGAACATTTCAATCCGTTGTACTGCTTCTTTTTTAGGCGTCCTCTCCATTAAATAACAGCCTACCATTTGGGTGTAAGTGTCCTCCACAAACTCGGATACATATTGCACTCAGCTCCCGACGTCAGGCTATCAGTATAGATTGTAAGCAGCTCTTGCCAACTAACTGATATTTGAGGTACTCCAGTAGATACATGTTGTTCATAAAGATCGATGAATCCTGACTCTCTGATTTCTAGGTGTTTACAAATTGTCATCCCATGCTAATGCATTATCCGTCATACTATGAGCTTCTGTCTTGTGTAAGAACATTTGTTTTGTGATACCTTGTGGAAAATCTCTCGAAAGCCTCATGTCTGCCAGTCCCCCTTTATCATGTCAGGTTGTTACATTCTCATGGATCTCCAGAAAAACTTTGCATGATTTTACAGACAAAATATAGTTCGCCTTTAACAAAACCATGCTGACTTTGTGTGAAGTTTTTTTCTAAATATCATGCAGTCCCTTCCTTAACAACAGACTGTCACAGATTCCCACCACTAATTGTTAGGATAAATGGTTCCTGTTCTCAGTCTCGCTCGGTTCTTGAAGACAGGCGTCACATTGGAGGGTCTCGAGTTTCACTGGGTCACTGCTTTAATCCAGAGAGTTGTGGAATATTTCACACAGAGCCACCATTCACTCTGTAATCACTTCAATTAAAACCAGCTCTGTATTTCTGATGATCTGTTTACCCTTCGTCTTATCTGTTTGAGAAAAGCCTTGCTCCTTTTGTTAGAGACAGTCCAAGAACTTCCCTCTTATTACCATTTTACTTATATAATTGAAATATTTACAGTGTCTTCCCCTGTGAAGAACGATACAAAGTACAGGTGTAAATTACCTGTCTGTTCTCTGTAGCCAGTTCCCCAGTCACAGCCTCCAAATTTCTTCAATATACTTTCCTGACTTTGTTTCTGCCAAAGATCACACACACTTCTTTAACTCTTCTTACATCCATGGAAATGCTCGTGCTGCTTGTTTTTATATTTCTTGCCAATTTGTTTACATCACATCTTTTCTTCCTTTTTCTTCACTTTCTATATCCATGCAGTCATATCGCACACAAACACAATCTTTGGTCCAACTTGTCTCTGCCAGCCAGGTTTTTCAAAGTAAACTAGTCCAATCGGCTTGCATTTTGCCCATATACCTCAAAATGGTTCCCATTCATATGTTTGTCCAAATGTCTTTTAAATGTTGGAGCTATACTTGCATCTGCCAGTCTTCATCTGGCATCTCATTCAATAAACACATCACCCTTTGTGTAAAAATGTTCGCTCTTCCTCCCTTTTAAGTCTTCCATCTTCCTCCTTAAACCTATGCTCGCTCTCTGATTTGATTTTCCTATCCTGTAGAAAAGACCTTGGCTTTTCACCCTTTCCATGCCTCCCCTCATTTTATAAAATTCTATAATGTCACCCCTCAACCTCCTATACTCCATCTGATACTAACTTCAAGAACAAGCATTTAAAGATAAGCACTGCTAATTTGAAACAATATTCAAAACGACAGGAAATAAAGTCAGCTCAAACTTCCTACTGTTATTTGTTTTTTCTCGATGTTACAATACTAAGGCAGCATCAAAATCTTTAGTGCCATTAAGACGTCAGGCACCGGAATTCCTTTTTTTCTGGTGGCGGTGATGATCTCTACAGTGAAAATGTATCTCTGGCCAGATCTGCATAATACCAAATGTTCCACATTCTCCCTCCAGGCCTCCCTATGACCTTGTGTGGTTCTGTCTTCTTTATCTTGCATTCAAAAGAGAGAACCCCTTTCTCCAATTCACATCTTAAATAAAACTCATTTTGCATCAGCTTCTCCTTCACCACTGCTAAAAGCCAGTTTATCTGTTGTCACCCCCTCTTTTCCCTGTCACCTACCCCCTCCCCACCTCTTGCAAAGGACTAAAATGCCAAGTTTCCAAACATTTTCAGTTCTGAAGAAGTGTCACACTGTACTTGAAACGCTAATTTTGATTTTCTGTCTCTGTAGAGGCTGCCAGACCTGCTGAGTTTCTCCAGAAATTAATAGGCACAGAACAAAGTTTAATTAAACAAATGTCTATGGAAACTGGAAATAGAAATGCACAAATTGCTGTAGAAACAGGGACACGAAAGATGAACTCTGCTTTCACTCCACAAGATTGAGCCAGACTTGCTTAGTTTCTTCAGTAATTTCTGTTTTTGAACAAGTTCCAAAGACGTGTGTCAAATCTGCTCAAACGCCCTATCTATCACAGAGCATTGGGAAGTGAACAAAAACGCAAAGTGCACAAGTTAATTGGCTCTCAAACGAGATAAGTCTGGCATCACAGACACGACAGAGGTCTTAATCATGGTCAGGGAGTTAAACAGAGGGAAAAACATTCACTTCATGCACAGCAGATGGTATTATGGGAAAGAAAACGATTCATATGAATATGTTAAGGTATTTGAGTAATGTAACAAATTGGAGGCGTGACATCAGGGAGGGACACTCAGCAGGATGAGAATATGATAATGGAAGTGTTACCACATCAGAAACCAGTTTAGGTAACTGAGTACAGGGCTGATGGGTGAATCGGTCTCAGTTTGAATGAGGGGAGAGCTAGTGGAATTGAATTGCAGATATTGAAGCTCACACTGGGATATCATCTGATGTTGTAGATCACAGCAGCAGCCGCAGCAGAATTGCATTCAATAACGATCCATAACTTTTTCCCAAGCATAATCCATCAGTCTATCAACCTACCACACTTGACTGGTTACATTCCAAAGAGCAGAACTACAATCTGATGGAGAGGAGGAAATGATCCCAAGACTAACAGATAAGATTGAAGCTCTGAAATCCTGCCACATTCAGTCGACAATGTCGATGGATTGTTGAACAATTTTTTGGAGGAGAGGACTCCACAAATATCCCCATTCTAAATAACAGAAGCGCTCTGTACATCAGTGTAAAAGACAAGGATGTAGTATCTGCACAATTCTCAGCCAGAAGTGTTGAGTAGACAATCCACTTCATCCTCATGATGCTCACAGATTCACGAATGCCACTCTTCAAGCAATTCGATTCGCTGCACGTGATATGAAGAAAAAGCTGAACACAGAAGATGCAACAAAGGAAATGGGCCCTGACAACATTGCTGCAACAGGACTGAAGACTTGTGCTGCACAATCCCTGGGGAAGCTGTTTCATTCCAGCTCCAACTCTGACATCTGCCTGGCCACATGGAAAACTATTCAACTCTATCCAATCCCATAACGAGGGAATAACTATAGTCTGAACATTTACCACGCACTCAGTCCCGTTTCGATAGTCAAATCAGTGGGAGTTCTTTTCGACAGAGCTGTCAAGCAGCACAGAAATAACCTGTTTAGTATGGATTCTGATAGGTCCCCATGTGGAGATGGTGCGGTTGTGCAAATGCCACTGGATTACTAATCTAGACCAGGCTAATGATCTGGCAGCTGGTGGAATTTAAAAACAATTAACAAAATATTGAGACCTAAAATCTGGTGTCAGTAACAGTGACCATGAATCTAATGTCGATTGTAAACATGTGTTCCTTCCCCAGTGTACTTTTAGGAAGCGAATCTCCTGGTCTGTCCTATAAGTGGCTCCAGACACACAGACATGTGATAAACTCTACAATGCTCTCTGAAACGGCCAAGCAAGACGCTCAAATTGTATCAAATTGCTCTGATTTCTACAAGGATAATACCGGACAGAACACCCGGCAACAAGCTTGGTTTTAGAAAAGGGAACGAGAAACACAGTCCTTTTGAGCGTACAGATGCTGCCTTCCTGGTGTTTGAGAGCTCGTGACAACTGTTACAGAGCTTTCCCACGGAGTGCACAGAAGCATCAGGAAAGGAGCAGGGCATTTGATACTTTGAGTCTTACCCGTTCTAGATCTTGGAGACAATCTCCTCAATGCATTTTTCCCCACACAGTGTTCATATCCCTTAGTATGTTTAAACATCGGGATATATCAAATAAGAATTACTGTAGTCCATTCGGTCCATCAAATTTGCTCCTCCGTTCAACATAGAGGCAGTTCTCCAATAACACGTGTTTATTAAACAGTATTTGGCTTCAAAATGATTTGTTGCGCACCTTTTTATAAGGCAATCTCCTGTTCTCTGTTACATGATTCCACACCTAACACCAGCTTAACAGCAAATCCCAGCCTCAGGATCCTCTATCTGTAAAATGCACCCTCAGTGTGTTCAACTAAAACTGAAATGCAATTTGCTCTGCAAGCCTTGAAACTGAGCCTGAAACTGGGAATTCTAGTCTATATTTAGAAGGAAGTTTATTTCAAACCGGAGAGAATCTTGATGAGAAGTGGAATTCCCCCATTGGCATTACGTGGTCAGTCAGCTCATGCATTTTATGGTGAAGAGTTTAGTGAAAGGTACAGTGCTGTAGTCATTGACTATAGTGGAAAGTCTTACATGTACTGCACTGTTTAATTACAATATATGACTTAAAGATTTACTTAGACTGTGCTAGTGTGCGTGCTGGGAAACCTCAGTTTTTGGTTATGACCAATAATTTGGCGGTTCGTCCCTTACCCTCTTTTTCCCACAGCACCGATTATTAATATTCACAGTTTTCTATAACATGGTGTTGCACAGGAACACAGCTACCGCATTAATGGAGAAATGATATCTGATCCTCTACCTTCCCACAACACTCCTGCTCTCTCCCTATCTCTTTTGTGTCTTGAAATCCTTACTTATATTCAGCACCTTGGTTTCCACAGCCTGATCTGGGAGAGAATTCCCCAGGTTCACCAGTGTCTGAGTACAGACATTTAATCTCATCTCAATGCAGAGCGGCCTGTCTGTACCTAATACTGTGG
Organism: Chiloscyllium punctatum; assembly: GCF_047496795.1. NCBI lineage: Eukaryota > Metazoa > Chordata > Chondrichthyes > Orectolobiformes > Hemiscylliidae > Chiloscyllium > Chiloscyllium punctatum. The sequence continues at coordinate 123,955,032 of NC_092744.1, read as the reverse complement.
CCCCTTGTTTTAGAGGTCCCAGACTGGGGAATTATCATCCCTGCTTCGAAACTGTCTCACCCTGTCAAGGTTTTGTATACTTTACTGAGATCTCCACTCATTTTCCTAAACCCCATGGAATGAAGGCAGAGTCTACTCAACTCTGCTCCCACAACAAGCCTGTCTTCCTAGAGATCAGTCAGGCCATCCTTCACTCCTCTTCTGTCAATGTCAGGTTTGTCCTTTAATAGGTAAGGAGACCAAAACTGCACACAATACTGCACAATCTTCGAAATGGGTCTCACCAAGGCCCTGTACAGCTGCAGTAAGACACACTTACTCCTGGACTCAAATCCTCCTGATATGAACGGCAACACATCATTTAACTTCCTAACTGCTTTCTGTTAATGAAATGTTGCTTTCAGTGACTTGTGTACAGGGGGATCCAGGCCCTTTTCAATGCTACAGCTCCCCACTTGGTGGTCTGTGTGCACTGGTCAGTATGCCAATGCTGTTCCCAGTATTGGCTTCAGGCTTCAGAACTCACTGCCGTGCATGGAGCTCAGAAGTCTGCACAGAAGCAAAGAAAAATGCAACATAAGTTCTTTTATAGATCAATATTTTTCAATCAACCCCTTTTCAAATGGTAGGCTGCTGCTCTGTCTTACCCACCATCGTGCAAATTGTCACATCTACCCGCATTGTTGTCCATCTGCCACATCCTTGCCCAGTCACTCCAGTTGTCTCAATCAACTTGGAGCTTTTTTACATCCTGCTCACCAATTCACAATCAGACATGGTTTAATGTCATCAGCACACTTGGTAATATTGCGTTTGATCCCCTCAACCAAAGGTTTGGTGTGTATTCGGAAAGCTGGGAGCCAAGCTCGAATCCTGTTATATCACCCAAACCTTCCACTGGAATAAAACATTATTGTATTCCTTCTCGCTGCTTCCTGTCAGCTATCCCATTCAAAAACCATGTTCACATATTAGCCGCCGTCCCATAAGATTAGAATTTGTATGGTAGCCTTGGGGCTTTATCAGCAATCTTTTTGAAAATCTAATCGTATTGCATTGATTGCTTCTCCATAATTTTGCCAAAATCACTTTCTCACATATGATTCACTTTTGATAGATTTCCCTCCGTTGACTTTTTCTATGCCCATTAATTTCAGTCCCGATACTTGGTCTAAAATGTTTATTTGCTAATTTCATTCTATTCACTTTTTCTCACCAGACTAAAGTTTCCTAGTATTGCTGGGAAGATTTCTTTTTCATTTTGTTTTCTTCTGTGAAAACATAACTTTAGTAGTCCATAGTTCTACCTTTTCCCTTTTCTCCATTCTCCATTCTCTGGTTTTAATCTGTAAGGAAGCCGCATGTTATTTCCCTTATTTTAGCCAGTGGCATACTTGTAGAATCTACTACACGTTCACTTTTATAACGCTAGTTAATACATTCTTCAAAAACTCATCAATACCTGTCTTACGCTGCTCAATGATTAACCTTCCACAGCCATACAATCACCGAAGCACTGACTCTGTAGTGTCATAAATACAGTACGATCTTTATTAGTCCCACTTTCCAATACGAGGCCCATAATCATGTATGTTATGACAATTCAAGGGCACGACCATGTACCTATTCGCGGTTGTGAGGTTACCTGTGCCAACTGCCCTCTCAGGATGTGCATCCCTGACCCCAGCACCCTCTGGGTGAAAACCATTCCTCAAATACTCACTAAACCTCAAACCCTTCACTTTAACAGGGTACTGCCTTGTCTGAAAGGAATAGCTGCTGTCTACCCATCCTGTCCATGCACCTGGTAATCTTATCCTTCTGAGTCACGTCCCCCTCAGCCTTCTCTGCTACAAAGTAAACAACCCGATCTGATCTGCTCCATTCCACAGAACGTCCTAATGAAATTCCTCTGCACCCCTTCAGGGCAATCACATCCTTCCTGTAATGTGGCTCTCAGAACTGAACACAGTATTCCAGTTGGCCTAACCAAATTTCCGCATAGCTCTTATAATCTATACCTCGATGAATAAAGGTTATGTTTATGGTCTGCGATGCTTTCTCAACATGTGCATTAACCTGTTTCATCACATTCAGGGATGTGTGGAGAAGCACCGTCTGCGCTTCCCAGTGTGCTGCCATTCATTGAGTATTCCCCATCTGGTTCCTTCTTCCAAAGTGTATCACCACATATTTGTCAGGGTTACATTCCATCTGCCATTGATCTACACATCTGACGATTCCACCTGTATCTTCCTGTAGCATAAGGCCTTCCTCCTCACTGCCAATCACCCAGCCAATCGTTGTGTCAAACACAAACTGATTTATCACACCCACCCCACTCCCACCCCCTCCATATTCACATTTCAGAATACCACAAATAATAAGTTTAAAAATCACACAAACCCAGGTTATAATCCGATAGTTTTGTTCGGAGGCACTAGCCTTCGGAGTGCCGCTTCTTCATCACGTATTTATGCTCTTCGAAAGGTCGTAAATCCACATAAACCTGTTGGACTATCATCTCGTGTTCTGTAATTTTTAACTTTGTCCAAACCAGTCCAACTCTGGCGCCTGCAAATCACAAATAGGAAGGGATACAACACTGATCCCAGTGTTACACGATTGGACACTGGCCTACAGTGAAACAAACAGCCTTCTACCATAAGACCTTCTGTTTCCTACCATTAAGTAGATTTGGATGCAACTTGGCAAGCCACTAATGAGTCCTAACTGTTCCCTGGTTATTCTGTTCCGCTGGACACACTTGCAGTTTATGTGGGGGATTCTGCCTAATCTTGCCCTGCCAGCAGGTTTCCATGCCGCTGTGTTAGTCAATCGCCTTAAAGTGAAGAATTGCCTTCTTATTGCAGTCTGCAATGATCTATCCTTTATCCTGCCATTCTTTGCCTTACATGTCGAATAAACAGCCAGATAAACATCCTATTTATTTCCACTTTGTCATATGTTTAGTGATTTTTCTCTAAATTTCACTGCGATCACCTCTCATTCTTTGAAACTCTAGAGAACACAGGCCGAGTTTCCACACGAGGAAATCTCGCCATCTGAGGGACGAATCTGGAGAATGTCCATTGCGCATCCTCTGTGGTCAGTACATTCTTTCTCAAATTGGGTCACCTCATGCCCGAAACATCGATTCTCCTGCTCCTTGGATGCTGCCTGACCTGCTGCGCTTTTCCAGCAACACATTTTCAGCTCTGATCTCCAGCATCTGCAGTCCTCACTTCCTCCTCACCAGCACTGTACTCAATAATTCAGGTGCAGCCTCATTAACAAGCTGTGAAACTGCTTCAACATGACCTTCCACCTATGTTCTGATTCTCTTAAATGAAGGCGAGCCTGACTTACCTTTCCACTTACATATATTCGTCCAATTGCCATTCAAATTACTTTATTTATGGACTCACTGCATGATTCCTTCTAAAAAGTCTTCTGAAAATCGAAATATGCCATTTGTATGGTGCAATAAATAAGTTCAAATCATTCTGAAGTTTGTCAAATATGAAAACTCTGTAGAAATGCATACTGATTCTCTCCAATGTTGCTGTTAATTTCTAAATATCCAGTATCAGATCCTATATGATAGATTACAATAGTTTCCCCACAGATGTCAAGTTAATTGGTCTGCAGTTCTCCACAATATCTTTTCTTCCTTTTGCGGATGCTTGCATTCCTTCCATTCATGTACAGTGCTTGGAACACATTTCAGAAAGGCGTTTGATAAGGTCCCAAATGATAGGCTGCTCCGAAAGTTTCGATAGCACGGAATCAAAGGGGATCTGGTAAATTGGATACACAATTGACTTGATTGTAGAAAGCAGAGGCTAATTCTGGAAGGATGCTTGTTGGACTTGACGCCTGCGGTTCGAGGAGTGCCTCAGAGGCCGGTGCTGGGCCTATTACTGTTTGTTATCTATATCAATGATTTGGATGAGAATGTACAAGACATGATTAATAATTAGGCTGATGACAGTAAAATAGGCAATACCGTGAACAGTGAGACAGGTTATTATAATTTAGAGCAGGACCTCCATCAGCTGGTGAAAAGGGCCGAGAAATGGCAAGTGGAGGTTAATATAGATATATGCGGGGTGTTGCATTTTGGAAAGTGAAATTCAGGTTGCAGTTTCGTGGCGAATGTTAGACCCTGAAGGTGTGTCGTGGAACAGCGGGATCTTGAAGCTCAGGTCCATGGTTCTATGAAAGTAGTCGCATAGACAGGGCAGTGAAAAAGGCTTTTGGCAAACTCGCCTTCATCAGTCAGGGAATTGGGTATAGACGTTGGTGAGTTATATTGCAGTTGTACAGGACGCTGGCGAGGCATGCACTTGGAGTATTGTGTTCGGTTTTGTTCCCTTTGCCGTAGGAAGGATGTGATTAAACTGGAAAGAGGAAGAACAAAATTACAAGGATAATGCCAGTTCTCAACGGTCTGAGTTGTAGGGAGAGTTTGGACAGGCCAACACATTTTCCTTTGAGTGTCCGAAACTGAGGGGAAATCATTAAAAAAAACTATAAGAATATGAGATGCGTGGATAAGGTGAATACACTCATTCTTTTTCCCAGTGTTGGGAATCAAGGACAGGAGGGCATCAGGTTAAAGATGAAAGAATAAAAGGGATCCTGAGGAGCAACATTTTTATGCAGACCATGGTGCACATATAGACGTAGCAGCCGGCGGTTTGTTTGAGGCATGTACATGAACAACATTCAAAAGGCGTTTGGATAAATACGGGGATAGGAAACATTTAGAAGACTGTGGGGCAAGGACAGGGAAATGGAATTAGGAGGATGGACATTTTTTGTCTCGGATAGATTACTTTGATCCAAAGGACCTGTATCCATGCTGCAGGGCTCCATGGTTCTATGACTGTAACAACGATTGCGTGTCTACCACTTCAGGCTCAAACATTCTATGTTGTATGCAGATGCCGTGAAAAATACAGCATATTAACGTCACTATTCCTCAGAGCAATGTTATTAATGAGTCCTTCTGACCACACAACACCCAATCCAAAATAACCTGCTCTCTTGTTTGAGTCACAACGTACCTTCAACACACCTGTTATACTCTTATGGAATTTATTTTTCACAACTTTAGCAGTCACTTAGTTCACGAAGTTTAGATTCAGTTTGATATCACCAGTAATACTGCAGCCCCCACAATATTTGCATTTCTAATTTCCAGAGCATATAATGTGCAGAATTTGCATGAGAGCATTGGTTTAGATACATAATACAACAATGTTTGCTTTTCCACGCTATTTGTAAAATCCACCGAAACTGATTCTGTGAAATCTGAGGGACAGGGTCTGCGGCATTATCAGTGATAGACTTGGACAAGACATTCGGGAAGGCTCACCTTGACACTGACATGATCTGAAGAAATGACCAGCATCACAGGACAAGCATAAATATCCTCCCCACTCTATCAGGTTAAGTGCCACTGTACTCTCTCTGCTCCCTCACACTCATTATCTGTTATAGCTCCTACCCCGGAACAAGGCAGACACTCTATCTCCAAATAAGGCTCACGCACTACTACACTCCCTATTGAATTCATCAACAATCTCCACACACACACACACCCCCGCCCCAGTGCGCTCTCCCTCTCCCTCCACTATACTCCCAACACTAATAACACTGCATGGATACAACACTGTGGACTCACTCCCTCTGGACACCTCACCATTCTCCCTCCCCCTCCACCAACACCTGCAATAACAGCAGGGCCACACACTCCCACCTTCACTCCCTCTTTCCCTTTCTTCCATTCTAGGAGAATCGATTTGTAATAGGAAAGAAAGGGCTAAACCAGATAGTGGAGCACCCGATATGTGATCCCTCCTCCATCGCCCCGCCATGTGGGGAGGACCCTGGTATGAGCCAGAGAGTAACGGGACAGGTCGAACGGAAATTCCGTAATATCCATGTCCCCCCATATGAGTAAAGAGCAATGTTCAGGTAAGGGCAATTCGCACTTTAACCACTCTGTGTGTTCCCACAATTCTCTCCCTCGCAAAACAACGAATATATTATTGCAGAGAGATGCAGACACAAAAATACTTAACACCAGGTTATAGTCCAACAGGTTTAATTGGAAGCATACTAGCTTTCGGAGCGACGCTCTTTCATCAGGTGCTTCCAATTAAACCTGTTGGACTATAACCTTGTGTTGCGTGATTTTTAACTTTGTACACCCCAGTCCAACACCGGCATCTCCAAATCATGACAAAAATACTCAACAGACATATGTAAATACGCCAATATACTGACACTCACAGTACAAATATGGAGATGGTCCCGCACACATGCAGTGGCATCCAGGAACATAGGTAGTCACACACAAATATACACTAACACATATAAAACGCACAAGCTAATAGAGAAATGAACTGATGTCAGCACATAAATACACAGATACACAAACCCATGAAAAAACACACACAAACACACATACAGAGACACAGACACGAATGCTTATAAGACAGAGAGAGATAGGTTTGGATGAATAAGAGTGTCAAGGGTTAGAGAGAGAAGTCAGTAGAATGATGTTGAGAAATCTCTAAGCCATTAATAAATAGCATTCAGACACGATAGGCCGAATGGCCTAATTCAGCGTTTTTAATGCTCGTTGGGTGTCATGCTATCAGTTATTTTCTTCTTGGGACAGGAGGATAGAATGAGTTTAATACATATTTGCTTGCAAAGAGTCATTGGTACTATTGGACAGGCTTAGATGGATGAATGGTTTATGTCAATGCCTAATTATTCTGTCCTTGTGTTTCAAAAGAGGTGGCGATTTCATGTTAGGTTAACATTTTAAAATAACGGGTTCCATACTGAAACAGGGACGCCACTTTCACTTTCATATTGTTTTATCTGTACGGTCCTCATCCTCAGGGAGCAGTGAGGACTCGGTATTTGAAGATATTCAAGGCTGAGCTTGGCTAATCTTTGCTGGACAGGAGAGTCAATATTTATTGAGAACAGACAGGAGACGGATATTTCGACACACTCGGATCAATCATGAGCCGAATAGCCACCTGCTGTCCCGACCCCATGTGTTATTCTCTCGATCCAAACTCGATGCTGTTACAGGAATATACTGCTGCCATACCGAATGTATTGTGCACTCCATTCACTCCTCGAAGCTGTGACAGAGATAGTGTTCAATCTCATTCAGCCAGTCATTATCGTTACCACGAGACTGGAGGACACCATTCTGCCTTATAACGAGGTACAGAGGAAATTAGAACGAATTAATTTAGCTCATTGAGTACATTTTACTGCACAGGAGGCCACTTAAACTGCCTGAGCTGCTACACAGGAAGCTTCTGCTAGCAGAAAATAGAGAGTAGTGATAAATGCTTATTTTCACATTACAAAGCTGTATTTGGTGGAGTGCCTCAGAGATCACTATGGGATCTTCAACGATCAATATCTATATCAATGATCTGGAGGAAGGTACTGACTAAACACCAGGATGGTAATCCAGTATGTCAACAAATGGAGGTCGTGTGTCATCAATGTGATGTAGGCAAAGGGAGGTTAGTGAGCAAACCTTCAACAGATGTAGCATAATTTGAGATGTCTATTTTGGATGGAAGGATAAATCAATGATAAACAATTTAAGTAGAGAGAGATTGCAGAACTCTGTGATACAGGCGGTTTTCATGATCCTGGTACATGAATCATATGTAGTTTGTCTACACTTGCAGCAAATGATTTGGAAGCTAAGTGGAATGATTATGTTTCTGGCAAAGGGTTCCAGATTACATCAGGAATGTTTTACTGCATCTATGCAAGGTAAAATTGAGGAGTGCAGATGCTGGAGATCAGCGTCGAACAGTGTGGGGTTGGAAAAGCACAGCCAATCAGGCAGCATCCGAGGAGCAGGAGAATTGGCGTTACGGGTATAAGTCCTTCATCAGGAACCTGCCTGAAACATCGAGTCTCCTGCTCCTTGTTTTCTGCCTGACCAGTTGTGCTTTCCAGCATCATATTTTTCAAGTCTACATCTGTACAGGTCGTTGCTAAGTCCACATCTGACACATTATGTGTAGTTTTGATCCCTTAACCGAAACAAAAATTGTTTTGGAAACTTATCAACCATGGTTTGTTCACACGTTTCTGGAATGAAGGCCTTTTGTTGCGAAACATTATTAACTTTGGACTTAGATGAGAAATCTTTTTGAAGCATAGATGATTTTGAGAAAAATATCAGCTGGATACATATTTTCTCTTCTCAGGGAGACTAAAAGTTTGGAATACATTTTAAGAATAACATGCATTGATTTTTGCACAGATATTATGAAGACATCAAACGATGTTTTAAAAATTAAGCATAAACATACCACCATATCATCAAAATATAAAGCAGCAATTTTCTTTTTTGCTAATGAAGGAATTTTATTTTTTGCTAATGAATGGCATATGTATAACAACAACAGTGATGCTCTTGCATATATTCCATTATGGGCCATTCCAGAGAATGTTCACGACGAGGGCACACGGTCCAGTTTGGTGTTCAGTTGATATTGTTGCATGTTTCAACACAGAGAGGGAGGACAATGTTCCCTGCCTGAGAAGCAGCAACTGATTGATCCCTCTCTCTTATTTTGTTCCACCTGACAGCAGTAAATTTCTGACTCACCTCTACCTGATGATTCGTGCAGAATCCCTGATGAGAGATTCATTGGAATCTCCCTATCGTCTGAAGCAAAGGGAATTCAGGTAAATCCAACTATTCTGGGAGGAAATCACATTACAAGCAGCTTGTCTGAGCAGAATAACTTCAGAGGACAGAATAACATATGAGTTCAATTATTATGGAACTCTGGAAAGCTTTCATTTTTCTGTTTTTGTCTTAAGGTGTGTGTGTGTGTGTGCGTGTGTGTGCGTGTGTGTGTGTGTGTGTCACAGTTTTCTACAAGATGAGCCAGTCTGACTTTTATAATTAGCCATATCACTAAACATTGAAATTTGCCGAAACCAATGGAGCAGTGTGACTGCAAAAGGGAGCAGTGACCCTGCAACATTGGTTGGAGCACGAATGAGAAATTCTGAAAGGGCTTTTCAAGTGGGAATTTCCTTCCCTAGAAATTTATGGTCTCTGGAATTTTGCAGTTATTCAAAGTTATGTCTGTTAAATATTTGATAGACAAGTGAATGTTGGAAAATGGTGCATGTACGGAAGAAGTACTGCTGAGACCACAAACAGATCAGCTACAATCTTAGTGCGTGACTGCGTAAAGACGAAGTTTCTAATGGCCCACTCATGCTACTCAGACTAATGTTTCCATATTCCATTCAGCCCTTCACAGATCTTGCACAGTAACAGATGGAGGCCACTTGCTCCAAATACCTGGTCCACAGTAATAGAGGATCTCCTTCTGTCCCTCACAACTGTCACACACAGTTTGGTGTGGGTTGAAACATGTTCATTCAAAACCCAGACTGGGTTGATAATACGCCTCTGATCTCCTTATAGAGTGTCTCCTCTCTGCAACTTGTGCTTCACTTGTTGGTCATGGTGCAGACCCAAAATCACTGTGAATAAAGTCCGCATACCTCACCCTGAGATGACTCATAAAATGCTTTGCTCTCTCTAACTGCAACATCCAATAACGGAATGTTCAGGAAAATTACAACCATTAACTTTCTAATTACAGAACATTACAACCTGAGGAACAGGATCAGATGGTAATTCGGATGGTCAGGCCTGCCGTGCCATTGTATAAGATTATGGTTGATCCAATGTTGTCAGCAACTTTGCTTTAGTTCCCAATTCTTCGCATCCCATACTCTATGACAGGTAAAAATAAACCCACCTACCTCCTCTGTAAATACTTTCAGTGATCTAGCTCCCCGAGCTCTCTAGACCAAATAATTCCTGACATTCACTATCCTCTGTGAAAATGTTACACTCCCCAACCATATTGGCATGCTCAAAAGAGGTGAACACTGCAGCTCATGTAAGAGTGACAGACCCTGATATCAAGGCCGGTGTTGACACAGGATTGTATCAAGGAACGCAGACTAAATTAAATTTAATAGGAATTAGCCACAATCACTCACCTAGTTGGAGTCAGCCATCGCATGGAGGAAGATGTTCGTGGTTGGTGGATGTCAATCCTCTTAAACCAGGGATATCCCTACAGGAGATCCTCGGGGTAGATTTCTCGGCACAATCATCTTCAGCAGCTTCATCTATATCCTTCCCCATCATAACGTCAGAAATGGGGATGGTCATTGAAGATCACACAATGTTCAGGACATTTTCCTCCCTCAGCTCCTGAAGCAGTCTGTGTCCATGTGCAGCAAGACCTGGACTGCATTCAGGCCTGTGCTGTTACTATGTTGGTAGCATTCATGCAATAGCACGGCTGGACATTACACAAGTCCACAGCAAAAAGAGGAGCTCTTTCAGTCTCTCAATCTGGTTACACACGAATATGAGCAAGCATTCAGCCCATCGAAACTACTGAACAAGAAGTGAGACAGCCCATTCAATCCAGCTGCCTGGTACACAGGAAGAGGAGGGGACTGGTCAGCACATCGAACTGTTAAACAGGGACACGTGGAGCCCAGTCTCCCGAAACTGTTCCACGGGACCAGAAAGAGGCCTTTCAGCCTCTAAAAGGCTTATGCAGGAATAGGAAAATGTCACTGATACTCCAGCATAACAAAGCACAGGTCCAGATCCTGCACTGATAGAGGGCTTCAAGATGTTACTCGTGGCACATTGCCTGTAGAAGATGTGCTCCTTAACGTGGTTTGCTGGCAGTGAGGAGGGAAGCCAGATGATTTCTCTCAAGTCTTAAGGAGACATCTTCCATCTCCGAAAAGACAGACCCATGTTCTCCATGGGGGTCAGAGGCTGGTGGGAGTAGTTAACTGACTTAAATTGAAGGCATTGTGGCTGATGTTGGGATTGTGTATAACATTCCGTTCAGTGCAGGATCACACACCAAATGCACTGTATTAATATGTGGAGTTCATATTCAAAGTCTGGATTTCCTGCTCTCTCATTGATATGGGGAGTGGGGTTGAATGGGGGGAATGTTCGCAGAGATATTAAAAGTATCAAGAATCTCATAACCTGAGTAAAAAAAAATGGGATTTACCATCGTATCTGTGTCTGTTTAGATCATCATATGTGATTGTCCATCCCCTGAAGTTTCAATGCAATCCCGTCTTATTCTCTCACAGTGCGACAGATTAATGTTCACTCACTCCTCATGATACCATCATCCCTAGGATTAGATTGGTGGAACTCATTTTCACTCTTTCTGTTGTAAGACGATCATTCCTTATAAAAGAGAAAAAATCTGTGCACAATACCCCAAATACTGCCTCAACAACACTCTCAGGGATGATCACAATAATTACTTTCCCTCACTTCGCCGTCTTCATTTCTTTCTTATGGCATACATTTTTTAAAAAATCCTTCTGTATATACTGCCACTGATACGGAATTTACAACTTACATACCTCTTTATGTCAGTGTCAATAAAACCAGCACCAGAGGTATCTATCCTGACGGATATCATGCTCGGGGAGAGACTCAATGAGATGGAGTATACTTAAATTAAGGAATAGTCACCTACCTGATGGAAATGAGCTGGAGGGATATGGGAAACAGGAAGTGGAAGGAAGCTATCTTTACTTCTGTTCTTTTTCGCTAGGTATATGGAGCCCTGGTCAGACCAGCATGTTAACCCTATCCTAAACTGACCGGCTGGTTCAGCTGTTCCACAGTGCAGTAAAGAATGGATTTGCAGTTACTCGGAGACCTGACCAATGAAGGATAACCCATTGCCTTTTCTAAAGCACATGAGGCAAGCAGATGGGTTTCTGTTTATTACAAATGGTGATGGTTTATTTTAAATTCCATCAACTTGGTTCTTCAGACATGAACAGATTATTATTCTGTGCGTCTAGAGTAAGAGTCAATGACTTGCGCACCATGCATTATCTTCGTGTCTGACAGATTCTACGGAGAGAAAATGTTTAACATCTCAAGTACAATTTCTTGTCATGGACATGTCGTTAGAAGTGACTAGAAACAGGTGGATCCAGATTTCACGGTGGCACAAATTCAGAAGTTTATTCAGATGTTGCACTGAGGCTGACGAGGAGACCGGGACATCATAATGATGGTACTGAGCAGGATTTGTGAGTGGGGAGGATATGGAAATGTAGTTCTGTGCAGGGCTAGTAGGTTTATGGAGTTTGAGAACAGTTTGGTTCCTTCTCGCGTTTGAGTGAGCAATTTATAAATAGTAATTTGCTTCAGAGAATTTATCAGAAAAGGAATTTTTGATTGAGAGTGAAGACACTGACTTCTCCTTTTCCCAAACTTACCGAACATGAGCAGAAACACAGTTCAACCCAGTTTAATAGACAAAGAGAATGATTTACGAGGAACACCAACTACAGCGAGAATGGGATAGTAGCCACCTTGTATAATCCAAAGTATAGCTTCGATCCGTGATGCTAATGATATCGAAGGCTGAGAAAGCAAGTTAAGTTCCCAGGAAAAACTCCTGTCTGTTATTGTAATATTCCAGTCTAATGTTCTCAGACTCAGATCCATTGTTGAAACATTCCAGTCTATTGTTCTCAGATTCTGATCTCTCCTTCCCCTCTCTCTGGATGTGCTGATCCCTGTTAGTGCTGTCGGTGATGGTCCTGCTCATACTATGGGATGGCACATCGAACCCAGTCCTTATTAAAACAAGAGGTTAATCCTCTAGTGACACATTTAGAATCCACAGAGGCTGACATTAACCACAGTCGCTGAACAAATAGCTCCAGTTAACCCCTTTCTATTCAATACAGTTATTATTAAATTTCAAACTAACACATAAAAGTTACACATTCGGAATGAGACATGTGAGGGTGACTGAGGGAAGGAATGTTGGAGATGGTAGATTGATTGTGCGTTGTCATTTAATCTGAATTGGATATGGGAGTAATGACAGAGGATTGTCAGAACATAAATGTGTTTCTCTGATTATAATTGGAAACATACAGCCTGCAACTAGTGATCAGTCATTACAATATAAATAAAGTATTGAGAGAACGTTTATACTCGAAAACCTGACAGGAACATGTGCCGATGACAACATGGGGTTATAACAGACAAACGGGATGGATATTTTAACAGAGAATTGTTCCTGACAAATGCAATTCAAATTGTTACTCCAGGATCAGGGAGGACAAGTGAGGGTCATGCTGTTGATTTTTTAATGCCAATAAACTGCGATGAAGTGCAACTTACTGGACTTCAATTACAATGTGATTATGGCATTGGGGAGGAGACAGAAAACGTTCAGAATTGGGGGACATGGCAGCTGAGACGAGAGTGAGGGAACATGATATTGCCAATTCATCCGTATTAGAACGTTTCTCTTTATAAATCATTTGAAGATCAGATGCAATAATAAATCTACAATGAGGACTGAGGAGAGCCAATATTGCTAAAGACCGTACGACCATAAGACATAGGAGTAGAAACCTGGCCATTCAGGCCATCCAGTCTGATCCAATATTCAATCAAAGCTGATAAGTTTCTCAAACCCATTCTGCACATAACCCTTGATTCTCTTTACAACTGAGAACGTATCCTACGCAGGCTTAAACATACTCAATGACGTGGCCTCCACAGCCTTCTGTGGCAATGAATTCCATAGACTCACAATGCTCTGGGCGAAGGAGTTACTCGTTATCTCTGTTCTAAAAGGTCTTCACTGTGGTCAATGTCTGAGCATCGGATCGTAGTCTTTCCTACCAATGGACAGATTTTCCCAAAATCCACTCTGTCCAAGACATTCAGTATTCTGTAAGTTTAAATTAGAATCCCCCCCCCCCCCCCCATCCTTCTAAACTCCATCGAGTACAGACCCAGAGCCCTCAAACTTTCCTCATAGGTTACGCTTTTCATTCCTGGGGCCATGCCAGTGAACATTCTCTGAACACACTCCAGGGCTACTACATATCTGATAAGACATAGGGCCCAAAGCTGCATACCAGAATCTAAATGTAGCCTGACCAGAGCTTTTTCGTGCCTTCGAAATACATCACTGCTTTTATATTGAATTTCTCTCGAAATAAATCCATTCAATGTATTTACCTTCGTAACTGCTGACTAAATTTGCATTCCTGAAGAAGTGCTTATGCCCAAAACGTCGATTCCCCTGCTCCTTGGATGCTGCCTGACCTGCTGCGCTTTTCCAGCAACATATATTTCAGCTCTAAACTTGCAAGTTTACCTTGAGAGACGCCTGGACGAGGATTGCCAAGTCTCTTTGCACTTCAAATTTCTGAATTTTCCCCCCATTTAGAAAACCGTCCATGCCTCTATTCTTCGTACCAAAGTGCATGACCTCATACTTCGCATCTTTCACTGTATGTGCGACTTCTTTGCCCATCCACTAACCTGTCCAAATCCATCTGCAGCTTTTCTGCCTACTGCGTGCTCCATGTCCCTTTACATATCTTTGTAATGTCTGCAAACTTAGCCAGAATGTCCTCCATTCCGTCATCTAGATCATTAAAGTACGAAGTAAAATGTTGTCCCAACATTGGGTTTTGCAGAACACATTTTGTCACCGGCTGCCATCCTGAGAAGGACCATTTTATCCCTACTACCTGCTTTTTGCCAAACAGTCACGCGTTCATCAATGCTAGCACCTTGCCTGTGTCACCATAGTCCCTTATCTTAACCAATAGCCTCCTGTGTGGAGCTTATCAAAGGCCTTCTTGAGGTCTGGGTAATAACATCCATTGGCCCTCGTTGATCTAAGCTGCTCGTTACTTTCTCAAAAAGGTCCAGCAGTTGCGGCAGGAGTGACCTCCCCTTGATGAAACCATGCTGACTTTGACTTGAATTACCATACACCTCCAAATATTCAGAAATCTCATTCTTTCCGATCGGTTCCAGGATCTTACCCATAACTGAGGTTAGGCTATTTGGTCTGTAATTTTCCGTCTTCTGCCTTATTTCATTGTTAAATAGGGATTTTACATTACCGTTATTCCAGTCCACTATGACATCCCCTGATTCTAATAATTCCTGAAATATCATCACTTACGCCTCCACTTCCTGTGAGCTTTCTTCATTCGAGCTCTGTGGTGTAGTCCTTCTGGTCCAGGTGATTTATCCATCTTCAGCCCATTTAGCTTTTCTACCCTGTTTGCCTTGGCGATGGGTGACATATTGAGCTTTGCCCCGTCACACTCTTGAATTTTTCGGAAATTATTTGTGTCCTCAGCCATTTCTTTGTTCCCCCCCGACTGTCTGTCCTATGATATTTTCCAGCAGCTCAATGTCCACCTTTGTCTTGCCTTTGCCCTTTTTGTATCTAAAGAAAATCTTACAATTTTCCTTGATTTAAATGGCAAGCTTGCCCTCATATTTAATCTCCTCCCTCCATATTTATTATTTTATTGCCCTCTGTTGGTCCTTGTGAGTTTCCAAATTGTCTGGTTTTCCTCTGCCCTTCATCACATTATACGCTTGCTCTTTTGCTATTATTCTGTCCCTGACACCGACACAAACACCTGTTGAAGGAGTGGCACTCCCAAAGCTCGTGTGCTTCCAGTTAAACCTGTTCGACTGTAACCTGGTGTGGTGTAATTTTTAATTTAGTCAGCCATGGTTGCTTCATCCTCCCCTTGACCATGCTTCTTTTTTCTCTCGGGAAGAATCTCTGTTGTGCCTTCTGAATTACTCCTAGATACTCCTGTCATTGCTGTTCCACTGTTTTTCATGCTAAGCCCCTCTCCCAGTCAATTCTACCCAGCTCATCCCTCATGCCTCTGTAGTTGCCTTTATTCAGTGGAAATGCCATTACTTCTGATTCTATCTTCTCCCTTTCAAATTGTAGAATAAATTCAATCATATGAAAATCACTGCATCCTTCGTGTTCCTTCACCTTAAGTTCTCTTAAATAATCTGCCTCATTGCTCAACACTAAATCAGGTATTTCCTGTTCCTGAGTGGGCTCCCTCACAAGCTGCTCCACAAAGCCCTAATGAAGATATTCCACAAATTATTTTTCTTGTGAACCCTACCAACCTGATTTTGCCAGTCCTCCCGCATATTGAAATCTCCCATGACTACTGTGCTTTGCCTTTTCCACTCATCTTTTCTATCTCCTAGTGTGTATTGGAGTCTTGAACATGACGCCAACTGTGATTCTTTTTTCAAACCTTGGCGACACTGAATTCTACCCACACTGATTTTGTGCCATCTGACCCAACTTTATGTCATATAGTCAGAGAGATGTATAGCATAGCAACAGATTCTTCGGTCCAACTCGTCCATGCCGATCAGATATCCCATCCTAATCTAATCCCATTTGCCAGCACTTGGCCTATATCCTTTGTACCCCTCCTATTTACATACCCATCCATATGCCTTTTAAATGTTGTTATGGGACCAGTGTCCACTACTTCCTCCCACAGTTGTTTCCATACACACACCACCCTGTGCATGAAAAAAACTTGCTCCTTTGGTCCCTTTTAATTTTTAGCCTTCTTAACTTAAACCTACGCAGTCTAGTTCTCTCCCGCCCCAGGGAAAAGACTTTGTCTCTTTATCCCATGCGTGCCCCTTGTGATTTTCTAATCCGCTATAACGTCACCCCTCAGCCTCTGATGCAACAGGGAAAACAGCCCCAGGCTATTCACCTTCTCACTATAGCTCAAATAGTCCAATCTGGTAACATCTTCGGAAATCTTTTCTTATGGTTTCAAGTTTTATTAACATTCTTCCAATAGCAAGGAGACCAGAATTCTTACGAATTATTTATTTTCATTCTTACTAATAAGGCAACCTCTCCCCCCACCCCACCTATCTTTTCGATAAGATGCATACCCTTGAATATTCAGGAGTCAACTCTGATTCCCTTGCAGCCACGTCTCTGCCAATTTCAATCTGCGCCACAAGCTCATTTACCTTATTCCTTATATGGCATGCATTCAGAGAGAACACGCTCAGTCCTATATTAACCGTCCCTCCTCTCAGTGCCATTTGTCTGTCCAGTGTGATTGTTTACACTTTCAATACACTTTGTCCTATTTGTGTCTGTGCTGCAGATTTTAGTAACCTCTCCTGAGTTCTGCACTCTTACCTCCACTTTTCATTCCAATTTTCTAATTTCCCCTGTAACTGAAACCCCACCCCAAACCTAAAACAAAATTGAAAGATCTGTCCGCAACCATAGTTATGTGATTTGTTAGGACTCTGGTCCCAGCATTGTTCAGATGAAGACCAATCCATCAGAACAGGTCTCTACTTCCCAGTAAAACAATATGCATATTCAGCACAAAATCCTGGGACAAAACGACTTTTTGTACATTCCAAAATATGGAAATTACAAACAGATAAGATTGTTAAAATACACTCATGATCTTGATCTATCTAATTTGAAAAATGAATTACAAAACCATGGAAGTGTTGTGCAAACTTTAATCAATCATTATTCGGCCCACATCTGAGAAACTGATTTCCTCTCTGGCCGTGATCACCTTCACTGAGATTCTCTTGTCCTATCCCACATACAGAATCTCGGGGGATTATCAGTTCCTGCTGTTTTTCGCCCAGTCTATTGAAGTAAATCCACCTTCTTCCTAGACCCAATCAAATGATCTATTGGATTATGTGTAACTGTCAGCGACCCAGCTCTGTGATGTTATTGGAGATAAATGATCTGGAAAGACAGCCAGTATCAGCGCAGCGCTCATAGGGTATGGCACCAGACAAAGGGCTTGCAGTCCAAGGGAATTTTTAAATAAAATTTCCATCTTCTGTCTATTTTTCTCATGCTATATCCTGATCTACCCAGCTTCACTCTCCTCTAACTCCCGTTCCTCTTACTCAGATTGTCGCTCCACTTTCTATCCACTATGTTGATCTCCCTTCACATTCTTACTTTCTGTTTCATTCTATCTCTCTCTCTCTCTCTCTCTCTCTCTCTCTCTCTCTCTCTCTCTCTCTCCCTCTCTATCTATCTCTCTGTATTTCTCAAATAATTCTCTCTGCTTTCAGATATTACAGTTGGAGACCTTGTGAATGTACTATGGGCTGAATTGCCTCCGTCTGTACTGTATTAATTCTGAGGTTCTCTGACCCACAATAACGACTTTCAGTGTCTGGAGAAACACGCTGGTCCTGCGAAGGACACAGTACGCAATCATCCATTATCTCTTCCTGTATTCTGACATGTAGTGTCTTCAAAATAACAAATAAAATAGATTAAAATTCGCGCATTTGGGAGGACATTCACCAGATGATATTACAATTTAATAAACAGTTCCGCTATGCAAAATATGGATTTGCCTCATAGCAGCATTTCCCAATTAATAGCTCCTCGCTTCTGCCTGATGCTGGTGTAATTTGCCTTCTGCCAATTTATTAAATTCTTGTCTTAGTCCATGTTCGTTGCTAGCTCAAACCTGAGGGTGACGTGATCACTGTTTCCAAATTGATCTTCTACTGAATGGTCAATCACCTGGACAGACTCATTTACTAATATGAGGTCCAGTATGGTCCCTCCTGTAGTTGGACGATCCACATACCGCTGCAAATAACTTTCTTGGATGCACTTAGCAAATTCTACACCGTCTAAGCCTCTTGCTCTAAGGGACTCCCAGTCAATAGTGAGGACGTTAAAGTCACTCACTATGGCAACTCTTTTTAAATACACTTTTCCATAATCGGCCTACATATTTTCTCCTTAATCTCTCGGTGGCTGTTGCAGGGACTGCAGTATAATCCTAACACAGTTCTTGCATCCATCTTATTCTTGAGCTCTGCTCATGTTGACTCATTAGATGAGCCCTCCAGGACGCCCTCTCTTAGTGCAGATGTAATATTCCGCCTGATTAGTAATGCAACTCCCCCCCCTTTTTTTTACCTTCCCCTCTATCTCATCTGAAACGACAAAACCCTGGAAAGTTGATCAGCTAGTCTTGTACATTTCTCAACCAAGTCGCTATAATGTTTGCAACATCGTAGTCGCATGTACGGATACAGGCTCTGAATTCATTTGTTTACCCATAATAATCCTTGTATTCAAAAAAATACACTTCAGCCAAACACATCAGATCTTGACCTGATATTTGGTTTGAGTTTCCCTGATGCAAATTCTCTGCTGCTAGTTTTCAGTGTTTACAAAAGATTGCCAGTAAAGCAGAAAATATTATAAACAGACAATTCCAGTGTTCTCCTTTGTCACTTCAATCTGTACATTGCTTTACACATGGCCCGATTTCGACAGAGCGCTGGATAATTATTTCACTTTAAACAACTGTCTCCTGCCACTCACTGCATATTCAGCAACTATTTCTGTACCCACTGGATAGATTGCTCTATTCTCCCTCTCTCACGAAATCTCTGCAATATGTACATTGTCGTTATATGTACTCAGCCAAACCCCAAGTTCTGACCTGCAAGATTCCTCACATGAAACTAATCACACTTCAGGTTGCCATTGCGTTCTGCGTCCTCTGCTTCTGTGTTGTTGTTCTTCGCTGCACTGGTTTTAGTCTCCAATTCTTCCTTTATCACTATATTGTGGACCTACTGCTCTGGTTCCCACTGTAGCCTCGCCATCCCCCCCAACACCACCCTCAACCCCCCCCACCCCTCCCCGGCCGCCGACCACACTAGTTAAAATCCTCCCGAGATACAATAACAAACCAGCCTGCCAGGAGATTCCTGCCAGTTCAGGTCCAGTCCATCCTTCTTGTATATATCATACCCACCCGGGAATCCCAGTGATCCTAACATCGAAGATCGCTGTCAGTTCAGGTGCAACCATCCTTCTTTTGTACATCCTTTCATAGAACATATAACATAGAACATTTCAGCGCAGGACCCTTTGGCCCTCGACGTTGCGCCGCCCTGTCTACTAATCTGAAGCCCATCCCACCTACTTTATTCCCTGTACGTCTATTTGCCTGTTCAATGACGACTTAAATGCACTTAAACTTGACGAATCTCCTACCGATGCAGGCAAAGCATTCCATACCCTTACTACTCTCTGAGTAAAGAAACTACCTCTGACATCTGTCTTATACCTATCTCCTCTGACTTTAAAGTTGTGTCCCCTCGTGTTTGCCATCCCCACACTGGTCTCCCTTTCCACCCTATCTAACCCTCTGATTATCTTGTATGTGTCTATTAAGTCACCTCTCAACCTTCTTCTCGCTAACGAGAACAGCCTCAAGGCCCTCAGCCTTTCCTCCTAAGACATTCCTTCCATGCCAGGCAACATCCTAGTAAATCTCGTCTGCACCCTTTCCAACGCTTCCACATCCTTCTTATCATGTGGTGACCAGAATTGTACACAATATTCCAAGTGTGGCCTTACCAGAGCTTTGTACAGCTGCAGCATATCCTCCTGGTTCCAGAACTCAATCCCTCTTTTATTAAAGGCCAAAACACTGTATGCCTTTTTAACAACCCCGTCAATCTGGGTGTCAACGTTCAGGGATCTGTGCACATGGGCACCGAGATATTTCTGCGCATCTGCACTCCCAAGAATCCTACCATTATCACAGTACTTTGCATTCTAATTCCTCCAGCCAAAGTGTATCACCTCACACTTGCCCACATTGAACTCCATTTGCCATCTCTCAGCCCAGCTATGCATCCTATCCATATCTCTCTGCAACCTACTACATCCTTCATCACTATCCACAAATCCACCGATCTTGGTATCGTCCGAAAATTTACCAACCCACCCTTCTAAGCGATCATCCAGGTCATTTATAAAAATGACGAACAGCAGTGGACCCAACACCGACCCTTCCCGTACGCCACTAGTAACTGGACACCAAGATGAACATGTTCCATCAACTACAATCCTCTGTTTTCTTTCAGCAAGCCAATTACTGATCCAATCTGCTAAGTTTTGCCACTATCCCATTTCTCCGAATTTTATATAATAGTCTACTGTGGGGAACATTATCGAACGCCTTGCTGAAATCCATATACACCACATCAACCGGTTTACTCTCATCTACCTGTTTGATCACTTTGTCAAAAAACTCAATAAGATTCGCCAGGCACGATCTACCCTTCTCAAAACCGTGCTTACTGTCCCTGATCAGATTATTGTTTTCTAGATGGTTATGAATCCTATGTCTTATAACCTTTTCCAACACTTTTCCAGCAACTGAACTGAGACTCACTGGTCTAGAATTACCAGGGTTGTCTCTACTATCCTTTTTGAACAAGGGAATCACAATTGCTATCCTCCAGTCCGCAGGCAATAATCTTGTAGACAATGATGATTTGAAGATCAATGCCAAAGGCTCGATAATCTCTTCTCTTGCTTCCCAGAGGAACCTAGGATAGATCCCATCCGGCCCAGGGGACTTGTCTATTTTCACACCCTACAGTATATCTAATACCATTTCCTTGTGAACTTCATTCTCTTCAAATTTAGATGCAGGTATCTTTGTATCTTCCCCGCCAACATTTTCATTTTCTATAGTGAACACTGTCGAAAAATATTTAATTTGTGCTTCCCTATCTCCACTGGCTCCACACACAATTTCCCAATGTTATACTTGATTTGCCCTAATTTAACTCTCGTCATTCTTTTATTCCTGACATACCGATGGAAAGCCTTAGGGTTTACCCTGATCCTTTCAGCCAACAACTTCTCATGTCCCCTCCTGGCTCTTCTGATCTCTCTTTTTAGGTCTTTCCTGATTTCCTCGTAAGCATCAAGCGCCCTAACTTGGGTTTCACACTTTGTCCTAACATAAGCCTTCTTCTTCTTCTCGACTCCCTTGAGTTTAGAAGACTGAGAGCGAATCTGATTGAGACATATAAGATTATTAAAGGATTGGACACTCTGGAGGCAGGAAACATGTTTCCGCTGGGTGAGTGCCGAACCAGAGTACACAGCTGAAAAAAAAATGTAGACCATTTAAGACAGAGATGAGGAGAAACTTCTTCACCCAGAGAGTGGTGGCTGTGTGGAATGCTCTGCCCCAGAGGGCAGTTGAGGCCCAGTCTCTGGATTAATTTAAGAAAGAGTTGGATAGAGCTCTCAAGGATAGTGGAATCAAGGGTTATGGAGACAAGGCAGGAACACGATACTGATTAAGGATGATTAGCCATGATCATATTGAATGTTGGTGCAGGCTCGAAGGCAGAATGGCCTACTCCTGTACCTATTGTCTATTGTCTATTGACTCGGGAATTCCAATGATCAATATATCGGAGACTGCAGTCAGTTCAGGTCCATCCCATCCTTCTTGTGTAGTCCCTTCCAAACCAGGAATTCCAATGATCCACATATCGGATGTGCTTCCTCCCCTACCAGCTGTTTGGCCAGGTTTTCTCTTCTCTACTACATTCCTATTCCTAACTTCACTGGCAAGTGACATATTCTAGTGTCTCCAAAATTCAAATATCTTTCAGCATAACTCCGGCAAGATCTTTTTCTTTTTTTGTAAATACATTTATTAGCAATTTTTAAACTTTACAAACATATAAACTTATTGAAAAATACAATCAATAACAAATACCAGTCTAATAAAAAGTAAAAACAAAACACAAATTGCAATACAGCTATTCTCTCCAAACTATCAACCTACCCCCGAATACAAAACAAACCCTAACACTGTGCAAAGCAACAACACAAAAATGAAGGTAAAAAACAAGAAAAATCCCACAAAATATAGAAGAGCAATGCTCGGCGCAAAGCTCCCAAAACAGAGGAACAGAAGCAAAAAGTAAAAGCAAATTACTGCCGATGCTGGAATGAAATCAAAAGAGGAAATGCTGGAAAATCTCAGCAGGTCTGGCAGCATCTGTAACGATTGAACAGAGCTGACGTTTCGATTCTAACTGACACTTTGTCAAAGCTGAACAGGAGTATTGTATATATACCTGTATTAATCCAGGCGATCCCCCCTTCAGAGCCCAGGGCTTGACAAATCTAACCATCCTGGTTAAACAAACGCCCTAGTTAAGACAACTGACAAATCTGTTTCTAACTAACTCAAGTAGGGCTACATTCTCTTATAAAAATGATCTGTTGTGTGGTGCACCATGTTTGTAAAAAGGTCTAAGGGAATGTCCTCCATAATTTATTTTTGCCATCCCAGCAAGCCCAGTGGGTTCTCAGACACCCAATCCATCAGAATTTTATTCCGTGCACAGTGTGCAAGAATATTATTTAGTTTCTTCCCATGCCTGTTTAAAGCTGGTAAATTCGGTAGACCTAAGAGGAGAGATATCGCGTCTCCTTTGACTTCAGTCGTCATTACCCTCCTTTTCTCTCCCGCCACTGCACTCCAGTAAACACAGAGCCTGTAGTATGTCCAGAAGCAATGGATAAGAGTACCGACACTTATTATACATTTGGGGCACACTGAGGGTGCCCCTTTTTAAAACTTTGCCAAATGGTCTGGTGCCAAATGAGCCATGTGCAGAACTTTTAACTGTGTATCGCATGTCCTATTACATATTGAGATCTTTTGACGATTCCCCCACGTTTCAGAAGAGATCTGCACTCCGAGCTCTTGCTCCCAGACCTCACATAAACGGTTAATATCCTGCCAGGTCATACCACCCAGCAGGTGATAGAGGGCACTAACCGAAAGGGTGCCTGTGGAATGTAACAACAACCTCTCTGGATCGGACTGATAGAGCTTAGTGAGAAGTGTAGTCTTGTTCTGGATGAAATTCCTAACCTGAAAAAAAACGGAAAAGATCTCTGCTGAGTAACCCGTATTTGCAGCTCAGTGGCTCAAAACACATCATAACCTCCCCCTCAAACAAGTCTCCAAAACTAGAAACTCCTCTCGCTGATCATAGTTTGAACCCTGAATCCATCATCCCTGGTCGGAAACCTGGCATGCCAAGTATTGGTGTTAATGGCGAAGTCTTGGATAAACAACCCTCAATCTGACGCATCAACCTCCAAGACCTTACTGTAGTAATGACAATGGGGTTCCGGCAGTGGTCCATAATTGTCCTCATCTTATCCATGAGGGCATTTTGCTTGGGAGGACTCAATATCCAGCCATATTGAGTTCGGATCGTTGCTTACCCATTCGCAGATGAAGGACAGCAGGGAACTTCATTGATACCTTCTGATGTCTGCTAAATCAACTCCTCCCCCTCCTTGAGGCAACTTGAATTTAGTAAGATTAGTGAGGGACCGACCACGATGCCAGACAAAGGAACCAAACCACCGCAGAAGCTCCCACAGCGTTGCCCTGGGAAAAATTAAAAGGAGCAAACACATGGGATAAAGCAAATGAGGAAGCATATTCATCTTAATGAGAGATATTCGGCCCAGCCATGAAATTAGAAGAACGTCCATCTCTGGAGATCTTGTCTAATATTGTCGAACAAGCGAACCAAGTTAGTCCGGAATAACAGATCAAATTTGGAAGTAATAAAAATGGCTAGGTACCGGAACCCTTTCCGTGACCACTTAAAAGAGAAATTAGGGCCACCTTCTACTTCTGACACATCCTTTAGGCTCCGTAAAGGCATAGCCTCCGATTTTGAAAAGTTAATCTGATATCATGAAATAGCCCCAAATGAATTCATGCATTATATCAAATGAGGTACAGAGGTCATCAGGTTCGATAAAAACAGAACGTCATCATCCGCATACAGTGTAATCTTGTGTGCCCTTGATCCCACTTCCGGAGCAGTTATGTGGACGTTCTGACGAATGGCCTCTGCCAGCGGCTCGATCACCAACGGAAACAACAACAGCGAGCGGGGGCAGCCTTGCCAAATACCCCGACCAATCGTTAAATTCCCAGACTTCACCTGTTGGTGATGACCGCGGCTAGAGGTCAACGATATAAAACCTCCACCCTTTAGCAAAGACTCCACCCAACCCAAACTGTTTTAAGACACAAAAACGATACGGCCATTCCACCAAGTCGAATGCTTTCTCTGCATCTAAGGAAATCACCAACCCTTGAATCGACCGTTGCTGACAAACCTGGACCACATTCAGCAACATTCTAAAATTATTGGAGGACCTATGGCCCCTTATAAAGCCTCTTTAATAACATGGGGCACACCTTTTCCAATCTCAGCGCTAGGATCTTGGACAGAATCTTGAAATCTGAATATAATAGGGAGATGGGCCTGTATGAGGCACAATCCTCAGGACCCGTCCCCTTCTTAAGAATTAAGGAAATATTAGCTTCATTCAAAGATGGTGGTAGGCGTTCATGCATATAGGAGTGATTGTACGTCTCCAACATTGACCCTGACAGAATCCCTGTAAACCTCTTATAATACTCACCCGGAAGCCTATCAGGGCCAGTCGCTTTCCGACTCTGAAGTTGTCTTTCTGCATCCCGTATTTCCTGAACTGTCAAAGGGCCATTAAGGAGAGTGGCCTGTACCAAGGTTACCCCTGGGAGGACAACGTTCTTAAATAAGATCTCCATTAAAAGCCTCATTAATCGTTTTAGCATCGTATGTAAGGACCCCGGCGCTGTCTATGATTTTGTGTCAGTATTGAATTCAATGCAGCTCGAAGGGCGGTGATCTACTTTAGGTTAGTGACGAAAGGCCGTGCAAAATGTGCCGCCTCCACACCTTTCAACTGCGTCTCAATTAGACGCTGCTGCTCCTCCTTCTGTCATTTCTGGCTCGCCAAATAGGAAACACCTAATCTCCTAGCAAAGGCTTTAGCAGTCTCCCATAGCATGGAGAGACTACTTGCCATGCCTGAATGGATAGTCAAGAATTCCTGAAACTTCTTCAAAAAGCATTGCTCAAATTTGGAATCCTTAAGGAGAAAAGGGCTTAAAAACGAGTGCTGCAAACGTAGCCCTTCGTTCTTGGCCGTAACCTTCAAATGTACTGCTGCGTTTTCAGAGATAGCTATATTCCCGATTTTATAACTCACAATCGAATCCAGAAGAGCTGAGGGAGCCAGAAAGAGGTCAATCCTCATGTGACATTTATGTGCGTTTGAGAAAAAGATGAAGTCCCTGCCGGTAGGGTGAAGACATCTCCAAATATCCACCAGCCCCAACTCCTCACGTAAGTTATCCGCCTGCTTGGCCTGTGAAGAAATAGCTGGGGGCCCACAGGCAAATTGTCCAATGTCGGATTCAAAAGACAATTAAAATCCCCCCATAATAATGTGCCGTGCTTCAGAGGCACTCAAATTAGAGAAAGCACAAATCAAATATTTCAGGGGATGCACTGGAGGGCAGTAGACGTTTAAAATGCCATATTCCTTCCCATGTATCAGAGCTTTTGGTATCACAAACCGTTCCTGCTCATCTTTCACTGCCTCTAATAATGTGAACGGAGGAGTTTTCTGGATAAGGACCGCCACTCCCCTACTTTTATTCTTAAAAGATGAAAAGAATATTCGGTCATAAGCCCCCTGCTGTAATTTCAGGTGTTCCCCAACATCAAAATAGGTTTCCTGCAACAAAACGATATCAACCCTTTCCGTTTTATTGCTGGAAAGCACTTTTTTTTCCTTTTAACAGGCGAATGACTTCCCACAATGTTCCAGGTGCACCTTTAATCAGACACTTAGCCATATCCCCTTTCAGACAACCTTGAACCCCTCGGAGGGAGAACCCTGCTTACAAAGCGCTGAGCACAAGTAAATAAAGACTCATAGAGTTGAAAATCTATATATATACAAAAACTGCTCTATAATAACTATGAACAAATATTCCTACCAAACAACCTACAAAGAAAACCAACTATAAAACCTTGAATGGAAGACTCTTTCCACTGCCCATGGAGGCACTCACCCTACCCATCCCTTTCTTCACAACTTCTTCAAACCCGGACTGTGCCCCAGCCTTAGGCCAGAAATAAAAACAAGGAGATGATCCTTAAATCAACATAAAAAAAGACAAAGTCAGGATGAGCACTCCCCCCGTCCCTGGCTTCATGTCACCCGTACTTGTGACTAGAAGAGAAGCAGAACAAACAAAAAAGGGGAAGAGAGAACAAAGAACATCCACAAGATTTCCCATCAGAAAATCTTGTTACTAATAAAAGTAACAACTTATTCCAAAGACTTTTGCCCCCTTTACAAAAAAGGATATAATTATGGAGAAATTTAGAATAGAAAAGGGAAGGAAAAACATGGAGAAAGATAGAAAAGAGAACAAACATTAACCGTATTTTTCAGGCCAATCCATCGATTTTAAAGGGTTCACAAAGTTTTTAGCCTTATCCACTGAGTCAAACGTATAAACTGAGTCCACGTGGCTGAAACGAAGCACTGCGGGGTATCTCATGGAGTATTGGATGCACAGGTTCCTCAGTCGCTTTTTACTTTCATCGAAGGATTTCCACTTTCGGATAACAACTGCAGAGAAATCC
Source organism: Chiloscyllium punctatum (assembly GCF_047496795.1). NCBI lineage: Eukaryota > Metazoa > Chordata > Chondrichthyes > Orectolobiformes > Hemiscylliidae > Chiloscyllium > Chiloscyllium punctatum. The sequence continues at coordinate 123,927,635 of NC_092744.1, read as the reverse complement.
TGGAAAAATCATGATTTTTGATCCCTTGTACAGCAGCGCCTGCGTATGTTTTCCCACGGATCTGGAAACGTCTATGACTTACGATTTGTTTTTATATGAATAGAAGTACACTAGGACCGAGCGGGGACGCAGCACGGGCCCTGACCTGCGCACTGTTACCCAATAAGCTCTTTCAACCTGAAGCCAGCTGGACTTGATGTGAAGGCCCAAAACCTTTGACACCCAGCTTTCAATGAAACTGACTGGCTGCTCACTTTCCTCACCTTCAGTGGGCCCGGCAATTCGGAGACTTATCCTCCGACCTCGATTTTCGAGCACATCGATATGGTCTCGCAAGGTCCACACTTCTTGCTCCAGCCCCTGGAACCGAATGGATGAATACTCCATCGCAACTTTCAAGGCCTTAGTTCGACTCTCCACCTCCTCCAGGATCCTCCAGAAGCTCTGGATCTCCAGCTCAAGCTTCTGCAGCATGGATGCGATTGGTCGGACCTGGGCACGGATCTGCCCAAGGATTTATTCAATCGCAGCCCTTACTTTCAAGGTAACTCTCTCCATCGCCGCAGCCAATTCCTGTGAGTCTGTTAGGTCCCTGGGTGGTTGGGGGGGGGGGGGGGGCGGAGGCGGCGGGGGCTGTTCAGGAGAGGCTGCTTCTGCTGCTGCAGTTTCGGGAATGCCTGGTGCTGCAGGGTAGGGTCCTCCCTGATGCTGTTTGCTTGCTCCTTTTCCCTTTAGTATCCTTCCGACTCCCAAATAGTATAACATATGTGTTCTGTAAGGTTTTAAACTAATAATTCCACCACATAAATTGGCTAGGGATGGCAAAAAAACACTACTCTGCCTTGGCTGTTCGGCAGAGCTGTCCACAGCAGTTCGAGAGAATCACCCGCCATCTTGCTGAGTCCCATTAACTCCTCTTTAATGCTTCATTATTCACGCCCTTCAGCTCTCTGACAGGTCAAAAATCTTATCCACCTTCTGTTTAAATACTTTCAGTGACGCAGCTCCCCTAACTCTCGCCCAGACGATTCCTGACGTTGATTTCTCTCTGTGAGAGGAAATCACTCCCTACGCATACAACATCACTGATTGATTGAAACAAGAGACAAACACAGGGCCTCAGGGAAGAGTGAGTGGCCTTGATATCAAGGCAGTATTTGACTGAGAATGTTATCGGGACCACCTAATTATTTGAGCTTAATCGGGATCAGGTGTAACCTCCCCGCTGGGTGGGTTCTTTCAGAGCACAAAGGAAGATGTTTGTGGTTGGTAGCCAGATACTGCACATTTCTACAGTTAAAAGAGGAGCTCATTCAGCACCTCAAGATTGTTGCACACGGATATCTAGAATCCGTTCATCATATCAAAACTACTGAACAAGAAGAGGGACAGCCCATTCAATCCTTTTGCTTTTTCCACAGTAAGGGGAGGAGTCTGGTCAACACATCAAGCTGTTAAACAAGAACAGGCAGAGCTCAATCAAACCCTTGAACCTGTTCCATGGGAACAGGTGGAGACCGTTCAACGCCTTGAAACACTTATCCAGGAATAGAAGGGTGTCATTGATGCTCCAATATGACAAACCAATGGAGCAGAGACTGCACTCAGAGACGACCTTACGATGTTCCTCGTGGTTCCTTCGCCGGTGGTGCACATGATACTTTTCCGTGGTTTGCTGGCATTGAGGAAGGAAGCGAAACATTTTGTATCTATTCTCACGGAGGCATTTTTCATCTCCGAGAAGACATGTCCATGTTCTCCATGGACGTCAGAAGCTGGTTGGAATAGTTAACTGTCGTATAATGAAGGTATTGTGGCTGCTTTCGTGATTATGGCTAACGTGACGTTCAGTGCAGGATCACATAACAACTGGACTGTATTAAGGTGGGGAGAATTTATTCAAAGGCTGAATTAGTTGAGTTAAAAAAAAGCCATGGAATTTATCACCGTATTAGTGTCTGTTTAGTACATCGTGAGTGACTGTCCCTCCTCCTCCAGTTTCAATGCAATCACCTCACATTATCTCACAGCTCGAGAGATTAATCTCCCCTCACTCCTGACGGTACCATAATCCCAGGGATTAGTATGGTGAAACTCCATTGCTCTCTCTCTGTGGCAAAGTGGTCATTTCTTATAAAGGAGATAAAATCAGCCCGCAATATCCCAAAGACTGCCTCAACAACACTCTCAAGGTTGATCACAATAACTATTTTTCCACACTAACTCATCTCCAGTTCTTTCCTGTGTCATAACAAAACACATTCCTTCTCGATGCACCGCGAATGATATATGATGTGGAATTAAGAAATTCCATACATCTGTAGGTCAGCATCAATAAAGGCAGCACCAGAGATGCCGATGGAGATGAACATCATGCTGGGGGAGAGACGAAGAAAGAATGCACTTAATATGGGGAATGGTCATCTACCTGAATGAGAATGAGCTGAAGGCATAGAGGAAAGAGTCAGAGGAAGGGTCCTACCTTCAGCCCATGATGTTGTGCCGATAATTAAACAGAATAAACCAGATATACACAGAAACGCACACACACCACCCTCCACCACCACCCTGTCTCCTGCCATTAAGCAGATGTACACACACACACACACACACACACACACACACACACACACACACACAACACACGGCGACACAGCCAAAGCGGTGTCTTTAATACAGAGATAGGCATATTTTGATTAAAACATGGATCCAGAGTTACATTGAGAAGGTGGGAGAATTATGTTGAGAAAAATGTCAGGCAGTACCGAACAGCAAAATAGAGTTGATGGGTGAAATGGCCATATTTCAATTTCCTATGCTGTATGACCTTAAGATGCCAGGAATATTTTCCCAAGGGTGCAATGCAGGCTGACATGGATAAATATTTTACTGAACAGTCAATGGGACTGTGGGATAGGTTTGAGGGGCTGAATGGTCTATGACTCCTCCCATTTGTTTTGCCCTTATTTCTGCAAAGAGGAGGTAACTTGCTGTGAGGTTAACTTACTTTCAAATTAAAGGGTCTCCCATTAACATTTGAGATAATGTTGTTCCATTCTCCTTCAGACTGTGCGATCTATAGCGCAGTCATCCCCAGGGAACAGTGAAGACTGGGTCATTGAAGATCTTCAAGGCTGACCTTAAGTGATCTTTGATGGACAGAAGAGTCAATATTTAGTGGGAACAGAAAGGAAGGTAGGGGTCAGCTACAGTCAGACCAGCCGTGATGCTTCTAAATTGTGCAGTAGGCTGGAGGGGCCGAATGGCCTACTGCTGCTCCTATACCACGTGTGGTCCTCCTAGTTCACAACTCGAGGCTGTTACAGAGAGAGAGGAAGACCGCTTTCAGCCAGTCAGCATCGTTATAATGAGTTAGGAGGAGGCACTTCTGTCCCTCTATGGAGTTACACAGGAATAGAATATAGTCATTCAACTCATTGACTAAATTACACAGCACAGCAGAAGGCCATACAACCTTTCTGGGCAGTTACACAGGAATAGAGGAGCCCTGGTTAGCTAACCTGAATACAGATTTGAGATAATTACTTGTTTTCAGGTTGGAAAGCTGTAACTAGTAGAATTCTTCGAGGATCAGTATGAGTTTATCAACATTATACTATCTAGTTTAATGCCTTGGATGAAGAGGCTGAATATATTGGAGCTCAGTTTGCTCATACACCAGGATAAACATTCAGTAAGATGTCAAGTGGAGGCAGAGCGTCTGCAATGGGGTACAGATGGGGGAGGGCAGTGAGTTAACTTGCGACAAAATAAATATCAGTACAATGTGGGTGACTGGAATTTTGTGTTTGGGGAAAATGGCAAAATAGCAGCAAATAATTTAAATGGAAAGATAATGCAGAACTTGGTGGTACAGAGGGATGTGTGTGTATTAGCACATGAAGCACATCAAGTTACTGTGAAGATGCAGCAATGGATTTGGAAGGGAAACGGAACGATGCTGTTTCATGCAAGGGGGTCGGATTTGATCTTAGCGATGTTTTCCTGCATCAGTACAGGGCATTGCTGAGACCACATCTGATGTATTGGTTGATGTTATGATCCCCAAAACTGAAAACAAAAGCTAAACGGTTTTCAAATTTTTCAAAGATGTTTCTCTTTACTCGGCCTAGTGATGAACGCATTATGTCATGAAGGACTAACAGTTTAGGCCTGAGAATGAGAGATGTTCTTAGTGACCATATACGATCATGAGCAGAGAGTAGCTGGTGAATGCCTGATGGAGATTTCCTCTTGTGGGGGAGAAAAAAAACTGGGGATATTATTTGAGAATAAGATAGGTTCTGAGGCAAGGTCGCTGGACCAGAAACGTTAACTCTCATTTCTCTTCAGACATGCTGCTAGACCTGTTGAGCTTTTCCAAAAATCTCTGTATTTGCTTAAGATAAGACACATTCATTTTAATGCAGATATTGTGAATACATTAAAAATTTTATTTTTATATTACACGGGTATATATAAACATATCTTCAAATCAAAAATAGGGTCATTATCTGTTAATGAAATGATTCTGTGTACGACAGCAGCAATGATGCACCTGCATGGAGCAGAGAATGTGATGGAGTCATAATGTTCAGACAACGTTCAAGGAGAGCACACATAGTCCAGTCAGGGCTATGATAACATTATTGATTCAACTTAGGATGGAAGAATGTAACCTACCCGAGGAGGAACAGAATATTCCTCCCTTTCTCTTTCCCTGTCCCTCAGCACAGCAATATGTGCGAGCTAAAAACAAAAAGCCCAGTTGGTTTTGTCACTCATGGAAGATTCATGATGAGGATTCATTGGAATTTTCCCACTGCTTGAAGCAAAGGGAATTCAGCCAAATCCAACTGTTTCATGAAGAAATCTATTATCAGAAGGTTGTACGAGCAGAATAACTGCAGAAGTAATAATTAAGAAAGTGAGGAGAACAGACAGGAAATTCTGTTGCTGCAAAAGGGAATCCAGGATGGTGTGTTGCCTCCCACGTACCAGGGTCTAGGATGTCTCAGAGAGGCTGCTGAATGTTCTCACCGGGGCGGGGGAGCAGCCACAAGTCATTGTGCATGTTGATACAAAATGACAGAGGAAGAAATATTGAAGAGGTCCTGCAGAGTGATTGTAGAGAGCTAGGAAAAGGATAAAGGCCAGGACGATGACAGTGGTAATCTCCGGTTTACGTTCAGCGCAATGTAACAGTGAGGGTTAGAGTAGGACATAATGGCCGATGAAAGCGTGGCTAACGAATTTGTGCAGAGTATGGATGTACATTTTTACATCATTAAGATCTTTTGTGGAGCAGAGATGAGCTGTTCAAGAGGGAGGGGGCAATATCCTGGCAGGGAGGATTGCTAGTGCTACAAGGGAGGGTTTAAACCAGATTGGCTGGGGTTGGGGGTGGTATGGGATCATCAACAGCAGGGAGACAAGTGTGAGGCTGGAAGCAGATACAGTAATTAGAAACAGTAAAGTGAAGAGACAAATCAGGTTGGAACATGACAGAGAGCAAGGAATGCGGGTTGGATTAAATTGCATCTGTTAAAATGCAAGACTGCTGCCTTATAAGGCCGATGAACTCAGGGCATGGATAGATACGTGGAACTGGGATGTTATAGTCATTACAGCAAACTGGCTAAGGGTGAGATAGGACTGGCAGCTTAATGCACCAGGGTACAGCTGCTTTAGGCGGGATCGTGGTGGTGGAAGGAGAAGAGGGTGAGTTACATTTTTGATTAAGCGAGTATCACAGCAGTGATCAGAAATGAAATACCTGGACGATCATCCAGTGTGGCTTTATGGGTGGAGCTAAGAAATAAGAAGAGGATGGTTTGTACTATTTGGTTTGTATTATAGACCCCCAAATAGTCAATGGGAGTTAGAGGAACAAACATATGTAGAGAGATTGGGGAGACTTGCGGGAGCAATAGGATTGTCATATGAGGATTATACTTTTGTGAATATAGACTGGGACTGACACAGAACTAAGGGCTTAGATGGGGTGAATGTATTAAGTGTGTTGAGGAAACTTTCCTCATGCAGTATGGAGAAGCTCCTGTACGGGAATGGGGAAACTCGACCGACTCTTGCGAAATAGAGCGGGACAGGTGATGGAGGTGACAGTGGGGGAGCACTTTGAGACCAGTGACCATAGTCCTATTAATCTATAAATAGTTATGGCGAGAGACAAACCGGTACACAGTGCAAGTTCTAACTTGGGGCAAGGTCAATGTTGATGGAATTAGACAGGAACTTGCAGGGGTTGTTGGGAGTAATTTGATTGCAGGCAAAACGACCTCCATCAACTGGGAGGCCTTGAAAAGTGAGATGGCTGGAGTTCAAGGTTTATATGTTCCTGTGGGGGTGAAGGGCAAGGTTGGCATGAAGAGGGAACCCTGAAAAACAAGAGATATTGAAGAGGTATGGCTCAGGTCCAGGCAGATGGGATCAAAGGAATCCCTGGAGATATGCATGGGGATATAGGAGTTTACTGAAGAAGGAGCTCAGAAGGGCGAAAAGGGGGCACGAGATTGCCTTGGCTGAGAAGATCAGGATGAATCCAAACAGATTATGTAAGTATATTAAAGAAAAGAAAATAACCACAGTGAGAAGACGACCCCTCAAGAACCAAAGTGGATATTTATATGCGGAACCACAGGAAATTCTCAAAGTTCTCAATGAATAATTTCTCCTCTGTGTTTAACGTGGATAAATACTTAAAGACTTGATGTGGGAGCTTCGAGAAGTTAGTGGTGATATCTTGGGAACAGTCCATATCACAGTAGAGGAGGTGATGGGTGTATTAGAATGTAGGAAGGTGGATAAAAATCTTGGTTCTGACCAGATGTATCAAAGAACAGAGCAGGAGGCTAGAGAAGAAACTACGGGGACCCTGGCTGATATTTTGCCATCATCATTAGCTACAGGTGAGGTGCCAGAAGAGTGGAGGGTAGCGAATGCTGTGCCCTTATTCAAGAAGGGAAGGAAAGAAATACCTGGGAACTTTAGACCAGTAAGCCTAACATAATTTGCTGATGACAGTAAAGGAAGTTTCCAGAAATTGCAGCAGGGCCTTAATTAGCTGGGGAAGTGGGCTGAGGAATAGGGAAAGGTAGTTTAATAAAGATAAGTGTGAGTTTTGCATTTTTGGAGAGTCAAATCAAGGCAGGAATTTCATGGTGAATTTACTATTTTCAATCATTTGGGGGGGACCTCCGTATGTGGCTGAACACATGATCAGCTGAGAGTGACGCCATTTTCTCAGTTTCTCTGGCTCTATCATTTCTGTTCGATGATGCAACATTCCAGTGGGAATCTTCATACATTTCCACCTTTTCTCTCAAACGAGAAATCCTTTAACTCTGATGGACCGATCCTTCAGCTGTGACTGCCCCATCTCCCTCGCTTCTCCCCTTACTCCGTTCCCTCCTTTCTGGAACAAAGATTTGACCTCCCCTTGTCCTCAATTCCTACTGCACTGGAATCCACAATCACAGAATCATCCTCCGCCACTTCTATCACCTCCAGCAGGACAGCAACATCAAACACATCTTTCCTTCCCGTCCACTGTTCGTATTTTACAGGGACCATTCCCTCCATGACACCCTCCATCATCCTGAACACTTCACCACTCCTCCCATGGCACCTTTCGATGCAATTGCCGAAGCTGAAACACTTGCCCATTCATCTCGTCTCTCTCACTGTCCAAAGCCCCAGTCACACCTTCCAGGTGAAGCAGCATTTCACTTGTACTTTTTCCAAACAGTCTCTTATCATTCTTGCTCGAATGCAGTCTCCTTTTGGGGGGAACCAAACAGAGAATGTTTTCAGAAACATTCCCACTCTATCTGTCGGACTGACTCTGACACTCTCATTGCTTCCCATTTCAATAACCAACCTTGCTCTCATGCTACCATTTCAGTCCTGGGCTTCTGCAACGTTCCAATGAAGGACAACCCAAGCTCACTTTACAGAACCCTCACTTTACAATTTTGTATGTTACAGCCTGTAGGGGTTAATATACAATTCTATAACTTCACAGCCTGACCCCATTATGGCAGTTCTCCATTTTTCACAAGTTATCCCTCCTGGCCTACCTTTCAACTTGTGAGATTGTGTCTTCTTTATCTTGCACTCAATGGGGAGAACACCTTTCCTCCATTCACATCTTAATTTAAAGCCATTTCACATCATCTTCTCGTTCACCACTCCTCAAAGCTCGTTTATATTTCGCAACACTCTCATTTCCCCGTCACGCACTCCCCACCTCCGTCAAGGGATTTAAAAGAACAGTTTGCAATCCATTTCAGTTCTGAAGAAGTGTCACACTGGACATGAAACGCTAACTCTGTTTCTCTGTCTCTGCTGATTCTGACATACCTGCTGAGTTTCTCCAGAATTGAATGGGCACAGAACAAATTTTCAATTAAGTGAATAAGTCTGGATACTGGAAAAATTACAGATATCGCTTACTAAATTAGGAGCATTCTGGAAGGGTCACTGCCCCTGAAAGATTATTTCTGCTTTCACATCACAAGATGCTGTCAGACCTGCTTAGTTTTTTCAGGAAATTCTGTTTTTGAACAAGTTCCAAAGGCGTGTGGCAAAGCTGCTCAAACGTCTCGTCCAATACGCAGCACCTGACACCGGGAAGTCAACGATAACCAAAGTTGCACACATTCATTGGTTCGGAAAATACATAAAGGTGGCACCATTGAGACTACAAAGCTGTTAATCATGGTCAGGGAGAGAAACAGGGGGAAATACATTTACTTCAAACTCAGATGATGGCATTATAAAAATGGATGCGATTCAGATATATATGTTAAAGGCTTGAGTAATGTAACAAATTGGAGGCGTGACACCAGGAAGAACCCTGAGCAGAATGAGAAGATGAAACTGGAAGTGTTACCACAGCAGAAATCAGGTTAAGTCTCTAAGTACAGGGCTGATGCGTGAACGGGTCTTGATGTGAACAGGGGGAGTCAGTAGAATTTAATTGTACATATTGGAGCTGCACAACAAACCGTGACCCTGGGGAAGCTGTTTCATTCCAGCTCCAACTCTGACATCTCCCTGGCAATGCGGAAAATTACTCAACTATGTCCAGTTCCCTAAGACGGAAATAAGTGCAATCTGACCAATTACCACCTTCTCAGTCCCATCACAAAAGCCAAATTGGTGGAAGTTATGTCTGACAGAAAAGGCAACTAGCACAGAAATAACCTGCTCAGTGTGATTTCCGATAGGTCCCCATGTGAAGATGGTGCTCTTGTGGAAATGTCACTGGATTATTAATCCAGACCAGGCTAATGCTCTGGAAGCTGGTGGAAGTTAAAAACAATTAATATAATATCGACATCTAAAATCTGGTGTCAGTCATAGTGACCTTGAAGCCAATGTCGATTATAAACATCAATTTCCTTCCCCAGTGTACTTTCAGGAAGTGAATCTCCCGTGTTTTCCAGGTCTGGCCTAAAAGTGACTCCAGACACAGAGACGTGACAAATTATTCAATGGTCTCTGAAACGGCCAAGCACGACACTCAATTTATCAAACTGCTCCAAGGTCTTAAAAGATAAAACCGGACAGAACACTTGGCCCCAGCCTCAGTATCAGAATGGAAAATACAGTCCGGTTGACCCTACAGAGGCCTTCTTCCTAACTTCTGAGAGCTGGTGGAAACATCTACAGAGCTTTCCCACAGACTGCACAGAAACATCGGGAAATGGGCAGGTCATTCAGGTCACTGAGCCTCCTTCATTGCACACCTTTGTTCATAAAGTGAGCTCCTGCTCACTGCGACGTGATGCCATCTCCTGGCACCAGGTGAACAGCAAAAGCCTGCCTCAGGATCCTCTATCTGCAAAATGCACCCTCAGTGAGTTCAGCTAAAGCAGGAATGCAATCCACTCTGCAAGCCTTGAACTTGAGCCTGAAAGTGCGATTTGTAGTCGACATTTAGAAGGAACTTGATTTCAAACGGGGGGGGAGAATCTTGGAGAGAACTGGAATTTTGCGTCGGCATCACATGATCAGTCAACTCGCGCGCTTTCTGGTGAAGAACTTGGTGAAAGGTACAGTGCTGTAGTCAGTGACTGTAGTGTTAATTTGTTACATTTACGGTACTAATTCAATACAATATATGTTTTAAAGATTTGTGCAGACTGTGCTATCGTTTGTGTTAAACTGACTATTATTTTTGTTTTGATTTTTACTGATATTATTGGAAGTTCGCCACTTACCCTCTATTTCCAGTTGGTCTCCTTGTTTATACTGCATCGTTTTCTTTAATACAGTGTTCCACAGGAATGCAGCTGCCGCATAATCGGAGAACTACCTGTAATGACCGCTGATCCTCTATCTCCTCACCATACTCCTGCTCTCTTCCTATTCCTTTAGTGTCTAGAAATCCTTATTTATATTCAGCGCCTCGGCTTCCACAGCCTAATGTGGTCGAGGATTCCCCAGGTTCACCGGACTCTGAGTTCAGACATTTATTCTCATCTCAGTGCAGGTTGGCCTGTCAGTACCTAATGATGTGGGCCCTTGTTTTAGCCATACCAGAAAGAGAATTATCATCCTTGCTTCCATACTGTCTCGCCCTGTCGGAGATGTACATAGATCTCCCATGTTCCTACACATTATGGAATACAGATTCTGGATTAGTGGTGCTGGAAGAGCACGGCAGTTCAGGCAGCATCCAAGGAGCAGCGAAATCGACGTTTTGGGCAAAAGCCCTTCATCAGGAATAAAAGGGCTTTTGCCCGAAACGTCAATTTCGCGCTCCTTGGATGCTGCCTGAACTGCTGTGCTCTTCCAGCACCACTAATCCAGAATCTGGTTTCCAGCATCTGCAGTCATTGTTTTTACCTCGAATGGAATACAGGCCAGTCAACTCAACTCTGCTCCCACAACAAGACTATCATCCCAGAGATCATTCTGGTCACTCTTCGCTGTACTACTTCAATGTCAGGTTTGTCCTTTATTAGGTAAGGTGACCAAAACTGCACAAAATAGTGCATAATGTTCGAGATTGGGTCACGACAAGGCCATGTACGACTGTAGTAAGACACACTTACTCCTGGACTCAAATCCCCTTGAAATAAAAGTCAACACACCATATATTTTCAACAATGCTGTGTATTACCCCAGACAACTGAGCCTGCGCTAACCTTAGTGGGAACATTACAGCAGGCTGGTAATGTTTTGCTGTTGCTGTACAGGACGTTAGTGAGATCACATCTGGAGTAATGTGCTTAGATTTAATCTCCTCATTGAGGAAACGACATTGAAATTAACTCAGAGATTATTACCTCAAATAATTTCTGCAACAAAGGTGTTATTCATAGAATCGCTATTGTGTAGAAGCAGACCATTTGACCCATTGATTTCACACTGATACGCTGAAAACCAGCACATGGAAACCCCAATTCCCCCAACCCAGTCTCTGCCACCTGACATTCTCCTTGACTAATCCACTTAGCCTGCATATCTTGGGACTGTGGGAGAAACCTGGAAAACCCGATCGTAACCCTTGCAAGCACAGGAAGAATGTGAAAACTCCACACAGACAGTGACCAAGACTGAAATTGAACCCATATATCTGGTGCTGGGAGGCAGCAGTGCTAACCACTGAGTTTCCTCTGTGGGAAATGCAGCTTGCCTACGCAATTCAACCCTCGAAACGTGGCATAACAGCAGGCATCTTCCATACATCTCCAAATCTGTCATTGAGCAACAGGAGGAGGACATTTACATCTTGAGTGGTTTGGTCAGGAATAGGCACAGGACATGCAAGCCATCGAGTTTATAATGTCGGAACATCAGGAGGACATGCACCCCATCAAGTGTGTAAAGCAGGAACAGATTGCGTCCAATCAGCTACCCAAGCCTGTAACCTAGCAATTGGAGCAGATCTTTTACAGCCTCATGCCTGACACACAGGAATTGTGAAAGGGAACGTCGGGGTTATAGAAAGGGAATAACTTCGAATAACTAACTTCACTCGGAAATGAAAAGTTAATAGTAAACGATTGGGACTGAAGGCAAATTGTTTATTTCTGCTATAAAGAAATTAACGGGAGACTTTCAAAGTAAAAGCACAATCCATCACAGTCGATATGGTTTTATTCAGGGTAAATCATGTTTGAATGATTTGCTTATTTTTTTTAAAAATGCGACAAACAAGGTGAACAAATGGGATCCGAATGATGTGTTATATCGGGACTTTCAGAAGGCATTGCATAAAGTGCCTGACAAAAGATTATAATCAAATACAAGGGCACATGGGGTTAGGAAAATGTCTTTGCTTGGCGAAAATATTGGCTAACCAATAGAAAAGCATGATATGGAATTGCTGGCTTTGGACTGGATTGGACAAGGTCAAACATCACACGGCACCAGGTTATAGTCCAACGGGTTTATTTAAAAACACAAGCTTCCATAGCGCTGCTCCTTCAGCAGGTGTGAGAGAGAAAAGACTTTTGAAACTGAATTTATGAGGAAAGATCAAAGGGTTGTACAACTCACGTGCATGAAGTGAACACATCAAAGATGGCTCCTAAATCATTAATGGGTGAGAATGGAGATGAAGGTTTTGATTGATTAATATGCAAATCCGAGAATTTATTTCAATTCACTGCCTGGAGACACCTTCAGGTATTATCGATGTAAAGGAGGTGACCCCTCCGGTCAGACAATGTACTTTATGGTGTGGTCTTGTTTGGAGTCTGTCTGTGTCTTCACCTGGATTCAGTCTGGGTACATTTCCAAAGTAAGAGTTTATAAAATACCGCATTGACTGACTGTATACAAATTATATATTTTTTGACAAAATATAATGTATCTGCAACTACAAATCGGCAAATGCAAATTCACTCCAGATTTATGTGTGTGCATGTGTGTGTGTGTGTGTGTGTGTGTGTGTGTGCGTGTGCATGCGTGTTTGCGTACACGCGGATATGTGTGTTTGACAGCGATGTGGAGTGTCTGCATGAGGGGGAGAGAGACAGGGTGTGCATACGTGTGAGAGAGGGGAGTATGTGAGTGTGCATGTGAGAGAGGGGGAGTGTGTTTGTGTGAGGGGAGGAGAGGGTGAGAGTGCATGGGTGTATTTAAGGGGGAGAGCGAGAGGATGCATGTATCCTTGTTAAAACACAGACAGATTTGGCAGATTCACTTCTCCACACACACTCACACCATAACTTCTGGGCTTCCCCTCTCTGCAGCCTCTGCTCCATTTGTTGTTCATGTTACAGACCCAGATGCTGTTACTACGCTCCCCTTACTCCATTCAGAGTTGGGTCCCAAAATCCTCAGGTCTCCCTGAATGTCTGAGACAGCTCACAGCACAACTTCCAGCGAACCATCCGCAGCACCTCCACTAACCTTTCAGTAACAGGAGTCAGTCAGAACCCCTCCGCTACAATTTAGACGCCTGGTCCTTTACAATAATACCCGAAGGGCTTCCTCATGTTACTGAAGACACGATCATCTGAGAGGGACAAACAGGCTTTCAGTGGACAGGTACAGACTAAGTTTCAAAGGCATGTCTCACAGCTGCTGGACCCCATTTCACAACATGGAGCAACAGCCCGCCACATACCATTTCATTGTTTCTGAGCTTCACAATGCCAACACTTGATATATTCGGGAGCCAAAAAAAACAATACCAAGGAAAGGTACAGAAAAAATAAACAATGGATTAACTGATAACATGTTGTGAAAATATTTATAAGGAGACAGAGGAGTGAGAGTAATTGGAGAAGTGAGACAGTGGTGGGTCTAATCACACGAATGGAAACATTCATTATTGCCAGATTCTTGCAAAATTATTGCCAGATCAGTTGAAATGGCTAGTTACTTCAAATTGTGAATCTGTCTCACAGAACCATCCCAGATGCAATAAACTGGGACAAGGGACCAGCCAGAATGGACAGCTGTGCAGACCATGCAAGTAGTCTCCTCTATAAACTCGAATCCCTGCTCGGCATGGGGAGATTTGCAAGTCTTTACCAGTATATTGCTGCTATATGTGCACTGCATAAAAGAAGATTGCAACACATTCATTTAGTGACAAATGTATGGTTCTATATCTCCACTGCAGCAGTATAAGGCAAGAGATTTTGTGTGTGCATGTGTGTGTGCGCGCATGTGTGTATGTGGGTGTAGGGTGTGTGTGTGCGTATGTGTATGTATTGGCGACAGTAGATATGACAATTGTTGTTTGAGGGATGACAGACATGAAGGAAATCAGATTAAATGTGAACAACTGATAGTGGTTTGTGTCATTAACAGAGGGAGACTGAGAACAGTGCCATAGACAGAAGTGACAACGTGTTTGTGAATATTAAAGGAAAGGCATTGCCAGAACCAAAAACAATATGAATCAATCCGTACAGGAATGACGGGATTTTGGTCTGCTTTTAGATACAAGCCATGGAGTATCGGACTCAGATTTGCTTTGGCAGGTTTGAAGCTGGGAGAGTAAGCAGCAGACTATTGGCTGCATTACCACTGTATTTTATAGTTCAAAGTTCAAATAGCAAATGGGATGAACAGTGAAGTATATTCTGTAGGTGTTGATCGTTAAAATTAAAAATGGTCAGGATATGGTGTCAATAATCAGCTCGTGGCTAAAGGGATCACGATAGATGTGACTCATCTGTTTCGGCCTCGGGAATTGGCCAGGGGTGAGATGGAGTCAGAGGAAGGAAATGGAATTTGTAACCAGAACAGAAGAAAGTGTCCTCCAAGCTTTCAATGTTTAAGTAGCAAGGGCAGTGATACAATGAATCCTGGTTCATAGCTGAAACTGAGTAGTTCACCCCACAAGGCGCAGTGTCAGAACTAAAGAAGGAGAGAAAGAATGAATCAAGTTCACTGTTGTTCGTTGTGGTTTGGAGAGTGAATGTTTACAGAGTAGAGTAATTGAAAAGAACAGTAATGCAGTTGCACATGGTTAATGCAAATAATAAATGGACAGTGAATCTTACCGGGGACTCCAACATTAGCCAGGATAGGATAATAAAAATATTGATTATGTAAAGTGCATATTTGATCCGCGTGATAATGGCCACCAATAATATGTATAAAGAATTGAAACATAACCACATAAACTCCTGTCCATTGTTGGAACATTCCAGTTTATTGTTTTCAGATTATAATCCATTGTTGGAACATTCCAGTTTAATGTTCTCAGATTCTGATCTCTCTTCCCCTTCTCTCTGGAGCTGGTGATCCCTGTTAGTGCTGTCGGTGTTGCTCCCACTCATACCATGGGATGACATACTGAACAGA
Organism: Chiloscyllium punctatum; assembly: GCF_047496795.1. Lineage (NCBI taxonomy): Eukaryota > Metazoa > Chordata > Chondrichthyes > Orectolobiformes > Hemiscylliidae > Chiloscyllium > Chiloscyllium punctatum. The sequence continues at coordinate 123,912,332 of NC_092744.1, read as the reverse complement.
GCCCATTTATCATTCAAAGATGGACACCCCCCACTGGGATAATCATAATTCACGGAGATTGACATTAATCACAATCGCCAAACAAACAGATTCAGTTAACCAATTCCATACATCATGTAACATATGACAATAAAAGGGAGAATCTACTCAGTTTGAATACAATGGATAAGGTTTGCTGAGGGATCGATTATAAATATTTCAATCTTATTAATCTTTCTTCTCTGTATATGGGAGCATTGCTGGAACACTGCTGGGTTGGATATGTTTTGCACTGTTTCTTTTGAGGACAGGAATAAAATAACAGACGGCTGCAAAAGATGTCTGGTGGATAAGTTTCTAGATATCTTTCTGTAATGCTGCTCCTAGTTTGAAATGCCTTGTTATCAGGTTATGCATAACTTGAGACATCATTCAGAGCATTGAAACTGCTACTCAGAAATAGGGAAAAACAGGAGGCAGTCACTGAACTGCTCGAGACTGGCACACAGATACAGGAGAGAGTAACTCAATTGCTCGATAATGAGACACAGGAACAGGAGGCAGTCATTCACCTGATCGAGACTGGGACATAGGGACAGGAGGGAGCAATTCAACTGCTCGTGATAGGGGCACAGGAACAGGAGGCAGTCATTCAACTGCTTGAGGCTGGGACAGGAACAGGAGGGAATCATTCAATTGCTCGATACTGGGAAACAGGAACAGGAGGCAGTCACTCAACTGCTCGATACTGGGACACAGGAACAGGAGGGAGTCACTCTATTGTTCGAGACCGGGACACAGGAACATGAGGCAGTCATTCAACTATTCGAGACTGGGACACAGGGACAGGAGGGAGTCACGCAACTGCTGGAGACTGGGACAGGGGGAAATCAGGGGGCGAGTGAGGCCCCAGCATCCTGTTACACAGGAACACAAGGAGGTGACTCACTCCCCATCAGGATGGGTCACAGGGAGAGAAGGGGAATTGTCTTGTTTCTGACTGAAATATCTGAATAAGTTGCATGAGCGAGCCATTCAATCCTGCTCCAAAATTCTCTAAGACCACGGCTGATCTGATTGTGATTTCCTCATTCCATTTTACAAAGATCACTCTCTCTGCAGCCTCTGTTCCATTCGTTGTTCATGTTGCAGACACAGATTACCTAACTGCAGGCCCCATGACCCATCCACAGTAGGTCACCAAAGCCTCTGGTCTTCCTGAATGTCCCACAGCAGCTTAAAGCACAGTCTCCAGGAAATCATCCCCAACATTTCCACGAATGTACCAAAATTAGAATTAAGTTAAATGTCACTCAAATGCAAGTAGGAAGCCTGGTCTGAATCAGTAGCAGTTGAGGGGATTCCTCATGTTACTGAGCACACGATCAGCAGAGAATGATTAACACAGGCATTCAATGGATTGGCACAGAGCAAGTTACAAAGATGTGACTGAAAACTGCTGAAAACCCACTGTCCAACATCGACCCCAGGGCAGGATACTGTTAAGTCAAAGAAAATGCAAGCTATGCATTTTGAACATTGTTTCTGAGCTTCTTAATGTTGGAAGCTGATGCTCTTGGGTGAGCAACATTCAAGGCAAGAGGAAGATATGGGACAGTTATTCACATTAAAACGGGACAATTAAAACTGGATGTCAGGGTTTGAATACCAACAGTTTAAATAGCAACAAATGGGAGGGATTTGGGAAATAGACAGAGGGAGAAACTCAAATGCAGTGTTATGGGAGGATGTGTTCACAGGTTTCAGAATGCTGAAGTGAAGGCATTTGGATAGCATCTCACAACATAAACTGCTATTTCCGGGAATGAATAATTAATGGAATATTGGTGTGAGGCCAGACAGAGTCATAGAGTCTTGGATATATGCAGCACGGAAACAGACCCTTCAGTCCATCTAGTCCATGCCTATCAAATATCCCAAATTAAACGAGTCATATTTACCAAATTTTGCCCAAATCAATGTAAACCCTTCCTCTTCATTTGCCCATTAAAATTTCTTTTAAATGTTGTAAGTGTAGTAGCCTCCACCATCTACACTGGCAGCTCATTCCACACATGCACCACCCTCTGTTGGAAAAATGTTGCTCCTTAGGTCATTTTTAAATCTTACCCCTCTCACCGGAAATCCATGCCCTCTAGTTTTGGGGAAAAGACCTTGGCGATTCATCCTATACATGCCCATCTGGCTCCAGGAAAGATTACCCCAACGTACTCACCCTCTCGCTATAGCTCAAATCCTGGCAACATCCTTGTAAATCTTTCCTGATTCCCATCAAGATTCACAATATCTTTCCGATAGGAGGGAAACACGAATTGAATGCAGTACTGCAAAAGTGGTCAAACTAGGTGCTGTACAGCAGCAACTTGACCTCCCAATTCATACAGTCAAAGCACTAGCCAGTAAACGCAAGCATACCAAATGCCTTCTTCACTATCCTACCTAACTGCGATTCTATTTTCAATGAATTATGAAACTGGAATCCATGATCTCTTTGATCAGAAACACCCCGCAGGACCTTACCATTAATTGTATACGTCCTGCCCTGATTTGCATTTCCAAAATACAGCACCTCACATTTATCTAGACTAAACACCATTTGCCATGTCTCAACCCATCAGCTCATCTGCCCATCTTATCAAGATCCCATTGTACTCTGAGGTAAACCTTCTTTACTGTCCACTAAACCATCAATTTTGGTGTCATCTGTAAACTTACCAAATATCACTCTTATGTTCACATCAAATGATTTATATAAACCGTGAAAAGCAGTGGACCCAGCACTGATCTTTGTAAAACACCATTGGTCAGAGACGTCCTGTTGAAAAAGGAACCCTTCGCCACCACCTTCCATCTCCTACCTTCGAGCCAATTTTGTATCCGCATGGCTAGTTCTCCCTGTAATCCATGTGAACTAAATTTGTTAACCAGTCTGCCATGTGGAAATTTGTCAAATGTCTGACGAATGTACATATCGACAATGTGCACCTCACGGCCTCAATGAATCCTCTTAGTCACTTCTTTAAAAAATCAGTCAATTTAGTGAGACACGATTCCTCATGCTTCAAGCCATTTTGCCTATCCCTTGTCAGTCCTTGCCATTCACAATACATGCAATCCTTGTGTCTCATAATCCTCACCAACAACTTGCACTCCACTGACGTCAGGCTCACTGGCTTTTCCTTACCATCCTTCTTAAATGGTTTTAGTAATTGCACCAAGTTAGCAAATCTCCTATCTTCCAGCATCTCAATGTGAAAATTGACAATGCAAATATCTCAGCAAGGGGTACAAGAATCACTTCCCTCGCTTGCACAGAGTTCAACAGTACACCTGATCAGATCCTGGGGATTTTCCCACCTTTATAGGCTTTGCGAAGTCCAGCATCTCCTCCTCTGTAATACAGACACTTTTCACGATATCACTGTTTATTTCCAAAGTTACCTGGCTTCCATATCCTTCTCGACAGTCAAAATGCTTGTTTAGTGCCGCCTCCATCTCCTGTGGTTTCGTACATCGGCAGTTTTGCTGATCTTTAAATGTGTCAAAACTCTCCTGAGGTACTCTTTTGTCCTTAATGTATGTGTGGAGTACATTTGGATTATCCTTAACCCTATTTGCCAAAACTATCTCATGTCCCCAGCATGGCCTCCTTATTTCCTGCTTAAGTATACTCCTACTGGCTTTAGACTCACTAGACATTGACTTTAAATATGGAATTAAGAGGCTTATAACGATGATGAATCCATTTTCGACTTTTGGAAAAACTCCATCTGGTTCGCTGATGTCCTTGAAGGAATTAAATTGCCACCCTCACCTGTCATTGGTTACATGTGTCTCCAGACAGACAATAATGTGTTTGACTCTTAACTGCCTTCTGGGCAATTAGCGATGGGCAATAAATGCAGGTTCAACCAGTGATACCCTCATCCCGTGAATGAATACTGAAAAAACCTGGATGCCTGCTCTCTCTACCTGACATATGCTTCCCTCTTATCCGTGACGAGAACCTCAATTTCTCCAGTCCTCCAGCATTCCTTACACCTACCAGCCTTATCCTAAATCCAAACAGTGATATACAGTCTCTGTGCTCTTGATATCTTATTTTTGAAGGCTTCCCTCTTCTCAGCTGGCCCCCGATCTGCGAATATCTGTCCCAATCCTGTTTGGAAGTTCTTGCTAATATCATCAAAATCGGCCTTCCTCCAATTTAGAACATTATCTTTTAGACCCAGTTCATTCTTTTCCATCTCTATTTTGAAACTAATCGAATTAGGATTATTTGTCCCATAGTGCTTCCGCACTGATACCTCAGTCACCTGCCGTGCCTTATTTCTCAAGCGTAGGTCATGTTTAGCTCGTTTTCTGTGATGGAGAGTATTGGATAAGCAACTGCAACTTTGTAAATGGGAGTGGGGTCAGCAATGTATTCGACTCATTCGATTGAATCAAACAACAATTTGTCTCCTCGCCATTTTCACTGAGTGTGACAGAGGGATCGATTGCACAAAGCCGAGCTTGTTTCCTGATGCTATCTTATTGAACTCATCTCATTAACTACCCACCCCAGCCCATGGTGTCCCTTTAATTCAATACCAGCCCGATTCTCCCACCCATCTTGGCTGGAGGTACTCACCATCGCCCGGATACCCCTGGATATTCTGTTATCCCTGGCACTGGTGCCATCTTTAAAAGCCCAATGGGCACATGGTTGAGCTTTCTCCGTTTGGAACTGCCGTGCACAGTTTACCCCGAGCATAGCAGATAAGGGGCAATTACAGCACGGGTTGTCGACAGGGGCATGGAGGGCCTGGTGGATTGACTAGTACAGCGGGGGACCATTCCCTTCCCAAAGGAGGCCACGCCACCAGACCCACCGAGCATGGTTTGAGCTCACCACCCAGCTCCATGCAGTATCTGCGGTGTGAAAAAAAGTCAAGTAATACAGGACAAGCATCAATAACCTTCCCCGCTCTGTCAGGATAAGGGTCATTGTATTCTCTCTGGCACCTCACACTCACTGTATATCTGTTGTAGCAGCGACCCCCGAACTAGGCTCATGCTTCACAACTCTCACTGCCGCATGCAGTACCTTCCCCCGCCTCTCTCTTGCCCCCATCTCTCCTCCCACAATCCCCCCAACACTAATAACACTGCATGAATACAGCACTGTGGACTGACTCCCTACAGGCACCTCACCATATCTCCCCCCACCTACACCAGCACTTACGGCAGAGCCACCCACTCTTACCATCACTCCTTCCCCTGCTCTATTGCAGGAGAAACAGCCTGGAATAGGACAGAAATGACCAAGTCGGGTGGTGGAGTGCCTGACATTCATTCCCCAGCACCCCCTTTCCCCTGCCATGTGGGAAGTACCCTGGTACGAGCCGGAGAGGACTGGGGATGCCGCGTAAGGCGATTCTGAACCATCCACCTCCCATCAACCAAGTAAGGAGCAATGTTCAGTGAAGGGCAATTCTCACTTTAAACCCACTGTCAGTTCCGTTTCCCCCCGGCACAACTTAGAAGCCGTGGTCCTGATGCCATCTCCCTTTTGTGTTGAGCTGGTACAAATGGAATCCCCACCGTCTTGGTGGGCAGGAGTGTGGGGTCACAACACACCATCTCTACCACCTCCCAGAAAGCGAGCAAGGAGACTCCCTCCTCCTGTAAACAGCTCAGATACTGAATCTAATCTGTGAGATTTACTGCTACCCCTACTTGTCCTGACACATTCAATAATCTGTGCTCATACACATCCAGCACCCTCTGCTCTTGCACCTCCTTTATAATGGTACCGCCTGTTTAATATTGTCTTCCGACCAAAGAGCATCACCTCACCCTGTTCTGCTTTGATCGGGATCTGCCATACACCTGAACACTACACCAAAATATAATTTTCCTGTTGGAGTTCCACACCATCCTCAACGAACTTTACAATTCTTCCTGGTTTGATATCTGCAAACATTGTAATTGTCCTACAGTCACACTCCACATGGAAATACTGACACACACCAGACAGAACAACTGAAATATTGACAAGATTACCATGGAGTGAGAGAAATACTGACACACTCTCCATGTCTGTGTTATTGTCAATGTATAGCAAGTGCCTCTATGTGTCTGTATTCGTGCGTGTATCTGTGTGGGGCGGGTCTAGCAGACTCTGTGGTGCTTTAAGTGATGAAATATCCCCCGATATGGGTTCTGAGTAAGGATCACTCGATCCAAAACGTCAACTTTCATTTCTGTCCAAAGATACTTCCAGAGCTGCTGGGCTTTCTGTTGTTGTCATTCTCTGTTGCACTTGGAGAAAGTGAGGACTGCAGATGCTGGAGCTCAGAGCTGAAAAATGTGTTGCTGGAAAAAGCGTAGCAGGTCAGGCAGCATCCAAGAAGCAGGAGAATCAACGTTTTGGGCATAAGCCTGATTTCTGAAGAAATCTCTGTTGCACCCCAAACCCCATCCCTCACCCCCACGCCACTGTAATCGTGCTGGTAAAGTATGCAAACTATCAGGGATTCAGTTTGGGAGGGAGAGAGGGAGAGCAGCAGCTCAAAGCCCATCCAATCTACATTTTGATTGCAACAGACACACACACACACACACACAAACACACACACACGAGAGTATTGTCATTGTACGGAAACCCTCAGAGTGGAACATGTTCATGTGCAGAAATGTCTGCTCTCCTTCTGCAATGTGGAAATGGTTTGTCACTTGGTTGTATTTCCAACGCACAGTATACTCATTAAAGCATATTTCCACTGCAATTATATCCAAGCAAATCCGAGTAAGCCACATTGCAAGGTGAGGAGATTAATCTTAATGCACTTCCTCTAATTTGGAATTTTTAATGTTTACTCTTACAAGTAAACTTATATGTGAGAAAGGATTGAAAAGACCTAAACCAGACCAGCAGAGTGTGGGCTCATATCACTTCATACAAAAGAGGGAAAGGGAGAGGAAAAGAGAGAGGTTTTGACCCCGTTTCAGTGATTCACACCAAAAACAACAAGAGTTCCCATTGCACAGAGATCCACACATTAATGCAGGAACACATGTAACAAGCACAGAGAGATAGATATGCACACAGTGGTACACAGCGACATATATATAGACACACGCGAATAGACAAACACCAACAGAAACGTGCAGACACATACTTGGTTGTGAAATTAAACATAGACTCATCGAGATATACAGGGTATTTGCAAACAGACCTATCGGTCCATACAGTCCATGCAGACAATAATTTCAAACTAAACCAGTCCCATCTGCCTGCTCTTGGCCCAGATTTGTCCAAACGTTCACTTATTCTTGTACTTCGTCAAATGCATTTTAAATGCTGTAACTTTACCCACAATCCATCAGTTCCTCAGGTAGTTCACTCTCTACACGAACCACATGCTGTGTAAAAAAATCCTTACGGGTCCTAATCAGGTGGACCCAATAACTCTGTAGGAAGCTAAGGAAGTGATTGCAGGCCCCTTGCTGAGATGCTTTTTTTCCATCAATATCCACAGGTGAGATGCTGGAAGTCATGAGTTTAACTAAAGTTGTGCTATTAAACAAAATGGAAAGGCTGAGCTCGGGAACTATAAATTGGTGAGCCTGATATCAGTGGTAGGCACGTTGTTGGAGGGAATCATGAGGTACATGATTTAGATGTATTTGGAAAGACAAGGACTGATTAGGGACAGGCAGATGTGAGGACTGCAGATGCTGGAGTTGAGAGTCTCGATTAGAGTGGTGCTAGAAAATCACAGCAGGACAGGCAGCATCTGAGGAGCAGGAAAGTCGACGTTTTGGGCAAAAGCACTTTATCAGGACAGTCAAATGGGATTGTCCCTGGATAATCATGTCTCACTAACTTGATTATTTTTCGTTGCGAAGTAACGGAGAGGACTGATGAATGCTGAACACTGGATGTGATCTATATTGAATTCAGTTAGGCATTTGACAAGCTTCCGCATGGGAGACTGGTTAGCAAAGTTAGGTCACATGAAATACAGGGGGAGTTAGCCAGTTGGATACAGAATTGGCTTAAAAGTAGAGGACAGAGGGTTGTGGTGGAGGGTTGTTTTTCAGACTGGAGGCCTGTGACCAGTGGAGTGCCATAAGTATCGGTGCTGGTTCTGCTACTTTTCATCATATATATAAATGGTTTGGATATGAACATCGGAGGTATTGTTCGTAAGTTTGCAGATGACACCAAAATTGGAGGTATAATGGCCAACAAATAAGGTTACCTCAGATTACGACGGGATACTGATCAGACGGGCCAATGGACTGAGGAGTGGCAGACAGAGTTTAATTTAGATAAATGTGAGATGCTGCAAATGGGAAAGGCAAATCAGGGCAGGACTTATACACGTAATGGTAAAGTCATGGGGAATGGTGCTGAACAAAGTGACCTCAGAGTACAGGTTTATAGTTCATTGAAAGTTGATTTGCAGGCAGATAGAATAGTGAAGAAAGTGTTTGGTATATTATTGGTCTGTGCATTGTGTATATGAGTTAGGAGACTGGATTACATCTGTACAGAACATTGTTTAGACCACTTTTAGAATACTGTATGTAATTGTAATCTACGTGCTGTAGGAAAGATGTTGTGAAACCTGAAAGGTTTCAGAAAGGGTTCACAACGATGTTGCCAGGATTGGAGTGTTTGACCTACAGGGAGAGGCTGAATAGGCTGAGGCTGCTTTCCCTGGAGCACCAGAGGATGAGGGTTGACGTTAGATGTTATTAAAATCATGGGTGAAATGGTTAGAGTGAATAACCAATGTATTGTCCCTACGGTAATGCAGTCGAAATCAAGACGGAAAAGGTTTAAGGTGAGAGGGGAAAGATATAAAAGGATCAAATGGGTAACATCGTCATGTAGCTGGTGGTTGTGTGTAATGAGCTGCCAGAGGAAGGTGTGGAGGCTGGCACAATTACAACATTTAAAAGACATCTGGATGGGCAGATGAATAGGAAGTGTTCAGGTAGAAATGGGCCAAATGTTGGCAAATGGGAGGAGATTAATTTTGGCTATCTCGTCTGCATGGATGCATTGGACCAAAGGACCTGTTTCCATGCTATACAGCTCTATGACGCTATGTCTTTTTACAAACTTGCACCTCTTATCTTAAAACAATCCCTCACTCGAGGGAAAAGACACCTACCATTCAACATTCGATACCCCTCATAAAATTATAAACATCTATAAGTTACCTCTCAGCCTCCTACGCTCTAGTAGATAATGTCCGAGTTTATCGAGCCTGTCCTTATAACTCAAACACTCCATTCCCAGCAGCATCCTGATAAATCTTTTCCGAACTTTCCCGCACTTGATAATATCCTTTATATAACAGGGCGACCAGAACTGCACACAATCCTCCAGGACATGCCTCACGAATGTCCTGTGCAACCTGAACATACCGTCCCAACTCCTGCACTCAAAGGACTGTCCACTGCTATTTGTCATGTATATAAATGATTTGGATGTGAACATAGGAGATTTCATTAGTAAATTTGCAGGTGACACCAAAATTGAAAATGGAGTGGACAATGAAGGAAGTTACCTCAGAGTAAAATGGTATCTTGATCAGATGGGCCAATGGAATGAGGAGTGGCAGATGGAGGTATATTTAGATAAATGCGAGGTGCTGCATTTTGGAAAAACAAATCAGAGCAGAACGCATACACTCAATGGTAAAGTCCCGCGGAATGTTGCTGACCAAAGAGATCTTGGAGTACATGTTGATAGTTCCTTGAAAGTAGAGTCGCAGGTAGATAGGATAGTGAAGGTGTTTGGTATGCTTTCCTTTTTTGTTCAGACCACTGAGTACAAGAGTTGGGAGGTCATGTTGTGGCTGTAAAGGATATTGGCTAGGCCACCTTTGGAATATTGTGTGCAATTCTGGTCTCATTCCTATTGGAAAGATGTTGTGAAACTTGGAAGAGTTCAGAAAAGATTTACAAGGACGTTGCTAGGACTGGAGGATTTGAGCTGCAGGGAGAGCCTAAATAGGCTGGGGTTGTTTTCTCTGTTGGTGAATTATAGAGGCTCATAAAATTATGAGAGGCATGCATAGGGTAAATAGACAATTCCTTTTCCCTAGGTTGGGCGAGTCCACAACTAGGTGGCATAGGTTTAGGGTGAGACGGGAAAGATTTAAAAGGGACCTCAGGGGAATTCTTTTTGCACAGAGAATGGTGCGCGTATGGAATGAGTTGCCAGAGGAAGTAGTGGAGGCTGGTAAAACTAAAGTATTTAAAAGACATCGGAATGGAGAGATGAATAGGAAGGGTTCAGAGGGATATGAGCAACGTGTTGGCAAATTTAACGAGATTAGGTTAGGATATCTGGTTGGCATGGACGAGTAGGCCCAGAGGGTCTGTTTCTGCACAGTACATCTCTATGACTCTATGTGTCTGTAATGAAATCCAGTAAGCGAAACACCTTCATAACCACCCGGTCTACACATGATGCAAACTTCAAAGAGTTATGCCTGAAACCCGAGGTCGTTCTGTTCTGCAACACTACCATTGGCTCGACTTTTCATTGTATATGTGTTTTACCAAAGTACAATATCTTGCATTTATCAGCATTATAGTCCATCTGCCATTCTTTAGCCCAGTGAGTGATAGTACTGGGGAAGAAAAGCTGTAAAGTAATCAGCTGTCTGAATCATTTAATGGTTTTAGGAAGAGGGCAATCACATCTTAGAGGTGGAAAACAGTGATCGGTGTTTGAGGCCAGAAAGTATGTGCTTTCTTTGTCTCTGGTGTTCAGTATTGATATCTATTCGGGATCCTTCATAGAGCAGAGAGTGTCTGCAGGATTTCATTCCCTCACATTGCAGACTACAGATAATAGTCATTTAAACTGGAAATAATAGCCAAGTATTTAAAGATGTTCATAGCTTATCTCGAAGGCAGAGCACATAAACTCGACATCCTACAATTGAGGCAAGTACCTTGCATTTTAAAAACAATGTTATTATTCTAACTGTGTTATTCAGTAAAGTGAACCAGATTTCAACGAATCCATTCCGAAGTGAAAGCTGGCACTTAAAATTAAAAATTTGGGCATGGTTTAGGTCTTGTGTAGTCAGTAGTGTCCCTACCTCTGATGCAGAGCTCTGGATTCCATTCCAATTCCTGAACTTGTCTGGACATGTCCCTAGCTCGAGACCAGACATTCTGGATCCAGGTGCAGAGATGTGTCACAGCATGTCAGAACAGGCTGATGAACAAACACACAGTAGAATAATGTTGGAAGTTGAGGGACTATTATGGAGTAGTGGTACAGTCCCTACCTCTGGGTTCAAATCCTCCTAGAGGTGTTTTATAATATGTTTAAATACGTTGACTAAAATGAGTTTAGAATTGTGATTTGATTGAGATGGAAGAGATTTCAGTATTCAATTTCAGAATTTAAGCCCCGGATGACTGAAACCACAGGCCCTGAGTTAGAGTCACATTTGCACTTTCTAGAGGTTTATAAATTCATGAAGGGCATGGATAAAGTGAGTAGTCAAGATCTTTTCCCCACGTTTGGAATCCAAAATTAGAAGGCATAGATTTAATATGAGATGGGAAAGATTTTAAGTGGAGCTCAGGGGGAACTTTTTCACTCAGAAAGTGGCGCGTGCATATGATGAACTGCCGGAGGAATTGGTGAAGCTTGGTATAATTACAACAATTAAAAGGCATCCAGACGGTATATTAATAAGAAGGATTTAGAAGGATATGGGCAAATTGCTGGAAAATAGATCAGATTTCCTACAGTGTAGAAACAGGCCTTTTTTGCCCAACAAGTCAATACCAACCCTCAGAAGAGTTACCCAACTAGAGCCATCTACCCACATTTACCCTTGACGAATGCACCTGACATTATGTGCAACCTAGCATGGCCAATTCACCCAATCTGCACATCGTTGGACTGTGGGAGGAAACCAATGCAGTCACAGGGAGAATGTGCAAACTCCACACAGTCAGTCACCCTGGTACTATGAGGCAACAGTGAGTGTTCAGTCCAGAAACAATTTGTAGTTCAACTGTGTGGACAGTGCGTTTCTCTCTCTCTCTCTCTGTCTCTGTCTCTCTCTCTCTCTCTCTCTCCTTGTTCCCTTCTAACTTCAACCGGTAAGCATATGTTCCACTTTTACAGTTTTTAAGGGGGGTTTGCTTATTGGGTCTGTTGTGTACATTCAGAACAGCTAATTAAGTCTATCTTGAATAGATTGAGTTCTGTAGGGTTCTTTATTCTGTTCTTTGTCTTTCATTCTGCAAGTTTGTGAATTAAATTTTGTCTATTTTAAAACCTGATAGTCAACCTAGCTGGCTTACTCTGGGTAATTTTCACTGTGCACTTACTGAAACAAATTGCAAAGCTATGGTCTCCGCTGCCTGCTTAAGATTGTTTTGAGTGAGCTGGCCTAGTCCATAACAACAGGCCTCCAGTCTGAAAAACAACTCTCCTCAATAATACTGTCTCCTGCTATTTGGCAAACACACACACACACGTACACAGACCCACGTGCACAAATACAGAGATACAGACACATACTCAGAGACACACATAGGCACACAGACACACATACACGGATACACACGCACAAAGACACGCACACAGTGTCACACAGACATATGCACACGCACAGGCACACACAGAGACAACATATGCACGCAGACACACACGGACGCACAAAGTGACACACACAACGACATGTACACACTCGCGCACACACACGCACAGACACATTCGCGTCTTTATGATATAACTAGATAAGTTATGCTTAAAGATGGGATCAAGGCTTGTTGGGAGAAGGCAGGCAAATTGGCCTGAAAAACATGTCAGCCATGATCAATAGCTCAGTAGACTGGATGGGCCAAATGGCCTTTTTTCTGCCCTAATTTTTTACGGTCTATGGTACATGCATTTGTCTGCATTTGTGCATATACTTATATGTGCATGTGTCTGTGTGTGTGCCTGTGTTTTTGTGTCTGTGTTTGAGTGTGTCTGTGTGTACATGTCTGTGTGTGTGTTTGAGTGTGTCTGAGCGTGTGCGTTTGAGTGTGTCTGTATTTCAGTGTGCCTGTGTGTGCTTGTCTGTGTATGTATCTGTGGTCTGTGTATGTATCTGTGTGTGTGTCTGTGTAGGTTTGTGTTCTTCAGTATTTTTATGAATGGAAATATCAATGTACATTTTTGGAATTTCTATTCTGTTTGACATCCACCTTTCCTCCATAGTTTGAGGAATTTGTTTTCGTCATGATTTTGTTATTTTAACAAATAACGAAAATCAACCTGACCTCTTCCAAGGTTGACCCTGACCCAATATGAGACCTATATCATTGGCCATATCATCAACCTGGTTTCACCGATAATTTGCTGTGCCCAATGGAGGAGTGGTAGTAAAAAAGATAACAGTTACCCAACAACCCAAAGAAGTCTGGACCAGTGAGCCTGTCATCAGTGGTGGGTGAGTTGTTGGAGGGGCTTCTGAGGGATAGCCAATTGCATGCATTTCAAAGGCAAGGATTGATTGGGGATAGTCACCATGGCTTTTTGCATGAGAAATCGTGTCACACTGATTTGACTGAGTTTGTTAAAGAGGTGACAAAGCAGATTGATGAAGGCAGTGTTGTAGATGTTTTCCATACACACTGAAACAAGTTGTTCAACAAGTTTCTGCATATTAGGCAAGTTAGTAAGGTGAGGTCACGTGGGAACCAGCGCACCCAAGCCAATTAAATACAAAATTGGATTGAAGGGAGGAGACAAGGGTTGGTAGAGGATTGCTTTTCAGACCTTGTTTTAAGGTACGAGGGGAAATAATTTAGAGGGAAATTAGGCGCATTGTTTTCATACAGAGGGAGGTGTCCTTATTGAATTATGGAAGTGGTGGAGTCTGGCATCTTGATGGGTATCTGAATAAGAAGGTTTAGAGGAATATACGCCAAATGCTCTCAAATCAGACTCGATGATACTGGGATGTCTGGTCAGCACTTACACAATTGCATGCTATATGACTTGATAAGAGGGATGAGCAGAAATTCTAAACAGGCATTTCAAGTGGGAATTCTCTTGCCCACAAGTTTGAGATGTCTCTTTGTTTATATTTATTCAACGCTGAGTTAGTTAAATATTGGACAGAGAAGTGATTCTTGGATAATAGCACACAGACAGGAAAGTGGAGCTGAGACCACAACCTGATCGGCCACAATCTTAGTCCCTGGTAGAGAAGACTCAAAGTGTCTAATGACCCACTCCTGCTCCTCAGTCCCATGTTTCTGTGTTCCATTCAGCCCATCAAACCTGCTAGACAGGAGCAGTTAGAGGCTACTTACTGCTATACCCTTGTACACAGAAACAGAGGAGACCATTTAGCCCCTAAAAACTGTCAAACCCAGTTTGGGCTGGTTTGGAAAGTGTAATAGGGACACCCAGGCAGTGGTATGAAAGAGGCTCCTCATCACTCCTAACTGAGCTTCCCCTTTCTGCAACTTGTGCCTTGTTTGTTGGTCAAGTTGTAGACCCAGTTTCACTGTGAATACAGTCCCCATTCCTCACCCAGAGATGGTCCAGCTAATCTGGTAATATTCAATAATAGGGCTTCCAGGAGAATAACGGCGTCTACATTCCAATAACAGAATGTGAGAACATCACAAACAGGAGTATGTCATTCATCCACACCATCCTCACTCCTCGACCACCCCCACCCCACCCCTCCCATGCCCCACACCCCTCCCCCGCAAGCCTGCCTTGCCCCAAAATAAGATCATAAGTTCCAATATCCGCTTTCATGTCCAATTATTCACAACCCTCAATGCTCTGACCGATCAAAAAACACTCCCTACCCTCACACCGTGGCCTGTTGATATGACCAAACGATGTGAATACAAGAGTTCAGGGAAGAGTGACCAGCCCTGACATTAAGGCAGCATTTAACTGAGGTCGGTCTCAATGAGCCTGAGCAGGATTTCCCTGAATGGGAATGAGTTGTAATCTTCCCTGGTTAGAGTGATTTAAAGCATAAAGCACAATGATTGTGTTTGTGTACAAAAATCCATGCAGTCCTGGACATGTCTGCAAAAGTTCCTCAAGGTAGCTTCCTCAGCACAAATATCTTCAGCTGTTTCACAAATGTCTTGCACTCACCATAAGATTACAAGTGGGGGTGTTTACTGAAGGTCATGCAATATTCAGAGAAAAAGACCCCTTCAGCTCCTGAACCAGTCTGTGTCCATGTGCAGCAAGACCTGGAAAACATTCAGGCTTGTGCTGTTAAAGTGTCGGTAACATTCAGGTAACAATACTGCTGAACACTGCACATTTCCACAGTTAAAAGGAGGAGCTCATTAAGCTCCTCACGCTAGTTTCACAGGAATATGAGGAAGTCAATCTGCTCCATGAAATGATTGGAGAAGAGTAGAGATAGCCCATTTAGTGCCTCCATACAATTACTCCTCCCTCAAAAAGGGAGGAGTCACGTGTTCTGGACCACACCAGAGCCCCTCAAAAATAATTGAAGGCGCTAGTCTAGTCTCCAATGTTTTCTTATTTTAATGTAAATGTAAAGTGTCTGTTCCAGATGCAATTTGACTGGTCAAGCGACAAGACGATAAGAAAAAACACAATTTATTTAAGCACTACAGTTAAAATACAGGCAAACAATCAGGAATTCATACAAATATGTGGCTCCCAGAACTGCACACAGTATTATATCTATGGCCTAACCAATGGCATGTTTAGCTCATATTATTTCACCTCAATGAGTAAACTCTGTGCCTACAGTCCCGTATGCTTTTTTAACTAGCTATTACACTGTCCAGTCACATTTAGGAATATGTAGCAAAACACCCTCTGAGCTTCCTAGTGTACTGCCATTCATTGAGTACTCCCCGATGTGGTTCCTTCTTCTACACTGCATCACCTTATATTTAACAGGTTTGCATTCCATCCGCCATTAATCTGACCATCTGACCATTCAATTTGTATCTTCCTCTAAAATAATGCCTTCCTCCTCACTGCCAACCTCCTGGCCAATCTTTGTATCAAACACAAACTTACTTATTACACTCGACCCGCAACTCCCACTCTCCCGTCCACATCACATCTACATCATTTATGAATATCACAAGAACTAAGATACACTGCACTGCTCGCTGTGGTACACCACCAGACACTGCTCTATCTCCGCCACCTTTCCAGTAACTTAGGAACACATCGCTGATCTCTAGTCCTCTGGCATCTCCTTCGCGGTCAGATTCGACTTAAACATTTAGGTCAGATCATTTCGTCTCTTGTCTCCAACAGCATCCTGAGATGCAACTCATCTGGACTTTACATCATCCAAAATCATCAATGCCAACATGCATATTACATCAATCTGTTTGAGAGCTTCACAATGCATCTTCTTGAATTCTGTATATGCCTCCTTCTTCTCCCAAGGAAAACAGATGTGAAGCTCTTGTGTCGCAATCGATCAATGTTCACCAGCTTCACACACAGTTAGCCCCCTTGGTTTTGAAATTGTTCCCTGGTTATTCTGTTCTGATCGATGTTTTTGTAGAATATCTTGGGATTCCCCCTAACCTTGTCTGCTGCACTTCTCCATGCCCCTGTATTAGTCAATCTGCTGTGAGTGAATTTTCTAAGATCTGCTGAGATCCCCTCTCATCCTTTGTAACAGCACAGAACACAGGTACAATCTCATCCGCACTGCATGCAGTCTGTGCAGAACGCCTTTACTTAGATATTCCAATTTCCTTTAAATGAAGGCCAACTTCACTTTTACCTTTCCATTTCCAAATGTCCCTCCTGAACAGCGTTGGTTTAATTTTATTTAATATTCACGTTCTGAACTCTTAAACATCCACCTGGAATATCCAACTATATTACATCCAAAGTTTCTTCATTGTCTCCATCTACAAGAAACATCTTCAAACCATTTCAAAAAGTTTGTTAACAGTGATTATTCGGGGAGATCCAAGATAGCGGCGATCCGGTAGGTCTGCCCTGCTGAGCTCTGCACCAAAACCCAGACAAAGTGGTGCGTTCATCCTCTATTTCTTCCCTATTGTGGTAAACATCGGTCGCTTTTGATCCCCAGTATTACTCTATGCTATTTTAAGTGAGTAAGGAAAATGTCAAAGGGAAAATGACCACGAGGATCACAACCAGCAGGGCACTGCAGCAATGGATACACCCGCAGCTGTGATGTCGGCCTCCGTGAGCACACCAGGGAACTTATTTGTGGAGCAGAGCCTGGTCTCGGAGTAAAGGAGCCTGCGAGAGAATATTGATTCAGCAATGGAGGAGACCTGAACCATGCTGGAACTGATCTCAGCCATGCTGCAGAAGCAATACCAAGAGATCCAGCTTCTCGGGCCACAAGTCGTGGAGGTGGAAGAACAGACCGTGGCTTCAGAAACCATGTCAGGATCCTCAGCGGGTCAGGTCCAAGCCCTGGAATGTTAGGTACAGGCCTTAGTAGAGCAGGTCGAGGATCTCGAAAACCAGAGTCATCAGAAGAACATCAGCTTGGTCGGGCTGCTGGAATGAGAACAAGACGGCCAGCTTGTCGGTTTCTTGGTACAATGGCTCATACAATTTTTGAAGCTGCATGTCAGGGCAGACTGGGTGCGGGTCGAGCGGGCCCACCGGGTTGCAGTGTACAGGCCAGGATAGGACCAACATCCCTGCCTGCTCCTAGTGTAACTCCAACACGATAGAGAAAAACAGGTCCTGGAAGCTTGTTGAGCTCTGCGGAAGGATACATAGTTTCTGATCTACAAAGGATCACAAATTATGTTTTTTTCCAAGACTTTTCTACGGCTGTGATCCTCAAGAGGCAAGCTTTTGATAAGGCAAAAAGGAGGCTGGGGGACATTAATATTCTGTACATTGTAAGATATCCAGCAATATTGCGTTTCAGCCATGGATCATCTGTGTTAAATTTTGAATCACTGGAAAACGCAAAGGAATTCCTGCACACATTAAAACAGACTGGCTGGTTCAAATAATATGGACAAATGTGCTCCCTTTGTTTTCTCTGGGGTTTGCCTGGTTTACCTCGTTTTAGGTTTTTTTTAGTATGTGGAGGTCCCATTTTTCCTTTTACTCTCTCCTCCTTTCTTCCTCCCCTCCCAATATCCTTTGTTTTTTTCTATCATTTGCTTTTCGTTTCTCTCTCTTAGTACGGAATGGGAAAGGGGGTTGGGGAGGTGGGGGTGGTTACATTTTGTTTCACCAGGACTGCCTCGGGTGAAGGTATGAATGGGACGGGGTTGAATGCCCACTTTTAATTTTCTTGTAGGACCCGAGTAACGTTTTTAAACTTTGTTTTGTCTGGGTTGGGAGCGGCTTCAGCTAGGAAGAGCCATGGGAGATTAGTATGAGCGTCCCCTGTGGGCAAGGGGGAAAGTCTCTTCTTACTTGTGTTCTATGTTGGTTCATGGTCGAAGTAGTTGTTAGAAGTTTTGATTTGGTTGTTATTGTAGTTATATTTTCAAGTTTATACAAACTGATTACAGCTTTACCTCGGCGCGCTATAAATGGGCTTCTTCTATCAGTGGGTCATGGGCTGCTTCGGATGGTTACGGCTAACCGCTCGTTAAAACGGTGCACCTGGAATTTTAAAGGGAGCCACTCACTGATTAAGAGGAAAAGAAATATACGTTCAAGCCTTAAAAATGAAATGGTTGATGAAACACATCTGACAGATTAGAAGCATTTAAAGTTCCAGCAGGGAAGAATCAGCTTGGTGTTTTTTCATCCTTTAATTCAACAAGTAGAGGAGTAGCTATACTCATTCATAAGAACTTTCTGCTTCAGTTGTTTGACCAAATTAAGAATGAACGTGAGTTGTCTTTGATCCTTATATCTTTAAGACATGGAGAGGAATATGGGACCTTGATTAATATTGCTCCCAGCTCACCCCCTCAAATTTCAAATAGATCCGCTCTCCTAGTTGATGATCCTTGAGGCAAGTCATACAATTAAGGGGAGACTTTAACTGACGTATAGACTACGAGGTGGATAGGATGTCGAGGGGTTTTGCGGGCATTTCCCCGCCACTCACAGCTGGTGGACCTGAACAGGTAGCTGGGTTGGTGGATGTGTAAGATGTCTTCACCCTGAAGCAAATTCATTGAGTATTTTTGAGGGAATTTACATTTTTGTGACATTAACTTGAGTACAGTCAGTAATCCGACGGTGCTATGGGAGACTACCAAATCCTATACAAGGGATTTGATTATTTCTTACTCAGCGAGTCAGAAGCAGCAGAAGGGAGAGCAGCAGCGTATGCTTGACGCTGGGCTAAAGAGAGCTGAGACACCATATTATGTCAGACTGTTAGTTACTTCATCGCAGGAGATTACACCCCTCCGGACTGCTCTGAATGCTGCACTCGGCCAGACAGCAAAGAGAGAGATTTCCTTTGCGAAGCAGAAGGTATTCGAGCATGGTGATAACCAGCTAGATATTAGGCGCACTTGGCCTGAAAGAAGATTGCTGCTATTGTCACCACGATCCCAAAATTATTAATGCAGAGTTCAGGAAGTTCTACTCTGGGTTGTTTCAGTCAGCGGGCTGGGAGGACTGATTGGCGACGATGGAGTCCTTTATTAAGATCATGGACCTTCCAGGTGTAAGTTCAGAGCAGGCGTCTCTTTAGAATGCCCCTCTGACAATCCGAGAGATACAGGAGACAGTGAGGCAGCTCCAGAGTATTAAAGCCCCCGGCCCAGATGGATTTTCAGAAAAAGATTTAGAAGGAGTTCAGAGACATGCTGGCTGGGCCAATGTTGGTTATGTACAATTATTTGTACAGTCAGGACTGCCTCCCATCCTCTCTGCGAGAAGGAAATATTTATCTTATCCTCAAGACAGGGAAAGTCCCAGAGGATTGCACTTTGTATATGCCTATATCATTATTAAACATGGACTTTAAAATTTTGTCGAAAATGCTGGTTTTGAAGGCCCATTGTGAAAGAGGATATTTTTATTAGGGGTCGTGGGTCCTCTGATAATATTAGAAGAGTGCTAAATATTGTTCCAGTCTGCCAGCAAGGTTCGATTCCAGGATCAGTAGCCTCCCTGGTTGCAGAGAAAGCATTTGATCGGATGGAGTAGATGTGCACCTTTTATGTCCTTGAATGGTTTGGACTTGGAGGGGTCTTCGCCAGGTGGTTGGCAGTGTTATATAGTGACCTGAAAGCAGCGGATTTCACTAATGGTATACGGTCTAATAATTATAGTATTGACAGTGGTAGCCAACAAATTTGCCCCCTTTCTCTGTTACCATTTACATTAATGACAGAGCCGTTGGCT
Organism: Chiloscyllium punctatum; assembly: GCF_047496795.1. Lineage (NCBI taxonomy): Eukaryota > Metazoa > Chordata > Chondrichthyes > Orectolobiformes > Hemiscylliidae > Chiloscyllium > Chiloscyllium punctatum. The sequence goes on along the minus strand of NC_092744.1, from coordinate 123,891,994 downwards.
GAAGCCATCCGGAGGGAGGCCAATATCACTGCCATGGAGGTAGGATCAGGAAGGCATAAGATCACCCTTTAAACAGATGGAGTTCCTCTCTTTCTAACTAACCCAATGATATCTGTGTCCTGTTTAATACGAATGATTAATTTATTTGGATCTTTCACAGGGTATAAAATCAATTTTATGTAATTGGAGGCCATCCCTGTTGGGGATCTTATTGGAGTACCCGACCTTGGGGTGGACTCTGATTCCCTTCCAGATGGTCACAAGGAGTTTTAGGTATTTTTATCATCCAAGCCTTCGATTAATTATATTAAGCTAACTTCGTGCAGTTGCGAGAGAAGATAAGACAGAATCTTCCAATATCCTGTTTGGGTTAGCTCTGGTTAAAATGAATGTCCTTCCTTGTTTATGATACCTCATGCCAATGTTCCCTTTGACGCTGCCCAGGCAGGCGCTACGGAGGCTTAACAGTTGGCTTTGATCTCTCATCTGGCCTCACAGATGGCCTCTTATTAAGTTGGGCAAATTGCAGCTTCCACAGTGAATTGGGGCGTGTCGATTTTCCAGACTTTAAGAAGTACGAACTAACTTCCTTGCTTTCTAATGTGGCTGATTGGGCTTGTCAGGACCCATGGTCAATTTGGCTCGACATCGAGGTCTTCCATGCAAATTGTCCCCTCATTCATCTGTTGTTCATGGACAAGATGAGGACGGTTATGGAGAATTGCAGAAACCGATTGTCCTTAACACAGTGAAAGCATGGAGAATGATGGGACAAGTTGAGGGCACTTTACAAAACAATAACTTCGGCTTTCATTCCCATTGTAGGATGGGTAGTATTCCAGGCGGGATTTATGGATTCTGGCTTTAGGTTCTGTGAGTCGAAAGGAGTTTCCTGTTTGGGAGAATTTTTTGACGGGGCGGTCATGATGACATTTGAGCAGCTGAGCAAGGAAAATGAGGTATCTGGGAGGGACCTCTTTTGTTACTTACAGCTTCAGGACTTTATACAGAAAAAAGACTGTATTAATGGTTCGTTTCTGTAAATCAGATATGTAGACGAGAGTGCTTCAGAGTACGGGCACTCTCTCGTTCTGTGCCTTCTGACAGTTATTAAAGGTAGTGTCTCGAAGGACATTGACCCTGTTACACCAGAACAGGAAGAGGCTATTCAGCCCCTGGAGCCTGATATACAGTTACGGGAGGAGGCCAGTCAGCTCCTCGAGTCGATAACACTGGGCCCAGAGTAGGTCACGCAGCACCAGTATCCTGTTATGCAGCAATAGGATCAGTCTATTCAGCCTCCTCAAGTCTGTAACATAGGAATTGGAACAGGTCACACAGGGACTGGAGATTGGTGCACTCAGATACCAGGAGGATATTCAGTCCCATCGACCCTGATGCACGGGAATTGGAGAACGATGCAAACTATGAGATTTGTTATGGGAAAGGAGGAAGAAGTTTACCTGTCGTCTCTGGTGTATGGGAACAGAAAAAGGCCAATCATTCCCTCAGTCCTATATCAGTGATTCAGGAGAGACAGTTCAGTATCTCCAGCCTGTGATGGAGGATTATGAGAAGGTTTCTATCAGCCCCTCAAACTGTTATACAGCAACAGGAACATTGCATAAGCCCTCACGATTCTTACGCATCAACAGGAGGAGGACAGGCAGACCATCGAGACTGTGATGTGGAACACCAGAAAGACATCAGCCAATGGATTTTGTGCACAAGGAAGCGAATGAGTCCATTCAGCGACTCAGACCTCTTACAGAGCAATCAGAGCAGGTCATTTCATGCCATGTGCCAATAATACAGGATTAGGACGAACAAAAAGATTATAGAGAGGTAAGAATTTAGAATTATCACCTTCACGATGGAATATACAGTAGTGAGAATACTGTTCAAATTTAAGCAATATTGTTAAATTCGATTATTCAGGAATTAATGACAATAAATTTGCAAAGTCAAACCACAACCATCAGAATCAACATGATTTGGATCATGGGGATCTTAGAGATGAATTATTTGGACTTTCAGGAGGCATTGAATAGCTGTGCACAAATGATTAATCTGCAGAATAAGATCGTTTACGATTAAAAGTAATTTTTCAGCTTGGATACAGGCTTAGTGAAGCAACAAAATGCAGTGAGATGGAAAAAATATCAGTCATTTTCTGTTTGGCAAAATTCAACTTTTAGGAAACCATATGTCTTGGTCTCCAGGCCCCAACTATTTACAATCTATAGTCTTACGTACTTGAGAGGATAGAACATGTTATAACCAAATTAACATATGACTCTAACTCAGATGAGAAATTGCAATGAAGATGGAAGAAATTACAAAATATATATGGATAGGTTGGGGCAAAGTTTGACAGAAGAAACTCAACTACAAAAAGTATGGGTGTATCCTTTTGGATCAGTGCAGCAGAAAGGCAAATTATTATCCAAATGGAGAGAGACTTCAGAATGATTAGGTCAGAGGGATGTGGCTGTCCGCGTCCATACTGCAGAATACTCCGATGTAGGTACAGCAGATAATAAGAAAGGCAAGTGCAACTTTGGCATTTATTTCTAAAATAATGGATTATAAAGGGAGGGAGGTGTGAGATCGCAAACGAGTAATGTGTGCAGTCTTTGTGTCCTGACTGTAGGAGGGATGTATTTGCCATGGATGCAGTTCAGAAGTGGTTTACTCAGTTTACTCCAGAGATGAGGAGATTTTCCTCTGAAGAGAGATTGAGCAGTTCAGGCAAACACTGCAAACAGTACAGAAAAATGAGAGGAGATGTTGGAGGTCTGGACGATGTTAAAGGTGATTGACAATGTAGATGTGAATTAATATTTCCTCATGTGGGACAATCTCGAACGTTTTAGGATGAGGTGGGGGAGAATTGAAATAGGGGTGAGGAGAACATACTTCTGTCACAGGGTTGGGAATCAGTGTAATTCACTGCTCCAGAGTGAATTAGGTGCTGGGATATTGAGTAAGTGAAGGAATTTGGAGAGCGGACAGGAACGTGGAACTGAAGCCGCAATGACATCAGCTATGATTGTATTCAATGTTGGAAGAGGCCTGAGGGGCTGGATTGCCGAACTGATGCTCCTCGTTCTTATTCAGCGCTTCGAATGTGTTACACATAAAGGGGGGAGGACTGGTTATCAGACAGGAAGCAGGCACTCTGGAAAAAGTAACCTTAGTCAGTTTGACAGAACGTCACCAGTGGAGTCAGACAGTGACCAATGCTCTTTCCAATCTGTATCAATGATCAGGAGGAGTGGAACAAATGTCCTGAAACTATGTATGCCGATTAAACTAAGATAAACAGGATAAACAGGAAACTAAATTATCAAGGGAAGGTGGAGAGTCTGTAATTGGATATGTGGTGCATTTCAGGCAGCATCCAACGAGCAGCGAAATCAACGTTTCGGGCAAAAGCCCTTCATCAGGAATAAATGCTTTATTCCTGATGAAGGGCTTTTGCCCGAAACGTTGATTTCGCTGCTCGTTGGATGCTGCCTGAACTGCTGTGCTCTTCCAGCACCATTAATCCAGTATTTGATTTTCAGCATCTGCAGTCATTGTTTTTACCTTGTAATTGGATATGGACAGGTGAAGTCAATGGATAAAAGTTTAGCAAATGGGATGAAAGATAATATATAATCTGTCATTTTCTTCAGGAAGAATGATAGGTAGTATGTTACTGAAACGGAAAAATACAACAGGACTTAGTGATGCAGTGCATACTGGAGGGTTCATTCTGACCCGATCAGACACGGAAAGTGTTTCTCCATCTTCCTGATGCTCCCAGGGACCCCACTGTTCTCAACCACCATATATGTATCCTCCGTCTCCAAATGGTGATGTTGATGTCGGCATACTGGGAGATGATGGATCTGTCACCCACTCCTGCCTGGAAAGATCGGGATCATAGAAGCTGAGTGAAACAATGACCCTAACAGCCACTGGCAGCACCATCCTTCCCCTGGTGTGATGCTGCAGGTCGTGTTGAAGGAGGTGACACCGCTCTGTGACCAGCTCCTTCTTCAGTCAGGGTCCTCTCACACTCTGGTCCTGGGTTAAATGTAACTTGGGAAGCTGTTCCTGGAAAACCCGGTGTGGATACAGCAGATCCCTTTCCCCAAGGGCACTCACTCCGTGGTTTCAGATCTTCCTCTTTGTGCAGGCTCTGCTCCATTTGTTGTTCATCTTACAGATGCAGGTGTTGTAACTACAGTCCGTATGGTCCATCCAGAGTTGGGTCACCAATTCCTCAGGTCTCCCTGAATGTCTGAGCACAACCTCTAGCAAACCATTCACTAACTTTTCAATAACACGAATCAGTCAGAAGCCCATCAGCTACAAGTCAGATGCCTGCTCTTTTACAATTATACTCGAGAGGTTTCCTCCTGTTACTGACGACAAAATCATCTGAGAGGGACAAGCGCAGGTGTTCAGTGGACACGCACAGTCCAAGGTTCAAAGGCATGTCTAAAGCTGCCGGAACCCCTGTCCATGGATCACCACATGGGGCACACCGGGAAGTGAACAATAGCCCAGCACATACACACACCTGTCCATGGATCACCACATGGGGCACACCGGGAAGTGAACAATAGCCCAGCACACACACACACCTGTCCGTGGATCACCACATGGGGCAAACCGGGTAGTGAACAATAACACAGGACACACACCTCCTTGTCCATGGATCACCACCTGGGACACACCAGGAAGTGAACAACAGCCCAGCACACACACGCCCCTGTCCATGGATCACCACATGGGACACACTGGGAAGTGAACAGCAGCCCAGCACACAAACACCCCTGTCCATGGATCACCACATGGGACACATCGGGAAGTGAACAATAACCCAACACACCAACACCCCTGTCCATGGATCACCACAAGGTTCACACCGGGAAGTGACCAATGGCCCAGCACACACGCCCCTATCCATAGATCACCACATGGGACACACCAGGAAGTGAACAATAGCCCAGGACACACATACCTCCCTGTCCATGGATCACCACATGAGTCACACCGGGAAGTGAACAATAGCTCAGCACACAACTTCCTGTCCATGGATCACCACATGGGGCACACTGGGAAGTGAACAGAAGTACACACACACCCCTGTCCATGGATCACCACATGAGCCAGATCGGGAAGTGAACAATAGCCCAGCATACACATACCTCCCTGTCCATGGTTCACCACATGGGGCACACCGGGAAGTGAACAATAGCCCAGCAGACACACGCCTCCCTGTCCATGGATTACCACATGGGGCACACCACGAAGTGAACAACAGCCCAGAACTCACCTCCCTGTCTATGGACTACCACATGGAACACACCTGGAAGTGAACATCAGCCTAGCACACACACCCCTGTCTATGGAGCACCACATGGAACACACTCGGAAGTGATCAGCAGTCTGACACATACCGTTTCATTGTTTCTGAGCTTCGCAATGCCAGCTGTCGATACACTAGGGATCCAAATGGGACCCACAGTAGGACGTACAGGAGACCACGGGCCATACGTTTTGTGCATTGTTTCTGAGCTTCATAATGATTTCCCAGGAATTCCAGGGGTATGAGCACCAACGGCCAGGTTAAGGTACAGAAGGACGATTATATTCATGTTATAATTGGATGATTACTTGATCGACAAGTTCAGTAAACGTGGCTCTTCTCAGACAAATGGGATTAACTGGATGAGTAGAACTTTCTCATGTCCAATAACAAAAATAAGAATATAAAGTAAATGTAGTGACAAATCAGCTGAAATACACGTCACAGAATCAGACACCATAATCCATATGATATATCTGTGCAGCATGTAGCAGTGTTCAGACCAGGCTAGTGTACTGCTCAATACAACCCAGCAATCTGTGCAGACCACACCAGTCCATGAACTGCCTCTCCAGCACTGGGAGCTATGCATTGAACAGCAGTGAATTGTTATGTAAACCAGGAGCATTTACCCTCCCAGCATGTAGTGCAGTGTGCGCCACCCCAGGGCATGGATCTGTAAACCAGGAGCATTTACCCTCCCAGCATGTAGAGCTGTGTACACCGCCCCAGGGCATGGATCTGTAAATCAGGAGTAGTTAACCTCCCAGCATGTAGTGCAGTGTGCGCCACCCCAGGGCATGGATCTGTAAACCAGGAGCATTTACCCTCCCAGCATGTAGAGCAGTGTGCGCCACCCCAGGGCATGAATCTGTAAATCAGGAGTAGTTAACCTCCCAGCATGTAGTGCAGTGTACGCCACCCCAGGGCATGGATCTGTAAACCGGGAGTAATTACCCTCCCAGCATGTAGAGCTGTGTACACCACCCCAGTGCATTGTTCAGTAACACTGTGTTAGATCACTGTCCAGCGTGGGGAAACCTGCAGCCCATGCTGGAAGTGACAGGATGTGCATCTCCAATCCATTTGCAGCTCCATATCTCCATTGTATCAATGGATGCAGAATATCTCAAGACGAAGGAGGAAAATGACTTAGGGTTAAGTAGGCAAGGATCAGACAAGGCTCTAGAGGGTTACAAGGTAGTCAGGAAGGAAGTGAAGAATAATCTCAGGAGAGCGAGAAGCGGGCATGAAAAAGACTTGGTGAGTAGCATTAAAGTAAAACTTAAGATGTTCTATACATTTGTGAGGAACAAGATGATTGCTTTTGTGAGGTTATGGCTCATCAGGATAGTGGAGAGAACTTGTGCCAGGAGTCAGAGGAGATAGGGGAACATAGAACACTACGGCGCAGTACAGGCCCTTCGGCCCTCGATGTTGCGACAACCTGTCATACCAATCTGAAGCCTATCTAACTTACACTATTCCATGTACGTCCATATGCTTGTCCAATGACGACTTAAATGTGCTTAAAGTTGGCGAATCTACTACTGTTGCAGGCAAAGCATTCCAAAGCTCTCTGTTTAGGTCTTTCCTGGATGCCTTGTAACCCTCAAGTGCCCCAACTGAGCCTTCACATCCCATCCGAACATAAGTCACCGTCTTCCTCTTGACCAGAGATTTCACTTCATTCGTAAACCACCGCTCCCGCACTCTACAGCTTCCTCCCTGCCTGACAGGTACATACATATCAAGGACACACAGTAGCTTTTCCTTGAATAAGCTCCACATTTCTAATGTGCCCATCCCCAGCAGTTTCCTTCCCCATCATATGCTTCCTAAATCTTGCCTAATGGCATCGTAATTGCCTTTCCCCCAGCTGTAACTCTTACTCAGTGGTATACACCTATCCCTTTCTATCACTAAAGTAAACTTAACAGAATTGTGATTGCTATCACCAAAGTGCTCATCGACTTCCAATTCTAAAACCTGACCAGGCTCATTACCCAGTATCAAAACTAATGTGGCTTCACCCCTTGTTGGCCTGTCTATATACTGTGTCAGGAAGACCTCCTGCACACACTGGACAAAATCTGACCACTCTATAGTACTCGTACTATAGTGTTCCCGTTCAATATTTCAAAAGTTGAAGTTCCCCATTACATCTACCCTGTCTCTGTCACTCCTATCGAGAATCATCTTTGCTATCCTTTCCTCTACATCTCTGTAACTATTCGGAGGCCTATAGAAAACTCCTAACGGGGTGACCTCTCCTTTCCTGTTTCTAACTTCAGTCCATACCACCTCAGTTGACGAGTCCTCAACATCCTTTCTGCAACTGCAATACTGTCCTTGACCAACAATGTAACACCTCCCCCTCTTTTACCATCTTCTCTGTTCTTACTGAAACATCTAAATCATGGAACCTGCAACAACAATTCCTGTCACTGCTCTAACCATGTCTCCAAAATGGCCACAACATTGAAGTCCCAGGTACCAACTCATGCTGCAAGTTCACCCACCTTATTCCGGATGCTCCTGGCGTTGACGTAGACACACTTCAAACCAAGCTCTTGCTTGCCGGTGCCATCTTGCGTCCCTGAAACTTGATTTTAGACCTCCCTATTCTCAACCCTTTCTATACTTGAACTACAATTTTGGTTCCCATCCCCCTGCTGGATTAATTTAAACCCACCCCAATAGCCTTAGCGAATTCCACTACCCCCCCCCCCCCCCCCCCCCAGGACATTGGTACCCCTCTAGTTCAGATGAAGCCCATCCTGCTTGTAGAGGTCCCACCTACCCCAGAAAGAGCCCCAATTATCCAAGATTCCAAAACCCTCCCTCCTGCACCATCCCTGCAGCCACGTGTTCACCTTCGCTCTCTCCCTATTCCTTGCCTCACTAGCACGTGGCACGGGCAAGAAACCACAGCCAACAACTCTGTTCATCCTAGCTCTAAGCTTCCATCCTAGCTCCCCGAATTTCTGCCTTTCGTCCCCATATCCCTTCCTACCGATGTTGTTGGTGCCTATGTGGACCACGACTTGGGGCTGCTCCCTCTCCCCCTTAAGGATCCCCAAAACACGATCAGTGATTCACGGACTCTGGCACCAGGGAGGCAACACACTAACCGTGAGTCTCTCTCGTTCCCACAGACCCTCCTATCTGTCCCCCAAATTATGGAGTCCCCAATGACTTCTGCTCTGCTCCTATTCCCCTTTCCCTTCTGAGCAGCAGGCACAGACGCTGTGCCAGATCCCTCTACCACACTGCTTTCCCCTGTTAAATCCCCTCCCATAGTATCCAAAATGATATATTTATTGTTGAGGTGAATGTCCACAGGGAATCCCTGCACTACCTGCCGGTTCCCTTTCTGTCCCCTGATTGTAACCCATTTACATTTTTCTACTACCTCCCTGTAACTCCTCTCAATAACCCACTCTGCGTCCCGAATGATCCGAAGTTCTCGCAGCTCCAGCTTCAGTTCCCTAACGTGGTTTTCAAGGAGCTGGATTCAGGTGCACTTACAGCAAATATAGGCAGCAGGGACACTGGTGGTGACCCTTACCTCCCACATCCTGCAGGAGGAACATTCAACTGCCCTAACCTCCATTTCCACTAGTCTAAATTCCCAAAGAGACTGTTGAAAAAAAAAGGAATAAAAAAACTTGTTAACTTTCCAATCTGTGGCACAGGTAATTTGTTTTTGCTTAGAGGAGGAGGGTGGGTGCTTTTACAGATTATAAGGCAAGGTAAGCTTTTCTGGGTGTTTGGTTTAATTCACAAAGGGGTTCATTGCTGTGTCGTAACAGCACACTTAGAACATTGTGTTCAGTTCTGGTCGCCTTGTTATAGGAAAGATGTAGAAGCTATAGTGAGGGTGCAGATGAATCCCAAGGGATCAACAGAAATTTTGGCACACACCACACGATCGAGTGAAATATTGAGGAAGACACCACGCGAAAAATAAATACTGGCAGATTCTGCATGTCTGTGTGTTTGGATGCGTCAATGTGTCAGTGTTTGTGGCTTGTCTCTACTGATGTCGGTATGTCTGTGTGTGCACGTGCATCAGTGTATTGGCATTTCTCTCTGTGTGCTTGAGTATTTGTGTGACTGCACCTATCTCTACGTGTGCCTGTGTAACTATTAGCATATCTTTGTGTATCTGCGTGTCTCTCTGCGTATCTATGTGCACAGCGGATCTGCCAGCCTCTGTGGTGTTTAAAGTTATGCAATGTCCGCCTCTGCTGGCCTTCACACTCTACTGCATTTATGGCAGTGGAGGGAGAAAACCATTAGGGATTCAGTCTAGGAAGTGGGGAGAGGGAGGTAGATCATAGCACCATCCAAACTGACAGCACCATCTGCACATGCACACACACACACACACACACACACACACACACACACACACACACACACACACACACACACACACACACACACACACACAGTTGGTTATAGGGAGAATCATAATTGTGCTGAGGACACTCAGAGTGACGAATGCTCCTGAGTAATATCGGTACTCTCTCTGCAATATGAAAGTGATTTGTCTTTGAAGATTATTTATTTACACAGAGTGTACACCTTAAAGAATATTTCCACTGCAAATGCATCCACGCAACTCTGACCAAGTCATCTGTAAGGTGATGCGATGAATTTATTACATGTTCTTTAAATTGAAATATTTTATAATTCACCCCTACAAGGTGTAAGTGAGAAATGTTTGAAAAGTCCTGAAACTGGCCCAGTGGTGATGTTAATATATCTAGGTATCAGAAAAAACTGTTCTGTGCATCCAAAGATATTTGCAAAACCAAACAGCCGTGCAATGTGAGAGATTCACAGTATTTGATGGACTTTGACAGAAAAAAAAAACTGACACCTGTGCAGTGGCATGGGGAGACCAGCAGAGGGTGGCATTGTATGACTATAAACTTAACAGGGACAGACGTTGAGGTGGAAGAGGGGAGTAAGTGTTTATCTCAATTTCAATGGATTTACGCCCAAAATCACAGAGCCATCATTTCACAGAGATGTACACAAACATACGTAGGCACATTAAACACACAACACACATACATACCGATATGGACACTTACACACAAACACGTGCACACGCCCACACACAGACACCATGTTTTCTTTAAGATAGAGATAAGTATGTTTTTCATGAATAAAGGAATCAATGGTCAGTTGGTGAAGGCAAGAGAATGTGGCTGAGAAACATTTTAACTGTGATCAAACGGCACAGCAGATCCAAGGGGCTAAATGGCCTCATTCTGTTCCAATTTCCTATTTTGTGAAGGGATTCATTTAGGAAGTCGAGTTTGAATGCAGATTACTGGGTCAAATGTAGGATTCGTAGCAGTGTGGAGGAACAAACGGATCTTGGAGTCCATGTTTGTAGGCGTCTCAGTTGCCACCTAAGTTGATAGGGTTGTTAAGAAGGCGTATGGTGTGTTGGTTTTCATGAGCAGGTGGACTGAGTTGAAGAGCCGCAAGGTTATGCTACAGTTCCATAAAGCTCTGGTGAGACCACATTTGAAATGTTCTGGTCGCCTCGGTAAAGAAAGGATATGGAAGCTTTAGAGCGGGTGCAGAGGAGATTTACCAGAATGCTGCCTGGACTAGAGGGCTTGTCTTATGAAGAAAGGTTGAGGGAGCTATGGCTTTTCTCATTGGAGTAAAGAGAGACGAGAGGTAACTTGATAGAGCTGAACAAGATAGTGAGAGTTACAGACAGAGTAAATAGCCAAAGACTTCCTCCCGCGAATGATTGTCACGAGGTGAGCCTAATTTTAAGGTGTTTGGAGAAAGGTTTTGGAAGATGACAAAGGCATTGAGACACCAGCCCCCCCTCCCTCTCCCCACAAACCGGGTCCCAGGTACAGTGAGACAGCTGTGCTAACCACTGAGATATCATGTCCCTCTCTCCCTCCCCCCCAAAACGTGGTCCCTGGTACTGTGAGACAGCCGTGCTAACCACTGAGACACCATGTCCTCCTCCCCCTACCCCAAAAACAGGTCCCTGGTAATGTGACACAGCAGTGCTAACCACTGAGACATCATGCCCCACCCCCCCTCCCCCAAAACGGGTCCTTGGTACTGTGAGACAGCCGTGCTAGACACGGAGACACCATGCCACCCCTCCCTATCCCCCCCAAACCGAGTCCCTGGTGCTGTGAGACAGCCATGATAACCACTGAGACAACATGACACCCTCCCCATCCCCCCCGATATCGGGTCCCTGGTACTGTTAGACAACCGTACTAACCAATGAGACACCATGCCCCTCTCCCCCTCCCCCCAAACCGGGTCTCTGGCACTGTGAGACAGCCGTACTAACCACTGACACACCATGCACCCCTCCCCCTCCCCCAAACCAGGTCCCTAGTACTGTGAGACAGTCGTGCTAAGCACTGAGACACCAAGGCCCCTTCCCCCTCCCCCCAAACGGGGTCCTTGGTACTGTGGAACAGCCGTACTAACCACTGAGACACCAGCTCCCCCCCTCCAAAACCAGGTCCCTGGTAATGTGAGACAGCCGTGCTCACCACTGAGACACCATGCCCCCCTCCCCTCCCCTCAAACCGGGTTCCTGGTACTGTGAGACAGTCGGGCTCACCACTGAGACACCATGCCCCCCTCCCCTCCCCCCAAACCGATTCCCTTGTACTTTGAGACAGCTGTGTTAACCACTGAGACACCATGTCCCAATTCCCCACCCCCATCCCTCCAACCGGGTCACTGGTACTGTGAGACAGCCGTGCTAACCACTGAGACACCATGCCCCCCCTCTCCCTCCTCCCAAACCGGGTCCCTGGTATTGAGAGACTGCCGTGCTCACCACTGAGACACCATGCACCCTCCCCCTCCTCCTGTCCCTCAATCCGGGTCCCTGGTACTGTGAAACAACCATGCTAACCACTGAATCACAATTCCCCATGCCCGCCCCCTCCCCCAAAACGGAGTCACTGTGCTCGGTAATACTGGGGAAATGTAAATAAAAGTGATGAGCGTAGAGCTATGATGTTGTGGCCATAACAGAGACATGGGTTTCTCAGGGGCAGGAATGGTTGCTGGATGTTCCACGGTTTAGAACATTTAAAAAGAATAGGGCGGAGGTAAAAAGAGGAAGGGGTGTAGCACTGCTCTTCAGAGAGGGTATCACAGCTACAGAAGTTAACAATATCGAGGAAGATCTGCCTACTGAGTCAGTATGGGTGGAAATTAGGAACAGTAAGGCAGCAATCACCTCACTAGGGGTTAAATACAGGCCCCCAATAGAAGCAGGGAGATTTAGGAAAGCATAGGTCGGCAGATTTTGGAAAAGTGTGAATGGAATAGGGTAGTTGTAATGGGTGACTAACTTTCCCAATATTGATTGGAACCTCCTGCCAGTAGATGATTTGGAAGGAGCTGTTTTTGTCAGGTGCGTTCAAGAGGATTTCCTAACTCAGTGCGTTGACAGGCCGACGAGGGGAGAGACCATTTTGGATTTGGTGCTCGGCAATGAGCTGGGGCAGGTGTCAGATCTTGCGGTGGGAGAGCATTTTGCTGATAGTGCCCACAACTGCCTCATCTTCTACACAGCCATGGAGAAGGAGAGAAGCAGGCACAATGGGAGGATAATTAGTTGGGGAAAAGGAAACTATGATACTATCATACTGTGTTGCGAAGCATGAACTGGGAGCAATTGTTCCATGGAAAGGGCACTATAGATATGTGGAGACTGTTTAAGGTACAGTTGTTGCGAGTGATGCATAAATGTGTTCCTTTGAGTCAGGCAAGAAAGGGTAAGATAAAGGAACATTGGATGACGAGAGCGGAGGAGCTTCTCGTCAAAAGAAAGAAGGCAATTTACGTAAGGTGGAGGAAGCAAGGGTCTTGCTCAGCTCTAGAGGATTACAGGCAGGCGAGGAAGGAGCTCAAAAATGGTCTGAGGGGAGTCAGGAGGGAGCAGGAAAAAGGCTTGTCAGGAATGATTAGCGAGAATCTAAAGACATTTTGCACATATGTGAGGAATAAGAGAATGATCAAAGAAAGAGTATGGCCGATCAGGGATAGCTTAGGGAACTTGTGGATAGAGTCTGAGGAGGTAGGGGAAGGCCTAAATGAGATTTTTGCTTCTCTCTTTATGAAAAAAAAGACTTTGTAGTGAATGAAACCATTGAGGAGCAGGTAATCCTGCTGCAACAGATAGATTGAGGAAGCTGATGTGTTCAAAATTTTGACAAACATTAATATTAACAAGTCGCCAGGGCCAGACCAGATTTGTCCATTGCTGCTTTGGGAAGCGAGAAATGTGATTGCTTCGCCGCTGGCGAAGTTCTTTGCATCCTCGCTCTCCACCGGATTCGTACCTGAGGACTGGAGAGAGGCAAATGTAATTCCTCTCTTCAAGAAAGGAAATAGGGAAATCCCCGGAAATTACTAACCAGTTAGTCTCACGTCTGTCATTTGCAAGGTGTGAGAAAGGATTCTGCGGGATAGGATTTATGACCATCTGGAAGAGCATGGCTTGATTAAATGCAGTCAGCATGGCTTTGTGAGGGGCAGGTCATGCCTCACGAATCTTATTGAGTTCTTTGAGGATGTTACTAGAAAAGTTAATGAGGGTCGAGCGGTGGATGTTGTGTATCTGGACTTCAGCAAGGTATTTGATAAGATTCTCCATGGTAGGCTCGTTCAGAATGTCAGGAGGAATGGGGTACAGGGAAATTTAGCTGTCTGGATATAGAAGTGGCTGGTCGACAGAAGACAGCGAGTGGTTGTGGAAGGAAAATATTCTGCCTGGAAGTCAGTGGTGAATGGTGTTCCACGGGCTCTGTTCTTGCGCCTCTACACGTTGTAATTTTTATTAATGACTTGGATGAGGAGATTGAAGGATGGGTTTGCAAGTTTGCAGATGACACAAAGGTTGGAGGTATCATTGACAGTATACAGGACTGTTGCAGGCTGCAGCACGACATTGCCAGGATGCAGAGATGGGCTGAGAGGGGGTAGATGGAGTTCAAACTGGATAAATGCATTTTGGAAGATCGAACTTGAAAGTTGAGTACAGGACTAAAGGCAGCATTCTTGGCAGTGTGGAGGAACAGCGGGATCTTGGTGTGCAGGTACATAGATCCTTTAAAATTTCTACCCAGGTGGACAGGGTTTTTAAGAAAGCATATAGTGTTTTTGGCTTTCATTAACGGGGGATTGAGTTTAAGAGACGTGAGATCTTGTTGCAGCTTCATTTACTAATACCCCTATACTTATTCTCCCATTTCCTCATACTCCGACACTGAATTCTCCTGCTTTTTCCAATAACGATACTAATTCTGTCATTTCCTCATATCCCAGTATGATTCTCTCATTTTCTGATGCCCGAGTTCAAATCTCGCATTTAGGAGTGCCCTACTCTAATTCTACATTTTAATGGTGACTTGCACCAAATATCTAATTTTGGTCCACTCCGCACCACTTCTTCCATTAACTATGTAGCTGCAATGATTCTCCCATGTCGTGGTCCACTGCTGTAATTCTCCAATTTTGGCGTTTGCTGCATCAAATTCTCAAATTGCCAATTCTGCACTAATCCAACTTTTCGTCATGAACTGAAGAAACTCTCCCACTGAGTATTGCCTTGCCCCAACTCTCCTGTTTTGCTGTTTCCTGACAAACATCTTCCACATAATGGTTTACTGTTCAAAGTTTTTTCATTAATTTCGCCCTGCATCGAATGGCCACTTTCCTGCACTTTACAACATTTCTCCGACTTACTGATTCCTGCCCGTGTTCTCCCATTTAACTATGCTCTGTTCCAACTCTGCATGTTTTAAGCACCCCACACCAATTCTCGAATTCAGTATTGCCCTGTAACAATTCTCATGTTCGTTGATACCCAAACCAACTTCTCCCAGTGTTTGGAACGCGACTCTGACTCTCTGAGATAGTGGTGCCATACCCCAATTCGCTGTTAAAGTTCCACTGTTCAATTTTTCCATTTTGTGGTTCGTGCAACAATTGTCCCAAATACAGCTTCACTTCCGTGCACCATTCTCCCATTTTCGAGTCCTGCAAGAATCTTCTTTTCATCAGCAACTGCACCTACACCACATTTAATATTATTCAGCATCAGTTCTCCCACGTCTTCCACCAATTCTCTACTTTCGTGACATTGGCACCAACTCTCCCATTATTTATGCCCTGCGTCAATTGTCCCATTGCGTTGTTTCCTGATACACTTCCTCCACGTATTGGCTTCCCTGCTCCAAAGTTTTTTTTTCATTTCTTGGTGGGCGGACTCGAATCTCGACTTTACTGCTGCTTGCAAAATTGTTCCTTCTCAATGATTCCCTGCCCCTATTCTTCCATTTAGAGGTGTTCTGCTCAGATTCTTTAATGAATAGGCAATTTGTACTAATTTTCCAATATAATGGCACTGTGCAACAATTCTCCCATTTACTGAGACCCAACAACTCTCCCACTGCCTGACACCCTGACGCCTGTCGTGGAAATTTAATCGTCTCGAATCAACTGCTCGCAAGAGCAAAGGAAAGGCGTTATATTTCAACCTCTGCATGCAGAGCGGCCAATATACTGGGCAAAAGTGCCTTATGTAAGGGCTGTGAACAAAATTCACATATTCGTGTTCTACTATTCTTATCACATGCTCAAGGACAGGTGTTGGGAAACATTCGAGCTCATATTATCTCATTCCCATGCCTTGGACATAATTGTCTTTATGTTTTCCGAAGCTTTTTTCTGAACTCGGCTGCTCACAAGGCCAGGTGAAATGTTTGCGAAGTTCCACAAAGACAAGCTGACTCCTCGATGCAGAATTCAGCAAAGTATTTGCGTATTTCAGCGAAGTATTAAATTTTGAAAAACATTCTCTGACAGATTTCACAGTAAATTTTAATTTTGTTAATTTTCCATTGCATTTTTCAAATTTTTATCATTTTACAACAAGGACAACAACCAAATAAAAAGCCAGATAGCGATATATCAAAAATAATTTATGAACTCCAGGCATTTCCTCAGACACCACCTAACTCTAACAAAGCTTTGTGGTGGTTTTTCCATTTCCCTGGTTTGCCCGATACACAGTCCATCTTCACACGTCACATTCGTCAACGTCGCTGTAGGGTGTGGACAAGCAATCGGATCTTCCTTCTTTGGGGCACTGATAGCTTAACATTTCGTATCCTACTGCATTCATAAGCAAGTGGTGTAGGCAGACACACAACTAGGATCTTAATCAAAGCAGTTTGAGTAAGACCAGTCCTATAACTAGTAGAACGATAAGGGTCCATTACCCCCATCCTCCATAAGGGACGTGAGCCATCGGGAGGAGAAGTCATCTGCTCGTGGAGGCGGTCATTTGGCTGCCTTCATACTATTTATTAAACCAGTAATATTTTGGGACTCATCAGGAACATTAATACAGCACGAGGTACCTAACGTTTTGCAGACGCCCCCTCTCTTGGCCGTCAGGATGTCTAGTACTAATCGATTTTGTGTCACTGCATCCTAACCGCCATTAACTCAGTGTTAATGAGTGCCAGGCCTTCCTCCATCTCATTTGCGAATACACCATATGCGAGGATGTTCTGCGAGTGTGTACCCATTCCAATGCAGAGGGATGCCCCTTCGAGTTCGGCAATTGCTGCCTTTTAGGGGAAACACTGTTGTGTTGGTGGACAGTATCGCAGTGTAGCAGCACCCCTTTCTCCCCGGGGGAGTGGTGGTACCCTTTCTCGCCACTTGCCCATATTATTCCTCCCATCCTGATTATATTAGATTACTTACAGTGTGGAAACAGGCTTTTCCGCCCAACAAGTCCACACCCACCAGCCGAAGCGCAACCCACCCTTACATTTACTTAACAGCTAACACTACGGGCAATTTAGCATGGCCCATTCACCGGACCTGCACATCCTGGTAACTGTGGGAGGAAACTCACGCAGACACAGGGAGAATGTGCAAACTGCACACTGTCAGTCACCTGAGGCAGGAATTAAACCGGGGTTTCTGACGCTGTGACGCAGCAATGCTAACCACTGTGCCACCATGCCGCTCATGGTCTGACCATTGATAAAGGAACAAGCAATGTTTATGGTCGTATCATTTGTGCATGTTGGTGTACAAGAGTCATTGTTCAAGTACAGTATCAAGTTACACTGGGAGATACCCAATAGGAGTCTCCCCCGATTGGTGCAAATATACGTTTCTCCCCTGCAATCCACTATGTGGAAGGCTGTGGTCTGGAGCGTGTCAGGCTTGGGGCTGTAGTTAGCCTGGAGTTCGGGTGGTGACACGAGATTTGCCCAAATTGCTCCCCACTATCATGGTCAGGCTAGTCGCCTCCCATGGAAGCAGACAGCTGGCATTTCTCGCCAGGGTCTCAGTAATTTGCTGGGCAGTCTATCTTTGGTCTGTGTGCAAACATATCCAACAAGTGTAGCCAACGTCTAATCTCTCGATTTGTCTTAGGACCAAAGCACATGCTCTGTTCCCTTCACATCTAACAATGGCCCTTCGCAGTTCCCAACCTACTGGCGTCGCATTTACGCCATTTATATCCAGCAGGCAAATTCCCCTCCTGCTTTAAATTCGCTCTCTCGCCACGGCCGTCTCCCTTCGGGTTCGGATGTGTCATTAATGACCTTTGCCCAGCTTGGGGTTAGGTCAATGATCTGGTTTGATTGGTTGCCATGCCCCACTGCTCCTATCGTCTGTAGTACATTCTGCACTGCATCTCGGAGGGCGCGGGTGGGGCGATTGCACCACTATATTCACCTGTCTACAGATGTCAGAGAAGGAGCTATCTATTCTACACCACGAGACTTCCTCATTGCTGTTCTGAGTCTTAAATCTTAATTATCCAATTTATAGTCGACCTTGTTACTGAACGGCTATGGGTCGCATGTAAAGATCCACTTCGTCCGATCAGTTAAGATTACCGTCAGCTGTTGCATCCCAGAGGCCCCTGCCCTTATGAATTGTCCTACCAGGGCGCTTGCCAACACTGAGAATTGGGGAAGCCCCACATTTGCTTAAGTCTTCTACTAAATACTTGCTCTAAATTGGTTTTGGTGTTGTGCGATGTCTCCTCAGTCCCAGCTGCACGTTTGTAATGGCTGGCTTGTATCCACGTGGCTGTTCCGGCAACCTTAACAGATATCTGTGCTGTAAGACGTACTTGAAACGGTCCCAGCCACCTCTTCGCATTTCTGTTTTCCCTCCTGAAGTCTTTCACCACCATTCAGACTCCAGAGTATAGACCGTACATCTTGCCTTCTGCTGATTGGGGTAGTGCTGTCTTCAGTTGATTCTGTATTTGGGACAGAAGTGTAGAGAGTTTCATGCAGTAACACAACATCTCATCCTCACATTCCCCTGTTATCTGGCTTCCCTTACGTCTCGGGACAATTCCTGTGTTTGTCGGCCTACCAAACAAAATTTCAAACGGGCTAAGGTGAGCTCTCCCTCTCCTCCTAGATCTCATACACATTAGCACAATTGGAAGTGCCTTTTCCATGTCGTCCCTAGTTCCTCGTACTTCATTCCATTGATGAAGCTGCTCCTGAGGTGTGCCTCATACGGCGTGGTCTCTGCCGTCGTTACGTCCTTGGGTGGTATCCGTCCACAACAGACATTATCAACTTTCGTGAGGCGCTAAAGCTACTGGGACATTGTCTCGACTTCATTAGGGATTCTTGCTTCAATTGATTGTGGGTACGACATGCTATTGGTGATTCAGCAGACCCGGAGGCGGCAACCGTTGAGTTGGAATCTTCGTGAAGTGGATCTCGTAGCGGGGCTGTACCTCTTCGAGGGCACTCATTAAGTTCAGGATCTGATCAAGTCTTAAGACACTGTTGAGCTTCATTAGGTTGTTTTCCGCGTTTGTGTGCATGTGCGCTGGTGTTTGTACGTGTACTTGATCTATCCTTGTTTCGAGATTTTCTTTCCCTGAAATCAGGCTCAGCCTTCAACATGTGATAAGCACTCCAATTCACAGGTTCTATTTTACCCTTCCATTTCTCCTTCTCTCTCCTCTAACGGTGACCTCAGCATTTGCAACTGAATATTACTAAAACTTCCTTCCTCCAGAAAAACACATTCCTTGATTTACATTTTTAACTGCTTTACAGAAACTGGGCCATAATTATTTAGCATATGTTGTATTTATTCTTGACCATTCCGAGTTGTCTGTCGACCCTCTTTTTGTTTGCTCTTGCTGGAGCCGATTTTTATGGATATTGGAAAAGTGTCCATCTCTCTCTGTCTGTCTCTCTGTCTATCTATCTGTCCGTCTCTCTCTCTCTCTCTCTCTCTCACGATACCATAATCTTCTCTTTGCCAATATAACTTGCTTTTACCTCCGGAGGTCCCCTCTCATTGGGCACGACTGCCTCATTGCCTTGGTTTTCACAAACCAAGAACCCACGTAACCGGTACAGCTTTGGCGACTCCAACGCTGCCCATGGTGGCTCCAAGTCTCAAACCACCGTTAATCTTGCTGTCTCTTAAACTCTCGAGAGACGGCAATCCTTTCCCTTGAGTTTTACTCGAATACTGCACGAGAGTTCACTGGTCCCTCTTCCTGGTTCGTCTATTCTCTTTGAACGAGTCTCTATGTCGGATTACTTGAGCCACAACTCTTACCATGTCCCTATTCGATTCGGAACGCGACTCTGGGGCGATCCACTTATCCCCAGTCCTCTCACTCAAAGGGGCCAATTCAGCACTCGAGATGAAGTGAAAGACCTTCAAGGCAGTGGCGCGTACACCTCCTGGGAATCTTCAAAATCTTACCCAGTTGCAGGGTCCCAGGCGAGCCCCCGAGTTTACTGATGTGAAATTCAATCGACTCGACGCAAATGCTACCAAGAGCAAAGAAAAAGTTTAGTTTTGAAATTGGCAGAATGGACCCGACACATTTGCAAGACGCCTCATAAAATGGACGCCTGACAGTTTTCATATATTCCCTTTATACTACATATCGCCTTGCCTTATCAGACCTCAAGACAGGAACCTGGATCAGTCGAGTTCCTTTCCACACATGGAGTTGCTTTTTCTAATTCATTGACTGCTGATATAATAGATTATTGGCCTTGAGAGTCAGCTGTAAATTAGGTTGAACTTTACATTTTTTCTGTCTTTTTGCAAAGTTAGGTCCATACTTCTTTGTTTCAACCATGCTTTCACAGATTTCACAAAAAATGATAATTTTCCATGACAGGGGATCAGGCTGACAGTGACTCAATAAGTGTGAACGGAGTGAGGATGATAGTGACACAATGAGGGTGAGGTGTCAGCGTGGTAGTGACGCAGACTGTGTGAGTGGATCAGGCCGATAGTTACGCAGTGAGGGGGGTCAGAGTGATAGTGATGCAGTAAGTCTGAGGGATCAGACCAATAGTGACACAGTAAGTGTGAGGTGGTCAGGGTGATAGTGAAGCACTTCGTGTGAGGGGTCAATGTGACAGTGACACAGTAAGAGTGAGTGGTCAGGCTGATAGTGACGCAGTAATTGGAAGGAGATCAGGCGGATAGTGATGCAGTAAGTGTTACTGTGTCAGGCTGATCCTGAAGCATAAAGTGGGAGGGGACAGGGTGAAAGTGACGTAGAAAGTTAGAACATAGAACAGAGAACATAGAACAATACAGCACAGAACAGGCCCTTCGGCCCACGATGTTGTGCCGAACTTCTAACCTAGATTAAGCACCCATCCGTGTACCTATCCAAATGCCGTTTAAAGGTCGCCAATGATTCTGACTCTACCACTCCCACGGGCAGCGCATTCCATGCCCCCACCACTCTCTGGGTAAAGAACCCACCCCTGACATCTCCCCTATACCTTCCACCCTTCACCTTAAATTTATGTCCCCTTGTAACACTCTGTTGTACCCGGGGAAAAAGTTTCTGACTGTCTACTCTATCTATTCCTCTGATCATCTTATAAACCTCTATCAAGTCACCCCTCATCCTTCGCCGTTCCAACGAGAAAAGGCCGAGAACTCTCAACCTATCCTCGTACGACCTACTCTCCATTCCAGGCAACATCCTGGTAAATCTTCTCTGCACCCTCTCCAAAGCTTCTACATCTTTCCTCAAGTGAGGCGACCAGAACTGCACACAGTACTCCAACTGTGGCCTAACCAAAGTCCTGTACAGCTGCAACATCACTTCACGACTCTTGAATTCAATCCCTCTGCTAATGAACGATAATACTCCATAAGCCTTCTTACAAACTCTATCCACCTGAGTGGCAACCTTCAAAGATCTATGTACATAGACCCCAAGATCCCTCTGTTCCTCCACCTGACTAAGAACCCTACCATTACAGTGTGATGGGGTCAGCCAGAGACTGACGCAGTGAGTGTGAGACAGTAAGGGTGATGGTGAGGGTTTAAGTGTGTGTGTTCAGGCTGGTAGTAACACAGTAAGTTGAGAGCGTCAGGCTGATAGTGGCCAATAAAAGTGAGGTGTTAGGGAATAGTGACGCAGTAAGTGTGTGGTGTCAGACTGTTAGTGATGTGGTAAGTGTGAGGGGTCAGTCTGATAGTGAAGCAGAAAGTGTGAGGGGGTCAGGCTGATAGAGACGCAACAAATGTGAGTGGCACGGTGGCACAGTGGTTAGCACTGCTGCCTCACAGCGCCAGAGACCAGGGTTCAATTCCCACCTCAGGCGACTCTCTGTGTGGAGTTTGCACATTCTCCCCGTGTCTGCGTGGGTTTCCTCCGGGTGCTCCGGTTTCCTCCCACACTCCAAAAGATGTGCAGGTCAGGTGAATTGGCCATGCTAAATTGCCCCTAGTGTTAGGTAAGGGGTAGATGTAGGGGTATGGGTGGGTTGCGCTTCGGCGGGACGGTGTGGACTTGTTGGGCCGAAGGGCCTGTTTCCACACTGTAAGTAATCTAATCTAATCTAAAAAAAATATGGTGGGGTCAGGCTGATAGTGTCACATTATGTGTGAGGGGTCAGGCTGATAGTGATGCAGTAAGTGTCGGTGAGTCAGAGTGATCCTAATGCAGGATGTGAGAGGGGACGGCGCGATAGTGACAGAGTAAGTGTGAGTGTTCAGGCTGATATTGATGCAGTATGTTGAGGACGTCAGGCTAATACTGGCCAGTAAGTGTTAAGTGACAGGGTGATAGTGATGCAGGAAATGTGAGGAGTCAGACTGATAGACATGGTGAAATTGTGAGGGGTCGGGCGCAGTGAGTGTGAGATGTCAGTGTGAAAGTGACGCAGAACATTTGAGGGACCAGGCTTATAGTGACGCAGTATGGGCAAGGGGTCAGGGTGTAAATGCACTCACACGGTCAGGTTGTAGTAAAGCTGTAAGTGTGAGTGTCTCAGGCTGATAGTGATGAAGTAAATGCGAGGGGGTAAGGCGGTTAGGGATGCAGTAAGTGTGCAGGGGTAGTGCTAGAAGTGACACGGTAAATGTGAGTGTTGAAGCTGATAGCGATGCATTAAGTTTGAGGGGATCAGGCTGATCTTGACGCAGTAAGTGTGACGTTGTCAGGATGATAGTTATGCTGTAAGTGTATGGGGGGAAAATGATCTTGACGCAGTAAGAGTGGGGAGTCAGGGAGATTGTGACGCAGTAAGCATGAGTGGGTAAGCCTGATTGTGACGCAGTATATGTGAGGGGGTCAGCCTGGTAGTGGCGCAGTATGTGTGTAATGGTCAGGCTGATATTGATGCAGTTAGTGCATTGGGGTCAAAGTGATAGTGACACAAAAGGAGGAAGCGGCTCAGGATGATAGTGACACAGTGGGTGTGAGATACCAGTGTGATAGTGATGCAGTAAGTGTAAGCGGTCAGGATGACAGTGACACTAAGTGTACGGGCCTCAGCGTGATAGTGCCACAGCAAGTGTGGGGTGTCAGGGTGTAAATGACGTCATAAGTGAGAGAGGGGCATTGCGATAGTGAAGCAGAAAATGTGAGGGGGCAGGCTGATAGTGACACAGTCAATGTGACAGGGCAGTGTTTTAGTGACAAGAAAAGTGTGTGGCGTCAGTCTGATACTGACACAATCAATGTCATGGAGTCAGGCTGATAGTGACACAGTAAGTGTGAGGGGTCAGCCTGAAAGTGACACAATAAGTGTAAGGATTCAGGGTGATAGTAACATGGGAAGTGTGAGGGCGTGACTGAAAGTGATGCAATAAGTGTGTGGCGGTTAGGCTGATGGGGACGCAATAAAAATAAGGCCGGCAAAGTGAAAATGGCAAAGACTGTGTGAGTGGGTCAGGGTGATAGTGACGCAGTAAATGTGAGGAGGTCAGGGTGAGAGTGACGCAGTAAATGAGAGAGGATCAGAGTGAGAGTGACGCAGTAAGTATGAAGGGGTCAGGCTGAGAGTGACACAGTCAGTGTGAGGGGGAGAGTTTTAGTTACACAGTAAGTGCGAGGCGTCAGACTGAAACTGATACAAAAAAGTGTGAGTGGGTCCGGATGATATTGACGCAGTACGTCTGAGGGGTCAGGCTGATAGTGACGCAGTCAGTGTGATGGGGCAGAGTTTTAGTAACATGGTAAGCGTGAGGCGTCAGTCTGATACTGACACAAAAAGTGTGATGGAGTCAGGCTAATAGTGACGCAGTAGGTTTTAGGAGTGAGGGTGATATTAACATAGGAAGTGCGAGGGCCTCACTGATAGTGACACAATATGTGTGTGGCTGTCAGGCTGACAGTGACGCAGTAAAATTGAGGATGTCAAGGTGAAACTGGTGCAGTATGTGTGAGGATGGCAGATGGACAGTGATGCAGTAAGTGTGAGGGGTTCACGCTGATATTGAGGCATGCAAGTGTGAGGGGCGAGGTTGATAGTGACGCTGTGTGCTGGCGGGTCTGGCTGATAACGACGCAGAAAATGTGAGTGTCTCAGTGTGACAGTGACGCATTACGTGTGAGAGGGTCAGGGTGATAATGACAGAGAAAGTGTGAGGGGGTCAGGTTGATAGTAATGCTGTGATTGTGAGCTTGATCAGCGTGATAGTGAGGGGCTCAGGCTAATAGCGACACAGCAATTGTGAGGGGGTCAAGGTAGTAGTGACGCAAAACGTGTGAGCGGGTCAGGCTAATAGTGATGCAGTACGTGTGAGGTGTCAGGCCGATAGTGTCGCAGTAAAGGTAAGAGTGTTGGTGTGCTAGTGACGCAATAAGTATGAGCCGCTCAGGATGATAGTGACACAATAAGCGTGAGATTTCAGGTAGACACCCATGCAGTAAGTGTGACGTGTTTGGGGTGACAGTGATGCAGACACTTTGAGGGTGTCAGATTGAGAGTGACACAGTAAGTGTAAGAGGTCAGGCTGATAATGATATCTAATTGTGATGGAGTCAGGATAATAGTGGTGCAGTGAGTATGACTTGTCAGGGTGATAGTGACACACGGTCTGAGTGGGATAGAGTTATAGTGATGCAGCAAGTACGAGGAGAGCAGAGTGATAGTGTGCAGGGTCTGGCTGAAGGTGACGCAAGAAGAGTGAAAAGTTCAGTGTGATCTGGACGCACTAAGTTTGGGGGGTCAAGGTGATTGTGATGTTGTAAGCATGAGTGGGTCAGTCTGATAATGACACACTACATTTGAAGAGATCAGGCTGGTAGTGATGAAGTAAGCAAGAGGGGGTCAGGCTGATATTGATGCACGAAGTGACAGTGTCAAGGTAATGGGGATGCATGAAGTGTGAGCAGGTTAGAGAGAGAGTGACACCGTTAGTGAGTGGTGTTTGGCTGATACGGATGCAGTAGGTGCGCATGTGTCAGGGTGTGAGTGATGCAGGAAGTATGAGGGTGCCAGAGGGATAGTGACGCATTAAGTATGAGGGGTCAGAGTGATTGTGACGCAGTAATTCAGAGGGGATCAGAGAGATACCAACGCAGTAAGCATGAGGGGGTCAGGCTGTTAGTGACGCTGTCAGTGTGAGTGTTTAAGCTCATAGTGAAGCAATAGGTGTGAGGTGGTCAGTGTGATTGTGGCGCAGTAAATGTGAGAGGGTCAAGGTGATACTGACATCGTAAGTTTGTGGAAGCAGTGTTGTAGTGATACGGTAAGTGTGAGGCGTCAGTCTGGTACTTACATAATAAGTGTGATGGAGTCAGGCTGATAGTGACACAGTAAGTGTAAGGAGTCAGGATAATAGTAACATAGGAAGTGTAAGGGCGTGACTGATAGTGACAACGTAAGTGTTTGGCAGTCAGGCTGATAGTGACGCAGTCAAAATGAGGATCTCGAAGTGAATGTGGCGCAGTAAATGTGAGGGCGCCAGACGGATAGTGATGCAGTAAGTTTGAGAGGCTGATATTAAGGGGGTAAGTGTGAGGGGTCAGGTCTATAGTGATGCAGTAAGTGTCGGCGGGTCAGGCTGATAGTGATGCATTCAAAGACCAAATATCCAAGGCTCACTGTAGTGCTGAATAGCGAGACTTCTCAAGGCTAAGACAAAAATCAATAGTTCTCATCCTGGTCATAAATCACAATGCTTCATTTTAAAATTGTCCTCTCCTGCTTCTAGATTCACCAATGAGGGAACAAAATTGAATTGCACCACCCTGTTTATCTCTTCAAATATTTTGCAATTCTCAATGAGATTGCCTCTCTTGTTTTGAAACTGTTAAAAAAAAGACCAGATTTGCCCAATTTCAATTCACAGGACTAACGTTCATCCATGACATTAAGACTAATCACCATTCGTGGTATTCCTCATATGGCATTAGTATCTTTCCTAAATTGAGGATTATAATTCCTCATACTGTATTCCAAGCGCGGTCGAACTGAGCCACAATACATTGGAAATAATGCTTCGTTCTCGTGCCCTGAAATCCTTCTGCAGCTTTCACAACAGACTTCTACAACTGCTACTAGACTTCAATGACTTATTAAAAACTTCTCCAAGATGCAATTCTAAAAATCTGTACACCAGACTTTCTACTTCAAACCTTCGATAAATAATCTCCACACATTTCCCTCCTGACAAGTATGGTAAAGTCAAATCCTTGCTATTTATTAAATCATGAGGGACATGGATATGTTGACTCGTCAAGGTGTTTTCCTGCTGGTGAGGAAGTCAAAATTTAGAAAACATTGTTTTAAAATTAGTGGGTAAGGATTTAAAAGGGACGTCAGGGGCAACTTTTTCAGTCGTGTCCAGAATGAGCTGCCAGAGAAATTGTTGGAGACTGGTAAAACTGTAACATTTAATGGCATCTGGATGGATATATGAGTAACAAGTTTAGAGGGATGTGGGCCAAATGTTGGCAAATGGGACCTATTAATTTCGGATAACAGTCCACCATGGTCAAGTTGGAAAGAAGGGCCACTGTCCATGTTGTATTGTTCAAGGACTTGACGACTCTAGAACAATCGCAAAAACTTTGCAAATAATTCCGTCAAGACGACTTCAAGTTCCAAATCTTCGGTCACTCTTCCTCTCTTGTGCTCACAAGTTCATTACCTGATGTCAGAACTTACGGATTAGTTGCTGGATCCATTCCTGTAAATTGGTTCTGCATTCTTTCTATTTCCGATTTTTTTTTTACGAATGTAGCTAGTGTTTAAGGACTTAGCATCAATATTTCTAAAACCATATTTCCATGAATATTAAAACATAACAGAATATCTACTTTGGCACCAGATGATGAGCAATTGAGTGAAAATAGATCGGACGCAGTGAGACAATGCTCCTCTCTTCGTGGTGTATACATCCGTGACTCTATAATTCAACGAAGAATTATTTCCGCAACTTCAGCTGTGTCATGATCTAGTCTGCGGTGAAAGCCTGTCAATCTGCTGAGGTAACGATCGTCTGGGCCTCTGCAAAGGATTTGGCGAAATCTTTGGGTCTTGAAAATGGGCATTATTCTGGTAGCTGTGATGGACGAGAGGTTAAGGTGTTGGTTTTGAAATCCCATGGGATCGTTCTGCGCAAGTTCGAATCCTGCTCATAGTGTTTAATGTTTCAAAAGTCATTAATTGCTTTGCAGTTTTTAGATTTCGTGGAGCTTGAGCTTTGCATTCATTTGGAAGTAAATTTTCAACTGTGAAGAATCCGAAGTAATTTCAAGACGTCCAATTGAATAAATTATATGTCGAGACACAAAAAGCCACCAACTTCCAACACGAATCAGTTTCAAAACATTTGTCGAACTATCGTGAAATTTGGATGTTTGCAGGGGGTGGTGGAATTAAGCAATAGAAGAAGCAATGCAATACATTTACCTGCAGGTGATGATTTTTTTTAGGATCAGTTGAAAGTCAAGCTGAGAAACCTCAACCTAATTTACAGCTGACTCTCAAGGCCAATAATCTATTATATCAGCAGTCAATGAATTAGAAAAAGCAACTCCATGTGTGGAAAGGAACTCGACTGATCCAGGTTCCTGGCTTGAGGTGTGATAAGGCAAGGTGACATCAGCGGAGTAGAATTTTCTGGAAATATTAGAAATGGAATGTTAACGGTCTTCTGCTGTCCACATTCGTAAGAAACTGTGCATTAAGAACTGAAATTGAAAATTAACGATGAAAATCAGACTTAGCCCTCTGCTTGTGGTGTAGCATTGTTCAGAACAATAGGTTGTTGTTGAGGCTAAAATTGACCAAAATAATCGATGGCGATCTTATCCACGACCTTCGTTGGAGCAGTTGGTGTGAAGAGCTCAGGTTGAAGAACCAAATGCTAATTATTCATTTTGGCTGTCTGAATTGCTTAGTTAAACATACTCCCAGTTTAATGAAAAAACCTTTGCTATCAGAGGTAGATGTTTTCATGTCAGCATGTTCTGAAATGAGAAGACACTCCATGGAGTAGATGTGACTTAAATTTTGACTCTAACGTCATAGATGCTGACACATTTTTGCACCAAAACAGCACTACCATTGGTATCAAATCAAACTGAACAAAGGACTAGTTCCCTTAGACATTTCCTTTCTGTAGACTCTGCCAATGGACCGTTCAGGCCCGATGTAGGAATAGGGCGTGGTGACATCTGTTCGCAAGTGGATCACTTCATTCTTGCTCACGATCCATAAACCGGAATTCATTTTGAACTTCTTAGCCATCACCATGATAAGTGGTACATAATGCATAGGTTTGCTTCTCGAAAGAAAAAGCGAAATCTTATTCAACGCAGACGCAAATTCAAGTTGTCCCTGGTCGACCAGAAGACAGATATCGCGAAACAAAGTGAATACAGAAAACAATCAATGTTTTCTGGGAGTCAAAAAGATGTACTGGAAGAATGGAAACATATATTTGGAACTAAAGTCACATATCACTTCCAGACTAAAAGTTCTTGAACCGTTATCTTAATTTGACCTTCATGTCCACCATTGCTGCAAAAATTATCTGAACAACTCAGTACTTTGCGTCCTTTGATATTGTCTCCTTCATGTTTCTCTTGATTTTGAAACTAAAACCGAGCAATAGTAATGCACCCGATTTCACTTGCAAAGATCAGAAGAAGATCAATTTATAAGAGAACAGAAATAAAGCTACGTCTGTCTTCTGAGAGAAAACACAGTTACCATTTCGAATCCAAAAAGTCTTCTTCAGAAGTCTGCCCAATGAACTCGAAATAGTAGACCGAAAACGAAAAAAAGAAGCCATAATGCCACGAATCCACCACCCGCAAGCGCAGCAAGTCCTACTCGAATATGCTGTATTACTACTCTCAACATCAGTGGAGAACGGAACAAAGCTCATTCTGCAGTTGTCAACCTGTTATGACGGAGTTTGTAAAGTCAGGAATATGATTAGATAAAAAGCGGGATGAAAGCGGGATATCAGAAGTCTGAAAAAAGCAAGTGCGTGCTTTGCTTTGAAGAAGGTTGGCAGTGATGAAAATGGAAACTAACTACAGTGAGGGGGGCTTAATTAATACTCAGAATCATTGCAACACACAGGGACGCAATTCTTTTTTGCTGGGTTTCTGTTCTGCCATTTTATAATCACGATTGCTGTCGGGTTTGGTTTCCATTCCAGGTTTAGGTGACTGCCTGATGGAAGTTTGCACATTCGCCCATTTTCTGTGTGGTTGCTCTGGTTTGCTGCCACATTCTAAACATTTGCAGGTTATATGGATTCGCCATTGAACGCACACGGTGACAGAGACAGTGCTGAGGAGAGTGTCTGGATAGGACGTACTTCAGAAGATTTTTGTGAACTTAAATAGACAGAGTGGGGTTAGTCTGCTGTTTCCTGGGTGAGCTACATGGACAGAGAGGGGTCAGGGTATTCTTCCCTGAGGGAGGGACATTGACAGAGTTGGATTAGTTGCTCTTACCTGTGTCAGTCACGCCGATACAGAAGGGTCAGTCTGCCCTTGCTCGGCGAATTTCTTTCACAGAGTGGTGACAGTCTGCTCTTCCCTGCCTGAGTGAAACAGAAAGAGCGGGGTCAGTATTCTCTTCCCTCGATAATTTATGTTGACAGTCT
Organism: Chiloscyllium punctatum; assembly: GCF_047496795.1. Taxonomy (NCBI): domain Eukaryota; kingdom Metazoa; phylum Chordata; class Chondrichthyes; order Orectolobiformes; family Hemiscylliidae; genus Chiloscyllium; species Chiloscyllium punctatum. Next base: position 123,862,170 of record NC_092744.1, on the reverse strand, counting down.
GGCTTCCGTCTGCTCTTCTCTGACGAGTTACATTGGTAGAGTGGGGTTAGTGTTCATTCAATGGGTGAGTGCAAGAGACAGAATGGGATCAGTCTGCTCTTCCCTGAGTGAACTACATTTATGGAGTGGGGTCAGACTGCTCTTCAGTGAATGATTTATATTGACCGTATGGGATCAGTCTGCTGAGTTACACTGAGAGTGTGGGGTCAGTCTGCCCTTCCTTCGGTGAGTAGCACTGACTGAGTGGCGTCAGTTTGCTCTTCCCTCAGTGAGTTACATTGACAGAGTGGCATCAGTCTACTCTTTCCTGTGCGAGTTACATGGACAGAGTAGCGGCAGTCTGCTTTTCACTGAATGAGTTATTTGGACAGTGTGGGATCAGTCTGCTCTTCCCTGGGTGAGTTGCATTGACAGAGTAGCGTCAGTCTGCAATTTCCTAGTTGTGTTAAAGTGATCACGTGAGGTCAGAGTGCTCTTCGCTGGTTGAGTCACATTGACATCTTGGGCTTCATCTGCTTTTCCATGGGGGAGTCATATGAACAGAATGGGGTCAGTCTGCTCCTTTCTGAGTGAGTAATATCACAGAATGCACTCAGTCTGTTCTTCCCTGGGTGAGCTCCGTTCAGAGAGTGGTGTCAGTCTGCTCCTCCACGGGCGTGTTACTTTCTCAGAATCGTGAGAGTCTGCTCTTCTCTGTCTGAGTTTAACAGCAAGGATGGTTTCATTACCGTCTTCGCTGGATGATTCACATAGACAAAATGGAATAAGTCTTCTCTTCTCTGAATGAGTTACTTTGACAGAGTGGGGTCAGACTCGTCTCCCTGCTTGTGTTTCATTGACAGAGTTAGATCAGCCTGCTCTTTCCTGGATGAGTGACAGAGACAGAATGGGTCCAGCCTGCTCTTCTCTGAGTGGTGTCAATCTGCCATTTGCTGGGTGAGTTACATATAAAGTGTTGGGTCAGTCTGCTCTTCCCTGGATGAATAACATTGACAGAGTGGCGTCAGTCTACTCTTCCCTGGGTGAGTTACATTAACAGAGTGCGGTCAGCCCATAATTTCATCGTTGAGTTACATTGATCGTGTGATGTCAGACTTCTATCCCCTGGTTGAGTTACGTTGACAGAGTGGGGTCCATCTTCTCTTCCCTGGGTGAGTTACGTTAGCTGTTTGGGGTCGGTCTGCTTTCCGCTATCCAGGAACTCCATCTCTAGCGGTTTCTTGTCAATATCTCCATACTAAGGATTTGAGTAGTTAACAAAAGTAACTCTTCCCCTACATCTTTGTGATAATTAGGGATGGGCAGTGAATCTTATCTCATTGAAAGACAACTGTGTCCCAGAAACGCATTTCTAATAATTGCATGTTCTAATTCGACACTGCAAGCGGTCGGGAATAAATTGAGGAGAGGTGCAAGGTAGTATAATTAAAGCCAAATGCACTGATGGCTAGGAGACATAACACAAGATGTGAGTGTGGAGCTGGTGGTGCAAGGCTCAGTGTCAGTGCTATTGGTTCAGCATTTATTGCTCACTGTTCACAATGACTCACACACCACTGCTGCCAATTCACAACAATGAGCCTGTTCATCTTGGTTTGAAAATCCCTGCGTGTGTATTAACGTGGTTAATGGGACGCAAGAGGAGATGAGCACATCCTCTTTATTCTGTCAGTTTAAACAGACGAAAATATCTGTTGGATGCCAATGCAAGAGGATACTGTCTTTTTCTGTGCCTTCTTAGTGGGGCATGCTCAGCATTGAAACGTCTGTTTTTGCACAAGCAGAGTTTGATTGCCATTCATACTGAGCAACATTAATACAGAAAACGCATTTTCGAATTCCTGAGATCAAGTGGTTCAGGCATTGCACATATGGACGAGAAATCTGGCTTTGAACGTGGCGCCATGGCTTAGCTGGTGAAAGCAGCTCCCATCACACTGGTGCCTGCTCATTGTATTGAAAGCTCGTTATTTCTCTCAAGTATTGTGTTGCTGATCGAGAAACTCAGTGTCCTGTTTGAATTGCTGTACATTCTGATTTCGCGTTCCAGCTTCATTTTCCTGTTTAAATCCAGTAGTGTAGGTCGCTCTTTTTAACTACTATTTTAACCTGGAGATTCTTCCCACAGTTCCACAAGCACTTCTGCTTCTCATCCTTTTATTCTCATTCCTTCATTCCCGGTTTTGTGGAAATTAAGTGGCGAGGCAGGAGACACTGCAGCATTCCCGGGAAATATTGTGGTAATGGCACTGACACCACGACATGATCACCCTCATTCTCTGCTGTCACCATTCATTCGTTGTACACCAACAGTAAATGCATCGTTGTTCTTCTTCAGCTATCATGTAATTACTTTCTTTTTCTGTTGGATAAGGAATTCAACTTTAACTTCGAAAGGGTCTTTAGATTTTGAGGAAGAAATGTCTCCTTGCCTCAGGTCGAAGTGACAGACGCATTATCCAGAGAATATGAGACTAGTTCGACCGACTCCAGCCAGGCGTCAGAAGCCTCTCAGCAGTTCGAATCTCAAACTGTTTCTGAATGTCAGGCTTTTCAAGAGCAGAAATGGGAAATGAGGGATATGGACAGCCAGAGAGTCGGAGAATGTGAAAAAGGCCCAGGCGGATACAGAGACAAATATAGAAAAAACAAAGACCTATATTGAGGCAGACACTGAAAGAAACAATTCTCCATTCGGCGTTACTGCTAAATAACGGAAACTAAAAGCAAATATAGTCATTAAAACATAGCCTTCCACCAGCTCAAGAAAATGAAAGCAGCGTGACAGCTGAATAAGTCCTTTTAAGATTGTAAATTCGATGTTTGTAAGCTCAAGAGTAATTTTGATAAATATCCTGATTCGACAGGTAAGATTATCATTTTTCCAACAGTATAACCTAGAAATCTATAACTAACCTGTTTCCTGTCCATCTTAAGAAACAAAGCCTGTTTCTCTCTTCAGATGTTGCCAGGTGTAGCGGGTTTCTCTATCAATTCTCGTTTTTAGTTCATATTTCCAAAACCTCTATCTTTTTGAGTTTTGATAACCTGGCACAAAACCAAGCATTACCACGTTCGGACCAGTGGTAAGAAATACTGGTACCACGATATATTTGCACCGTAAAACATGCATTCCCTGTCCGAGAATAGAACCAACACTATTGTGGTTCGAGTTCCAAATCCTAACTACGAGATTACACGGAATGAAGACAGACGCTCTTGCACTTATTCTCAATGAAATCGATTTTCCATTTCATTTCTGATCAGTTTCACTGCAGATTGGTTTCTACTCGTCTTCAAGTTTTGCAGAACGGAAAATCCCATTTGGCCCATGGTGCAGTCTGGTTTAAAGACATTCATCGATTCTATTCCCAGTTTCCAGCTTTGGTCCATAACTTTATGTGTTCTGATGTTTCCAGTGCAAATAGCAGTGAGGTTCTCGCTTTGATCTTAGATAACACAACAATGGGATTGAAGTTTGACATAGTCACACTGTGTTATTATCCCCGTCGTGTCTCCCACAGAAAGAGACACACAGACACATTCCCCGAGAGTGGCAGAGTTCTCAGGATTTGACCAGCTCCTTGTGCTTCACTTCAGATGTCCGCTCCAACATGCAAGTTCAACCGCCAAAAGCCAGCTTTTGGTTAAACCAAAGCCAGTTCTACAGACAACGAGAGACGTTGATCTGAGCTAGAATTTGAATTGGACGAAAGAGACTGTAAATTCGAAAACCCAAACCCTTCCGTTCCTGACAGACAACAGGAATGTACTAGCACGCTGCATCCTCGTGATTTTAAATGCCAACCGACAATCCCCTAATTCGATGTCAGGCGTGTTAGCAATTCCGTCACTGACCCAAAGACCAGGTTTGGATGTGACAGTTTGTCTATAGGTAATGTAAACGTCCACATCAGGGAAACAGCATTCACAAGGTGAAAAATCAGCAAACATAATCACCGTCACTGTTTCACTTAGAATTTCCCACTCTGTGAAACATTTCCTTTCACTGTACTTTCATACTTTAAGTTTTTTACATTCCAGAGCCTGAACTAATTCAGCGAGAACCCACTGGTCATTTCGAGCCCGTCATCCGGAATGAGGCGAGTTGAACGGTGCCTTTCTTGCTGCCAACACATCAGTGCAGCTCAAAGCGAGCTCGTGTTAGCATCAGTCTTTACTCAACTTGCTGCAGTATATCTGCTGAACAACAGCAGATTATCAGAGCATTGCCTTCTTCAAATTGAAACCAAGGGTGATAATGTGAACCGACTTGGAAACTTGGAGAGAGAAACATTGCTGACGAAGACGATTATGACGTGAAGAGCAGGCACTCGAGTTTGTACAGGTCCCAAAGACTTCTGCAGTATCAATGGACATCCCTGAATATGAGTCTGAGTTTGCATTGCCCAGAACAGGCTTTTATTCCCAGTCAGGAAATGAAGATTTAATTCTCTTCTTGTGAATTATCCGAATGAAAACTAAATCCTGGTTGCACCCAGAACACACATACGGATCCTGCCAGAACAATTCAGTGATCGATCAGCATCTGTCTGGAAGGACAATGGCAGCAAATACAAGCGAAAGCTATCACCGCAATTACCCCTCCAAGGTTGTCTCGTTTGCCAGTTGAAAATATTTCGCTGCTTCTTCAATGTCACTACTTCTAAATCCTTGCCTCATGGCATCATGCCTGTACCCCGCTACTGAGAACATCCAGGGTTCTGCGGAGTAATTCAAAATCTCAATCTCTCGGGTAATTAGAGATTGACGGTGCATCCCACAACATTGAGCAATGACTTTGTCCCATTAATACGTTTCCAAAAGCTGCCGTTTCTAAGGGAATACTTGCAAGCTGTCGGGAATAAGTTGTGATTCGGAGATGCCGGTGTTGGACTGGTGTGTACCAAGTCAAAAATCACACAACACCAGGTTATCATCCAACAGGTTTAATTGGAAGCACACTAGCTTTAGGAGCGATGCTCCTTCATCAGGTGTTTGTGGAGGGCTCGATGGTAACACAGAATTTATAGCAAAAATTTGCAGTGTGATGTACCTGAAATTATACATTGAAGAATTGATTGTCTGTTAAGCCTTTCATCCGTTGAAAGAAGTGAAACTATCACCGTATTCTATGTGTAAATCACAAAACCGTTTTTTTAAAAAGTTGCATTCTTGGGTTAGCTGTTAACAATGGTAATAGTTAGACAATATGTTGAAGGTGTTAGCCCCCTGAGTTCTCTGTCTATGACCTGATGTTTAGATTGATTCCAATCCAAAAAGTGAGATAACAGAGTTTTACATAGTTCCATGCAGTTTTAGAGCTCAGAGTTCTACATGAATGTATGTGGTTTCTGAGCAAAGTGCAATGTAACTCTGAAAGTACCAAAAATATTCACCACACAAAATATATGTGTGCATGTGGGTCTTTGTCTGTGTGTGTGTCTCCAGCGAAACCAGAAACTGACAACTCATGAACAGAAGCAGAACTGACAAAGAGAACCTATTTTCAGACACACGGACTCATGAATGCTGTCTGTGAGGCAGAGCGAGTCGTCTGGGTCCTGAGCTGCTCACACAAATTGCAGCGAGGCAATTCCAAATGGTGCTTTCAACGTACTGGCGCCTTAGAGCACCAATACTTCCAGGAAAGTGCTCAAGTAACATGAATCAGAACTGACTAACAATGAACCATGAAAAGTGAAGATTACCAATTACAGTCTCGATTAGATGAGGTTCACAATTGGGCTGATGTCTCCACCGGATAGAGAGGACCAATCACCAGCCTCTCTCATCAGGACAGAAATGATGGAAATTAGGGAAAAGACACCAAGTTTCGGAACGCAATTTCCCTCCTTTTCGCAACAACAACAGAAAACTGCGAGCAGATTCAATGTAGAACCTAATTTCACATCAACAGGGAAATAAATATCTCCATTCACTTTCAGAGAAATTGTGAAGAATGCAAATTGTCTGGAATATGAAAGATTGGCTCAGCCTGTTTTTGAGTCGCATATTATGCTGCTGGCCTTTCGAGCTGGAGGGGAATGTGACAACTACAGCAGAAGGGGAAAACAGCGTGGGCACTGACATGTTGGTTGTTTTCTGCTGTGCCACATCACAGCCGGGTTAAAAGAAATGACTACTTTTTTCTGTTCAACTTTAACAAAACTCAGCCCTGCAAAACGTTGCCAGCTTAATCCATTAGCACACGTGGCCGCGCAGGGACACAAACACAAGCCTTCTTAAGAAGTGGAATCTGAAATCAGAGTCTCAGGTTGCTCAGCCACGCGAGCACACAGGCCAAAACCGGAAACCCAAGAGCATGTACCTGATGATACCCTGCAGCAGACTCACAGCAAGGGCTTTTGCCCGAAACGTCGATTTCGCTGCTCGTTGGATGCTGCCTGAACTGCTGTGCTCTTCCAGCACCACTCATCCAGTATTTGGTTTTCAGCATCTGCAGTCATTGTTTTTACCTTCACAGCAACTGTACCAGTTCTGCAGAGTAAGCGGTGGGGAGGAATTGCTCTATCTGAGCGGTCTTGCTTGTTGTTCTCATCAGCAAATATGGCTTTGAATTTGCTAGCCCATATCTGCTGCCATGCTGAAACGGAATGCAATTCCGATCAGTCGCTGTGTGAAACTTTGCTCGTTTGCTCTCCTCAGATAAAGTGATTACTGGAGATGATGAATTCTGCTCCTGCCAGAAACGCCGACTCTCCTGCTGCTCAGATGACATGAAAAACTGGTTTAGCACTGGAATCCGAGAATGGCAGAACACGTAGCAAGTGTATTCGAAACCCAGAGCCAATAAGAGTTCCAACTTTCATTTTATTTCTCCATAATAGTGAATTATCCAGCAGAGCCATGAGCAACTGCCACCTGGCTGCAATCTGAGTTGGAAACCTATGTGGGAATCAAGGACATGTGACTCACTTATTGTAGGTAAATCAAACAGTTCTCACTTTGAGGTGTGCAAAAATTAGTTCCTATACATATTCAGGGAAGGTCAAAGGCGATCTGAGATGTCAAAGAGGTGGTCACTGTTCGTGATTGCTCTTTGTTCGATTGTGAAAAGGTTTCCCGCTTTAGTGACATTCACGTTTCTTGTTGATGACTGAATCAGACAGAAGGTGTTTCATCAGAGCTGCACGTGACTTGCAATCCTCTCCCTCGCTGTCATACTTTCCTGGAACTCTGTGAGAACAAGAAAACAAAATACATACTGTCATTTGGCAGCCTGTCTGTGATTTCCTCATTTTCAGTTACAACATGGCTTAGACTTCAGGCCACACGTAATATTAGTAACAGTATGAGAACAAGAGTCGATAGTTCATCTGTGCCTGTAAATCTTTTCATTGTGAATGAACTGTATCCGTGTCTGCTGCTTCGAAACTCGAATATGTGAACTGCTCCAAACTATGATTGAGGATTTCTGGTTTTGGTTGACACACGTTGAGAAACGCCAGACAGCGTTCAAATGAAGCTTTCAGAGCACATTTTCGGATGCATTTGACAGAGACTAACATCATAAATCCAGTGTTCGCTGTGACAGAAGGAAATGAATGCTCTCCTTGTTACTGATCCAGGCCACCTTCGCATGTAAAGCAAATGCGGTCCTGTTGTTGCAGAAAGGATCAGTGCCCGGTAACTGTGTCCTTAAAGTGGACATGATCGAAAAAATAAAGAATACCATGTTGAAATATCCAGGAAATATTGGCTGAAAAGGCGCAGACAATTTTCCCTGCAGCGCCAAGACAGAGGAACATCTGTAACTGCCCTCTTAAACAGGATGGCCAGCAGTGATATAAACATCGCCACATATGAGGGACCACTGCAAATAGACATTTGAAAAGGAAATTCACGCAGCAGGGATTCGGAATTATATTCTTTCCACCGCTACAGTAGTAATGGGCGAGTAAATTCAAAACCAGGCTTGCTGAGGAGTATGCAATAAAGCCCCATCGATCATGATATGAAAGACTGTCGTCCGTAAAGTGGGAACAACAATGTTTCTTCTAAGCTTTGTACTGGGCCACTTTCGCACAAACTGATACTGCTACTCTCCAGAAAAGATCAGGTCCCGCGGCATGCACTCTTAGAAATGGTGACCATCAGTGCTGGAAACATCCCTGCATATTCAGAACAAGGAAGAATACATATCGAATAAAAGCGTAGACGGCAATTAATTGGACTTGCATTCCCTTTCACCACAACTGCTAGAATGTGCGGGGATATTCAGAGTAAGGTTTACTGACCAGGTCAGAAAGCAATTACCTCCACATATCTTGACTCACAAGCCTATCTTTCTTTCTGTCCGTTTTTTTTAAAGCGCCGATCCTTTCCGTAGGAGATGGAGATGATTACTGCTCCCCCGCAGGATCACAGTGGGGCCAGAGACCCGATCGAGCTGCTCAGAACAGTTCGTGTTTGCCGAGAATCACTGAAACTGAGATTGATGACACGTAGACACGGTGTAACTGCTGCCAACACATGTGGAGGGTTTTGGGACGGATTAGGACCCACTCTGGGAAAAAGATTGGATCCTAAGACTGGGGAGTAAATGTTCAGGGAGAGGACTGGAGAATGGAGTTAAGAACGATATTAGCCAAGATCGAATGGCGTCGCAGACTAGATATTCTGAAAGCGCTAACCGTCCTCCTATGTCTTCCAATCTCTGGCCATCTCGTATCTCAGGAAATAGAAACAGTTATTTGTTCAGTTGGAAGTCCTAGGCAAAGTGAGAGATAGAACAAGCATGATACAATTTTAGAGACTGGGAAAATGTTTGGAGAGGAAGCAATAAGTGTGAAGCTGGATATAAAGTTTGAAGTCAGGACATGAATGTCTTTTATCATCTCTTTTATATCCCAGGAAAGTCCATCTTGAGAAAGAATGCTGTTCTGATGCAACACATGAAAACACGCTCGAATGGTGTATACTGTCATTACCAGTATAGGGAAGATGGGAGCTAGTTCAGTCACAGGTCAATCGCATGGTTGTCACACAATGGATCAACCACTGACTGGGAAATGGCTGCTTTTCTTCACTTTTCTCCCCTCTCTGAACATGTGCTAAAACAACACAGTAAGATATCATAGAATGCCGACAGATAAGAAACTGACCATTTGATGCAACAAATTCACACTGATCCTCCAGGTATTAACCCCCACAGAACAATTCCTTACCCTATTACTCTTCCTTTGTTCCTGAATAAGGCACCTTACTGACAGTCGACCCATTTGGATTCGTGCCATGTCTCAGGCTCTGTGAGGCAGCAGTGCAAACCAGTGAGCCACCTTGTGGCCCTGCAGCAATATTTCAAGGCACATGCGGAAGCGTGTAAAATGCGTTTCCTGTCAAAGATGCTCCGCTTTTGTTGTTGTCCTTATCAGGAACAATAATCCTGATTCCCTGACCAGGCAATGAAACCAAACCACAGCGGTGATAGTGCTGAATTGTAACCACTAGCTGACATTTAGGACGGCAGGTGCAATTGCATCTTCTCTAAACAGCATAGTTTTTATCCTGTGATGAGACGTTTATTCCAAAATACTATTCGTGACACCGAGCTTATACAGCACAGAATAATGCATTATATGTCAATGCCAGTCCATCACACATCCAACCATTCTCATTTCCAGCTTCCAGTAGCCCGCAGCCTGACTTCTGAAGTGTTCATCTTAAAGAGAAGTTCCCTGCAAAGGTTTAATCTCAAGTGAAGAAGCGAATGAGACTGAAGTCAGATACCATTAAATTTGATCATGAGCTGCGGGAGAACTGAACCGCATTTTCAACCAAAGAGGGAAATATACAGACACATCTTGTGAGAATGACAAAGGCCTGAGGAGAGGCCAACATTCAGAAAATGAGGAATTGAACTGTTTACCTCTTCTTTCTTCACTTCGGGCTTTAAAATCCGATTCTGTTTGCATAAGCAAAGGCGTAAACAGGCAGACGACTGTCCTTCGAGGACTGGCACAGTCGGGAATAATTGGGACATGCTAATCGTTGAATTCTCCACCTGTTGAGGTAGCCTAGCTAGCCGTGCTCTTCCAGCCTCCTATCTGTTTCATTTTGATTGCAGCAGATTCCTGCCTCTACATAAGGAATGGAAGCATTCAGCCTCTTCGCTGTATGTTTTCCTTCCCCACTATTTCACCGTAACTTTACTGTTTCGAGTATATCACGTTGTTCTTCCGGCTAAACTAGAGCATTCTTAGCATCAGACGCTTGTCGTCCTTATGTTCGTCGAAGTAGAAACACAGAGGGGGATTTCGAAAGTCAAGCAGATGAGGCCTGGTCCGTGGGGAAAATCACTTCACGATGTTCACTCAGAAATAATTCCAAGCAGCACGGAAAATGCTTCTGTGAATGTTTGTTGCAACGGTTGGAAACAAATTCAGCAAGGCCCAAGCGAGATTCGAATACACAACCAATGGTTGGTAAGACTTCTGAGCTATGGAGCCACCGGCAAGGAAAGCGTTTTTTTGATTAACAGAAAATGATTAACTCTAGCACAGCAAATTCCGTCGTCCGAGGTTCGTGATGCAAGCTTCGTTTTCTGTTTTAAAATACAACTTGAAACCCATTTCTTTGATCACTTGTTTGATGTAACACTTTGTCAGCTTCACAATATCTCATAATGTGACTGGGATCAAAATTTGTTTAAACTCCCTCCAGAGGAACAGCTTTGAAGTTTCCATTATGTGAAAGGCACGATGTAGTACTGATAACAATTAATTGCCCTTCATTTCAACAAAGATTACAGCTTTTCTTCTTCCGTTGTTGACTAATTCGTTTCCAATTGCATTGTGCGATTTACGTCGTGAAGAGATTTCACAATTTATGACCTTGGTTGATGAAGTTGAGGTACCAAACGTGGAACAGTTCGAATCGAACATACTCCGGAGATTGGAATTCCAGGCTATGCAGGTATCTGAGAGTGCGTTTTAAAACAAAATCTTGGGTGTCGTGTTCACTGGCTGGGATGGCATTAATTGAACAACACTAATTGCTCTTGAGTGGGGTGGAGGACATGACAGTGATAGACAGAGCGAAGACAGTCAAGAGATTTGCAGAAATGATAAAACGTTGGTATTTAGCTGCCCCGTAATGGGTGAACAGCCCTTGTTGTTAATAATCCCACGCGCAGCAGAGTTGTTGAAAGATCTCAGGACTACATCTTTGGATGAATAACCCGCAATCCCTGCCCTTCCAGCATGTGGGAGCCCGTGTGGAAAGATAAAGCTCCGAAGGCCGCAGTTCACATTTGGGAAAATATGCAGTGGTAAAAAATATCATTCAGGTAAGGAACAATGAAACACTGAACAGAACGCAAATACACCCTTGAATAGAGGCAGAGGGAGTGAGGCCAGAGCAGAGGGGGAATTTGAGAGGACGGATGGAAGTGTGTTACCACCGTTTAATCCAAATGAATGGATGAGAGTTTGAGCTGCAGAAGAGCGGAGACGTGGAAGAGTTAATGATGTTAATGAGGTGCAAGTCGGCTGACATGGTGATGATGACGATATGTGGTTGAAAGCACAAAACACGGTGAAGGATGTTACTATGGTTATGATGTGACTCGTTCAGCCTCAGACAGTTGCGAGGGAGAAGATTGAGTCAGTGGTGAGGCATTTTCTCCTCGCACGTGGTCAATGATGCTTAACAGCTCATCTCATCCATTTGCCGCAACTCCACTCTCAAAACCCATCCCTCCAACAAGGACAGAGCTCCCTTATTCATCACTTTAAATTCCAGCAACCTCCGCAGACATCATGTCAATCTCCGACATTTCCACCACCTGAAAATGAACCCCACCAGCTAAGATGTGTTTACCTCCCCACCCCTATCCGCTTTCTATAAAGATCATTCCCTCTACGACTCCCTTGTCAAGTGAACGCCCCTCACCAAACCACCCTCCCCTCCCGCCCCATTCTCATTCCAACACGGGATTTACGAAACATCCACCCACACCTCCACTCTGTCGCAGGCCCCAAAGGAGCCTTCCACATCCATTAGAATTTTACCTGCACTTCCACACATGTCATCGAATGTATCCATTGCTCCTGATGCAGTCTACCTATATTGCGGAAACAGGATACCTAATAACAGTTCGCTTCAGAAAACACCCTCGGGACACCCTTAACAAACAACATCACTGACCCGTGGCCGAAAACTTCAACTCTCCCTCCCAATCAGCCCAGTTCATGCAGGTGCTGGGCTTCCATCGCTCTCATGAACTGTCCTATATCTCAATCTTCCGTCCCACCTATCCGCTCCGAACTGCTCTGCGACCAATCACCACTACACCCACCTCCATCCACCTATCACACTCTCAGCTACTTTGTCCCAGCCCCATCCACTCCAATTTGTCTCTTCACCTTCTCGGTTTACAAGCTTATTTCATGATGATGGCTCTTGCCCGAATCTCCTACTACTTGAATGCTGCCTGCCCTGCTGTGCTTTTCCAGCAGCACACTTTCGACTCAGGAGCTAGTCAGTGGATTTTGATTTCGGGACTGAAGACAGAGGCCGCAGTTTTGCCATGATGCAATTCTAAGAAATGTCTGCTCCAACAGAACTGCATGTCAGACAAGGCAGGACAGCATTTGACCTGGAAGGAACAGGGACGTGATCGTGTTTATATCCACCTGCAGATCTATTTGTTCTCTGTGGTGGATGCTGTGTGCATGAAAGATTCTGACGAAATTCTTGTCACATTCTAAGTGTCGAAAATCCCTCACCCTCAGACCATATCTTAGAAAGTATCCAGAGTCTTGTGAAAGTTGCTTTCCCACTCTCATTTTTGGAAAACATCAATTTTGCAGGATATTAGAAGGGGAAGATTTACAAACCAATCTCTCCGCCGTGATCTGATAAAGTCGCACATTTTATCACAAGTAGAATTTGATCAGAGAGAGAACATGAAAGGAAAAAAAAACCTCTGGTTACAGTGAGAGAGAAAACGTTCTCTTACTGTGTGTGTGGACAATGGTTCTACCCATCATCAGAGCTCACAAATGCAGTCATACTAAGGAAAGTGTATGGAAACGTGCGTATTCATTTCCTTTTCTGAGCTGAATTCCTATGAAGGCAAAGATTCCAGGAAGAAGCGATTCACCTGCTAAGAGTGTCTCTGACCTGCTGCAGCACCTGCTCGTTCAAAATGAGGAGAAACCATTTCAAAGTCTGGACTGCCGAAAATGCTTTAAAACGTCCAGCACAACGCTCATACTAATTAGAAACCTTTCATCTCGCCAGACTTTGGAAAATGTTATCAAACCTCTGTGTGCTTCATCTCTGAGAAATATGCTCACATGAATGAGAGACCTTTTAAGAATTCTGGAGACGTGCCGTCTGATCTATGTGCTCACCCGGGAGGAGAGACATCTTCGTTTCCAAATCGATGGGACCTGCTGTAAAAGTCCGAGTGACCGGATGGCTCATCATCTTTCTCACAATATTAACGTGTTTTTCTAAATGCCCCGACTGCAGGAGGTGCTGCATAAGTTTCTGGAGACGAACATGTCATCAACGTGTTTACACTGTGGAAAGACATTATTCACTCTAAAAGTTCCAGGTGGCAGTTTATCACTAACGTCTTCACATTGAAGAGAGACCTATCAAATGTATAGTCCGTGGGATGTGCTTAACAGTCTCTGTAGAACTGATGTCCCTTCGACATTTTCACAATGTGGGAGACGTTTCAAATGTAGTTATTCTAGGAATAGGCTCAAGCGTTCATCTCAACTCTCAGTACACCAGCAAGTTTGCAGTGGGCAGAAAGCATTTAATTGCTCCATGTGAGAAACACAGTCAGCTCACTCATCGACCCTGCTGAGACAAAAGAGGGATCCCACTAAGGGAACAAATTCACTCACTCATCGACCCCGCTCAACAGCGATTTAACATTGTTGTTAATCATATTCAGATCTGTAAGCAAAGTTTTGATATTCTGGATAAAAATCAAATAAATCAGCTTTGTATTAAATTCATTGTCAAATGTCATTGGAAGGATGGTTCACCGAGTACTTCAAGCATCAGCACAGCTTTTCAAGGGGAAGTAATTTCTGAAAAATTTATTAGCCATCTGTGAGGAGATAATGAGGCAAGGAAGACTAAGTCGACCCTGTAGAGGTGACCAGCTGAAATTTCGAAAAGGCTTTTGGCGAGGTGCAGTATGACAAACTGCTCAATAATGGGCAACTTCTACTTTAGACGACGGTGTGTTTGGAGTTTCCACATCCTCTCCATTTCTGCCTGGATTTCCTCCCCAGACGAAAGATGTGTCGGTGACCTTCTTTGGCCATGGGGAATGCAGAGTTACAGGAATTGGGTAGAGGTATGAGTTTGGGTGTGATGTCCGTTGCAGGATTAAAGGAATCTTCCTGGACCGAATGGCCTGTTTCCACATTGCAGGTATTATATTAGGACAAGATTGATCGCAGGGATTAAGGCTTTTGTCATATGAATTTCTTTTTCAAAAAAACGGTCACAATTTCCATATAAACATATGATTTCAATTGAATCTGTTGAATGATATAAGGAGGGGATCGGCATTCTTAAAGAGGAATCATAAAGGTCAAGCGAGAATGTCAGATCACCTTCGCACGCAAAGTTAAGGATATAATCTAAACAGATTCCACAAGTACATTAAGAACTAGAGACGAAATAGGACCTCTTTAAGTTGAAAGAGCTCACTTTTGTTTTTAACCTCAGCAGATGGAGAGATATATAATGTCCACTTCGTGGAGAACGAAATGAACCCTACAACTAAATAATGATGTTGAGAAAGTCGTTTCCATTGTAAAGGGCAAGTGCTTGAGGACTTGGAAAATATGAAGAAGGATATTTGGGATTTGATCTCATGTATCCCAGAACTTTGTGGCAAGTTAGGGAATGAAACTGTTGGGTCTTTCGGAGAAATAATTGTGTAAGCTATTACTTTGAATGAGGCGCCGAAAAAATGGGGAGTTGCTAATTTTGTGCTTTTGTTAAGAAAGGGTGACATGGAGAATCCTGGGAACGATAGACCTGTGTTTCTGAAGGTGGTCTTATGTAAGTTGTTGGATGCAATTATAAACGATTGAATTTAAATGCATTTGGAGATACAAGGAATAAATGGGAATAACCAGAATGTTTTTGCGCGAGGGAAGTTGTATCTCACAAACATGACTGAGTTTTCGAGGGAATAACTAATATGATTGATCCGGACAAGGTGGTAGATATTGCTCACTTGAACTTTGATAAAACCTTTTTCAAGGTTCCACGTGTTTGCCTGATTCAAAAAGTGAGATCACAGAGAGTTCGGTGAGACTTCCAATTCAATATAAAATTAGATTAACAGCAGGAAGCTGGGAATAGCCGTGGAAAGTATCTTTCAGACTGGAGGACTATTACCGATGGTGTCCCACAAGGATCGATGCTTAGCCCACATTCATTTTTTAAATTTAAATAAATGATTTAGGTGAGAAGATAAAAAGCATGGTAAGTAATTTGCAAAATTTGTCGGAAAAGGAACAATAAAAAGGTGATGGAAGATTGTGAAGAGATTTTCTCGTCAGGTCAATTCCTCTCTCTGTCCTCAAGATTTTAAAGCGTGGGGGAGTGGGGTTGGGGCGGGACAGTGAAGGGCCATCAGTCCATCGTACAGACCAGGTTATCAGACGTCCATCTATTGTCGTCCCAGTTTGCAGCATTTGCCCCATAACTTTAAGTGTTCTGACTTTCCAGGGAAAATGTCAAGGAGATTCGCTCTGTGAGCTTAAATGACACAACAATGGTACTTACGGTTGACTGGGTTGCAACACCTTTGAGGAACGTATTCTCATGTTCAAACACAGAGGCAGACACACCGGCACATTCCCCGACAGTGACAAAGTCCTCATCATTATACGCAATCCATGTGCTTTACGTCCGCAAGTTTCTCTGGTGAAAGGTGGTTTTAAGTGGAATACAAACCATTTCTCGAAAAAAATGTGAACCGTTGCTGTGAGCTGCGATATGAAGAGGATACTGAGCTGAAATTGGCCCACACGCTTCGCATGTGCAACTTTCTGTGACACAAATCCTACCAAATCAAGGCATCTTGCTCCTGGGATCTGACAGGATAGCGCCCAGCAAATATTCCTCACTAAAACTACTGACACACGGCAAACTCTAGACAAATTCACGTCTCGTCTCATCTCGTTCTGTTTCTGTCCCTGTCACACCTCCAGATTCCTCTTCATGTCTAGTCCCGAGATCAATGAGCTCTTTGATACAAATACAGACACATTGAGAAAGTGATCTTTATTTCAAAAGCAGAATCAGGGAATATAAGCTGCGAGGGCTTGCTCACGGCAGGGCAATAGGCCACCACGGTTTCATGTCCTGATTATCGTATAGACTGATTCCACCAATGGGCACCGTACCAGTTATTACCAATTAAAATATTCCAATGAATACCGTGACCGACAGAAAGTAGCTTCGACCCCTTCCTCGCCGAGGGACATTTTGCAAACAATGACCTGTTCCTTCACAAACTGAGTTTTTCTCAGCTGGCCATGGATACGTCGAGCGCAGAAAATGCCCTTTGGCCCACTAAGTCTGCAAATTCCAATACAATCCCCTGAACTGTTCTTACCTCATTTGGCAGCACTTTGTTCAAAGGCTCAAACGAATTCAGCACTGTAAGTGTTCGACTATACGAAAGTCGGAGGAGTTGTAGACAGTGAGGAAGGATGTGGCAAGGTACAGCGGGATATAGAGAAGCTGCAGAGCTGGGCAGAAAGGTGGAAAATGGAGTTCAATGTAGCTAAGTGTGAGGTGATTCACTTTGGTAAGAGTAACAAAAAGATGGGGTACTGGGCTAATGGTCGGATACTTGGTAGTGTGGAAGAGCAGAGGGATCTTGGTGTCCATGTACACAGATCTCTGACAGTTGCCACCCAGGTAAATAGTGCAGTAAAGAAGGCATATGGCGTACTGGCTTTTATTGGTAGAGGAATTGAGTTCCGGAGTCCTGAGGTCATGCTGCAGTTGTATAAGACTCTGGTGCGGCCGCATCTGGAATATTGTGTGCAGTTTTGGTCGCCATACTATAGGAAGGATGTGGAGGCACTGGAACGGGTGCAGAGGAAGTTTACCAGGATGTTGCCTGGTATGGTAGGAAGATCCTATGAGGAAAGGCTGAGGCACTTGGGGTTGTTTTCATTGGAGAAAAGAAGGTTTAGGGGTGACTTGATAGAGGTGTACAAGATGATTAGGGGGTTAGATAGGGTTGACAGTGAGAACCTTTTTCCACGTATGGAGTCAGCTATTACAAGGGGGCATAGCTTTAAATTAAGGGGGGGGTAGATATAGGACTGATGTTAGGGGTAGGTTCTTCACTCAGCGAGTCGTATGTTCATGGAATGCCCTGCCAGTAGCAGTGGTTGACTCTCCCTCTTTATGGGTATTTAAGCGGGCATTGGATAGGTATATGGAGGATAGTGGGTTAGTGTAGGTTAGGTGGGCTTTGATCGGCGCAACATCGAGGGCCGAAGGGCCTGTACTGCGCTGTATTCTTCTATGTTCTATGTTCTATGTTCTATATGGGTCTTTCATGCTTTGGAGGTTTCTGCCTTTTCAATCATGACAGGCAGTTGGTTGCTGTTTCCCAAGCTTCCTTATCTGGGTTATATGCGTTTTACTTCATCCTGCGATTTGAATTTCAAACAAAAAAGCAGAGAACAAACACACTTCTAGTTCACTCTCGACTCTCAATTACAGTCAGCAAAATGCTTAACTACATGAGGAACTCACAGTGGATTTAACGCCCATCGCCTCAATCACTTGGCCACACCTGCAGAAGTACGCTACTAAACTGGTTTCAAGTTCTCCCTTCCTGTGGAGCTGAGGAACAGGCAATCATTGTTAGGTTCGTTTGAACTGAATCACCACAGCTTCGACAGGGTAAAATGTCAAGATATGTTTCGTCTGTGTAATCAATCTCGATATTTCAAACTATCATTCATTTAGAAGCAAAGACAGAGATTGCAAGATAAACTAAGCATGTCTGGCAGCATCTGGAGATAGAGAAACAGAGACAACGATTCAGATCTTCTTCAGGAGTTTCTCAGAACTCTGTTTTTCTCACAGGGTCTTCCATTCCTGCCGAGTTCCTTGAGCAGTTTTTGTTTTTGTCAGAGATTCTCAGCATGCGCAGCACTTTACTAGCCATTAAACAATAAAGAAACACATTTGTCGTTCCTCACTGGATAGGTTTTCCGATTGGGAGCATATTCCCGAACCTACTAAAGGATTCGGATGGATAAAAACAGCGACCGCTCCATGCGTGGGTACACCCTATCGGTTAACAGCCGAACGAGAGAATTAATTGCTCCACAGAGACTGGGGAGTTCCTTGTCGCAAGCACCTTGGGGATCTCATAAAGAAGACTGTTAGCGAATTCAAGAATTCGCCTGCCCTTCGTAGAATGACAATTGCCCTCGATTGGTTTGACGTTTCCAAAATGAATCCTGGGACATTCGTTGTGGAAAATGGGAACAGTCTGATCCCAAGCCTTGCCGATATAGTCATGTCACCGGAAACCAGCTCTCCTAAAACCGGGACCTACTCCCTTCGTGCCTCATGACCAACATATTCCTGACCACGGTAAAACCCCGGAACTGTGCAGCTGAAGAATAAAGGATGGTGTGATTGTCGCTCCCTTCCTGGGTTGTGGGAGAACAGCACCTGTTAGTGAAGAGACGAACGCACTGACTAACATCGCCACATAGACTGATGAGCCAACGGCGTCAATGATCTCCGAATGCAAGCTTTAGTTTGCTTCTCCCCCCCCCCCCCCCCCCCCCCCCCGATAGAATATACTCCTTAATTGGCTTTACCTTTCGAAAATAAATCTTTGGAAATTCATTCTGAAGACATGGGAATCGTCTGCTCCCACCCTCGAAAGACATAACCATGTCTCCAGGTACCAGTTCTCCTCCAACCGGGACCGTGACTCTTCCTGCCTTTCAGTGTCTTGTCTGTGACCGTGTTTTCTCATTGTCCCAGCGCTGAAATGAGAATTGACGTCCTGACGTGCAGGAATGAGAATCTTTTCAATGTCACAGATCAGTTCATGTCCGGAGAGCATCAGAGTCAAAGCATTGGCCTCCACAAGCACGGAAAGATTTCTAACCTGTCTCTGCACAGTCTAACAGTTCATCGTTCATTCGCCTCTGGATCCACTTCCCAAGGAATTTATAAAGATTCAAAAAAACTCGAGACTAGGATTTCTTCTTTGCTTCTGGACAGTTTCCCTACCTGCCAATTGGCAAAATTTTCCAAGAATCTTTTCACAACCCTCTGCTTTGCACTATGTCCAGAGATAAATGAATCTCACTTTGTGGAGAGATTCCCGACTCTGGGAATGTTTTGTTTGGAGCACAGAAGTTTAATGGGAGATTTCTTGGGAATGTTTACAATGATGTGGGCGGAAATGGTGTGGATGGGCCGTTGATGGTCAGGAGTAACTGCTTCCACTGACCAGGGCAACTGACCAAAAGACGAGGAGTGAAGACGTTTAAGGGAAAACACAACTTGTATCAAATAAACTCAGTGAACCTCCATATACACCATGTGTTTGTTAGTATCTGTGGATAGAGGAACAGAGCTAACGTTTTGTGTCAGATCCGTGTCTCGTTCAGAACACTTGTTTCCTGCATGTCAACAATTGAGCAGACCTGAGAAAATGTCGAGTTGATGAGACGGGTTTTCTGGAGTTGCAGGGATAACTCATCCAACAGGAAATCATTTAAAATCAACAGTGAGGTGAACATGTTCTGTATTGATGAGAGATAGAGTGGATGGGAAGGATCCATTTCCATGAGCGGAGAGATTAACAATACGGCAATGGTCGAGTAATAAAGATGTTCTTGTATTTTTACAGCGCCTTTCAGCACCACTTCAGTCACAGACACTGAAGTAACTTTGAAGTAAATGTGTCATTGTCAAAACTAAAGTGCAAATCAGGGCAGTTTGTTCAACCAGAGGTCAAAAAAGACCACTCAGAACTGGCCCTGGAGACGCCAGTGAGATTATGCTTTACTTTAAGCGTTTGTTCCTCTCTGGTTTATATCCAGAATAGTGCAGGGCTGGATTTTCTAATCTCAGGGGAAGATGTTACCCATTAAGACACAGATGAGGAGGATGTTCTCACGTTCAGAGGGTATCAAGAATGTAGAAGCATTTACAGAAGATATCTGGCAAGACTCAGTATATTTAAGCCTTCAATTTTCTCTCTATTAATAGCATGGAGCAAGTGGTAGAGTGAAATGTGCACAAATGTGCTGACAATTCACACTCGTGGGAGCGCATATTATGTTGAGAACGTGGCATTTCGCACAGGCATATAGATAGGTTGAATAAACGGGGAATAACTTGTCAGATGCAGTTTCATGTCGGCATTATGACGTCATGCACTTTGGTCGGAGAAGTCAAAAGAAAGAACACTATTAAAATCGAGAGAAAGTAGAAGAAACATGTGAGACAGAGGAATCTCATGCCTGACACAAACATGTTTAGTATCATATTCTTTCCCTGACAAAAAGGATGCCTTCCTTTCCAAATGCTCACAGTGAAAGAGATGGTTTCCAAGGAAAGTAAAAAAAAACCCTGAAACAAATCGCATAATCGAAAACAAAGGAATGAATTGAGCTGTTCCAATGGACAACTTTGATGCTTATGGCTCTCTAAAATTTGTTTATAATGGAGCTGGAAGTGGGAATTGGGGGAGCTGGGGAGTGAAAGTCAGGTCACCCATGTTTACTGTCTTCTTTCGTCTGTCTTCCTCATTTTTTTGTATGTTTTATTTCGCATTGTGGTTACTGTGAGTGCGCTTGTAAACCACACCGCTGGTGACTTGTTTCCCAGACAGTTCTTCAACACGAATCGTAAGAATTCAACATTCTTTTCTCCTCAATCTAGGTAATTTCTAAACACTGTGCAAATATCACCAGAACCTCGACATTTTCCACGCCTGTCTGCCTTCTTGCAATATCAATTGATTCATCACTGTGCTCCTGTTGCACAAATCAAGAACGAACCAAACTGCATCAATTGCATCTAGGCTGCGAACGCAGCTAACTGCAGCCGCTCCCCAGAGTACTGGCAACTGTGTGATCACAGAAGCTCACATTGAACAGCCAGGAAACTCAAAATAATTACAGTGCCAGAGGCCGTGCCAGGAACGACACCTGAGAAACAACAGAAACACTTTTTTGAGCTACGGATTTGGTTATATTTCTCAATCAGCAATCGAAGATTACATTGGTTATATCAACTGATTCCTCACTGAAGGAACCAACGACTTCTGCAAACGGAGGAGAAAATGAGGACTTTAGATACTGGACATCAGAGTCCAGAGCGGTGCTGGAAAACACAGCAGGTCAGACAGTATCTGAGGAGCAGGAGAATGTATGTTTTGGGCATGTGTCTGATGACTTGCTGAACTCAAAAGAGTTGGGTGCCCTCCTAATGTTGTTTGTCTGCAAGGAATTTGCGGGAATATCTATTGTTGCAAAGGATTTCTGGAGGATTCAGGAAACACCACAATCAGTTGTTCAGAGTGGCAATGCACAGACATGACGAGGTCAACAAATTCGACCAGAACAACACAACAATAATTGGACAATAGTGGGCAGCCAGAGATTTTCTAGAATGACGAGACTCATCCAATGACTCCGTCAAAGAGCATGTTGACCTGGACGTAACATACCGGGACCTGCAATGAACGACAAGAAGCAGCAACTGAAAGCAGTGGGAAGGAAATCACACCAATTCAAAACGCTACAGGACAGCAGAGCTTCATAAGAGTCTCATCAGCCTTGTGGATGTCACCGAAAAATGGCAGGAAACGGCTGCAAACCAACTTCCCAACACTAACGAACATCCCCACACCATCTGCAAACTTCACTGGAACTTCAAATCTTTACACAAACCATGAGACTCTGAAACAGTCAGGGCGGCCCCAGCGGGAAAATGAACCCTTGCATCCCACATGACAGCTGAAGATACGAAACGCCATACTCCAGTGGACGTCAGAGCGAACTGTTCTTGCAAGCGACTTGTGCGTGCTCTTCACAAAATAACTGCTTGATTATCCTCATCCAACTTCTCATTGTTTGACGTTGTGTGCTTTTAACATTACATATTTACACGTGAATATCTCTGAATTTTCTGAGCATTTCTGCCGTTCCAACACTTAGAGACAGTGAGTTCCAGATTCCAACCACTCGTCTGATAACGTTTTTTTTTTATGTGCAGCTACCCAAACCTTTTTACCCTAATCTTAAATCTATGGCTCCTTGGTGATTGATTCCTCCATCAAATGTTTCGTTCACTGTACATAATCCATACTGCTCATCATTTCGTACATCTCAATACTGTCTCATCTCAATTTCCCTTGCTTTCAGAAAAACAACGCATGTCTGTCTAAACTCTTTAATAGTTGAAGTTCTTCAATCCAGACAATATATTGGTAAATCACTTCTGCATCGTTTCCTCAGTTGTCATATCACTGGTATAATGTGAATTGTAAAATTATACACAATTATCTAGCGGGAGACAAATGATTGCTTGAAATAAATGTGGGGAGACCAGAGACATTGGTCTTTTCCAATAAAGTAATTCCCTCGCTACTGTCCTGTGCCATTTTCATGAACCCAATACTCCAATGATCTCTGATCCATGCAAATAAAACACTATACGTGAGGATTCAAAACCCAATCACATTGTCTGATAGCATTAAGTGGCTTAATGGTCCTGATGGTGATATTGGGTCACGTTCACCGAACAAGAGTGACAGCTGCAGCACAGACTTAACGGTGTCAATGTGAAAGTGAATGTTAATTTTTCCAATGCACCAGTCACATGGGAGGAGGGATGGAAAGGGGGACGAGTGATTGTTAAAGGGAGAAAAATCTACGAGATTGTGTGCTGAGAGTGGCGGCTTGAAGCATTAAAACCAACAACTGAGTGAGTATTTTCAGCTTAAAATTGATTGTGTCCTTTCTGCGTTTGTTTTGCACAGGTTATGTGGAGTAACAGGGAACAAGTGCTCATTACAGATACTCGGATTTGAATGGAGGTTGCTTGACCACAACGCAGAGGACGAACCACTATTCGATTACATGAAAAAGCACAATACAAAAAGCCTTTAATGCAATGGCAGAGATAGTCGGGGAACCACATCACATGCACAACAGGAAAGCCCACTGAGACTGGATTGAATGGTCACCTTGGATATCCCCAGTGGCTGTGGAGTTTCCATCATTGAGAATGTTGAAGACTGAATTCGATAGATTTCAATAAATGATTACATGTACAGGCGAGAGTTCACAAATATTGTTGAAATATCTGTTTCAATAAATATGAAGTTTCACATCGTAACAAGGAAAAAACTATTATTGCACACTCACATCACACCGGTTCCCAGGTCTGGACACATTGAAACTGTGCACGCAGTGGCGAAGATCCGATTGGAAATTGAGAGTGGAATGAACGAGTGGATATCTACTTTGCCTGCCAGTGACAAACTCCATGAGCATGCAGTCCCACTGTGAAGGTAGAGAGGCGCGTGAAATGCCGAGGCTGGGAGCTCCAAACTCGCTCAGTGAAACTTCTGTTGACATGGCGCAGAGGGCAGTGGGTCGTGGGAAAAAATCCTGAGTTATTTTAATCTGAATTGAAATTATTAGATTAGATTCCCTGCAGGATGAAAACAGGCCCTTCGGACCAACATGTTCACTCCAACCCTTCGAAGATCAATCCATCCCAATCCTATGTTTACCCCTGCCTAATGCATCTAACATTATGGACAATTTAGTATGGACAATTCACGTGATGTGCATATCTTTTAGATTGTGGGAGGTACCGGAGTACACGGAGGAAACACATACAGACACAGGGAGAACGTGTAAACTCCACAAAGACAGTCGCCCGAGGCTGGAATCGGACCTGGGACCCGGGTGCTATGAGGCAGCCGTGTGAACCAATGAGCCACCATGCCACACATTTGCTCACTGAATTGGGGCCCGCAGCCCTCTACAGCAACTATCTCCAAAGAATCACCACTCTCTGACTGAAGATTTTCCTCCACGTCTCATTTCCAAATTGTTATCTCTTCACTTTGTCTCTGTGCCCTCGGGTTCTAGTGTGTCAAAGTGGGTGAAACATCTTTGCCACATTGGCTCTGCACAGGCCTCTCAGCACTCTGTAAATTTCAAATAAATTGAGTCATTGACTCTGACATTATTGAAACAGATCGTTGTTCCAAACAGTCCATGCTACCATTTACCAAAACTAACGTAGTACCAACTACGAGTACTGGGCCCAAATCTCTCTTAACATATCCTATTCATGCACTTATCTAAGTGTCTTTTAAATGTTGTAACTTTATCCACATTCCTATTTCCTCTAGAAGTTTGCAGAGGAAACATACTGTGTAAAATAAAACAAAGTGAACCTCATGTCTTTTTTTCACTTTTGTCCTCACACCTTAATAATACGCCCACTAGTCCTGAAATACCCCAAAGAAGGAAAGCACTGTTGCAGTTGAGCTAATCTGTACCACTCAAGATTTAAAAAAAACATTTATACGGTAAACGTCAACCTCCTATGCACCTTTAAAAGAAGTCCCAGCCTAACCAACCTCCCCTTACAGCTCAATCCCTTCATTCCTAGCAACATACTGGTAAATCTCTTCTTAACTCTGTCCAGCTTAATATTCTTCTTTGTCTGACTTGGAAACCAGAACATAGACAGAATACTACAGAAGATGCCTCGGCAAAATCCTGTACAACCTCAGGATCACGTCCCAACTTCAACACGGAGCAACGCATGAAAGCGTTCTAACAGCATTTTAACGAAGCCGACGATATGTAATACGACTTCCAAAGTCCATTCCGTGACCTATTCACGTGTCTATTGCGCAGGACTATTCAAAGCAGTAATTGTAATTGTACAAGTACTACATGCCTTTATAACTCAAACTGCAGTACGTTACATTTGGTCAAGATAATTTCTCTTTACAATTCATTTAATCATAAACCCGAATGTTCAATGTATCATTTAATCTTCTATAACCTCAGATAACCTTCTTCTCTGTCGACTGTACCACCATGAAGAGTTGTAGCGTCCCTCAGCACAGAAACAGGTCGTTTGGTGCACACTGGTACATACTGATCATAATGCCGGTACACATTAACCGCCTTTCTCTGCACTTGGACCATATCATTCGAATTCGTTGCTATCCATGTATTTGTCCAAAAGCCTTTTTAAATGTTCTTCGTGTACATACAAAGACTTATGCTGTCATCTCATGAAATGCATGTCGCTCATGTTGGTGTCAACCACAAACTGATGATCCCTGCCTTCCATATTGTCATCTAAAACATTTACATCAGTCACAAACAAAGGAGCCATCACTGATCCCTGTGGAACACTGCCGGTCACAAGCCTCCAGTCTGATAAACAATACACCAAAACCTCACCCTTTCTCTTGTTGTTAATTGAATTTTGTATCCAATTTGCAAACTCACTGTGAACCACATCTGATCTAACTTTAATCGTTAGTCTTCCATTTGAATCTAGTTAAACGCTTTCCGAAAGCCTAAGTCAGCAAAGATATTTGTTCTTGCCTCATCAATCCTCTTGCCTACTTGATCAAAACCTCAGAAGTTTGTGAGACCTAGTTTCCACCTCACTAAACCATGCTGATGATCCCCTATATTTCCTGGACTATGAAAATGCTATCTTCCAAAACCACCTCAAAAAAACTTGCGAACTACCAATTTCAAAGGCACAAGCCTGGAGATTCCAGTCTTTTCCCTGTATCCATTCTTCAACATGGTGCGTCAATATCCAGTCATTTTAAATCACACCCATATTTAGAGATGACGCAATTATTTCAGCAAGGAGTCTTGCAATTTCCGCGCTTACCTCCCATAATGCTTTGAGATTTAGTTCAAACACAGGGTAAACCTCGATACTAATTGAAACCAGCAACACAGAAAAATATTTACCCAGTGCTGTAATCTGTGAAAATTCGATAGTCAAAACGTTTCGCAAAGGTCACGATTTAAAGGGAAAA
Source organism: Chiloscyllium punctatum (assembly GCF_047496795.1). Lineage (NCBI taxonomy): Eukaryota > Metazoa > Chordata > Chondrichthyes > Orectolobiformes > Hemiscylliidae > Chiloscyllium > Chiloscyllium punctatum. The sequence goes on along the minus strand of NC_092744.1, from coordinate 123,836,045 downwards.
TATCAACTTTTTTCTTTATGTCTAACACAGAGTATGAAAACTAACAACTATTTACAGAAAACCAACAACTATGTACAGCTAGTTTCTCTTAAACCCATCTTTTACCTTCCACTCCGCAATAATATCCCGATTCTAAAAGATTGCCAATAATGATTTAAAAAGTAATCATGGTTCAAAACCACTCAGCTTTTTCAAGTCTCATTTTGTGGATTTTTTTTCTGGGAAGATTCTCTTCAGGTTTTCCTCGATGTTCTGCCATGCAAACACATTTCCAGGAAGGTACATTTGTAGGATCTCTTGAGCTGGACATTTCTAACGCAGTCCTAGATGTTGAAAATGTCCTGATTTATACCCCAAAACATCGGATTATTTCATTGGCTTTAATATTATCAAAACCTGAAGTTCACACCTGATTTTGATTTCGGATCTTGATTCATAATTTAAGCTGATGGCAATCCAGCTCTGCTGGTTGTTTCAAACAAATATCACATTGTTCCCTTGGTCAGAACAGGTTGTTCTGTGTCCTTGCAAGCTTTTCAACTCTTTTTTCACACCACGTTCATAACAATACACTAGTCCAGGGTCGGGAGTTTTATACACCTTTTACATTTTCTGACATGTCCAGCAATTATTTTCCTGTAATATGAATTGTTTATCAGTATGTATTTCCACGATTTCTGTAGCCTCCTTAAGTCTAACATATCCTCGGCGAACAGACTTCCCAAACTGAGCTGTTCCACCTTGCTTGAATCCCTCTAAATACTTTCTCTTCATCTAACCGTCCAAATGTCTTATAAAATAATGTAACAGGACCTCTACGTACCAGTTGCTGTAGCAGTGGATTCCATGTGCAAGACATCCTCTGTGTGAAAAGGATGTCTTGTCATTCCGTGTAAATCTTACGAGGTCTGGACTCCCGGATCCAAGGGAAAAAGAACTTTGCTGTTCGTCTTGTCGAGAGCACTCTTGATTTTATGAATCTCTATAAAGTCATCTTCGACCTCCGAAGCTGCAGTACGACAAGGCAAAGCCTACACAGTCTCTGGTCGTTATATTAAAAATCCAGTCCGGAGAACATGTAGAATCTTTGTTGCATGAGGCCAGACAGAGTCGAATGTAATCCAGCCGGTAGAAACATCACAGAATCTCAATTTCTTGATGCTTGGTCAAATAGTTTCGGAAAAGGTATCGTCCTCTTCACATATGGAGAGTGAACATTTGGTCTCGCTGTCTCCACAATAAAAAATGACGTGAAAAATTCGTTTAATGCCTCTTCCATCTGCTGAGCTGAAAAGCAATGTCAACCTCCTAGATCTTTCAGGTAATATTTCTCGCGTTGTTCTCTTGCCAGATATGTACTTGTAGACTCTCTTTGGATTATCTTCAACCCTGGCAGATTAAATTATTTCATATCCCCTCTTTCCTTCCTGGTCTGCACTTTATTGAAGTCGCTACAAGAAATTCACTTGAACCCTGTTGTCTGTCTGATATAGAATACTCTTTCGCTTTGATTTGTTCCTCAACGCCTTTTTTCAACAATGGTCACGTCTTGTGAATTTCCAGCCTGACAAATTCAGCTCAGGTTGACAGCATATCTGCCACTGGGAAAATGTTAGTCTGTGATTAAAGTTGGAATAACAAAGCATTAGAAATGCATTACAGAATAAAATGGATTCCGCATGGCTTTGTGCAGACGAAATCAGACCGAACACGTTAATAAGTATTTTCAGATCGTAACAAGCACAATACATCAAGGGCAATGCAGTAAATGGAATATATCTGAATTTCTAAAATTACTCAGATCGGTGTTTTATATGAGAGCACTTCACAAGCATAGAAGCATGAACCAACACAGTTGGTGGTATGTATTAGTCGAGGATTGGGGAATGAATGGAGAGGCGAGGTAATGAGGTCATTTTCATGATAGTAAATTGTAACTTGCAGATTCCCGGAGCCAACAATATTGGTGCCACAGCTGTTGACAACATGTACTAATCACCTGTACAACATAAGTTAATGTACTGTTGCTCAGTTTGGAGATGACACAAAATAGATATGGATGCAAGTAATGCAGGCGGTACAGAAACATTGTGGACGGACAGAATTAAGATAAACAAGTGGACAAAAACTTAGCAGCATATAACATACAAAAAAAAGAGGTTTATGCGTTTTGGCAGATATAAATATTAAGTGGGAAAATACACAGCACAAAGCATCAGCATACAGAGCACTTCGCTTCCTTGTACATGAAATATGAAAAGTTAGCATCCAGTTTCAGCAGGTCATCGGGAAGTTAAATAATTTTGTTTCACTTTATTTAATTAGAATGGGGACATATGTTTTTTTTTAAATACACATGGCATTAGTCAGATCAGAGCTGGATTAGTGTGAACAAATTTAGTCCCCTATTTTAGGAATAGCAGTTCAGGGTAATTTAACACAAATCATCCTGGATATGGGAGGATATTCTCGGGAGATGAAACTGAGAATATTGCCCCTGTACTCATTGGAGTGTAGAATAATGTAACAAGACTTTACTGAGATACATTAGATTATGAGGGATGTGATAGGATAATTTAGGAGAGAATGATTCGCCTTGTCTGAGAATCGAAGACCAGAGAACATAATCTCAGAGTAAGCAATAACCTATTTAAGAAAGATGTAGAGGAATTTCTTTCTCTTCAAGCCGACTGAATATGTGAAAGTATTTACTGCAGGCCGCCCTAGAAATTGGCAGCTCAGTGTATCCAAGCTTACACTGAGATTAGGGAGGGTGGTAAAAAAAAGGAAGGGGTGTGGCGTTGCTAATTTGAAATGGTATTATGGCTGCAGAAAGGCAGTTCGAGGGGGATCTGCCTTTGGAGGTAGTATGGGCTGAAGTCAGAAACAGGAAAGGAACAGTCACCTTGTTGGGTGTTTACTATAGGCCCGCCAATAGCAGCAGAGATGTGGGGAAACAGATTGGGAAACAGATTTTGGAAAAGTACAGAAGCCACAGGGTAGTAGTAATGGGCTATTTCAACTTCCCAAATATTGATTGGAAGCTCTTTATATCAAGTAGATTGGACGGGGCGGTGTTTGTGCAGTGCATCCAGGAAGCTTTTCGAACTCAGTATGTACATTGTCCGACAAGAGGGGAGGCCATATTGGATTTGGTACTCGGTAACGAACCAGGACAAGTGATGGGCTTGTTAGCGGGTGAGCATTTTGGTGATGGTGACCACAATTCTGTGACTTTCACATTGGTTATGGAGAGAGATAGGTGCATACAACAGGGTAGGTTTTTCAATTGGCGGAAGGGTAAATACGATGCTGCAAGATAGGATCTGAGGAGCATAAGTTGGGAGCATAGGATGTCAGGGAAGGATGTCATTGAAATGTGGAACTTTTTCAAGGAACAGATACGACGTGTCCTTGATTGGTACCAGGGACTGGAGAGTGGCAAATATTGTGGCCCTGTTCAAAAAAGGGAATAGGGATAACCCCAGGAATTACAGGCCAGTTAGTCTTACTTCGGTGGTAGGCAAAGTAATGGAAAGGGTTTTGAGGGATAGGATTTATGAGTATCTGGAAAGACACTGCTCGATTAGGGACAGGCAGCACGGATTTGTGAGGGGTAGGTCTTGCTTTACGAGTCTTATTGAATTCTTTGAGGAGGTGAACAATCATGTGGATGAGTGTAGAGCAGTGGATGTAGTGTACATGGATTTTAGCAAGGCATTTGATAAGGTTCCCCACTGCAGGCTTATGCGGAAAGTCAGGACGCATTGGATAGTGGGAAATTTGGCCAGTTGGATAGAGAACTGGCTGACCGCTCGAAGTCAAGAGTGGTGGTAGATGGTAAATATTCTGCCTGGAGCCCAGTTACAAGTGGAGTTCCGCAGGGATCAGTTCTGGGTCCTCTGCTGTTTGTAATTTTTATTAATGACGTGGAAAAGGGAGTCGAAGGGCAGGTCAGTAAATTTGCAGACATACGAAGATTGGTGGAGTTGTGGATAGTGACGAGGGCTGTTGTCGGCTGCAAAGGTACTTAGATATGATGTAGAGCTGGGCTGAGGAGTTGCAGATGGAGTTCAATCCTGTCAAGTGTGAGGTTGTCCACTTTGGAAGGACAAATAAGAATGCAGAATACAGGGTTAACGGTAGGGTTCTTAGTAAGGTGGAGGAGCAGATGGATCTTGGGATCTATGTTCATAGCTCTTTGAAAGTTGCCACTCAGGTGGATAGAGCTTGTAAGAAGGCCTATGCTGTATTAGCGTTCTTTAGCAGAGGGATTGACTTCAAGAGTCGTGAGGTGATGTTGCAGCTGTACAGGACCTTGGTAAGGCCACATTTGTAGTATTGTGTGCAGTTCTGGTCGCCTTACTTTAGGAAAGATGTGGAAGCTTTGGAGAGGGTGCAGAGGATATTTACCAGGATGTTGACTGGAATGTAGAATAGGTCATACGAGGATAGGTTGAGAAAGCTAGACCTTTTCTCATTGGAAAGGCGATGGATGATGGGTGACTTGATAGAGGTTTATCAGATGATCAGGGGAATAGATAGAATAGACAGTCAGAGACTTTTCCCCCGGGTACAACAGAGTGTTACAAGGGGACATAAATTTAAGGTTAAAGGTGGAGGGTATGGGGGGAATGTCAGGGGTAGGTTCTTTACCCAGAGAGTGGTGGGGGCATGGAATGCGCTGCCTGTGGGAGTGGCAGAGTCAGAATCATTGGTGATCTTTAAGCGGCAATTGGATATATACATGGATAGGTGCTTAAGCTAGGACAAATGTTTGGCACAACATTGAGGGCCGAAGGGCCTGTTCTGTGCTGTATTGTTCTATGTTCCATGTTCTATGTTCTAAGACTGTGAGAAACAGATTTTAATCAGCAAGATATTCAAAGGTTAGGTGCTATTGCAGGAACTTGAATCTGAGGATTATCAGATCAGCTGCAATCGCACTGAATGGTGAGAGCAGACTGCACAGGTTTAATTTCAATTGCTTCTGTTTTTCCTTTATCAATGAATTTACCGGGCATTAGAAGAAGAAGATTTACAGTGCGAAGGCCAAAAAGCAAATATCACTTCAGTATCTGATGGTGTTGTCCAATTGATTGTTGCCTGAGTATGATTCGCTTTTGAACATGAAAGGGAAAAGCATCATTCACCGTGTGGAGAAACTGTACACGTGTTGTGCTTGTGGGCAGGGCTTCACCAGATCATCTGCCTAGTCAGAACATAAATACAGTCAGACGAGGGAAAGGCCATTCGCCTGTTTCGAGTGTGGGACAGAATTCACTTGATCCACTACGTTGTTATAACAACAGCAAGTCCGCATAGCGGAAATGTCATTTAAATTCCCTGAACGTGGGAAGCGGCTTAAAATCTCTGAGAATCTGTTAACCCATCAATATGTTGACACTGATGAGAAACTTCATTTGCTCACAAATTGGGCCTGGATTAAAGTGGTTAATTGGACTCTCTGTGCACGCGCCATCTCACTGTGGGGAGAGGCTGTTCACCTGCACTGGTGTGGGAAGAGATTTTATGTGAAAAAACCTACTGAAACAACAGCAAGTTCACAAGTGAACAAAGTGCCTGGTTTCTACTGTGCTTCATCGTGTGTTAAAGTCTCAACCAAAAGTTTTGGTTTGAATTTCAGCTTACTGTGGAGCTATTCCATACAGTTTAATGTATAGGAAAGGATTAGAAGGTTACGGGGCAATGGCAGGGAGATGGGGTTAGTCTGAATGCACATTTTGGTCGGAATGGGCCAGTTTGGACCAAAGGGTCTGCCTTTGTGCTTTAGGACTCTATGACTCTCACAACCATTGTTTGTCTCCCACTGAATGCCATATTGTACTTTCCCAATTCACTGGAGCGAACTTGACCTTCCACCCTCCAGGCTTCCCTGACGTTTGACAACCATATTCAACATTCGATATTATATGCAGATGCCGTGTAAAATGCAACATATTAATGTCACATTTCCTGAGAACATGATTATTAATTAGTCCTTCTGAGCACACATCACCAAATCCAAACTAACCTTGTCTCTAGTTTGGATTACAACATACTCTTCCAGCTGCCTGATACACACTTCTGTAATTTATTTTTCACAGCATTAGCACTCACTTCGTTTATGCAGTTTAGCTGTAACGAGAGATAATTCAGTATTACTGCAGCACCAACAATACCAATTTTCCACAGCATAAGATATACAAAATCTGCAAGACAGTTTTGCACGGCAGAACACACCAATGTTTGTTTCTCATTGCTAAGGTCTTCCCAAACCGATTCTGTGGGACCTGAGGGACAGGGTCGCTGGCATTATTAGTGAGAGACTTAGAGAAGACGTTCATTGAGGCTCACCTCGACGCTGAGATGATCTGAAGAAATGTCCAGCAATACAGAACATTCTGCATTCTCGTTCTGCCAGGATAAGTATAACCATATTCTCTCTGCTCCCTCACACTCACTGTATATCTGTTATCGCACCTACCCCCGAACAAGGCTGACACTCTATCTCCAAATAAAGTTCATGTACTTCCAATCTCACTGTTGAATTCAGCACCTTCCTTCCATCATTTTGTCTGTCGTCCATGCAATACACCCACACCAATAACACCTTATGGATTCTGCACTGTGGACTGACTCCCTCCAGACCCCTCACCATTCAGCAACCCTCCCACCCCCACCACCACCTACAACAGTACGAACAGCTCATTCCCCACTTCCATTGCTCCCATTCCAGGATAGACAGCCTGGAACAAGACAGAAAGGGTAAAGCCGGGTGGTGGAGTGTCCGATATCCGTTCCCTTTCCCCCCTCCCCTCTTCCCGCCATGTTGGTAGGACCCTTGCACGAGCTGGAGAGGACCGAGTGAATCGTATGGAGATTCTGTAATATCCACCTCCTACCAACTGAGTAAGAAGCAATGTTTTATGGAGGGCAATTCTCACTTTAACCGCTCTGTCTTTTCCGCTACTTCTTTCCCTCCCAAAGTAACAAAGATCTCATTGCAGAAAGATGCAGACACAGAAATACTGAGAAACATATGTAAACACCACAATATACTAACACTCACAGCACATGCAATGAAATGGACCCGCACACATGTAGAGGCATACAGAAACACACACAGTCACAAACAAACAGACTTAAACAGATAACACGCAAAGGCTAATACACAGAAGAACGAATGTATACACACAAATACACAGAGACACAAACACATGAACAAACGCACACGCACGCATGCAGATACACAGAAACGAAAGCACTTGTGTCTATAAGCCAGAGATAGATAGGTATTTGATGAATAAGAACCAATGGTTACCGAGAGAAGTCACTAGAATGATGTTGAGAAACCTCTAAGCCAATATTAAATGACATTCAGCTTCGATGGGCCGAATTGGCTAATTCTGCTCCTTTTTTTAATGCTCGTGTGGTGTTATGCTATCTGGTATTCTCTTCCTGGGACAGGAGCAGAGAATGAGTTTAATACATATTTGATTGGAAAGAGTCAGTGGTAATGTTCGACAGGTTTAGGGGGCTGGAGAAGTCTATTCCTAATTATTCTATCCTTATGTTTCAAAAAAGGTGATAATTTGATGTTAGTTTAACACAGTTTTAAGATAATGGGTCCTGCAATGAATTAAGGACGTTCCTTTCCGTTTCGTGTTATGCTATCTGTGGTGCCCTTTTCCTCAGAGAGCAGTAAAGTTGCGGTTTTTTAAGCTATTCAAGGCTGACCTCGAATGATCTTTCATGGACAGGAGGTTCAATGTTTATTGGGAACAGACCACAAGATGGTCAGAACATTCAGATCAGCCCTGAGCATTCTGAATGGTGCAGCCGAATGGCCAACTTCTGCTCCGATCAATTAAGTTAGTCTGCAGATGTAGCAAGTGGTATGAAATGATGTTGTTTCTGGGAAAGGGTAACGGGTTTAATCGTAGCAATGTTTTACTGCATCTGGACAGCGAGACTGCAGATACAGGAGGTCAGAGTCGATAAATGTAGCCATGGAAAAGCACAGCAGGTCAGGCAGCATCCGAGGAGCAGGAAAGTCAATGTTTCGGGAAAGTCAACGCCCTTCATCAGGAATGTGCCCGAATCATGCCTCTCCTTCTCCCTGTACACACATTCCTGGGAGGCCTTTTGATAAGAAGCATTACCAGTTTAGGTATTGGATATTAAATCTTTTTGAACCATACACGATTTTGTGAAAAAATTAGCTGGATACATATTTTATCTTGTTTGGGTGTTTGAAACTACAGAATAAAATGTGTTGATTGATAAAAATGCTTAGGCGTGTACTGCACCTTTTAAAGAGAGTAAAAGTTGGCAAGGACTTAACAAACACAGAGCCTGCTGAATTTTTTTTAAAAAGTAACATTTGACTGAAAGAAACAGTTGAGCTGAGTACTATGGTATACAACAAATTCGATTTATGCCGATCAGTTTAACTGACGCTCAAAGAAGCCAAAATCCAAACGAATTTGAATTTTAATGCTATAAAAGCAATGAGACATTCTGGTGTTTTGTGGTATAAAATCGGCCATTCTGAACAGTTAGCCAGGGCGGCAAAAAGCACGAATAAATGCAGACTGCCTGCAGAATTGCTCTTTGAAAGGTACCTGTTTCTATGAAATCTGTGCAGTTGAAGACTGAAGAAAAGACCCAGGAAAACCTACAGATGAAGATTCACACGAAAATCGACACAACTCGCTGGGGGTTTTGAAGTTCAATTTTTTTTTTGTAAATCTTAATCGGGTGGTTTTATTGGATCTGTACATTGCTGTAGAGTGGCAAGTAGATAAACTGATCAGACCAGGATGAGTACAGTGTAGAAAGTTGTTGTTTAATGTTCTCTTTCTTTTCTAGGAGTTAAATAATAAACTATTATTGCTTTCGATAGATAGTGGTATTTGGTCGTTCTTTGTCACTCACACTTTTACAGACTATGAGGCGAGGTGATTTTTTTCTGTGTATCTGGTTTAAATTAGCAGAAGGGCTTCACACTCTGTCGTAACATTGATTTTAACGCAGATATAATGAAGACATCAACCGATTCCTTAAAATTATTCAGACACATGTTAACATGCCATGAAATTATGCAGCTGGGATTTTGTATTTTTTTGCTCAGAAAAAGCACTGTGTACAACAGCAGTAATGATGCATTTGTATATAGGATCTTATCATCCATTGCAGAGAATTTTCAAGGAAATCACACGTGGTCCTTTTTGGTGTTCAGTTGGCATTATTGCATAGTTTAACACAGGGAGGGATAAAAATGTTACCTGTCACAGAAGCAGCAGCCTCGTGCCCCCCTCTCTCATTTTCTTCCACCTGACAAGAGAAAAAAAAATCCTGCGTCATCTTTACCAATCGTGTAGGTTTCCTGATGAAAGATTCTTTGGCACCTTTCCACTATCTGACATAAAGTGAATTGAACCAAATCCAACTGTTCCGGGGAGATAGCCCATTACAAGCAGCTTGTGTGAGCGGAATAACTTCAGAGGACCGAATAACATTTGGGACATTCTGTCATCTTTCCATTTGTTAAGAGTTCAGCTATTAAAGAACTCTGGAAAGCTTTCTTTTTTTGTTTTGTCTTAAAATGTGTGTGTTCATGTGTGCATGCAGCGGCACGTTTGTGTGTTTGTCACATTTCTCTAGAAGGTGAGCCAGGCTGACACTTATATTATTGGCCTTATCAGTAAACTTTGAAATTTCTTGTAACCAGTGGAGGAGTGTGACTGCAAAAGGAATCAGTGACCCTGTAACATTGTTTGGAACACGAATGAGAAATTCTGAAAGAGCTGTAAAAGTGGGAATTCCCTTTCCCAGAAGTATGTGATGTCGAGGTGTTTGTATTGAACAGAGAAATGAATGAATGGAAATGGTACATCCAGAAAAGTGCTTTTAACACCACAACCAGATCAGCTACGAACTTAGTACCTATTACAGCAGTTGCACAGTGGTTAATGACCCACTCCTGCTCCTCACTCAAATGTTCCAATGTTTTTTTCAGCCCCACACAGGATCAGATGGAGGCCACTTGCACCAAATACCTGGTTCACAGTAACATAGGATATCATTCAGTTCCTCCAGACTGACACACACAGTATGGCGTGGGTTGAAAAATGCTATTGGGTAATACAAGCTGGGTTTGAAAGACGCCTCTGATCTCTTTTCAGAGTGTTTCCGCTCTGCAACCTGCGGTTCATTTGTTGGTCATGTAGTGGACCGAGATTACAGCCCAGATTGAATACAGCCCACAGACATCACTCAGAGATGATACACAAAATAATTTGCGCTCTCCCACTGCAACATTCAGGAAAATTACAACCATTGACTTTCCAGATACAAGATACCAGAACATAAGGAACAGGATGAGGTAATTCGGCCAGTCAATCCTGCTGTGCCATTGTATACCATGATGGCTGATCCACTGTTGGTAGCAATTCCATTCAATTCCCAATTCTTCACACACTTCAACAAAATGATAGTGGGCAAAAACCAATCTACCTCCACTGTAACTACTTTCATCCCCGATCTCCGAACTGTCTCATCCAGATAGTTTCTGACATGCATTACCCTGTGTGAGAAGAAAACACTCCCCACACAGACACAATAGCCTATTGATGAGTTCAAAAGAGGTGAACACAGGAGCCCAGCTAAGATTTGCAGACCCTGATATGAAGGCCGGAGTTGACTCAGTATGGTATCAAGGAACGCTGACTAAATTAAATTTAGTGGGCATCAGCCACAATATCTCTTCTGGTTGGGGTCATCCATAGCACAACAGAAGATATGCGTGGTTTGTGGACATCAATCCTTTCAGTTCCAGGGCATCACTTCAAGACATCCTCAGGGGAGCTTCCTTAACACAAACAGCTCCAGCTGCTGCATCAATCCTTTCCACCACCATAAGATCAGAAGATGTGATGGTCACTGAAGGTCAGATAATATTCAGGACACTTTGTACACTGCCAGCTCCTGAACCAGTCTGTGTCCATATGCAGCAAGACCAGGACAACATTCAGGCTTGTGCTGTTAAAGTGTTGGTAACATTCATGATACAGCAGGGCCAGATACTGCACATTTCCACAGTTAAAATAGGAACTCATTCAGCATCTCAATGTGGTTGCACCTGGATATGAGGAAGTAATTCAGGCCATCGAAACGAATGAATAAGAAGAGGGACAAACCATTCAACCCTTCTGCCTGTTCCACAAGAAAAGAAGCAGTCTCGTCAGTGCATCTAACTGCTAAACAGGACCGTGAAAAGTCCAATCAGACCCTTGAGCGTGTTCCATGCGACCTGGACGAGAACATTCATCCCCTCAAGGGCTTATGCAGAGAAAGGAGGATGTCATTGATGCTCCAACGTGACAAACAAAAGGAGCAGAGACTGCACTCAGAGACGGCTCCATGATGTTCCTCGTAGCCCCGTTGCATGTAGAACGTGTGCTATTTTAACATAGTTTCCTGGCAGTGAGGAGAGAAGCCAAATATTTTGTGCGAAGTCTCAAGGAGACATCTTCCTCCTCCGAGAAAACAGATCCATGTTCTCCATCCAGGACAGAAGCTGTTGGGAATAGTTAACTGTTTTAGAGTGAAGGTATTTTGGCTGCTGTCGGGATTGTGGATAACACGACGTTCTGTGCAGAATCACACATACCGAATGCACTATATTAATGTCGGAGACTGTATGCAAACCCTGAACCTGTCTCTGTCAATCGACATGGAGAGTGGGGCTGAAGTAGGAGAAACGTTCTCAGAGGCACTTAAACTATCGAGAATTATAACCCGCGTAAAAAAAAACAAACAATGGAATTTATCACGTTCATAGTATCTGTTTAGAACATAATGAGTGATTGTCCATTCCCCTCAAGTTTCAATGCAATTACCTCTTATTCTGTCACAGAGCTACAGATTAATCTTCACTCACTCCTCATGGTACCATGATCCCTGCGAATAGTCTGTTGACACTCTTTCACACTCTCTCTGTGACGAGGAGATCATTCCCTATAAAGGAGAGAAAATCTGCCCACAATACCCTATATACTGCCTCAACAGCACTCTCAGGGATGATCATAATAATTCCGTTCCCTCACTTTGCCATCTGTTTCTTTCCTGTGGTGTGAAAAAGCCATTCCTTCTCTATGCCCTGAGACTGACGTGAAATTTACAAGTTCCTTACGTCTGTACATCAACATCAATAAAGCCAACGCCAGAGATGGAGATGAGCATCTCTCTTGTGAAGAACGTCAAAGATATAGAATACACCTAAACAAGGAATGGTCACCTACCCCAATGGAAACGAGCTGTCGGAATATGGTAAACAGGCAGAGGAAGGAGCTATCTTTCCTTTGTTCTTCCCTCACGGGATGTGTGCAGCCCTGGTCAGGCCGGCATGTTATACCGATCTGAAACTGGGTGGCTGGTTCAGCTGTTCCACAGGACAGTAAAGAGTAAACTACATTGCTGTGGGATTGCAGTCACACGGAGACCTGTCCAGGCAAGGATGACCCATTGTCTTCTCATAAGGACATGAGGCAAGCAGACGGGCTTTTTCTCACAAATGATAATGGTTTCATTTTGATTATATCAATTTCTTTCATGAGATGTCAATGAATTATTATTCGATGGCAGTAGGTTAAGCGTCATTGACTTGAGCACTATACACTGTCTTTCTTCTGACAGATTCTGTGCAGAGAACAAGTTAAACATCTCAAATGCAATTATTTTGTAGTGGACACGTGGTTTGAAGAGATTTGAAGAAACAGCTGTATCGGATTTAACAAAAACACAAACGATGGTTCATTCAGGAATTGCACTGAGGCTGAGGAGACGACTGGGATATCATAATGGTAGTACTGGACGGGATTGGTGGATAGGGAAGATATGGAAATGTAAATTTGTGCAGGACAGAAAGGATTATGGAGTTTGATTTCCTCCTCGCATATCAGTGAGTAATTTGTAAATAGTAATTTGCTTTATATATTTTAAAAGGAAAGGAATTTTTGATTGGAACTGAAGACATTGATTGCCATTTCCTAATATCATGAGCAGAAATTCAGTTCAACCCAGTTTAACAGTCAAAGAGAATGACTTACTAGGAACACCAACTATGGTGAGGATGGGATAGTAACCACCTTGAATAATCCAAAGGATTTCCTGGATCCGCCATGCTAATGATATCCAAGGCTGAGAAAGAAAGTAAAGACCCAAGGATAAACTCCTGTTCATTGTTGGAACATTCCAGTCTAATGTTCACAGATTCTGATCCATTGTTGGAACATTCGAGTGTAATGTTCACAGATTCTGATCTCTCCTCCCTTCCCTTTGGAGCTGCTGATCCCTGTCAGTGCTGTCGGTGATACTCCCTCTCACACTATGGGATAATACATTGACAGAGCCCATTTATCGTTTAACGATGGAAACCCTCCACTGGGATAATTAGATTCCACAGAAATTGACAATAATCACAGTCGGTGAACAATTAGCTCCAGTTCAACCCTTTCAATTCAATATTAATTTTATTAAAATTCAAAATAACGTTTAAAATTTTCACAGTCCGCATGGGATATGTTGGAGTGACTGAGGGAAGGGATGTTGGAGATAGCAGATTTTTTGTGTGTAATCATTCAATCTGCCTTGGATATGAGTGAAATGACAGAGAATTGTTGGAACATAAACGAATTTCTCCATTTATCAATGGGAATTATAGCCTGAAATTATTGATCATTGATTATATTGATGAATTAACTTTTATAGCCCAAAATCTGATGGGAAAATGTGCTTAAGAAAACATGGATTATAACAGGCAAACTGCATGGATATGTTAACAGAGAATTGTACATGACAAATACTATTCAGATTGTTTTTTGAGGATGAGAAGGGGCAAGTAAGGGTCATGCTATTGATGTTATTGATGTCAATGAACTCTGATAAAGTATCATTTATTAGACTTCAATTGCTGTGTGATTACGACATTGGGGAGGAGACAGAAATCAGAGAGAATTGGAGGAAATGGCTGCTGCGACTGGAGGGAGAGAATATGATATTGCCAGTCATCAGTATTGGAACGTGCCTCTTTATAAATCATTAGGTCAGAATCATGATGCAGCTATAGTAAGGGATGAGGACAGCCAACATTAACCATAAGACCAGAAGACATAGGAGCAAAAATGTGGCCTTTCTGCCCAGTGAGTCTGCTCCGCCATTTGATAATATCTGTTAAGCTTCTCAACATCACTCTCCCGCTTTCTCCCCAGAACCCTTGGTCTCCTTGACAATCAAGAACCTATCGAGCTCAGTCTTAAATATACATAATGACCTGGTCTCTCCAGCTTCTGTGGAGGTGAATTCCATAGATCCCCGACTCTCTAGCTGAAGAAGTTTCTACTTATCTCTGTTCTAAAAGGTCTTCCCTTTACGCTGGGATCTCGAGTCCTAGTCTCTCCTATCAATAGAAACATCTTTCCAACATCCTGTCTGTCCACGTCATTCAGTATTTGGTAAGTTTCAATTACATGCCCCAGATAATTCTAAACTCCATCAGATACTGACCCAGAGTCCTCAAATGTTTCACATATGTTAAGCTTTTCATTCGAAAACCATTCCTATGAATCTTCTCTGAACATCCTGCAGTGTCAGTACATCCTTCCTGAGATACGGGGCCCAAAACTGCACACACTGCTCCAAATGTAGTCTGACCAGAGCCTTATACAGCCTCAGAAGTATATCCCTGCTTTTATATTCAAACCCTTTTGAAATGAATAGCTTCATTGTATTTGCTTTCCTTACTGGTGACAACCTGCAAGTCGACCTTGAGAGACTCCTGGACTAGAACTCCCAAGTCTCTGCACTTCAGAATTCTGATTTTACTCTTAATATTGAAAATAGTCCATGCCTCTTGTCTTTCTGGCAAAGAGCACGTCCACACACTTTTATACACTGTACTCTATTGACCAGTTCTTTACCCAATCTCCCAAACTGCCCACATCCTTCTGCAGGCGAAGGTGAGGACTGCAGATGCAAGAGATCACAGCCCAAAAGTGTGGTGCTAGAAAAGCACAGCCGGTCAGGCAACATCCGAGGAGCAGGAGGTGCGACGTTTCAGACATAAGCTCTTTGTCAGGATTGAGGAGGGTGGGCGAAAGGATGCTGAAATTTAATTAGGAGAGGGTGAGGCTGGGGGGATGGTAGCGTGGAACACGATAGTTCGACGAAGGTGGATTGTGATCGTGAACGAGAGGGAAGATGCAGAGATTGGACAGTTCAAAGGGACAGTGCAAAGTTGGAGTGTTCGATGTGAGATAAGGTGGGGAAGGTGAGTTGAGGAAACTGGTGAAATTGAAATTGGTCCCGTGTGGTTGCACGGTCCCAGGGTGGAAGATGAGATGTTGTTCCTCCAGTAGTTCGGTGACTTGGGTTTGGCAGTGGAGCAGACCCAAGACTGGCATGTCTTTGGTGGATTGGGAGGGAGAGTTTAAGTTTTCGGCCATAGGGTGGTAGGGTCATTGTGTGTGTGAGTGTGTGTGTGCGTGTGTGTGTGTGTGTGTGTGTGTGTGTGTCCCAGTTATGCTCCCTGAAACGTTCCAAATGTTGACATCCTGTTTCCTCAATGTAAAGGAGACAGGGAACAATGGACAAAGTACAATGTCTACGGGCTGTTGAAGGATCCTTTGAGGCCTTTGATGGAGTTGAAGGGGAAGATGTCGGAGCGCGTTTTACACAACTTGGGATGGCAAGGGAAGGTGCTAGAAGTGGATGATGGCTTGGTTGGGGGGTTGGGGCGTGGACCTAATGAGGGAGTTGTGGAGGGAATGGTCTCCGCAGAATGCTGATAGGGTTGGGGAGAGAAATATATCTCTGGTGGTAGGGTCTGCCTGGAGATGGCAGAAATAGTTGAGGATGATGATTCAATCTGGAGGTTGGTGGGGTGGAAGTTAAGGACCATGGCGGTCTATCCTTGTTGTGGTAGGAAGGGTGGGGTTCAAGTACAGAGGTTTGGGAGGCTGAGGAGAATCAGTGGAGCAATGTTCCGCAAGCTCACTACCTCTTCAATGCTATCTGACCCTCTGCATATCTTTGTGCTGTCGGTGGCATGGTGGCTTAGTGGTTAGTAGAGTGTCAGGGACACAGGTTCGATTCCCACTTCGGGTCAATGCTAGTTTGGAGTTTGTGTATTCTCCCCATATCTGCGTAAGTTCCCTGTGGGTGTTCTGCGTTCCTGCTGCAGTCCAAACATGTGCAGATTAGGTGAAATGGGTTTGTTAAATTGCCCAGATATTACGTTATTAGTCAGCAGAAAATGGGTCTGCTTGGATTACTCTTCGGAGGGTTGGTGTAGGACTTATTTTTCCAAAAGGCCTGTTTCCACACTCTCGTGATTCTAATACTAAAAATTAGCCAAAGTGCCTTCTGTTCCTTCACCTAGATCGTTAGCTGTATAAGGTGAAATTTGGTGCTCCCAACACTGAGCCTTGTGGCAATGCTTGTCACTGACTGCCATCGTGAGATGGCACATTTTACGCTTACTCTCTGCTGGCTTCAATCGATGCTAGCACGTTGCCTCTGACACCATGGGTCCCCTTTCTCTATAACCTCCAGTGTAGCAATTTGTCAAAGGACGTCTTGAGGTGTAGGTAGATAATATCCATTGGTTCTCCTAATCTGCTCAGTACTTCCTCAAAACATTCTAGTATGTTTGTCAGGCATGACCGCCCTTTGATGAAACCAGGCTAACTCTGCCCTATTTTACCATCTACATCCAAGTATTCAGAAATCCCATCCATCATGATGGATTTCAGAATCTTACCCACAACTGAGGTGAGGTTAATCAGTCTGTAATTTTCTGTCTTCTGCCTTAATCCCTTGTTAAACGGGGTGTCACGTTAGCGATTTTTCAGTCCACTTTGCGCTTTCCTGATTCTAGTCATTCCTGAAAGATCACAACTAACGCTTGCACTACACGTTCAGCTGTCTCCCTTACAAGGCTTGGGTGTAGTCCATCTGGTCCAGATGATTTATCTGCATTCTGGCTATTCAGTTTTCTAACCCGTTCTCTTTGGTGATGACCACCATACTCTGTTCTTCCGCTCACTCTGTTGATTTTTTTGGGGAAGTAATCCTGTCTTCCACTGTGAAGACTGACGCAAAGTCCCTCAGCCATTCCTTTGTTCCCCACCACGACCTCTCAGGCATCATTTCCAATATCTACTTTTGCCTGTCTTTTGCACTTTATATATCTAAGTGGCTAGCTTGCCTCCTTATTTAATTTTCTCCCTCCTGAAACATTTTTGTTGCCCTCTGTTGGTCTTTATAAGCTTCCCAATATTTTGGTTTCACACTGCCCATCACCACATTATATACTTCTCTCCTTTGCTTTGATGCTATCCCTAACTTGCCGCGTCAGCCATGGTTGCCTCATCCTCCCTGTACCATGCCTCTTTGTCCTTGCAATGTATCTCTGCTGTGTCTCCTAAATTACTCTTAGAGCCTCCTGCCATTGGTGTTCTACTGTCTTTTCTGCAAGGCTACTCTCCCCGTCAATTCTACACAACTTCTCCCTTATGCCTCTGCAGTTGCCTTTATTCAGCTGAAGTTCTGTTGCCTCTGATTCTATCTTCTGCCTCTCAAATTGTAGTATAAATTCAACCATGCTATGATCGCTGCTTCCGACGGCTTGCTTCAATTTAAGATCCCTTATCTAGTCTCCCTCTTCGCACAACATTAAATCCAGTATTGCCTGTTCCCTCGTGGGTTGTACCACAAGCTACTCAAAAAAAATCTTGTCGACATTTCAAGAATTTATTTTCTTACAATCCACTCCCAATCTGATTTTCCCATTCCCCCCTGAATATTGACATCGCCCATGATCACTGTAACCTTGCTTTTCCTACACATCTTTTCTATCTCCTGATATATCTGATGGCCCAGCTCCTCACTACTGTTTGGATGCCTGTATAAGACACCAACTGTCGTTGCTTTAACATTGTGCTTCCTCAGTTTTACATATGCAGATGCTACACCATCTGACCCTATATTATTTCTTGCTATTGTTTTAATTTTATTTCTTACTGATAAGGCAACCCCACCTCATCAGCCCAACAGCGTATCTTTTGCGTATCCTGGAATATTTAGCTCGCAATCCTGATCCCCTTGCAGCCATATCTCCGTGATGCCCATCACGCCATACCTGCCAATTTCGATCTGGGTCACGAATTCATTTACCCTATTCCTCATACTGCATGCATTCAGATATAACGCTGTCAGTCCTGTATTAGCCATCTCTCCACTCATTGTCATTCGTATTCCAGTGTGCTTGAAGTTTGTTTGTTAATCATTTCTAGATACTCTATCCTATTTATGTCTGTGATGGAGATTTTAATAAACTATCCTGAATTCTCCACTCTTACCTCCTCTTTTAATTCAGGTTTCTAATTACCCCATAACTGATTCCCGTTCCCCCACTCCTATTCCATTTACATCCCTGTCTATCGCCCTAGTTAAGCGATTCATTCGGACTCTGGTCCCAACATGGATCTGATAAAGGCTGTCCCATTGGAACAGGTCCTTTCTTCCCCAGAAATGATATGCGTTTATTCAACACAAAATACAGGTTCAAAATGATTTTCTCGACAAACCAAAATATGAAATGTACAAAGAGATAAGATTGTTCAAATACCCTCATGATATCGAGCTGTATGAAGTGAATTGTGGATTACTAAACCATGGAAGTGGGGTGCAAACCTTTTCAGTCATTACTTGACCCATAGCTGAGATGATGATTTCCCCTCTGACAGTGATCCACCTCACTGGGATTCTCTGGCTCAGTCAATCGCACGGTGTCTCAGGGGGTTATCAGTTCTGTTACCATAGGCACAGTCTGTTTAAATTAATCCACCTTCTTTCTGGAGCCAGTCAATTGGTCTATTGGAGTCTGTTTAGTTGTCAGCCACTCAACTCTGTGATATTATAGAAGATATCACAACCAGTATCACCATGGTGCTCACAGGGTATGACTCCCAAACAAAGAGCTTTTTGTTCAGGGGAAATGTTTAAATAAAACTTCCATGTTCTGTCTATGTCTCCTCATGCTGTCTCCTGATCTACCTAATTTCATCCCCATTTCACAACCCTTCATTTCTCACTCACTTTGTCACTCCGTTTTCTCTCCTCTCTGTTCATCTCCCTTCACATTCTTTCTTCCTATTTCATTCTCTCTCTCTCTCTCTCTCTCTCTCTCTCTCTCTCTCTCTCTCTCTGTCTACCTCGTCTGTGCTCTATTAATTCTGTTGTGCTCTTACCCACAATAAAACTATTAAGTGCCTGTAGAGACAATCTGATTCAGTGAAGGACACAGATCACAATCATTCATTATCTCTTTCTGTTCTCTGGTATACAGCGACTTCGAAATATCTGTTCCAATAAAATAGATTGAAATTCGAACAGTCGAGAGGACGTTCGCCAGATGATATTTCAATCAGGATTTAATAAACAGTTGCCACATACAAAATGTGTACTTGCCTGATAGCTACTCCTCCCAATTAACACTCCCTAGCTCCTGCCTGATACTGACATAACTTGCCTTACTCCAATTCCATAGCTTCTCAAAAGGTCCTGACTTATTCATGTTCTTAGCTATCTTAAAACTGAAGGAGTTTCCAAAATGATTCCACAATGCTGTCCCCCTGAAATGCCAGTCAACTGTCCAGGGTCATTTGCCAATACGAGGTTCAGTATGGCCCTTCCTGTAGTGGACTACCCACATACCGATTCAAGTAAACGGCTTGAATGCACCAAATTCTGCCCTGTCTAAGCCACTTGCTCTAAGGGAGTCCCAGTTAATATTGGGGATTTTGAAGTCACTCAAAATGACAACTCAGTTTTTATTACACCTTTCCATAAATGGTCCACACATTTGTTCTCAAAGTCTCGGTGGCAGTTGAACGGACTATAGTATAATCCGAACACAGTAATTGCATCAATCTTATTTTTGTGCTCTACTCATATTGCCTCAGTGGATGAGCCCTCCAGTACGACCTCACTGAGTGCAAATGCAACATGATCCCTGATTAGTAATACAGCTCCTCCACCTCTTTTACCTTTCTTTATATCTCATCTAACACAACAATACCCTGGAATGTTGAACGCCCAGTCCTGTCCCTCTCCAACCTAAATGCCTGTCATAACTGCAACATCATGGTTCCACGTATTGAATCAGGCTGTAAGCTCATCTGCCTTACCCATAATAATCATTGAGTTGACATAAACACACTTCAGCCCAATGCCATCAGATCCTGAGTCGATAGGATATACACAAGAAGGACGGGATGGACCTTAATTGGCAGCAATCTCAGATATATGGATCATTGGGATTTGCAGGTCGGTAGGATGTTCACAAGAAGGACGGGATGGACCTGAACTGGCAGCAATCTCCGAGATGGGGATCATTGGGATTTGCAGGTCGGGAGGATGTTCACAAGAAGGACGGGATGGACCTGAACTGGCAGCAATCTCCTGGCAGGCAGGTTTGCTGTTGTCAAACAGAAGGGTTTAAGCTAGTGTGGTCGTTGGGGGGAGGGGGGACAGTGGGAGCCAGAGCAATAGGTCCACAAGTACACGACTGAGGCGGGGTTGGTGACTAATCCCAGTACAGCTAAGACCAACAGCAAACAGACAGAGGTTACTGAACACAATGAGCCTGGCAGTCTGAAGTACACTGATTATAATGTGAGGAGTATGACTGGCTAGACGGATGAACTTGGAGTTTGGGTGAGTATATATCACTGCTATGTTAATATTATAGATATTTGTTTGAGAGAGGGACTTGGGAAACCCAATGATGCACATATCGGAAGTGCTGCCTCCTCTACCAGTTCTTTGCCCATGTATTTAACTCTACCTCCATCATATTCCTAACCTCATTGGCACATTGAATAATCTTGTCGCATGAAAATGTACATATCATTTCAGCACAACTCCGGCAATTACTTTTTCTTTAAAATGGACAGACCTGACAATAAATACTTAAGAGTGAGTTCATTAACTGGGAAAGAAGAGTCCTCTGAATCAGTCCAGTGATTACAGGATCTGATATCTATCACCTCCACCAAACCTGCTTGACAACGACCTCCATTTTTCCAGAGCGTCGGGGAGAGGAGGAAGAGTGAAGCGATGGCTGCTGGGAAGGTTAGGGCTTAATTTATATCTGGGCTGATTTTATACCGAGATACTACACGTATATCTCCCGAACGCCCCCCTCCACTAACCAGAAGAAAACTATCCTGTAAGGTAAGGCTTTTATGTCTTATCCATCTTTTTCATTTATTTAAGTGCATTGTTTGGTTTTAGTTAGTTCATATAAAGTTAAACGTACAATGGCAGGGGACCTCAGACGCGTCCCATGTGACTATTGCTTGATGTGGGAGTTTAGGAACGTGTCTGTCATTCCTGACTCTTACACTTGCAAGAAATGTTTCCAGCTGCAGATGTTGTTTGACCGCATGATGGCTCTGGAGCTGCGGATGGACTCACTGTGGAGCATCCGCGATGCTGAGGAGGGAGTGGATAGCACATTTAGTGAACTGGTCACACCGCAGGTTTGGATTGCTGAGCGAGACAGTGAATGTCTCCAGCTACCACATGATGCAGAAATAACACATCCCCCGACCCACCATCGTTATTGTATTTAGCTAGTGCTGAATTTGTGTTTTTTTTTATTTTTAAATGTTTTTATATCTCTACTTATGCAACTTGTAACCAATAGATGAACAATCTTCAATTTAAGGCAGATTCATATTTCACAGAGTCCTAATTAGCCAATCAAATCACATCCTTCCTTGTCAAACTTGCACATCTGAAGGAATTCTGCCAGACTTGTCAGCGAGACCTCTCCTTGATGAAGTCATGCTGACTCAGCCGTATTTTACTATGCACCTCCAAGTACTGCATTGCAATGGCCCAGTTCTGCAGCGAAATATCCCATGCCAAGCCATCTCCAGCTGCTTCATCAATGTCCTTCCCTCCATCATAAGTTCAAAAGTGGGAATGTACAATGACAAATGTACAATTAATACCACCCACAACTCCTCAGTTTAAATTTAACATAGCACAATCCATCGGAGATTGGGCAACTTTAGATTTAGTCCTAGCAATGAGAAAGTCTAATTGCTAGGCCCCAAGGAATCCTTCCATATCCGCCACAAATTCACCTGCACCTCCACACATATCATTTACTGCATCCGCTGCACCCGATGTGGCTTTCTCTATATTGGGGAAACAGGCCACCTACGTGAGGAACATTTCAGAGAACACCTCTGGGACACCCGGACCAACCAACCCAACCACCCCGTGGCTCAACACTTCAACTTCCCCTCCCACTCCACAAAGGGCATGCAGGTCTTTGGACTCCTCCATCGCCAGACCATAGCAACATGACGGCTGGAGGAAGAGCGCTTCACCTTCCGCATAGGAACCCTCAACCACAAGGGATGAATTCAGATTTCTCCAGTTTCCTCATTTCCCCTCACCCCACCTTGTTTCAGTCCCAACCCTCGAACTCAGCACCACCTTCCTAAACTGCAATTTTCTTCCTGACCTCTCCGCCCCCACCCCCACTCTGGCCTATCACGCTCACCTTAACCTCCTTCCACCTATCGCATTTCCAACGCCACTCCCACAATCCCTCCTCCCTCCCTTTTATCTTAGCCTGCTGGACACACTTTCCTCATTTCTGAAGAAGGGCTTATGCCAGAAACGTCGATTCTCCTGCTCCTTGGATGCTGGCTGACCTGCTGCACTTTTTCAGCAACACACTTTCATCCTAAAATATTCACAAGATTTATAGATAAAACATGCAGAGCTGGCAGAGCGTACGTAAAAGGAGAGTTCAGCTCTGTGTTCAAAATGCTACTTCAGGCTCCCTCAGAAATGACCTTAACTACATCACTCTGTACATTCCCCAAAATAAGAACAGCAAGAAATTGTCCCACTATTTCCATCGCTGTGAGCATCATGTGGGGAGGAATACAATCTCCAAGATTACACAGTATCCTGGCTTGAATCAATATCATTGTCCCTTCACTGTCACTTGTTTAGAATTCTGTGGCTCTCTTTGAAACATATCAGTTAGTGTCCCTGCACCACAAGGATCACTGGGGTTCACCACCATATTCTGAATGGAAATTAGACATAGGCAATAAATGCTGGTCTTGCTAACGGAATTCACCTTACAAGAACAACTGACAGGAATCTGCTCAATTAACGGCATCCATTCTAACCTGTCTGATTTCTAACGCAGTTTTAATGAGGCTTTTACTTTGACCTAAGCATCTGATATTTCTGTAACTCCATGAAACTTCCACGAGTGCTTTCGCAGTGCTGATTAAAAATCACATTTGCAAGTTGTGCTCATCATTCTGAAAGGGAGAACCTTTTTGCACTTGAGAATACTTTCATTATTTGTCAGTATCTAAAGGTAATAACTACAAAGAAACTAAGATCAGGAGTAAGTGATTGGACAACTTGAACCAAGTCTGCCATGTGATAAGATCATGGATGATCTGATTGTGGCTATGCCCTATAACTTTAAATCATAATTCATAGCCGATAAACTGTCTGACTGTGTCTTAGAATATTCATTGTCTTACCTTTCATCACTCTCTGGGAGGGAAGTTCCCACAGAAGCAGAACCCTTTGAGATGATTAAAACAATCACCAACTCCTTCACTGGGATATTCTCCAGTTTCCAGGAATCCATCCATTTCTGGAAATCTCTCGCACAAATTGAAATATTGTTTCAGCATTCAACTTGAATAGACTACTCAGAATATTATGGGTGTAAAAGGGATCATGCGTCGTTTGCCTAAACCCCAACTGATCCAAAGCCAATATGACAATGTTCTTTCAGAGATAAATGCTCCTCACAGGAATCAGTTGAGTAAATCTTCTCTGGACTGCTTTTCATTTCATTGGGCCCTCAGCTCTCCTAATGTGGTCTCACATACCCTACAAAACTGTAGGATATCTTCCCTACTCCTGAATGTATTTTCTTTCAAAAGGTTTGAAAATTTATATCGCCTCCCTATGATGTGCACGCAACGTGTTTTTTTTTTGTTATCCAGGTGTCTGATTCCTCTGTGCCTCCGCTTTGCAATCTCTCCATTGGATTAATGCACTGTATTTCATTCAAACCACCAATCTATTCAAACACAGACACATGTTTCCTGCTATGCCCCAAATACCAATATATCATTCACTTGACCCACTTCGAACTCTCTATCATATAACGAAGTGGAGGTCAACATCCATCTGATAATTAAAAGCAATGCATCCAGCGAAGAGAGTGTGACAAGTGATGTAACCCACCTCCTTTTTGACAACCCAGTTTGTTATAAAGGAATGGTTCAATGAAATGGAATCCTTTCATGCATTCTGTAATTAACAAGTACTATTTGCTTGTCGAAGGGTGACACCGTGCCTCAGGGGCTAGCACTGCTGCCTCATAGTGCCAAAGACCCAGGCTTGATTCCAACCTCGGGCAACTGTCTATGTGGAGTTATCACATTCTACTCGTGTCTGATTTGGGCTCAAACACATGCTCCTGTTTCCTCTCACAATCCAATGATGTGCAGGTTACTTAAATTGGGCATGCCAAATTGCCCATAGTGTTCATGGATGTGTAAGTTAGGTGCGTTAGTCAGGGGTAAATATAGTCAATAGTGTAGAGGAATTCATGTGAGTGGTTTACTCTTTGGAGTGTCAGTGTGATCCTTGGTCGTCCGAAGGACCTGATTCCCTACTCTACGTATTCTATGATTCTAACTTTAACACTGAACAAATCACTTTCAAACTGAACAATCTCTCTGTAACTAATTACGTTTTCCGGAAAAAAAACAAGATTTTCCTGATATGCGGTTTCACTAATGCAGATTCCACTCATAAATCCATTATTACTAAGAGTAAAATTAAAACTTAGTCTCTCAAAGTTCATCCAGTATGGACTGTCTTGAAATTTCTGTATCTTATTCCCTCGTCTTTCTCTGTCTGAAATGCCTTCTCAGTTGTTTTCTGGTTTCAAGAATATTTGCTCAGCGTGTTGTGTACCTTTATTGATGGATAGAGCTTTTTAGGCAGAGCATGGAGATTTTTTCTGAGACCCCAATATTTCTTTCACAGATGACACTTCCCTGTCATCCTTTTTGTCAGCTAGCAGTGGACTCTTCCCCTCACCCAATTGCCTCTCTGTTATATATATCTCCTTGAAACAAGAAATTCATAGTATATGATTGGTTTCATATTGTTAACGCTAAAATGGATCCTTAATCTCCAAGTGCCGTTTTAAGTTAATTGGCAGCATTTGAACTGTTGCCTGGATAAAAATGCTGCTTGGGCCTAAAAACTGAACGGGTTTGATCCATTCTGTCAATTTGGGCACCTGCAAACTGCTTACCCACAGACATTTGTTCTTCTGTTTAATCACCGAAAAGCACCTTACCTTGTCAAAGGTCATCATGGTATTCCCAAAATTTTGCAAGTTCGCCGTTTTTACGCACCAATAGACTGATATGCACACTGATACATCCACCTCGACAATAATAGTCCGATCAAAAAATCCTGATGAAGATTTTTTAAAAACTCTTATTTCAAAACCAGACAGCTGTCGATTCTTCTCCATATTCCTGTCTTCTTTTCTTATTCTTGGAGATTCTGCTTCCCAGGTCTTTGGTTAATAAAGGTCCCTGTCAGAGAGCAGATCTTTCTGCTGCCAGGCTGGACTTATTAGCGGCTTGCTGCTCTTTGCCGCTTTGGCCAACTGTTCAAAATGTTTGATATTTATACCCCAAAAGATTGGATTGTTTCATTGGTTTTAATATTTTAAAAACACTAAATGCAAACTTGATTAGCATTTGGCATCTTGGCACATTATTTAAACTGATTGGCTGAATTTGAATTTGAATTTGTCTCATAGCAACCCAGATACTGCTAGCTGTTTGACCACATATTACATTTTTATTTTTTCCAGTACTCTGGCCAGCCTTTCAACTCTCTTGAAGGTATAGTACACTTAAAAATTCATAACACTGTCCACCCTATCTAACCCTCTGATTATCATATATAGATCAATTCAGACAGCTCTCATCCTTCTTCTCTCGAATGAAAACAGTGACAACGAACCTCAGACTTTTCTTATAAGACCTTCGCTCAAAATCAGGCAACATTCTTGTAAATCTCTTTTGATCCCTTTCCAAACGCTCCACGTCCTTCCTGTAATGCAGCAAGCAGAAATATACAGGACTCCAGGTGCGTTCACATCGGAGTTTTGTGCACCTGCAGTATGATCATGTGGCTCCAAAATTCTATCCCTCTTCCATAAAAAAAGCTAACATACTGTACGCCTACTTAACAAGCCGATTAAACAGATTGGCAACATTGAGTGATCTACGTACATTGACACCGAGATCTCTCTGCTCATGGACACTGCCAAGAATCTTAGCATTGGCCCAGTACTTGTTTTTCATTTTGCTACTTCCAATATGAATCACCTCACACTCTTGCACATTAAACTGAAGTTGCCACCTCTCAGCCCAGATCTGTAGCTTATCTATGTCCCTCTGTAACCTGCAACATACTTCAGCACTATCCAAACGTCACCAACCTTAGTATCATCATTAAATTTACTTACACATCATTTTATGCCCTCATCTGGGTAATTTATTAAAATGACAAACAGCAGTAATCCCAAAAAGTTCCTCTGTATGAACTACAGTTTTAGTGTAGTCTGTGAAAACAGAAAACATTGCTTTTGTGCCTCTGCCATTTTTGTGTTTTTCATCGTTATCTTGTCAGTTTCATCCTGCAAAGAGCCATCACTTAGTTTCATTCTGCGATTCTTTTTATGTACTAGTGAAAGCTAATGGTATCAGTATTTATGTTTCCGTTCATTTCCTGTCATAGCTTCTTTTAATGTTGTGTGTTAACCCTATGCTGATTTTTTTTGTTTGTTTTCATTAATTCACAGGAAGAGGGCATTGCTACGTAGGCCGGTATTTATTGCCCATCCTTGATTTCCCAGAGGGCAGTTAGGAGTTATCTACATTGATGTGGGTCTGGAGTCACATATCGGCCAGACCAGCACAGGATGGCCGTTTCCTTCCCCATAGGACATTAGTGAAACAGGTGAGCTTCTCCTGACAATCTATTCATGTTCACCATCAGTTTGTTAATCCCAAATTTGAATTCAAATTCCACCATCTGCCATAGCAAGATTCGAATCCAGCTCCCCAGAACATTATCTGGGTCTCTCGATGATCATTTCCCTGTAATGCACTAGGCCACCGCCTTACCTAATCCCTGGAGCATGACTAACTTGTGCAGTATGATTTGCCCGAGTTTTTGTCCTCATGCTGTCATTGAATTCCTTATCTAGACATGGATAAATTTTCTCTGTCATGCAATTGCTCTTCTCTCAAAAATATACTTTACTTGAGACGTATTTAGTATCCCCTTAAGTATTTGCATAATTTCTTCCTTTGCCCTGCGTTTGACTTCCCCCCCACCCCCCACCAACACATTCCTTAGGCCACTGTAAGTATTATTACCCAACACTAAGGCTCTCGTATGTGACTCTGTTCTCACCAGTATGTTGTGGTCATTCTTTCCAAGAGGATCTTTCCTGCAAGATCGTTTTTCATTCCTTGCTTATATCAAATCTTAAGTACCCTGCTCTCTGGTTGGCTCCATGACATGTGTTCTTAGAAACAATGCTTCATATACTCTATGATTTATATTTGGAGCCTACCCTTTGCCAAGTTGATTAATTGATTCAATATGCACGTTGATCCCACCGTTGTTACCTTGTCACGAACCCTCATCATTTTCGACCTCAGAAGTCCTTTGGGGAGACAGTGGCTGAAAATTACTCTTCAGTTGCTTTTTATTTGCACCTGGCCTGATTTTAATTTGTTCCCTCGTGCCAATATTATTTCTTAACATAGACTTGATATTATCCTTAACCAATACACCAATTCCACCTCCTTTACCTTCATGTCTATCCTTTCGGAATACGGAGTACCCATGGACAGTTCACTGTCCAGTCCTGACCTTCCTGTAACCATGTTACAATCATCCGAACCAGGTCATACCAATTTATCTCAGTACCTACTGCCAGCTCATCAATTTTATTCCAAATACTGTGTGCTTTTAGGCCTTAAGGATTTTAAAAGAGTTTTTTTTAAATTTTTTTCCCCCGTTAATAGTTTCTTGAGTACGAGCTTCCTGATCTCACACACCTCACTCCTTCACGAACCCCATACATTCCATCTTCATTTGTTAATCGCTGACATACATCTCTATCATTTATTCCAATCTCCAACTCACATTTTGGACTGATTTGAGTCCTTCTCGCAGCATGGTCATGAGACTGGCCGTGCCTGATGTCCGACTCACCTCTACATTCTGCTCCGTTCCTCGCCTGCTGCTTTGTTTTCCAGCCTCCTGGTTTATTAGTTTAAATCCACCCAATGTGCACGAGAAAACCTCCCCACTAGGATGCTGGTGCTCGTGCAGTTAAGATGCAATCTCTCCATTTCTTAAAGCCCCCACCTGTCCTGGAAGAGGGCCCAATGATCCAGAAATCTGAAACCGTCGCCCTTGAACTAGCTCTTTTACCATACGTTAATCGTTACCAAATCCTTACCTCTTTTATACGAGGCACTGGGTGTAATTCAGACATTACAGAAAATTGTTTCTCTCTCTCTCTCTCTCTCTCTCTCTCTCTCTCTCTCTCTCTCTCTCTCTCTCACACACACACACACACACACACACCCTTCATTACTTCGAAGAAGAATACCTGGAACCTTATAAATAATCAGAATGATAAGTGGATGAAGAAATTAGTTAAAGGTAGGATGCGAGAAATTAGAGTAATGAAATTACTCCTGATTGATCAGAACAGACGAAGATGTGAACTTATTGCAGTAATCAAAATTATGAAAAAAAAGGGTAAAATAAGAATACTTCGTTTCTCTTAGCTGGCATTACAGCATCCCAGTTTCAAGATCGTCGGCACAAGACCTTGGAGTGAGATAAGGCAAAAGCTCTTTATTGAGAGAGTTGTTAGGATTTGGAATGGCCTACCTGGGAGATTTGTGAATGAAGACTCAAGAGTGAACTGGATATATATTTGAACGTTCCGAAATTAAAGGGCAACAGTGAGAGAGGTGGCAAATGGGAGGATTTGGGAGACACTTCACAAGCTGATGCATACACAGTGGCCAAATAGCCTCCTTGTGTACATTAAACTTCTGTACTCTATCATGTACAGATGCAATTAAAAGCCAGTATCAGATTATTTCCAGCTGTAAATGTTGGCAAATATCTGATCATTTTGCTGCAGCATAACCATTTATAATACAAGTATTGCAAGTTCAGTTTGATGATGAAGTCTAATTAGTACTCAGCACACGAATATTTTAAATTTTGTATCCCAACAAATAAAACAAATATTTCCTTTGCTTTGCCACAAAACTCTTTCGAAAATGTCTTACTGTTCACTCACAGGGATACATGTTCTTCATTCTTTTTCACATTTCACATTAATACCATTCATTCTGAAAATTGCAAGGTTTCAAATTGTTGTTCACTTCAATTTAATAACACAAATCATTTATTTAAGCTAATATTCTCTGTTCATATTGAATTATTGTCATTTTACAATTGTTGGTAAAGAACTGAAGCTCGCACATTTAGTGAGAAATTAAACTGATCGAATATGTATGAATATGTAAGAACGCAATTTCTATATGACTATTCAATCGTTTGCTCACTCGACAAATACAATCATTCAGACGCCAACGACTTTCTAAATGTTGGAGCAACGATGTATTCATTTGAATACGGACAATGAGTATGTAATTGTAGCGAGTTTTGAGAAGATTTGTAGCTCAGGTTGAAGTTTTGGATGCAGGCTTCTTCGCTGAGCTGAGAGGTTCATTTCGAGATGTTTTACCATCTTCATCTTCAGTGGGCCTCAGGGGAACCAACACTGAAAATTCCTGCTTTCTATTTATATGTTTGAGTTTCTTTGGGTTGGTGATGTCATTTCCTGTGGTGATGTTATTTCCTGTGGTGAAGTCACATCCTGCTCCTTTTCTCAGGGGTGATAGTTGAGGTCTAACTCGGTGTTTTTGCTGATAGTGTTCAGGTTGAAATGCCATGCTTCTAGGAATTCTTGTACGTGCCTCTATTTGGTTTGTCCTAGGATGGATGGGTTGTCCAAGTTGAAGTGGTGTCCTTCCTCATCCGTATGTGAGAATACTAGAGAGAGGATGATGTATTTTTGTGGTGACTTAATGTTCATGTATGCAAAAGCATGTAATTGTGATCAGCACTATAGTCAGATAACATGTTCTTTGTTCGGTATTAAATAAAACATGCAATCTTCATTTTTGTTTCATAAAATGTTGGCAGGAAAGTATATTATAGTTCCATAAATATAACATCAACCTAATTGTTTTCAGAGGTGATGCAATTATTGTTTGGTTGAATAATGATATTTCACACTTTTGTGAATCACAATTCACGAACATAGCAAATATCTGATTTTTTCAGATCAGATTGCAATCATAACCTACATTGAAAAAAGACTTTAATAGATTTGAATTCAGTCACAGCTGCCTGTGATACTGGGTAAGACATTTGCTCTTAAATGAATCCAGAGAGCTTCCACCTGGGTCACGGCAGTCATTCAAACATTATTTCACAACAAATTATTTCGACTATATCTTCGGTCTGAGCCTTGACTGGGGGCAGATGAATGGACATGGAGTGTCAATATCACATCGCACAAGTTAATTATAGTGATGATATCTGGCCTGCCTCGCAGACTCCAAGCATCTGCTATCTGGACCAGACACTGGGTAAAGATGTTAACAAGGTGACAGTATTCTGCAGCACATTGTGTCTCTCAAAGTAAGCTCCAAAACCGTGTCCAATAAATGTCACCTTCTCATTCACCAGTATACAAATAAAATTGTACATCTCTGTTGATGAACAAAAATTAATACATTGGTCAACTAACAAAATCTATCTGAAGAACACAGCAGTAAATGACAAGTCCAGAATCACCTTAATAACCGAACTTGACGGATTCTGTCTGATGTAGGTCATCACACACATATTGTACTGGTACTCAGGTGATTGTAAGAATGCACCCCAGAAGTGGACGTCTTGTCCTAACGCCCCTACAGAGCGTCCTAATCTCACACACATCACTCCCTCACACATTCAACAATTGAAAAGAATCCACATGCTGAGTGAAACATAGAACAGTACAGTGCAGACCCTTTGGCCTTGACGTCCTGCCAACTCTTTATTCTACTCTAACATCAGACTAACCTACATACCCTTCATTATGCTATCATTCAATTGCCTATCCAATCGTCTCTTAATATATCCCCAATGCAGCTGACTCTACTACAGTTGCCAGCAGTACATTCCAACCATCCACCATTCTCTGTGAAAGGAACCTACCTCTGACATCTCCATTCAACGTTCCTCCACTTGCCTTTAGGTTTTTCTCCCTCATGTTAGATATTTGCACCATGGGAAAAAGTTTCTGGCTATCCACTCTATATTTGCCTCTCGTCATCTTATACACTTCTATCAAGTCATCTCTCATCCTCGTTGGAATTCATCAAATGCAACTTCCCAGAACTAAGTAATGGAGAAGGTGAGAACTGCAGATCCTGATGAACTGCTGATGCCCAAAACTTTGACTCTCCTGTTCCTCAGATGCTGCCCCAATAACTGTGCTTTGCCAGCGCCACAGGTTTCGACTCTGATCCCCAGTACCTGCAGTTCTCACTTTCTCCATTACTTAGAGCTGTCGCCTCTGCACACTGAACAGGGAATTAATTAGCAGAAACTCATTGCATGTGAAGCTGACTGTTTAGTTCTGGAAAGTTGCATTTGATGAATACATTTATTAAAAGAGAAATTGCAATTCAACAATATTCATTCATTCCCAGAGTTACAGTTTTGGTTCATGAATTGGGTAGCGTGAGAACAAGCAATGAATGACTAAAGAACTCCGCGTTATCGGTTATTCTAGGTGTTATATTCCAGGCTGGATGTCGTTTACCTTAATGCTGGGAATATTATCGTATAAACAGATATGATAACGGAATGAGGTGAAATGGGGAAGTGTGACATTTTTGCCATCACAGAGATGTGTTTGAGGGAGATCAGAGCTGACAACTCAATATCCTGTGATACAAGATCTATAGGCACGACAGGAGAGGTGGTAAAAGAGGAAGTGGGGTTGCATTACTAACTGTGAGGTTAGTTACTGTAGTAAGAATGATCTAATGAGGCTTGGTGATTAGAGCTCAGGATCAAAACCGCTGGGGATATATTATAGACTCCCAAACAAAAGGAAGTGCAGGAGCTGATATAGAACCAATTTACTGAGGTGTGCTAATACAACAATAGGATCATTATATTCAGGCATTTCGATTCCAAACATTCATTTGGGCAGTGATAACATTTTCAAGATAGGACAGATGCCTTGAAATTTATTCCTGGGAGCTTGTTATATCAACGTATAGCAGATACAACAATGGGCGGGGTTGTGCTGGGCCTCACCGTGGGGAACGAAGCCAGTCAGATGTTGCAGGCAGGGTTGGGTTGAGATTGAAAGGACCAGTGACCGTGACTCCTATGTCTTGGGTTTGCTAAGGAAAAGACCCAAAAATGTTTGAAAAATAAAAGCTTTTTGCATTTGGGAGACCGATTTTATGAAAAAAATATGACAGGATCTGGCCAAAATGCAGATGCTTCTAGGTGCAACTGTAGCAGAAAAGCGTGGGGCGCGAGTTAGGGGGTCACTTGAGCAAAATGTAATTGATGACAGTGTCAGCCCAGCATGTTTAACCGAAGATGAATTTTAGGAATACAAGCCCAGAGAACCTTGGGTGTCGACACATTTCCGAACAGAATTAAAAAGGAAAAAGAAGCTTAAAACAGTGACAGAGTGAGCAGGTCAACGGAGGTCCGAAAAGATATAGAAAGTGTAGGGCAAAACTTAAAAAGTCAGTAGTAGAGCAGAAGTGGTGGCGGGGAGTTAAAACATTCGAGGGTAGAGAGTAGCAAGAATCCAAAGATATTTTTTAGTGTTATTAAGGGGAAGAGGATAACGCGGGAGTGAATGGGGAGTATTAGAAACCAAGGGGGCAGCCTGTGCACGGAGCCAGAGAATATGTTAAACACTGACTTTCTTTCGGTCTTCAGTTTGAAGAAGGAGTTCCTGGATTCAAGCAGAGTGACCGTGTGATCCTTGGGTGAATTGATTCAGAAGCTGACAAAGAATTGGAAGTTTTTGCGGGATAGAGAGTCGGCAAATACACAGACCAGGATGAGCTTTATCTTAGGCTGACGTGAGGAGATTACAGTCTCTTAACTTTTCATTTTTGTTTTGCCTCTGGCCACAGAGAAGGTGTGATAGGACAGGATAATATCGAATATTGATACAACGTTCAAACAGAGTGCTAGAAATACCGTATGGGTTTAAAGACCACCAAGTCTCACATCAGTGAGGGGGAAATCATTTTCGAAAACTCTTCGGGCTTTTGAGGCTGGCTCATTAAATATCTTTAGGATTGAGGCAGACATTCTCATACAAGGTTTATGGGGAAAATGCAGACAAGTGGAATGGGTGGAATTATCAAAATTGATCTCACTGAATTGAGTGTAAAAGCAGACTCGGTGAGCGGATAGACATACCGTTGTCCCTATGTCGAATTGTATCATTTTTACAATAGCCTTGTATTCACTGGAACATCAACCTCTCTCGCTGTGGAGTGAGACACAGTTTGGAATGCAGTCGATAGATACAAGGAATTAATAAATGCAGTACTCTTAGACAGAAAGGTCCAAGGGACTGTGACAACGCAGATTGGCTGTCAGGGTGAAGATTAGCATCAGCGCAGTTAGCACGACCAGAAGGAAAATCTCAGTAAGACATCTTCCAAGGCGAATCAGTGATCTTGGATGGAGAGCAGGTAGTCAGTGGCCAGTGTCAATGAGTGCTTAATGCCCAAGTGCTACATCACTGCAGTGTCTCCTTCCTTCCCTAACCAAAACTAAATGTGAAGGGGTAGAGAGACATGCGGTTGGTAGCAGAGTCAGTAGTAATGTTTGGCTCAAGAGGTTTTGGACAGCAGCACCTCAGCGAAAACTACAGGCAAGCTCAAATAAAGTCCTTTCAACTTTAGTCTTGCAGAAATGGAGATGGCATTTAGGACTGTTGAACATTCCTCCTACGGGATGTGGGAGCTCAGGGAAATTCCCACAGTCCCTGGTAACTACACGTGTGGAAAATGCACCCAGCTGCAACTCCTGGGAGACTGTGTTCGGGAGCTGGAGCTGGATGCACTCAGGATCATCTGAGATATTGAGAACTTCATAGATAAGAGCTTTCGTGTTGTGGTCACACCCAAGACACGCCCCAATCATGTTTCTGTAATGACAATAATATCCCGGTCCCGCGTTAACATCCATGCTATGAGTACATCAGGCTTACCTATCTGTCCTGTTGCATTTAATTAAAGGCAATTTAATCCAACAGGAGTCCTTGCTCCCTGTTGTGTTCAAGACAGAGAGGAGGTAGGCGACCACCTAGAATGGCGAACGGAGTAGGCAGACAATGCAGGCAACCCTCTGGCAATTCCCCACGAAAACAAGTACACCGTTGTGGATACTGTTCAGGGGAAATACATTACAGGGGAAAGCAGCAGTAGCCAGGTTGGTGGCACAATCATTGACTATGGGGCACAGTGGGGAAGGGTAACAGTTGCCAGGACCTTAGAGATAGGAGAGTCGATTGTTAAAGGGGCAGATCGGAGATTCTGTGGCCTCAAATGGGAATCCAGAATGTTGAGTTACCGCCCAGGCTCCAGGGTCCAGAATGTCTCTGAGCGGCTGCAGAACATTCTCAAGGGGGAGGGGGAGCAGCCAGAAATCATTATGCATTTTGGCACAAATGACACGGGTAGATGTAGGAATGAGGTCATACAGAGTGATTAGTGAGAGCTGGGAGAAAAGTTAAAAACCAGGACCTTGATGTTGGTAATCTCCTGATTACTTCCATTTTAATGAGCTACTGAAGGTAAGAACTGGAGGATATGGCTGCTAAATAAGTAACTAAAGAACTGGTGTGGGGATTGGGGGCAGAGAGATTCAGATTTTTACATCATTGGAGTCTTTTCTGTGACAGGGTTGACCTGATCAGTTGGGACATTTGGCGCATGCACTGGGAAGGGGACCAATATCTTGTTGGAGAATTTTGTCCATGCTACAAGGGAGGATTTAAACCATATTGGCGAGGAGCGATACCCTCATGATCAGGGAGGCAAGAACGAGGCTGGTAGGAGATACAGTAATCAGACACAATAAAGTGAAGAAACAGGTCATGCTGGAACATGATAAGGAGTAAGGAATGCCTGTTGGATTAAACTACTTTTATTTCTGTGCAAGAGGGCTGGCAGGTAAGACCAATAAACTAATGGTGTGGATAGGAACGTGGGATTGGGATAATATAGCGTTTATAGAAACATGGCTAAGCGAGGGACAGGACTGGCAGCTTCACGCATCAGGTACAGGTGCTTTAGGCGGGACACGGATGGTGGAAGGAGGGGAGGAGGAGTTGAATTTATGTTTAAGGGGGTTATCACAGTAGTAATCAGAGATATAATAACTGACCAATCACCAGTGAGGCTTTATGGGTGGAGCTAAGAAGGAGGAAGTGGATGATGATGTCACCGGGGTTGTACTATAGGCCTCCTAATAGCCAACTTGAATTAGAGTAACAAGCATGCAGGGAGAAGGGAGGCATGCAGGAGCAATATGGTTGTCATAATAGTGGATTTTAATTTTTGTAACAGACTGAGATTGCCAGAGCATGAAGGGATTTGATGGAGTGGAATCCGATAAGTGAATTCAGGAAAGTTTCCTCGAGCAGTATGTCGAGGGTCCTACTTGCGAAGGGGCAAAACTCGAACGACTCTTGGGAAACAGAGGAGGACAGGTGACTGAGGTGACAGTGGGGGAGCACTTTGTGACCAGTGACCATCGTCCTATTAATTTTCAAATAGCAATTGAGAGGGACAAAATGGGTCCACAGGTTCAAGTTCTAAATTGGAACAAGAGGAATGTTGATTGGATTAGACAGAAGCTTGCAGGGGTCGAGTGGAGAGATTTGTTTGCAGGTAAATGGACCGCTGGATAGTAGGAAGCCTTTAAACGTGAGATAGCTAGAGTTCACGGTCTATATGTTCCTGTGACGGTGAAGGGCAAAGTTGGCAGGAATGGGGAACCCAGGATAACAAGAGATATTTAGGCATTGACTGGAAAAAAGAGGGATGCGTGGCTCAGGCACAGGCAACTGAGATCAAGGGAGTCCCTGTCGCATAATAAGGGATATAGGAGTTTACCTTTGGTGGAAATCAAGAGGGCGACAAAGTGGATATGAAAGAACCTTGGCTGAGAAGATTAGGATGAATCCAAAGAGGCACTTTAAGAATATGAAAGGAAAGCAATAACTAATGAGAGAATAGGATACCTCAAATACCACAGTGGACATATATGTGTGGAACCATAAGAGATGAACGAGGTCCTCAAAATATATTTCTTCTCCGTATTTACCGTGGAGAAAGGCATAAGTACTTGGGACCTTGAGGAATTTAGTGGTGATATCTTAGGGGCAGTCTGTATCACAGTAATGGAGGCATTGGGCGTACGAGGATGCTTGATGGTGGATTAATCTCACAATCCTTAACAAGTATATCCATGAATACTGCAAGGAGCTAGAGAAGAACTTGCGGGGACGCTGGTTAAATATATTTATCACAAAGTTGAGATTCCGGAAGACTGGAGGATAACAAATGTTGTGACCTTATTCAAAAAGAACTGTAAAAGAAGCCTGGGAACTATAGACCAGTGGGTTTAACATCTTTGGTAGGTACGTTGCTTGAGAATATACCAAGGAATAAGATGTAAATGTTTTTGGAAAGGCAGGGTTTGATTAGGAATAGTAAGCATGGCTTTGTGCATGGAGGTTTATACCTAAAAAGCTGTTAAAGTTATTTGATGATGTGACCAGAAAGGTTGACTTTGGCATGGTGTTAGACGTCGAAACATCTGGTGCTGGAAATGCACATCAGACCAGACAGCATTCAAGGAACAGGAGAATCGATATTTCCGGCATATGCCATTCATCAGGAACGTCCAAACATCGATTCTTCTGCTTCTCGGATGGTGCCTGACCTGTCGTGCTTTTCCAGTGCCACACTTTTTTCGCTCTGATCTCCAGCATCTGCAGTGCTCACGTTCTCCTCGGATGGTAGAATTAGTCCGTATGGATTTCAGTTACAACATAATAGGATGAAGGTTTTCACCCCCTGGACACTGATATAGAGTTACAGGAGGAGGCTCATCAGCCCCGTGAGCCTATAAAGCTGTACCCAGAGTAGATCACGCAGCATCAGTATCCTGTTCCAGCAACAGGATCAGTCTGTTCAGTTACTTGAAGTCCGTAACACAGGAAATTGAAGAGGCCACAAACTGACTGGACTCTGCGGTATACTGGAATAACACGAAGCCACTTAGATCCTCAATCCTCTTTTCCCTTCAGTAAAGTCAGGGCTGATCTGGTCTCGGCTGCAATTTCTCTTTCATGCCCAATTCTTTGTAGCCCTTGAATCTCTGACGTGTCAAAATCCATTGACATCCACTACCACCCCCTCCCAATCATTTCAGTAATGCATCTGTGAGAGACAGAGAGTCCCCAACATTCTCTACCCTCTGAGGGAAGGCAACACTCCCCACCCATATACCTTGGCCTATTGATATGAACAAAAATAATAACTCAGCGTCAGAGTGGCTGGCCCGACATTACGGCAGGATTTGATGGAGCAATGTGTCAAGGAGTCTGAATAAGGTTGAACTGAATGGGTTCAGGTGTAACCTCCCCCCTGGGTCATTGAGAAACAATGTGGCTGGTGGGCAGTAATCCTCTTCGTCCCTGGATATCTCTGTGGTCAAACCTTCGTGTAGCTTCTTCGGCACAAACACCTTCTGCTACTTCATCAATATCTTTCCCTCTATCATTCGATCAGAAGTGAAGATGTTCTGTAGAAATCACATAGAGCTTCAAAACCTGGACAACATTCAAGCTCATATTGTTAACGTGCAAGTAACGTTCATGTGACAGCACTGCTGGACCCTGAACGTTTCCACAGGATAAAAAGAGGAGCTCTTTCAGCATGTCAAGCAGTTTTCACAGGAATGTGTGAAAGCCATTCAGCCCATCGAAACTATTGGATAAGCAGAGTCATAACCAATTCACTCTCTCCTGCCTATTACACTTGAAGATAATTTTAAAAAAAAATACAAATATTGGAAAGCAGGCGGCTGGAAAACCACACCAAGCAAAGCAGCATCAGGAGGTGGAGAAGTCAACACCTTGGGTGTAACATTTCTTCAGGAGTGTGGATAGAAGTAAGGAGGTTTACAGATAAAGAAGCGGCATGGTGAGGACGAGGTGGTGTGGTGAGGTGGGGATGGATCAACACTGGTTAAGGGTACCAGCGGGTTAATTGATTGGAGGAATGAATCCAGTTGGAAGCTGGAAGAAGGGTTGATCAGAGGAATGGAAGGGAGGTGGACGGGCTGGGAAGGGAGGGGGAGGGACTGGTAGGGAGTCAACAGATTGGAAGGGTGTTTATTTGAAATTAGAGAACTCAGTGTTCTCGAGACGCTGGAGACACTGACACATCAAAAGAAGAGGCCATTCGGCCCCTCTAAATAGTGATACTGAAACAGGAGGATGTATTTGATGCTGCAACATGACAAACTAACGAAGCATAGACTGCACAAACAATCTGCTCTATGTTTTTCCTCCTGGCTCCATTGCTAATGGTACACACGTGTTAAATTAACATGGTTTGCTGACCGTGAGGAGGGAAAGTGAATGATTTGTACCAAGTTCCAAGGTGTTATGGACGAGTCGATACCACTCAAAACATGCTTAAGCAAACAGCCCAGAACATAACTTTGCAATTTGTTTCATTAGGTGTACGGTGAAAATTACCTAGTGTAATTTAGCTACGTTGACTACTGGATTTTGAAACAGACAAAAACTTTATTCACAAAAGTACCCAATGAACACAAAGTACAGAATAAAGAACGCATTCAGAACTCAACCTATCCAGCTAGACTTAATTATGCTGTTCTGAATGGACGTAACAGTCCCAATAAGCAAACTCCCTTTAAAACCCAGTACATATGGAACACATGTTTACGGGTTGAATTTGAAGAGCAGAAAAGAGAGAGAGTTTCCACACTAGCTCCCTGTTGAACTTCCAAGTTCAAGACTCAACTGAAAACTCCGCTCAGCTCAACTCAGCTCAGCTAGTTCAACTCAAAGAGCTCATCACTCCCATTTCATTATACAAGTCACTTCTAAAGCACGACCACTTTGTATTGAAGTCTCATCTGTTTACAGATCAACAAAAGGCCTCGAAAATCCTTTTAGTCTCTTTACCAAACCAGACTAACTGGAGTCAAGCCCAGTTTTATTGTCGCTCTGAAAAAAATCAAGGACAGAGTCCTCCTGAACCTTGAAAAAGCTTCTTGACAAAAAAGGGACTATCTTTACGACGCCCCCCCTTTGAAAAATAAACCATCAATACCAAGAGATGACTTCAGTTTTAACCATTCAAACCCAGTTAGTAGTGTAAAAACGCACATATACACTATAGCAACTCTCAACATGCAAACATGCCAAACCCAAGCAAATTCAGACCGCGGTACACCCACAACAAAACGCCTCCATATCTCATTCAAGTTTCAATAACGCATCGGGAAACACGTTTTTGCAACCTGCCACCTGTCATAATGAATGGCTGCAACAACAAGCTCCATCGAAACAGTCTCGCACTTTTCTCCTTAAATTTATCCACAAATATCAATGGGTTGTGATCAGCATATACGATTGTCTCAGATGCATCGCTGGTGATATAAACACTGAAATGTTGTCATGCCAACACCAAGCTTAAATTCTCATTATCTACCATTGAATATTTCTGTTGATGAACATTCAACTTCCTGGAAAAATACCCGATGGGTCTCTTGATTCACTCGTCATCTTCCTGCAGGAGGACCGCACCGACCCCCACATCAGTGGCATCGATAGCCACCTTGAAAGGCTTTGTGTAATCCCGTGGGGCTCATACTGGGGGCAGTGGTTAACACAGTTTTTAGGCTGGCAAATTGACAGTTTGCTGTCCACTGAAAGTTTTTGACCTTTTTAAATAATTTGGTGAGTGGAGCAGCCACACAGGTAACGTTTGGCACAAACTTTCAGTAAAATCCAGTCAATCCCAGTAAACTTAATATTGCTTTTTGTTGATGGTGTGAGAATTTTACCACTACTTTCGTTTTTGTTCTCATTGGGCTATGGGTCCATTTCCAATAACATGGCCCAGAAACGTGAGTTGGGCTTTCGCAAATTCACTTTTAGCTGGGTTTACCACCAAGCCTGCCTTCTGAATTCAAGAGAACAAGTCCGATAAATTTGAAAGTGATCCATCAATGAGTGACTAAAAATCACCAGGACATTAATGTACATTACATAGTTGGGCAATCCGGCAAAAAACATTAGTGTCAATGTTTAAATGTGGCTGGAGCATTTTTCACATCAAATGCCATGGATTTGAACTGATTTAGCTCATTTGGTGTTATGAATGCCGAGATTGCCTTTTCTCTCAATGGCAGAGGTCCTTGCCAGTAGCCTCTGAGCAAGTCTAACTTAGAAATGTATGTGGCGTCTCCCACTTTTTCGACACAGTTCTCCAAACATGGAATTGGATATGCATCAGGCTTTGTAACGGTATTGACTTTGTGATAGTCCCCACTTGACCACCGGGTACGAATTGGCTTTGGCATCATGACTATAGGTGAGTTCCACTCATTGTAACTCACTTCGATTATGACATCTTGGAGCATTCACTCTCTCTCTTTCTGAAACTGTGCCAACTTTGGAGGGTAATGCCTATAAGAATGTTGCTTAATCGGAACAGCATCTCCGATCTCTGCATTATGCACAATTATGATAGTACTTCCCATTTTATTTCGGGATATTTGCCAAAGTGATAGTAATAAGTCTTTTGGGTCGTTTCGATTTTCTTGTGGAAGGTAACTCAGTAATTTATCCCAATTTTTGACAACTTTCTCATTGTTCAATTTGATTTGAGGAATGTCCAATTCAGAATTCTCTGAACTTGGTTCTTCCTTCCTTCATGATCACCTTCTCCTCTTGCTTTCTTTCGCTCTCAACCTATCTTTTG
Organism: Chiloscyllium punctatum; assembly: GCF_047496795.1. Taxonomy (NCBI): domain Eukaryota; kingdom Metazoa; phylum Chordata; class Chondrichthyes; order Orectolobiformes; family Hemiscylliidae; genus Chiloscyllium; species Chiloscyllium punctatum. Next base: position 123,794,631 of record NC_092744.1, on the reverse strand, counting down.
AGCATATTCACACGACACACTTTATGAGGTTTTATTCCTGTCTGGAGTACTTATCAATTAGTTCATCTCATCTCACTATAGTTCTTCTCAACTTGATAAGGTACACGAATCCGTGTTTTTAAATGCTCACCTGTTACTGGAAGGAACACCAATGCCTTATTACCAATGGCAAAATTGTAAATTTGTGATTTATTATCTGCTTCCTGTTTCATTGTATGCTGTGATACTTTTAAATGTATCTATCCAACTCTCCAGTTCTATTTAGTCGTTCCCTAAAATTTGACACATCGTCTCTGAATTCTGACTTGTTAAATCTTCCCCTATCAAATTTAATGGTCCTGCTAGTTCTTGCCCAAAAATTAATTAAAGTGGACTGAATTTGGTCAATTCATTCGATGCATCTCTGATCGCAAAAAGTTCAAAACGGATTTCCTTATCACAATCATCTGAATAATCCTGATCACAAAACTCAACATGGTCTTCGGTTTTTGACGCCATCTCTCTCGTGCTCCCTGTGATTATGGATAATGAGCAATAGATTTGAATTGCTTTAATCCCAAGTTATCCGTCGCCTCCTTGAATACTTTGGATGTGAAGTTTGATCGTTGATCTGACTGTATCATTATTGATAGTCCGTATCTATCAAAAAAATTTTTTTATCGACAACCTTTTAAGCTGTGGTGCTGAATAATGAGATGGCCTCTGGATATCTAGTCGGCACGTCCGTTATTGTTAATAAATGCTTATTCCCACCGTTTGTTTGTAGTAGGTGATCTACACAATCAATCAAGACTCTACTGAAACGCTCCTCAAATGCTGGTATAGGTATTAAAGATGCAAGTTTTATTACTGCCTGCGTGACATGTTTGACCCGTCTGGCAAAATCCAGGTACATCTTTATGCAGTCCAAGCCTCTAACCAAATCTTTATATTTTAGCCGATGTTGTCCTCACCCCAAAATGAACTCCATCTGGTAGCTCAAGTGCCAATCACGGCACCTCCTTTATATACCCAATTGGAAAAATAATTTGATGACTTTCTGCTCATGTCTGCTCTGCTTGAAATTGTGATGGTCTCCATTTATTCATTAAGTCATGATTTGTTAAGTAATAACAGACAGGAATGCTTTCTTTCTTGCTTGCGAAATGCCTTTGATATAACTGTTTTAATTCCTCATCTTTCTGCTGCAACTCAATCAACTTAACAGAGCTAAAAATACTTGCATGTTTTCATACCTGCTCCTTCTCTGTTCTACTTAGCTGGTCAAAATAAGATTCGGATAACTCTACATCAGCTTCCTTTTGATCCATGCATTTTGATCCCTCCTGCTTCAACCTGTACATTGTGATCTGTGATCCCATAATAAGGGAAAATTCCTGGATCACCATTCTCCAGGTATTCCGTTGCCTGCATCTTCACTGGCTTTTCAATTAGAATAGGCAGCACTCCTACCGGTTAATTAGCTATACCATTTGCAAGGACAGATTTTATTCCTGGAGCTGACAGTTTAGGGTCCAGTACTCCTATCACACATTCTCCACTGTTCTCACTTTACATAACTGAACATTTTTTGTCTCGCCATGAATTCTTGTTACCAGCACATTTTCTGACAATATTCTCTCAGGAATGCATATCTCCTCATCCCTCGGCATTACAGACTGAGAAGATCCCGCGACCAATAATATTGGAACCTCCTTACCTATTACTCCTGGCCTATGTGAATTTCCTTTAATCTTTCAATATATATTTTTAAGCAGATCTGAAACATCCTCATTAATCAACCTCTGATTATCTTGTAACTCTGAGACAGTTGTTAAACTTCTCTTGTGCTTTTTGTTACTAATCCACCAAAACTTCCACGCTTGTCGAATTTTCTTACATCTGGTTTTCTGCTCGCCCACCAACAGTGATTTTGTGTGGCCCACTTAATTGCAATGAAAACACTTGCGCCTTTTAACTTCTTTGTCAGCGTCAATGGTTTCTTTTTTACCCTGTGGTAAATTACCCTTATGACCTTCACTGAGATCTATCTTTCCGTTTCCACGGGAGGAAATCTCTTTGCTCCAATTTCTATCCCTCATGGACTGAAATTGATTCTGGAAGCCCAACTGAGGTTATGGAATAGTTCATAATTATGAGCCACTTCAACAGCTCACCTTGCTGTTTTAGCTCTCTTCTTTTCCATATGAGTTCACACCACTTCAGGCAGTGAATTTTTGAATTCATCCAAAATACTTACCTCTCTAAAGGCATCGTAGTTTTGCTTGATTTTTAAAGCCCTTATCCATTCAAGAAAGTAATTCTGTTTGATCGTTTCGAACTCAATGTAGGTTTGACCAGGGTCCCTCCTTAGATTTCTGAGAAGTTGTCCATAGCCTTCTAGTAGAAGCTCATATGAAGTTAAAATGACTTTTTTCACCTCCTCATACTCCCCAGAAACCTCCTCTGATAGTGATGCAAATACCTCACTTGCCCTACCTACAAGTTTCGTTTCGATCAACAAAACCCACATTGCCTCTGGCCATTGCATTTGTTTAGCCAACTTTTCAAATAATTTGAAAAAAGTCTTCTACATCGTCCTCATCAAATTTAGGGAATGCTTGACATACTTAAACAGCTTCTCACTGGGCTTCTGACTATCAGGGACTTGTTCATCCCCACTCTCTTCCTCACTAAGCCCCCAAAGCCATTCTCTCCAGCCTTTTACACTGACTTTCCTTTTTAAAGTGTCAGTTTTCGCGGTCAAAAAAGCTCTCTCATTTTTCTCCTCTAATGCTCTCTCTTTATCTTTTGCATTTGCTTTTAATCGTAACTCAAATTCTTTCATTTCTGCTGTCATTTCCTTACCTCTCGCCTCCAACTCAAGCTTCTTCAGTTGCAATTGAATTGTTGCCAACTCTACAGATTCTGATGGTTTTTGTAGCAGGTTTAATTGATGTGCTACTGCTGTTCTGATCTCTCATTTCCTCACAGAAGCAGGCAGTTCTAAATCCAGCTTCTCTGCTAATTCTTGCAACTTGGTCTTTTTTACATTTTGCCAGCCTTCCAGAGTCACTGCATTCACATCGAGAAAACTTCTGGCGACTGAAAGGGAAATTACTATCCCAAGATTTGACTACCTAACAAAACCAACACCCGAAATAAAGACATGAGCACCTCACACTCTCTGTTTAAAATGCCGCAAAGTGCCCCCAATCTGATAGGGGCAAGTCTAGACCACGCAACATATTCTTAAGCAGGCAGCCCAGAACATAACTTTGCAATTTTTTTTCATTCAATGTACAATTAAAATTACCCTGAGTAAGTTAGAGAGGTTGTCTACTAGATTTTAAAACACACAAAAACTGTAATCACAAAATTACACAATGAAACACAAAGAACTGAGTAAGGAACCCCTATAGAACTCAACCTATCCAGCTAGATTAATTTAAGTGTTCTGAATATATACAACAGTCCCAATTAGCAAACTCCCTTTCAACCGCAGTATAGATGGAACACATGCTTACAGGTTGAAGGTGAAGGGCAGAAAAGAGAGAGAGAGTTTCCACATAGCTCCCTGCTGAACGTCCCATTTCAAGACTCAACTGAAAACTGTTCACCTCAGCTCAGCTCGATCATATAAAAGAGCTGACCACTCCCCTTTCATTCTCCAGGTCACTTCTAAAGCATGACTACTTTGACCAGACGTCTCATCTGTTTACATATAAACAAACATCTCTTAAAATAATTTTCATCTCTGTACCAAACCAGACTGACTGGAGTCAGGTCCTGTTTTATTGCCCCTAAAGTCAAGGGCAGTCTCTTTGAGCCAAGGAACAGCCTTGAGAAAACAAAAGGGACTAGCATTTTTTGACAGAGAAGACAGGCTAGTGTTCTGTATGGAGGTCACAAACTGGTGGGAATGGTTAACTCGATCAGAGGGTGACTGCTGACAGATCTGTGAACAACATGACGTTTAGTGCAAGGTCACACAACAACTGCACATTGAGGCGGTGAGAGTTCATTCAGAACCTGGAGCTCTCTCTCGACCATCATGCTGGGCGTGTCCGCAGAGCTATGAAAACTAACATAGAGTCATAGAATCCTACAGCACGGAGACAGTCCGCTGAGCCCAAACTGGTTCATGCTGACAAAATTGTCCACTCATACTAGCCTCATTTCTCTACACTTGGCACATGTCCTTCTCAACATTTCCTATCTATATATTTGGCCTCGTGTGAAGACGTGTATAGCGGAAAACACGTTATATTTCACGCTATCAACGTTTTGGTTTGGAAATAATGAGAGTTACTCCATAACGTCCATGTTTTAATACAATCAGGTTTTTTAAAAATTCTTTTGTAGATATACAGCTTAAACACTCATTTCCTTCACACTGTCCTCATGGTACCATAACTGCAGGGATGGTATGGTGATACTCCATTAAACTGTCACTCTGTAGCTAGGAGATCATACATTATAAAGGAGGGAAAATCTGTTCACAGTGACAGTGTACTGTCTCAATAACAATTTACAACTGAAGGAATGTGTCATCACACTTATACATTAATCATTTTGCAATGAACGATACCACACATTTACTGTGCTGATTACTTACTGCTCTGTATGAATTCTGTCAGTGGCTCATGTCCAAGGACATCAAGCTCCTTTTCACCAAGAGCACTTCCCATCCTCTCGCCTTCTCATAAATACAAAATGAGAAGGATGGCATATTTTGCCAAATCATTTCTTTGCCTTATGAGCAAAGCTACTCCAAGCAACATCACTATCGTCAGTGGAGATGCTGAGGAGACGATGGTTTAGCTGTATTATCTCCGAAATATTAATCCAGGGAGCCAGGTAATGACCCAGAGCCAGAATTCGAATCATACCCCGGCAAATGTTGGAATGAAATCAATAAAATATCAGGAATTCATAATCAAATAAAACAATGAAACCATTCTCGATTGTCCTACCTGGCACCCTCATGCTCTTTAGGGAAAGCAATCTACCATCTTAACCAGTTCGGGCTTCCATGTGACTCCAGAACAACAGCAATGTGGTTAACTCTCAGTTGTAGTTTGAAATGGCCAAGCCAGCCACTCAGTTATATAAGTCACTACAAAGTCTCAAAGAAATGAAACAGGACAGAACTACGCACTGACTCCTTACAGCCCCCAGACTGCAGTGGGTTACGAAGGCAGCTCACCAACATTTTCTCAAGGACAATGAGGAAAGAGAATTACATGCTGGCTCAGCATTCATTAATGAATACAAGAAGATGATCACACTCAGGGAAGAGAGAAAAAGGGACATAATTCACTTCAACAGTGACTTTGAATTATACCTCACATGGGCATGATTTTCAGTAATATAGGAACAAGATAAAAATAAATAAGGTTAATCTCGTTTTATTTTCCATCCCAGCTGACCATTATCAATCCTTTTGTTTGCTTCTTTCTCTCTCTCGCTCTTTCTCTATCTATTCAACACAGTCCTACTCCCCTTTACAACAGACTTCCCTGTCGCCAGCATCAATCACGCTATTTCACAGCTGTGTTCAGTTCTGATGTATGCTCATTGTAATCGAAATGGCAATTTTGTTTTTCTCTGGATCCGAGGCTACCAAATCTGCTCAGTTTCTCTGGCACTTCCTCGTTCTTTTTGCTTCTGATCTCTTGCGAAAATATTTGTTTTATTTAACCTTTAATTTTTTTATTACATGGGATGTCTGTATCTCTGGCAAGGGCAGCATTTGTTCACCTCACTAAATGCATTTTCCTGTGAGGTCATTCTTTCAGGCAGTATACAGCCAAGCACATTGGCTGTGGTTCTGACATCAGTCTTATGTCTGACCAGATAATAATGCTAGATGTCTTTAACAAAGGACATCAGTGAAATAGATTAACTTATTGACAAAATTCAGGTGACGTTATGGTTGATATGAGTCAAAATTGCTTTCCTTTCCAATTCCTGTCATTTGAGTTTAAGTTCTGACATCATCTGTGGCAGGATCTGAAACAGTATCATTCTGTGTCACAACCTGGGACTCCGAGTTAAATTTGTTGTGACATTACGAATATGACAGTGTGCCTCTCGTGGAGTTAATTAAGAGACAAGAACAATGCTGTGATCGAAATATTTGCAACTGAAATCGTGCTTCGACGAGCGCTGGAACCATATAGTCTGAATTTTATCAAGGTATAGATAATCGTTTATTAAACATCAGCATTGATGTCAAGATGGCAACTGGGGGTATTATCGAGCTGGTAGTGGATAGGTTTGGTGACAGCCAGAATACCGAGACATAAATTAATTCAGGGAAAAAGGTACTTCGGGATTGTGAACAGTCTTGTTCTCAGATATTTGTGAGGCCAGGAGTGTGGGCGATTCTGAAATATGTGGGAAATGAATGGAATTTGCAGTTGAAACTAAAGACCACAGTTTCCAACTTTGCCAAATATAGAAAACAGAAATAACAATGAGGTTTGACATGGTTTATGGGATTAATAAATGGATAGAGATGGAGAGACTTACCAGGAACACTAACAATAGCAAGCATGGGATAGCGACCCGCCTGAATAATCATCAGTACACCGTATATCCAATCTGATAATGTCGACCCAGACCAGGAAAACATAATAAGAGCCCAGGATAAACTCCTGTCCATTGTTGCAGCATTCCAGTCTAATGTTCTCAGATTCTGGTCCATTAATGGAACATTCCAGACTATTCTCAGATGTTGATCTATCCTCTTCCTGTACCTGGAGCTGTTGGTCGCTGTTAGTGTTGGATGTGATGCATCTGCTGCTACAATGGGATAAATCATTGCAAGAAGCCCCTTACGAATAGAAGAGGGAAACCATCCAGTGACACAGTTAGGGTCGATGGAGACTGACATCAACTACAGTCAATGGACAAACAGATTAAGTTAACTCCTTTCAGTATGGTTCCTTCAGATCATAATAAGAACAGGACTGGACTGGATGCTGACATTGCTGGCTATTGGTCACATCTCCCATCACCCTTTGCTCTGCTGACGTTCGTTGTGAGGGAGAATGATGGATGTTTTCTTATGGCAGGCTGGATGATTCTGCAGTGCTGTCTGTTTGCAATGTTGTAACTGCCTGAACCTCCCACAACCACCCCCCAGAAAACACAACCTAGATGCTGTTACTGAGCCAATCTCTCCTCAACTAGATTACGCAAAGCCAATTGATTCTCAGTGGGCATATTTGCCCTGACCATACACAGCAAGTGTTGGTCTGTCTGGGCATTCCTTTTATTGCTCTGATAAGGCCATTTTGTATCTTCAATAAACAATGCGCTAAAGTATTTTTCAATTCAAACTCACAAACATCTTAATGCACTTGATTTGCTTCAAACCAGTAAGTCTTACATTTTTAAAAATTCAGTCCAAAGCCAAATGTGGCATGTTACAAAGCCGGTCCCTTTAAAAGGTTATGTTGTCCTTGTTTATTTTCAGAGAGGGTTCTAAAAACCCAAGATTCCAATATATCTGAATTTTGAAAAGTCCATTGGGGCACCTTTGATTGTACCTAGCAGGTAATGCCTCAGGTAAACCACTTTCATTTCATTTAAAAACAAACTAGTGTAATCAAGAGGACATGGATCGGATGGGCAGATCATTTAAGTTTGGGGGTTAGATGAGTCAGGGTCACTGTTGACATTGGACGCTCTCTACCTCCTTCTGCCTTTCTGACCTCACAACCTGTAAGCTTTTTGTGTCAGATTTACTCTTTGTCCTAAGAGTTTTGTTGATTGCGATTGCTGTAAGTATTTTGGAACAGCATCCTTAAGTCGGGATACCCTATCGGTTGAGTAGAATTAGTTATTCGGGTATTATATCTTCAGTTCGTGTGCTTCATTCCGTAATTTGGAAAATAAATATTGTTTGTTTAAAACTCGGCCGTCTGAACCAGCTAATTCACTCCGGAAATATACACTATGCACTAGCCTTCAATAAATAGCAAACTTATGGTCTGGGCTACCTGCTTAAAATGTTTTGAGGAGTTGGGCCTGGTCCATAACAATGTATAATAGCCTTGTTCATTAAAATTCATGAATTAATGAGTAAGGGATTGAATGAATAGGATATTGGCTATGAGACAGGAAGGGCTTGGTCCAGTGGCTGAGCAGCGCTGAGGGGAGGACAGTAACATATCCTGGTCACGAGTATTCCACCATCACTCTTTCTGACAAATGGAATGAAATGCAATGCAGAGCAAGATAACCGATAATCGTTGGTACATGGAATGCTGAACGACAATGTGAGTAGAACAGGACAATTTTATATGAGATATGTGGAATTGTATTTTATATTTAGACTGTTTAATCACAGGTTATATAAGTTGAGAAGATTGTTTATAAATGGACGCGATATTTAGAATTAAAAACAGACACAGATAACAAAATATGTTAGGTTACAGGGAGTTACAGCAGAGTAAGAGCGAGGATATAGCTCATTCCGAGCTGGTACAGAGATGATGGGCTACGTGACCACCATCTTTGCTATAATTATTCTGAGAAACTTGCTGTAAACTTTCAAAGCCTAAGGATATAAGCTTAATCAAAAAGCGCGCAGACAATATCATAATTAATAATCTATTCCCAGTTTTCATCACGTGTAGCTGTCTCTAAAATACCTATTAAATCAAAATCAATTTGCTGTGATTCGTTAATTTATTTTCAGAATTTAAAGAAGCAGAAATGTAATACATATAGCACTCGCACAAAAAAAGTGGGAACAGGATGGAGCATGATTTCCAAATATAACCTGGTTCAGCATCTAGTCCAATCAAGATAAGCAAAATATTTCGATAGTGGAAATCTTAAACACAAACAAAATGGTGGAGAAATGCAACAGATGACGCAGGATCTGGACGGAGCAACAAAGTTGACATATTGAGGCTTATATGAACCTTTTCTAAACAAGTCATGTGGGACTCAAAGAGTTAATTCCGTTTTTCTCTGCTCTGATACTGCCTGACCTGTGGGGTTTCTCTCCAGCACTTTCAATTGGTGCAATGGCAGGAGACAGACAGTAATGGAGGGCAGTTGCTTTTTGGACTGAAGTCTTGTGACCAACAATGTTACACAGAGAGTGGTTCTGGGTTTTCGTTGTTTGTCATTTATGTAAACGATTTGGATGAGAAGAGAGAAGGCATGTTCGTAAGTTTGTGGATGACACCAAAACTGGTGGCACAGTGGACAGTGAAGGAGGTTTTCTGAGATTACAAAACGATGTTGATCAAATGGGTCAATGTGCTGACAAATAGCAGATAGTGTTCAATCTGGATGAATGCGAGGTCCAGTCAATAGTGTGTTTTTGTTGCTGTCTGATGCACCAGGAATGGAATGATTTTATTCCCTGTCTCCTGGGTTCAGCGCATCAATACCCTTCATGATCTTTGAGATGCCTTACCCTCTCCGTGGGTACCCTCTTAATGTTAATGTGGTGGCACAATGTTTTTGGATTATCCTTAACCTTAAATGCCCAAACTATCCCATTTCTCCTTTTTCCTTTCCTGATTTCTCTCTAAATAATGGCCCACCATCTTCATATTGATTAAGTCATCAAATTGAATAGAATTGTCTATACCGAAAGCAACAATCTCTTTTATGATTGTGTGGACATCAACTTTAGTCATCCATTGTTCCTTCATCTTACCTGCCTTACCCTTCACTCTAACAGGAACATAATGCCCCTCAACTCTCGTCGTCGCACTGTTGAATGCCTCCCATTTGTCAGGCGTTGTTTTACCTGCTAACAGTCTACTGCAACGAAACTTGGTAAGTCCTTGTACCATGCCATTAAAATTTATGGTACTCCAATTAAAAAGATAACATTGATGGAAAGCTTAATTATTTTATAGAACCAATTTGAAACTATACAGTTATGATTGCAAGATCCAAACTATTCCCCACCTTTACTTCAGACAGATGCCCTGTATATTGCACAGAAGAAGGTCAAGTTTTGTTCCTTCTCTAATGGGATCATGCACATATCGATAAAGAAAGTTTTCTTGAATATATTTGACAAGTATGTCACCATCCAATCCTTTAAAACTATGGCAGTCCGAATCAATTTTTAAAAAAAATTAAAATCCCTCATTATTACAACCTTATTAAGTGTTCACATATCTGAAATCAACCTCCATGTTTGTTTCTCAATTTCTTTCTTACTTTTGGAGAGCATATGGTACAATACCATCCACGCATTCTTTCCTTTCTTATTTTTAAAAATTTCTTCCAGTATATTTTCACTAGGACGATTTGTCACATCTAAGAATAGACTCCCTCCAGTATGGAAACAGGCCCCTCAGCCGAACAACTCCATACCGACTCTCCGAAAGAGTAACACACAAAGACACATTCCCCTCTCCTATATTTACGTCTGGCAAATGCACCTCACACTATGGGCAATTTAGCATTGCCAATTCAACTAACCAGCACAGTTTTGGATTGTAGGAGGAAACCCGCTCAGACACGGTGAGAATGTGCAAACTCCACACAGATAAGGGTCTGAGTTTGGGATCAAACCAGTGACCACTGATCCGCCATGCGTGGGTTTCCTCCAGGTGCTCCGGTTTCCATCCACAGTCCAAAAATGTCCAGGTCAGGTGTATTGGCTATGCAAAATTGCCCGTAGTGTTAGGTGCATGGTTAAATGTAGGGGAATGGGTCTGGGTGAGTTGCGCTTCGGCGGGTCGGTGTGGTCTTGTTGGGCCGAAGGGCCTGGTTCCACACTGTAACTAATCTAATCTAATCTAATCTAATCTAAACTAAGCATACCGTACAATCTCTTCAAAATGATCTTTACTTTCTTATGTGTAATATTACCCTTATGTTTTATCTGGAGGTTTTTCACAAATATCTTCCCCAGTTCCAACAATAATTTATTCCTTAATCAAAAACGGCAGGCATCCCTTCCCTGCTCATCACATGCCCCTTTTTCTATCCTTTCTATGACACCTAACACGTGGAACATTGTATTGTCAGTCTTGAAAATCACTCAGCCAAGGTTCTGTCATAAATTTGATGTCCCAATCCCATGTTCTTTAACATGCTCTGAGTTCATCAGCCTTTCCTGTAAGACCTCTTACAGTGAAATAAATGCAATTTAGTTCTTCAGAATTTCTATATATTCTGATTCTCTAATCGTTCTTTTCCAGTTGATGTGCTCTTGTCACATTCATAATCTTCTCCATCCATCCTACCATTAACACTGCTACTTAGAATACGTCCCATGCCTTCTCTGTGAATATAAATACTCCTTACACAGAGTGAGAAATTCTCACTGCTAACATATTGGTTGGTCTCCAGTTTAGATTAGACCAATCCTTTTTGAACAGATCGTTTCTATTCAAAAACACATTCCAATTTCCCAAAATCTAAATCGCCCAACAACATACCAGTTCGTCAGCCAGTGATTTTTCTCCTTTCACCCTTTGTTCATTTCCTGGTTGATTTTGGCATTGGGAGTAAACCAGAAATGAATACTTTAAAGTTTTTATTTTTAATCTTCGACATCACCTCTTCAATTTCCTCTGTATTGCTTTATTCTTTTCCCTAAAAAATGTAATTCCTACCAGTATGTATAATAATTTCTGGCTACTCAATCTCACAGTTAACAACGTGTTTGAAGTGTTTGGCGTCATTCTTAATCCTACCACCGGGAAAGTCACAAGCCATCCTAAACTCCCACTCAGCGCCACAGAATCTCCTGTTGACGTCCCTCACAGAAGAGTCCACTGTAGCAATAATTCTACTAAATCTTCTAAAACGCTGCCGAACATAAGAATCATTCAAAGTTTCCAATAATTGGCTGCTCTTCCATTTTCCTCAGAGAGATAATCCCCTTCAACAGTTCTAAAAACGGAAAATCATTTTGACAGAGTAATAGCCACCGCAGATGTTTGAACTACCTTCTTATATTTCCTGACAGTCACTATTTATCTGACTGAAGTGCTGGATAATGATTTTTCTAAATATTCTAGCCATCCTCTGTGTACCTTATATTTGGCCTTAGTAATGTTATGTTTAAAGAAGGATTTTTCATGACACCTTATATATGTTACCTTTCATTACCTACAGACAATACTGTTAAGATGGAAAGAATATAGAAACATTTACATATCAAACATACCTCAATATTGAATAAAACCAACCATTTAGCTAAATAAATCAATAAAAACATTCATCTTCAATAAATGCCTCGAAGAGACAAGTTTTCTCCGGAGCTGAAAACATGTCGGACTCTCCGGAATGAAGGCACAACTCCTTGTTTACAAAAAAAGACTATGTAATTTTTCGAAAAAAAAATCTTTTGCAGCATAAAAAAAACTTTTAAAATATGAGTCATGATTTGGAGATGCCGGTGTTGGACTGGGGTGCACAATGCAACTTTTAAAAAAAATGGGTTTTGTGATTTACACAAGAAAGAAGTGAAACTATTACTGTATTCTAACAGATGAAAGGCTTAACAATCAATTTTTCAATGTATAATTTCAGTTACATCACACTGCAAATTTCTGCTATAAATTCTGTGTTACAATCGAGCCCTCCACTATCACCTGATGAAGGAGCGTCGCTCCGAAAGCTAGTGTGATTCCAATTAACCCTGTTGGACTATAACCCCTGGTGTTGTGTGATTTTTAACTTTAAAATATGAATACACTTTGTTTTTTTAAACCACCCCTTAAAATGGTCTTTAAAAAGTACTCATTTGAAAGAAAACCGTGCTTTTTTCCTTGTTTTTGCATGTTAATAGAAATTGAAACTTAATTTTACATTAATAAACTATAATAACTTGATCATCTGTTTAAAAAAGACGATAATAAATATTTAACAGCCTGCAATCCCAGAAGCAGCTGTCACTTCCATGCTGCTCGAAGCGCATTTTTTTGAAACTTTTTTTACAATACGAATAAACTTGTTTGAATGGTTTAATAATTTGTTTCCAGTTCAAGGTAGACATGACGATATGATTCATCTACTGCCATGAGTCTATATGTAGAATTTAATTGGAGCTTTATCCACGTCACTCTAGCCCTTTCAAACAAAATTATGAACCTGTGAATCTGTGTCCATCCTACGGGCGAAATTTCCTTCAGCTCTGAATATTGCAGGGCATGTTACAAAGAACATTATCCAGGTCCACGTAAAGCACAAATATTACAGTGAAAGCCACCTAAACTGATTCCAATATTAATTGCATACAAGCCTTATAAACGAAACGTACAGAGGCGCATAGTACAAAAGGGGCATTCAGCTACATGTCCAAAATAAAATTTGTGGCTCCGTCATAAAAAGATCTCAACTGCATCACGTTGTAAATTGTCCAAAGTACGAAAAAAAACAAGAGACTGGGATTCTCAATTCTTTCCCTGTGAGTATCATCTGAAGAACAGGAAGGAAGTCAAGGCTTAGAGTGAACTTCATAAATGATGATGATGAGAATGAGAGGGAGAGAGTTTGGGGGAAATGATAAACAATGCTGTGGGTGATGCAAAGTTTAGCTAGGTAGTTCACAGCGAAGAGCAATGTGTTAGGGTACGGAGCGTATACACTGATTGTTCAGGTAGCCAGGTCGATGATAGATGAAAATTAATACTGACAAATTTGATAAATTTCAGATGTAACAAGTCAAGAGTACTCAATCTATGAAGAGAGGCTAGAATTTCTTGATTGTCCTTTTAAGCATAGAAGGTTGAGAGGTGCTCCTGATGGAGGTGTTTAACAGCGTGAGGGTCCGGGACAGGGTGAACAGAGAGCAGCTCTTCCCGTTGCTCCAAGGCTCAAAAAAAAGACACAATTATTAAAGTGAAAGTGATCTCACTATTAATCTCTAATGGAAATTTCCCTATTTCTAAATGTATTGGGTTTTAATATAATTCATGCTTTATGTTGCCTCCAGAAAATAACTTGATGTTGATGTGAGAGGTTTTGTTTTGTGATCCAGGTTCCCCTTCCTTATGCCTTAGTTTTACAATCTGTCCATTGAAATATTACACTGCTTTTCCATTCAACTCACCAACGTATTCGAAGACAGAATAAAATTCCCAACTATGATCCAAACACCAATATTTGTCAGTTTCGTTGACCCACCTATAAATATTTATAGACTCATATCCTCTTCACATCTTGTTTTTCTAACATATTCAATATTTGTTTTCTTTCATAATACTTTCAAAATAGTTTTCAGAAGATACAGATTATGGCCTCTTTACAAAACAATTGACAATGAAATATTTTTACTCAAGATCTGAACTTACAGTTGTAACAACGCTAACGTGTTTTGTTGTCCCATCACCCAGTTCCCAGACTGCAGTTGCAGCAAATAGTCATTAAATCTCAAAAGAATTGCCAACTCTTTACTTCTGGTCTAAATTGTCATTTGTTCCTTTATTGCAAAACAGCATATTAATTACGAACTGTCTGTCTGATTGTTACATTTTGACTTCTTTTATTCCAGACAATTAAACATCAGAAATTAAGAATGCGGATAGGCCATCTGTTTACCAGATTCTGGATTAGTGGTGCTGGAAGTACCCTTCGACCAACACTCTCATTCGTTTGGCCGAACTGGTACTCAACCATAACAATTTCTCCTTTGAATCCTCCCATTTCCTCCAGACCAAAGGGGTAGCCATGGGCACACGTATGGGCCCCAGCTATGCCTGTCTCTTTGTTGGCTACGTACAGCAGTTGATCTTCCGTAATTACACCGGCACCACTCCCCACCTCTTCCTCCGCGACATTGATGACTGTATTGGCGCGACCTCATGCTCCCGCGAGGAGGTTGAGCAATTCATCAACTTCACCAACATATTCCACCCTGACCTTAAATTAACCTGGACCATCTCTGACACCTCCCTCCCCTTCCTGGACCTCTCCATCTCCATTAATGACGATCGACTTGTCACTGACATTTCTAACAAACACACCGACTGCCACAGCTCGCTGGATTACACCTCTTCCCACCCTACCTCTTGCAAAAATTCCATCCTGTATTCCCAATTCCTCCGCCTCCACCGTATCTGTTCCCAAGAGGACCAGTTCCACCACAGAACACACCAGAAGGCCTCCTTCTTTAGAGACCGCAATTTCCCTTCCCATGTGGTTAAAGAAGCCCTCCAACGCATCTCATCCACATCTCGCACCTCCGTCCTCAGACCCCACCCCTCCAGCCATAACAAGGACAGAACGCCCCTGGTGCTCACCTTTCACCCTACCAACCTTCGCATAAACCAAATCATCTGCCGACATTTCCGCCATCTCCAATCAGACCCCACCACCATGAATATATTTCCCTCCCCACCACTTTCCGCCTTCCGCAAATACCGTTCCCTCCGTGACTACCTAGTCAGGTCCACGCCCCCCCCTACAACCCACCCTCCCATCTAGGCACTTTCCCCTGCCACCACAGGAACTGTAAAACCTGCGCCCACACCTCCTCCCTCACCTCTATCCAAGGCCCTAAAGGAGCCTTCAACACCCATCAAAGTTTTAGCAGCACATTCACTAATATCATTTATTGTATCCGTTGCTCCCGATGTGGTCTCCTCTACATTGGGGAGACTGGGCGCCGCCTAGCAGAGCGCTTTAGGGAACATCTCAGAAACACCCGCACCAATCAACCACACCGCCCCGTGGCCCAACATTTCAACTCCCCCTCGCACTCTGCCAAGGACATTGAGGTCCTGGGCCTCCTTCACCACCGCTCCCTCACCTCCAGACGCCTGGAGGAAGAACGCCTCATCTTCCGCCTCGGAACACTTCAACCCCAGGGCATCAATTGGACTTCAACAGCTTCTTCATTTCCCCTTCACCCAACTCATCCTAGTTTCAAACTTCCAGCTCAGCACTGTCCCCATGACTTGTCCGGACTTGTCCGACCTGCCTATCTCCTTTTCCACCTATCCACTCCACCCTCTCCTACCTGACCTATCACCTTCATCTCCTCCCCCACTCACCTATTGTACTCTATGCTACACACTCCCCACCCCCACCCTCCCCTAGCTCTCTCCCCACGCTTCAGGCTCACTGCCTTTATTCCTTATGAAGGGCTTTTGCCCAAAACGTCAAATTCGAAGCTCATTGGGTGCTGCCTGAACTGAAATGCTCTCCAGCACCACTGACCCAGAATTGTGTAGGGATCAGTCAAGGAGGGGGAGATTGCATTGTTGTGTAGGGATCAGTCAGGGAGGGGGAGATTGCAGTGTTGGATAGGGATCAGACAGGGAGGGGGTTATGGGAGTGTTGGGTAGGGATCAGTCAGGGAGGGGGAGATTGCAGTGTTGGGTAGGGATCAGTCAGGGAGGGTTGGTTGTAGTGTTGTGTAGGGATCAGACAGCGAGGGGGTTATTGCAGTGTTGGTTAGGGATCAGTCAGGGAGGGGGTGATTGCAGTGTTGTGTAGTGATCAGTGAGGGAGGGGGTGAGTGCAGTGTTGGGTAGGGATCAGTCAGGGAGGGGGTGATTTCAGTGTTGGGTAGGGATCAGTCAGACAGGGGGAGATTGCAGTGTTGGGTAGGGGATACTCAGGGAGGGTTTGATTGCATTATTGGGTACGGGATAGTCAAGGAGGGGGTGATTGCAGTGTTGGGTAGGGATCAGCCAGGTAGGGGGAGGTTGCAGTGTTGGGTAGAGATCAGTTAGGGAGGGGGAGATTGCAGTGTTGTGTAGGGATTAATCTGGGAGGGCGTGATTACAGTTTTGGATCGGTTTCGGACATAGATGTGGTGATTGCGGTATTGTATGGGATTTAGTCAGGGAAGGCATGATTGCAGTGTTGGGTAGGGATCAGTCATGGAGGAGGTGATGCAGTGTTGGGTAGGGATAGGTCAGGGAGGAGGAGATTGTAGTGTTGGATCAGATGAGTCAGGGAAGGGGTCATTACAGTGTTGGGTTAGGATCATTCTGTGAGGGGGTGATTGCAGTGTTGGGTCAGGATCAGTCAGGGAGGGGGATATTGCCGTGTTGGGTAGTGATCAGTCAGGGGGGGGAGATTGCAGTGTTAGGTAAGGATCAGTCAGGGAGGGGGTGATTGCAGTGTTAGGTAAGGATCAGTCAGGGACGGGGTGATTGCAGTGTTGTGTTGGGATCAGTCAGGGAGGGGGATATTGCAGTTTTGGGTAGGGATCAGTCAGGGCGGGGTGAGTGCAGTTTTTGGTAGGGATCATTCAGGGAGAGGGTGATTACAGTGTTGGGTAGGGATTAGTCAGGGAGGGGGAGATTGCAGTGTTGGGTAGGGGTCAGTCTGGGAGGGGGAGATTGCAGTGTTGGGTAGGGGTCAGTCTGGGAGGGGTAGATTGCATTGTTGTGTAGGGATAAGTCAGGGAGGGGGAGATTGTAGTGTTGGGTAGGGATCAGTCGGGGAGGGGGTCATTGCAATGTTGGGTAGGGATCAGTCAGGGAGAGGGAGATTGCAGTGTTGTGTAGTGATCAGACAGGGAGGGGGAGATTACAGTGTTGGGCAGGGATCAGTCAGGGAGGGGGATTTTGCAGTGTTGAGTAGGGATCAGTCGGGGGGGGGGGTGACTGCAGTGTCGGTGAATCTGTTTTTTGGTGACAGTACAGATGGATGTACAGTCTGTATCTGGAACTGTAACCAACGAATCCACATTGTTCCAAAGTCAACAGAGTTTATGTTTGCTGCAAGATAGAAAGTGCTTTTTGAATTTAAGCACAGCAACACCTGCCATCTGAGAGAGGAGCTGTTCCAAAATAGATACATGTTCCAATTACTTGAGGTTTGGTTGCTGTTTTGACCACAAATCCAATTTACCGAATTAGTTTAAGTTGTGCCCAGGATACCAGAAACCAGTAGCATATGGTTTGATTGTTTTGACACCTTGAAACTGATTATAAGAGTTTATTGAGTCGTGGGTGTTATATAAACCCGGTATTTTGAAAATATGTGGGAGAGCAACTGCCATCGCATTGCGAGCAATTGCTGCCGAGCCCGAGAGCGAAATGGCCATCTCACATCTTCCTCTCAAAGAAATTAGAAAACAATTTCAACCAAAGTACCTTTTCATGTACAACCTTCTCATATTAAAAAAAAAACGAAACAAGACGGCCCAGCGAGATCAGCAGCCAGAAAAGTGAATTCAGAGTGTTTGGTCTTGAGATTAAGTTCATACAATGCTTAATAAGTGTCGAGTTTAATAATTGGAACAGTGTACTTTTGTGGAGTTGGAGTCAGATACTAAGTAGATAAAAGAAGAGGACTTGGATTTGTGAACAGTTGTTGTTTAGTGTTCACTATTAGAGTTAATAAAATAATTATAATTTTCTTAATGTATTGGAATTTTAGAGTTCTCTGCCCCTATTACTTTAACAGATTACAGAGTGAACCAAGACTCTCTGGGTGTTTGGTTTAATTAACAGAGAGGTTCGATCTCTGCATCGTAATCAATGGTAGGAAATTTCTGATGAGACTGCAATGGATAAGCAGCCCAAAGAAACTGGAAGCTTGATGCTGAAAAATAGAGGCCAGCCATTTCTTTGGTGAGTGGGTTCTAATAATATCATTATTAGAACCTGCCACGATTTCTCACTTCAAAACAGCTCAAAGAAAGCTATTTGGGACATTAGTATAGGGTTGGTTGACATGGAATACTTACAGATTAACTCTTTTGTTTAACTGTATCAGAACCCGCTGAAGAATTTGCTTTTTAATGGACACTTAGAGGGTTCCAAGCTGATAGGACTTACCCAATAGGAAATTCCACTTTCCTGGACAATTCCTTTGGACTATGCTAAAATAGGGAATCTGCCGGTTCCCAAGCTCAACCCTGTCTCTACACTGGGATAAGAACTCTCTGTAGGATGTGATGGAATATGCTCCACTTGCATGGATGAATGCAACTCCAATAAATACTCAACAAACTTGACACCATCCAGGACAAAGCAACCTGCTTGATTGGCACCCCAACCACAAATATCCACTCCCTCCACCAAAGATGCTCAGTAGCAGCAGTGTGGACCACCTACAAATGCAGTGCAGATATTCACCAAAGATCCTCAGACAGCACCTTCCAAACCCACAGCCACTTCCATTTAGGACAATGGCAACAAATACATGGGAACACCAAATTATGCAAATTGCCTTCCAAGCTTCTCACCATCTTGAAATGGAGATATATCCCTGTGTCAAATTCCTGGAATTCCTTCCCTAACAACGTTATGGGTTGACGTACATGGAAAATAGCATTTCAAGAAGGCAGTTCACCACCAACTTCTTTAGGGGCATCTAGGGATGGGTAATAAATGCTGGGCCTGGGCAGTGACGCCAACATCCCATGAATGAATTTGAAAAATTGTTTCATGTCTGGAACAACAGGACCCTCCTGTGGCTTCACTAAGGAGTTTTATTTATTCATTATGCAAGGAATTTGTGTAAGTTGCTACTTTGCTGTGTTAGGGATCTTCAATCTGAACGGAGATAATGTTGCTGCATAAATAAACTTGTTTGTGCACCAACTTAGGGTCTGCAGCATATAACCAAGTTTTGTGAAGTAATGCAGGAAAAGCGAGTAATCTTCAGGATGGACTCCTTTAGTAACATAATGTAAGAATCTTAAAGCATAGATGAACAACAGGAGGATGAAGCTCCAAGAGATGGTGAGGAGCGAAATCACAGACTTCCTCTTGCTCTCCATCTTTGGGTCTCTGTGCTGTAGATACTGCACAGAATGCAGTTCTGTTGCCCACCGTCATTATTGCTGGGACACCCTGTGCAGTATCTGCAGGTACAGGATGAGGGAGGAGTTCAGACAGGCCACCTAAGGAAAAGCCCTAAAACAAATTTGTGATAAACAGTGTAAACATTTGTTCCAGGAGAAGACCCACCCCAATATCTCTCACTGTCAGTATAAATTACATTCTCTATAATATGGAAACAGGCTTTTCAGCCCAACAAGTCCACACCGGCCCTCTGATAAGGAACCCACTCAGACCCATTTCCCTACCCTATATTTACCCCTGACAAAGCACCTATCACTGTGGGCAATTTAGCATGGCCAATTCACCGAACCTGCACATCTTTGGCCTCTGGGTGCAAACCCATGCAGACACGGGGAGAATGTGCAAACGCCACACATTCAGTCGCCCAAGGCTGGAATTGTAGCCATGTCCCTGGTGCTGTGAGGCAGCAATGCTGACGACGAAGCCACCATCCACCCCAATTACAGCTGCTCACCAAGGTCTGGTTTAATGGTAACTGCAAGGGCACTCTCAGTGCTTGGGATTCCAATTATCCCAAGTAACGAAGTTAGGATGACGTCCAAATTAACGGAATTGTATAAAAATAATGTATTTAGATGGCTTATCATATCTTCCTCCCACATACTGTGGAGATAGAGGGGGCCTTGACAGGGACCACTCTTAAGTAAATGTGAAGGAACAGGCCATATGACCACATGCCCATAGCCTGTCATCCATGAATTCGGCTCCTCTCACATCAAGCTGTGGCCCTAACTGCACTCCCCATGATATATCTTGGTTTACCGGTGGTTATGATTGTCGTTTGGGAAAGACACATATCCCCACACATGGGTATGATCCTGATGAATACAGACTAGAGGCTATATGGTAGATCGAACTCCCAGTGTTATTATCACTTTATTCTTATCCATTAATGGGATGTGGGCATCACTGGCTGGGCCAGTGTTTATTACTCGTCCCTAGTTGCTCCTTTGGGAAGGATGAAGAATGACAATAAGAGTGACATCAGTGATACCTCCATTGTTGGAAGCCCATCTTGTTCACTCAGTCCCTTCCTCCATGTACCTGCGGAACCTCGGCCATTAGTGATGTGGAATAAATGCTGACCTCGGCAGTAATGCACACATTCAGTGTGTAAGAAGAATCACATTTCAATCAGTGAGTGAAATGCTCTTGTTCAAAGAGGGCAGCTCCTACGCGAGAGAACAGAAGAACAGCTCTGAGATATATTTTCACACATGGAATAAACTGGCTCGTTGCAGCATTGGTTGAAATTATTTGTGATCTTGTGATGGGGATCATGGTATTTGTGTGGGCAGCATAATTGCTGAGAGATCCCAGGTTCTGTTTTTTGTTATTTCATTATGATATACTAAACAGTAATGCTCCTTCATAATTGGGATTAAACTTGTTATTGTAATGAGTTTGTTCATTGTCAGAGTTTTGACATAAAGCTGAGCAATGCTGTCTTGTAAATCTCCCAAAGGAGCTTTCAGACAGCATAAGGCAGCATCTCTGGGAATGCATCAGCCCAGAGTTTCAAACAAGGAGCTTGTCAGCTGCCTGAAGGGACAGATCACCTCACATGGAAAAATGCATTGACCAACTCAGCAGGTGGAGAAGGTGTTCTACACCATCCTTGCTATTATTGGTGTTCCTGGTTTGGCATAAAGACATGTTGGATTTACTTTAATCACCTGCTAATCTGCCCTCTGGTTTTACCTTTTGAACAACAACGTTGCCATTTCATTGACTGGTCAGCCATATCCAGACCCCAGAACAGTGATAACAATCCAGTGAGCAGCATTCATGGTACAATTTTCCATTGACAAAGACTCCCAAAGTGACTGCTGCTGCAGAATTTCCTGACGTTAGTATTCTGTCATCTGTTCTGGTTTCATATGTTCTGAATTTATGAAGAGAGATCAAGCAACTTAGTTCTGAAGAAAGGTCTCCAAACTTGAAACATTTACTCTACTATCTCTCTCACAGATGCTTGTCAGACCTGCTGAACAATTTCTGTTTTTTGATATACAAATGAAGCCTGTGTTCGCAAGAATCTTGAAGGTTAAGGGTATGATCTGAGTGGAGTCCTCCAAGACATTAACAGAAAAAGATAAATGATTTCCATTTACTGGTAATTCTCTAACGAGGGGGAACAGTCTGAGAATGAGAGCCAGAGCGTTCAGGAGAAATGTTAGGATGCACATCCACACACAAAGGATGGGAGAGGTTTGGAAATCTCTTCCACAAACGACAGTGGATACTGGAACTGTTAGTCAGTTGAAATGAGGACTTTTTTTTAACAAAGGAACTGAAGAATACACGTGTTTTGATTTGTGAAGCTACATCCATCTCTCATTCCCCCCAGAAATGTTCTCGTCCTCAGAGTCTCTGGTTAGAGAATTCAAGTCTTGACAGATTGCCCTCCTGGTCTCTGTACGTTGAGGTGTTTGTCATGGACAGATGTGCAGATTTAGAGTGCAAATATCACCACAGTGCAAACACTCTCTTGTTGTCACGAAGGGAGCCCTGAATGCTCTGTTATACTGCACTTAGTCATAGAGATGTACAGCATGGAAACAAACCCTTCGGTCCACCTCATTCCTGCCAACCAGTTATCCTAACCTAATGTAGTCTCTTTTGCCAACACCTGACCTGTATCCCTCTAAACTTTACGATCATATACCCATCCAGATGTCTTTTAAATGCTGTAATTGTACCAATCTCCACTACTTCCTCTGGTAGCTCATTCCATACACAAACCATCCTCTATGTGAAAAAGTTGTCTCCTTAGGTCCATTTTATATCTTTCCCTCTTACTCTAAGCCTATGCCCTCCAATTTGGGACTGTCTCACCCCAAGGAATAGACTTCGTCTGGTCCATGCCCCTTGTCATTTTATGAAACTTGAGAAGCCGCCAATGCTCCAGGGAAAACAGCCCCAGCATATTTCAGCCTCTCCCTATAGCTGAAAATCTCCACCCTGGCAATATCTTTGTAAATATTTTCTGAACCTTTTCAAGATTCACAACATTCTTCGTTTGGAAGGAGGCCAGAATTGCACGTGGCCTAACCAATGTCCTGTGCAGCCACAATATGACCTCCTAATTCCGATACTCAATCATCTGACCAATAAAGGAAAGCATGCCAAATGTCTTCTTCACTATCCTGTCTGCCTGAAACTCTGCTTACAAAGAACTATGAAACTGCACTCCAATGTCTCTTTTTCAGAAACACACCCTTACCATTAAGTGGATATGACGTATTTGCTTTTCCAAAATGCAGTACCTTGTATTTATCCAAATTAAAATCCAACTGCCACTGCTAGGCCCACTGGCCCATTTGATCAAGATTCCATTGTACTCTGAGGTCACCTTCTTCACTGTCCACTGCACCTCCAATTATGTTGCCCCCTCCAAACTTACTAACTATACCTCCTAGGTTTGCATCCAAATCATTTATATAAATGATGAAAAGCAGTGGTCACAACACCGATCCTTGGGGCACATCAGTGTGCATAGGCGTCCAGTGTGAAAAGCAACCTTACACCACCATCTCTTGCCTTCGAGCCAATTCAAATGGCTAATTCTCCCTGTATTCCATATGATCTAAGCTGGCTAACCAGTATTCCATGCGGAACCTTGTCAAACACCTAACTGAAGTCCATGCAGATCTCGTTCACCGCTCTGCCCTCATCAATCCTCTTTGTTACTTCTTCAAAAAAGAAATCAGTCAAGTTCGTGTGACATGATTTCCCACACACAAAACCATTGCTGTTTTAAAATTAATCAAACTTTGGTCACTGGCCACAAAGTGTTCCCCCACTGACACCTCAGTCACCTGTCCTCAATCTGTTATCATTGTGATCGGCTGCTTCATTGCTGTGAATTTGAATTAAATGAGAAAAACCTGGCCTGACTGGACGCTGCTCCTCCATCAGGTCGCTAGTGGGGCAGGTTCACAGGACACCGAATTTATAGTAAATTCTGTGTTCCATGATCTTGCCCCACTAACTACCCAATGAAGCTCTCGAAAGCTAGTCTACTTCCAAATAAACCAGTTGGACTATAACCAGGTGTTGTGCGATTTTTAACTTTGACCAGTCCAACACTGACACATCTATGTCCTCAGTGCGGAAACAGCCCGTTCGGCCCAGTAAGTACACATCAAATGAATTTGATTGATTCTCTCATTGATTAGAGTGAAGGGATATTTCAACACCTTCTTCAGTTGCTGCCTGAACTTTGTCAGGGTAAAGGCAAAAATACTATGCAGCAACTGAGAAACTGCATCATGAATCCCAATTCCAGCACAATTCTGTAGATACATAGACCAATAACCTATCACAAACATTTGGCTCCATATTGAATACATTGTTAACACTAACAGTAACAAGATGGATTTACTTCAGCTTTGCATTTCGGTCTCCCTGTGAGACTCTCCACTGGTCTCCTGTGGGCTCTGCTGATCATTAACATGTGTCTGGTGATGAAAACATTGAGCAGCAGAATCAGGGCAAATTGGAAAGTCAGGTTAGAAGGTGGTGGAGGGACTCAATTATGACCCAGACTCAGGAGTAATAAACACCGATTGTTACATCTCAAAGCCAGGGGGCGTTATCCAGCCAATACTGAGCTGGGAACATAAAATACCAGAAGATGTTCTTCAGCACAGTCGCTGTTCCCAGAACAGTTTTCTAACTGCAATATTTAAGTTCTGCTTCTGGCAACAAATGGCCATAAATCAATCGAAGGTCAAAGTGGTGGCAAACCAGACAGAACCGTACACCCGATATAAAGCATTACAGCATAGATATTACACATGAGGATGCCCTATAGGAAACGGTGGTGTTTTCAATAAACAATCACAATGTGTCTCAGGATCAGGTTGAGGATAACGACCAGTAGACATGCAACTACCATGGCCACCAGGTAACGGGTATCACATCGAGACAATCCACATTCTTTATCAAGCAGCATGAAGATCATCACTACATTAACTGTGAGTAAGGCAAGCAAACAAATAATACATTAATTTGGAGGTAAGGTTACAGTACCTTAATGGTTAGTACTGCTGCCTCACAGCGCCAGGGACATGGGCTTGATTTCAGTCTGGGTCAACAGTCTGTGTGGAGTTTGCACATTCTCCCTGTGTCTGCATGGGTTTCTACTCTGTATTCAAGCCCAGAAATGTGCAGGTTAAATGATTGACCATGGTACATTTGCCCAAGAGTGACCAGGATTGTGCAAGTTATTTGGATTAGCTCTGGGAAATGCAGGGATCGAATGGGGGTGTTGGGCCTGAGGTCAGTGCAGACGTGAGGGGCAACATGGCATCTTGTGCACTGTAAGGATTCTATTCTGTAATTCTATGCCTCACAGCACTCTGAGAAAAGGAGAAAAATCTCTTCATCTCTGTAACCAATCAAAGTTGCCTTGTTTAAGACTTAATAAATCAAGTGTCCTCCGGCTCTTGTCTCAATTTTAATGTTTCTTGCAAGGAGTCACCCATGAAGGAAGCGTTGCTGCAGCTGTTCCCAGTCTTACTCAGATCACAGCTGGAGGACTGTATGGGGCTTTTTTTAGAATCTCTTTATCTGAGAAAGAATTTAATTATACGAGAAGGTGTATGCACACAGCTCACTCAGTTGATTCCTGGGATGACGAGTTCATCCCACGTGGAAATGTTGCGCAGTTTGGATGTATACCCTTTGAAGCTCAGCAGAAATAGCCATGATCATATTGAGACATAACTGACCCTGAGGGGAATTGACAGGGTGGATGCTGAGAGGATGGATCCCACGTGTGGGTGTGTCGAACTAGGGGAACTGGAGAATGTTTTAAAATGTGGCCTCTTCTATTTCAGACTGAGATAAGGATGGATCTGACAATGTGTTGCCCAGAGAACAGTGAAGGCTGAATTTGATAGATATTTGATCAACTAGACAGCCAGTGCTTATGTGAGTCAGGTTTGAGGGGGTTGAATGGTCTACGTCTGTTCTTATTTGTTGTGCATCATGTCACAAATAGGAGGCGATTTGGTGCAAGGACAATCACTTTAAATGTAAGGGTGCTCCCCTTTCAGATGAGGATGTTCCTTTGTCCTGAGGGATGTGCTAGCAGTGGCATTCTCATCTGCAAGCAGCAGTGAAGATATTCAAGGCTGAGCTCAGTAGCTCCTTCATAGTAAAGGGAGCCTGTGGTTATTGGGAACAGAGATGGACAGGGGGTTCAGCCACAGTCAGATCAGCTCTGATCTGTCTGAATGGTGTATCAGAGACCGAATGGCCAATTGGTGATCCTACCTCCCGTGCAGTGTTACACAACACGTCTCTGACAGAATTTCTCAAGGCTATTACTGAGGCACAGGAATATACCATTCAGCCCCTCTAAAGAGTTGCATAGGAACTTGTATTCAGCACTTAGAACGTACTGCACAGTGTACCAAGGAGATGATTTAACTCTTTTAAACAACTCCTCCTCATCTGAACAGATTCTGTGTATGCATAGGGCTTTTCCATAGGGTCTGGCTGTTTTAATATGTTTTGGGTGGAAGCTGGAGAAGTGTAGCATTGTGAGGTTATCTGTGGGTTTGCGGTAGAGTGAGGTGCCGATCCTTGACAGAGATTCATTTGTCCAAAATGAGACAGTAGAGATTAGTGCATTTTGAGTTTGATGATGGGATAAAACTTGTTGATATCACTGTGTAGTTTTATCAGTGACTCCTCGCCATGGGTCCAGAGGAAAAAAAAGTCGTTGATGGACCTGGTGTATAGTGTTGGTTGGAAGGTCCTTCGTAGAGAAGAAATCTTGTTCAGACATGTGCCTAAAGATGTTGGCATATTGGGGTGCAAATTTGGCCCCTGTGGTTGAACCGTGTGTCTGGATGAAGAACCTGTTGCCAAAGGTGAAGACATTGTAATTGAGGATAAAGCGGATGAGTTGTAGGATGGTGCTCGGAAATTGGCAGTTGTTGCTCGTCTTTAAAGAACTCCCAAACCTCAAACAGGTGAAGGGGTAAATGTAGTGGAATGGGTCGGTGTGAACTTGTTGGGCCGAAGGGCCTGTTTCCACGCTGTAAGTAATCTAATCTAATCTACACTATAGAGGAAACAGAGAGTAATCAATAAAGAACAGTACAGCACATGAACAGGCCCTTCGGCCCACCAAGACTCTGCACACACTTGATGCCTTTCCAAATGAAAAACCTTTTATCTTTTCAGGGTCCATATCCCTTGATTCCCTACCTATATGAGAAATTGCTATTGTATCCACTTCCACCATTACCTTTCAGAAGCACATTTCAGGTACTTATCACCATCGCTGTCTAACACCTCATTTAAACTTTCTCTTCTTACCTTAAAACTATGTCCCTTGTAATTGAGATTAGTATCCTGGGAGAAAAGGCTCTGACTATCCACAGTGATAGCCTGGGGCTCTGATTGCAAGTGTAGTGATATTATCACAATCCCACTGACTCTCCTGAAGTCAGCACCTTTCAAGGAGAACACTCAACATTTCTGTTCAAAGTTTGTGAGAAGATTTGTAGCTCGGGTGCTCGTTGTTGTGGTTCTGTTCGGCGAGCTGGGAATTTGTGTTGCAGACGTTTCGTCCCCTGTCTAGGTGATATCCCCAGTGTTTGGGAGCCTCCTGTGAAGCGCTTCTGTGATCTTTCCTCCGGCATTTATAGTGGTTTGAACCTGCCGCTTGCGGTTGTCAGGATAACTACTATTATAGGACAAGCCAAACAGAGAACAGCCAGGGAATTCCAAGAGGCATGGCACTCATCCACAGATTCAATCAAGAAGCACATCTACCTGGACCCAATTTCCCGACCACCACAGCAGACAGCTGGAACTGACAACCGGAAGCAGCAGAGACAAACCACTATAAATGCCGGAGGAAACAGCACAGAAGCGCTTCACAGGAGGATCCCAAGCACTGAGGATGTCACCTAGACAGGGGACGAAACATCTGCAACACAAATTCCCAGCTCAGCGAACAGAACCATTTCTGGTCAAATTATTTGTGGCAGGAAGAGATAAGGAATAGTTGAATCTGGATATAACAAAGGTGCAGGTGATAGCTTATTCAGCAGCTAGACTGAGACAAAATGGTAGACCTGAGATATTGCGGAGTTGATAGTGAACAGTATTGGTGCTGGAGAGAATATGGAAATAGATATCAGCTTAGAGCCGAAGTACATGTTGGAGTTATACGCAGTTTGATTCCACTTCAGATATTGGCATTAAAATTGTTTGGTTAGGAATGGAGTTTGTGGACAGAAGTCATGGCAACAGCTTCCTTTTTTTCAGTATTTAAATTATGAGGACAGTAAGTTAGTTCAACAAAGATTATTGAATTCATAGTCAGATAGAAAGACTTACCTGGAATAATAGTGAGGAGAGGATAGAAATCAGCTTGAATCTGACAAAGCACTCTTAAGGTCCAGCCAATCTTGAGGAAGATTGTGAAGACCCAAATGTAAACCCCTGGTCAGTATTGGAATATTCCAGTCTATTGTTCTCATATTCTGGTCCATTGTTGGAACATTCTCGTGCATTGTTCTCAGACTTTGATCTCTCCTCTCTCTCACTCTTGAACTGTTGTTCCTGGGTAGTGCTGGAAGTGAAGTTCCTACTGATACTATGTGCTAGTATTGTAAGACCCCCTTATTAATAGGAAGTAAACCTTTTAGTGAAATAATTTGATGCATGGAGACTGACATTAACTGCAATCACTGAACGAGCAGGTTCACTTAACCCCATTCAACCCAATTTCTTTTATACCATGGTAAGTTAATACATTTGCTCAGTCTGGATGGGATATCTGAGTGTTTCTGAGGAATAAGTGAGGACTACAGAGGCCGGAGATCAGAGCTGAAAATGTGTTGCTGGAAAAGCGCAGCAGGTCAGGCAGCATCCAAGGAGCAGGAGAATCGACGCTTCGGGCATCAGCCATTCTTCAGGATTCCTGAAGACGGTCTTATGCCCGAAACGTCGATTCTCCTGCTCCTTGGATGCTGCCTGACCTGCTGCGCTTTTCCAGCAACACATTTTCAGCTCTGTTTCTGAGGAATGAACTCAACAGCAAAGTGATTGAACTTAACTATTTAATGCTCCATAGATATGGAAGTGTGGTCAGAGTACTGAAGAGTTTTCAATTACCATCTCTTTTCATAAAAGAAGAGACAAACCCTGTAATAATGAATAGCCAATATAATATAATTAAAATTTGAGGATACTTCCAGAGTCTACCATATGGGGAGAATAATCTGTTCCTCAGAAACATTGGTTTTACAAGAAGCAACTAGAATAGAGATGCAAATGGAGAACACATGTATAGACAAGAAAGGTCAGTTTATTAAGCTAGTATCAGAGCAGATCAATGAAGATGGTGCTGTAGATTTTCTCAACTAAAATACAATCAAGGGTCATTGCCATGGAAATTAAACCTACTCAACTATTAGCAGGAGCAAAGAAAGGATCTTTATTTTGAATCCTGCAGGATTGACTCACTACGCCAGATGCCTTAATGCAAAGAGCACTGAAACATTGTCCAGATGCTTGCCATATAGTGTTCCTTATCGCACTCTCAAGGACAATTCCCTGGTCTTTCAGACATAATGGTTCTTCAGCCTTCGCTGAGTTCGACTATTGCAAAGTCAAGTAGAATGTATACAGAATTCACACAGAGTTAAGTTGACTGCAACATTTTATCAAAGCATTGTTTACAAAGATCAGTACAGCATTGAATTAAAGAAAAGCATTCTCTTTAAATTTCATAGTAAATGGATAATTAATTTCACAGTAAATGGATAATTTCCCATTTCATTTTCCCCCTTTTTGTCATTTTATGGCAACAAGCCCAATTACAGCAACAACTACGAAGGAAATACAGAGCCGTGATAGCGATACATCCAAAAATGTTTAGGAAACACCAGGCCTTTCCTCAGATACCACCTACCCGAAACACAGCTTTGTGGTGGTATCTTCACTTGCTCTGGTGTGCCCTGTACATAGCCCATGTGTGAGCTGCGGCAGCCCCATAATCGTATGAGGCTTCTAATCACGACTTGCACTTAATTGGTTCTGCTGTTGTCTGATATCTCCTCGGGCCCAGCTACACGTTTGTAATGGCTGGTGTGTACCCACGTGGCTCTTGCTGCGATCTTAACTGCTGTCTGTGTTGTGAGGAGCACTTGGAACGCACTTTGCCTTCCAGTTGCTCCTCCTGAAGTCTTTCACCACTGTCCAGTTACCGGGTTTTAAATCATGCAGCTTCCCTCCTCCTGGTTGGCGTAGTGCTGCTTTCACTTGATTCTGTATTTGAGATAAAAGTGGATAGAGTTTTATACAGTAACACAACATCTCATCCTCACAGCGGCCTGTTATCTGTCGAACCTTAGGTCTTGGGCCAATTCCTGTGGTGGGCGGTCTACCAAACAAAATCTCAAACGGGCTAAGATTAGCTCTTCCTCTCCTTCTAGATTTCATATACATTAGCACAATCGGGAGAGCCTTTGTCCATGTCACCCCTAGTTCCTCACAACATTTTGTCAATTTATTTTTAGAGTAGCATTTTCTCTTTCCACTGCCCCACCACTCGCTGGGTGGTAGGCACAGTGTTGTCTCATGTTTATTCTCAAATAATCACTGATCTGTTGTAAGTCATTATTGACAAATGGTGTCCCATTGTCACTACTGATCCTTTCAGGGATGCCCCATCTCGGAATTATCTCAGTTTGCAAAGCCTTGGCTACTGCACTGGCATCCTGTTTAGACGTGGGGAACGCTTCCACCCATTTGAAAAACATGTCAACTATTACCAGACAATAGCTTTTCCCTTCGCTGGGCGTTAGTTCAATGAAATCCATCTGTAAATGTTCAAATGGTTTTGGGGGTTGGGAGTGTGCTGCCTGAGTCATCTGTATTCCGCTCCCCACATTATTAGTTGCACAGGTAACACAACGCTCACAATAGTTCTGAGATTAATGAGTAAATCCCTAACTATACCAGTGTGCCAAAATACTGTCGTAAGTTCCCCCTTTTGACACATGGTCCGTACCGTGTGTCAGTTTGGCACAGAATGGAAATAATGATGGTGGTAGACAGGGTTTCCCATTGGGACCACACCATACTCCTTCCCTCACACTGCATTCTGCTTTCGTCCACTCACGATTTTATTCTTGTGTGGCCTGTGACTGTAGCCCCCGTACATCTGCTGTTGGGGTACATTTTTTATCATATACATGTCAATCTGCTCATTTGGCGGCTGCTGGGCTGCCGTTCTTGCTGCTGAGTCTGCCCTTACATTGCCTTGGGAAATAAGATCATTATTTTTTTGTGTGGGCTTTACACTTGCACACATCAATTGATTTAGGCAACAGGACCGTTCCAGGAGGTCGCAGTGTGTGATGGGCTTTCCGGTGGAGGTGAAGAAATCCCTGTGTTTCCATAGGATTCCAAAATCATGTACAACCCTGAATGCATATCTGCTATCAGTGTAAATATTCACTGTCCTTCCCTCAGCCAATTTACAGGCCTCAGTCAAGGCAATCAGCTCTGCTGCTGGCACTGACAGATGAGAAGGGAGTGATCCCACTTTGACCGCCTCATAGATAGTCACTGCAGCATACCCAACACAATTCTGGCCTGTCGCCGTGCTCCTGAATGCTAACCCATCCACAAAAATTTCCATATCTGGATTCTGACATGGTCAATCCTGCAAATCTGGTCTGGGGCTGCAAATTTCATTAATTACAGCAACATAGTCGTGTGTGTCTCCATCTCCTTCTGTGGGGAGAAGGCTAGCCGGGTTAAGGGCGTTACATCGCTTTATTGTAACGTTAGGCGTCCCCAATAACATAGTATTGTATCTGAGCCAACGTGCTGCTGACATGTGTGCGGCCATTTGCTCGGACAGCAGTCAGGATACTGCATGTGGGACCAGAAGGGTTAATTCACCACAGCCGACTATATCCCTGGATGCTACAACAGACTTTTCAGCTGCAGCCACAGCTCACAGGAATTGAGGCAATCCTGCTGCTACAGGGTCACGTTTAGCTGAAACATATGCTACTGGCCTCAATCTTCCCCCATCGTCCTGCAACAGCACAGATGTCATGCAGCCACACTTCTCATCTTCCGTTTGTACAAAAGGCTGGTTTGGGTTCAGAATCCCCAGCGTATGTGTAGTTTGGAGCGCCCCTTTTTAATTCAGCAAAGGCGTTCTTGGCCTCTGGGGTCCACTGCAACGGACTCTGGTTCTGCAACCCTTTTCCATGGGCTTTGTCACTTAGGGGAGCCACAAGGGTTGCGTAATGTGCGACAAACATCCTACAGTAGGAGCACATGCCCAAAAGAGGATAGCAATTGTCTCTTCGTGTGAGGCTTTGGAATTTGCTGGATTGCTTGAACTCTGTCTTGACCAATAGCCTTCCCTTATTCAGATATTAGGTGACCTAAGAACTTCACCTGTTGTTGCACAAATTGTAGCTTTGTGACACTGGCTTTGTGCCCTTACCGCACTAGATGGCAGAGCAACGGAAGGGTCTCCTTCCACATTGTTCCTTTGTTGGTGCCGCAGTCAAGCAATCATCTCCATACTGCAGTAGCACTGACCCCGGGGTTTGAACAAGAGTCTCCAGACTCCTGCGTAAAGCCACATTATATATGTTGGTAGACTCACAGTAACCTCGCATGAAGGTATATGATTTCCTTTTGAATGAAAAAGCGAACCAGAATTGACTATCTGGGTGCGCCAGATAGCAGCACGTTGGCTCTGATACAATACTGTGTTATTGGAGACGCCTAACATTACAGTAAAGAAGGCATTTGCTAAATCCACAACAGAGAACCATTTCCTGTCCGGT
This sequence comes from Chiloscyllium punctatum, assembly GCF_047496795.1. Classification (NCBI taxonomy): domain Eukaryota; kingdom Metazoa; phylum Chordata; class Chondrichthyes; order Orectolobiformes; family Hemiscylliidae; genus Chiloscyllium; species Chiloscyllium punctatum. The sequence continues at coordinate 123,762,023 of NC_092744.1, read as the reverse complement.
GGAATTTGAGCCAATATAGTATAGGAATTGGGAACATTTGGGGCACGAGAAATAACAGCGTCATTGACAGCAGGTCTTGAACAAACCTCCATTCCTCTGGTTCACCGGGAATGTTTGTCTTTTTGAACGGATAAATGGGGGTTCTCACCGGTGAGTTTTCACAGGGGATTATCACTCCTGCCTTTAGGAGGGATTCAAAGACTGCAGTCATTCCTTCTATGGCTTCGGGTTTTAACAGATACTGTGCTCTGCGAGGACGATACTCAGACTTTGGGGTTATCCTTATGGGCTCACAGCCCCATATGAGCCCCATATCATGTTTGCCCTTTGTCCACAACACAGTAGGTACCATTTTTAATCTTGGGTTTGAGATTTCTATCTTCGGGAAACGCCAGGCTATCCCCTTAGGCTTCTCAGGACGAGCGGGCGTTACCTGGACTGTCCTATCTGCCTGAGTTAGCCAAGTTAGTTTCTTCTTATATGTCCGCATATCTGCATTTAACCAGATACCCACATCGTCCCTGAAGACCCAACCTTTCATTCTTTGTGCCTTTAGCACCCATGCTCCTAAATCCTACCACCTGTCACTGGACGCCTTCGCCAGTGACACGTGAGAGCAGAACCTTCCACATCAACAAAATAGGGTCTACTTGCCGTCACAGATACTTTAGATAAGTTACAATAAAATTCACACAATAACAACTGATCTGGTTTCACTAATCTCCTGAACCAATCCTTCTCATATGGTTCGTCAGGTCCAACATTATGTATGTGTGCTGTGCATGCAACATGTCTCCAGCAAGAAAATCGGTGTTAGTAGGATTAACATAGTTACTTGCTTCCAGAGCGAGTGAAATGCTCACTGAACTTATCTCTCTCTGGATTAATAGCCACTCATAGACATACATTAGGGGTCGTAGGTCATATTTTACAGCCTGCACTGGTAAATCGTTTCTTTGAAATATCTGCAAGCTCGGCGGAGTAATGATCAAATCCAACCCCAGTCTCCGTATGAGATCCCGGCCCATAAAATTTAAAGGACAAAATTCCGATAACAAGAAGGAGAATTAGAATGTTTCCCTTTTACTAGAGGTGCAGAAAATCTCTCCTGCACCATGACTCCTGATGCACCCATTGTGTTCAGGAACCTTTCACTCATCTTTATTTGTGTCGATTGTCTAAACGGGCTTAATGTAAGGACTGAGTATGTTGCCCCTGTATCTACTAAAAAGATAACTAATGTACTTTCACATATAACATAGAGGTGGGCATCGGCTTATACACATCATTGTGATATTGGACATACCATCCACATTTTGCAATCTCAGTGCTGAACATTGAGGTGAGATATATCTCAGTGCGCGAAAGGTTAGTAGAAGTGATTAGCATAAGCAAGTCTTCGTTGCCAAGAATAAAGGAAAGAGGCTTTCCTGTACCTTGTGGGCTGCCCACCTCCACCTCAGCCTTCCCCTGTCAGTCATCCTGCTGTCCCACCTCCAGGGCTGAGTGAGGCTGTCTGTGTGCGGCACCATCTCACCCAGTGGTCCATTGCTCTGCAAACAAAGCACCCACCAGATCTCCCTCTATCGGTGTCTCTTTTGTGACTTCTTCCTCTTCCGCGACGTCCCCCTCTGCCTCTCTCTCTTCCTGCAGCACCTCCCTCGAACAGCTGGGTGACCATTTACATCAGAGTAAGCTGAGCTTTATGTGATTGCTGTTCCATCTTAATTTCCGCTTATCCTTCTCTTGGGTAAGCAATATTTTAGCACGTATTGCATGTTGTTCTATCAAATTCAGCTTTCCCGTGTCCAGGTTATACATGTGTATTTTACCTTTTTCGCTATTTCTTCTTTCATTCCATTGATGAAGCAGTTCCTCAGGTGTGCCTCATACAGTGTGATTTCTGCAGTCGTTATGTCCTCATGTCGTCTCAGTGCACTCTGGGCGTTATGGACTTCAGTGAGGTGCGTAAGGTACTGGGACACTCTCTCACATTCCCATTGTTTTCACATTGCTGTTTTGGTCACGTCCATTCGCACTGGGAATGCCTCCCTACAGGCGGTTGCCAGCATTGTAACAAAAGCATTAAAGTCTCCCTTCTCCTCCATTTGAGGGTTGGCTGCTCTGGCATGGACGTTTGCAGCTGGCCAGGTATACTTGTGTTTGGTGACATTGGCACCTAGTTTTCATCCCAGGAGACGTCTCATCTCTTGTGACGTGGGACGGAACTCAGTACAGAACTTTGTCACTTCTTATTAGCTCCAAATTCGTGTGGGTCAGGCAACTGCCCACAGGCACTTTCCAGATCCTTCATGGTCCACGGCTGGTGGGCCAACACTGGGCGCTCTTCTGGACCTGCAACTTCAACCATTGGATCTTGCAGACGACCTGGTTAGATGATCGTACGCCAGTACCCTCACGGACTCATCATCCGTCGGGGGGTGATCACGGACAGGCCTTGGATGCCTTTCCATCTTGGAGTGGTCGTCCTTCTTTTGGCCTTCTTGCTTCGGTCTGTTGTGGGTATGGTGTGCTCTTGGTGATCTAACAGGCCCTGAGGCCATGGTCGCTGACGTGGAGCTTTCACTAGGCGGATCTCGTGGAGGGGGGGGGGCGGGGGGGTGCGCGGTGGCAGGTCTCGGAGGGCAGTCATCAAGGTCAGGGTCTGAAACAGATTTAAGACACTGTACAGCTTCGTTAGGTTGTTTCCCACATGGGCACTGGTGGTTGTACGTGTATTTGATCTATCCTTTAATTGAGATTTCCTTTCTCTGATATCAGCCTCAGACTTCCACATACAAGAAGCACTCCAATTCATAGGTTCGATCTTTCCGTCCCTTTCCTCCTTCTCTCTCTCCTCCTACCTTAACCTTAATATTTCCAGCTGTCTTTTACTAAAACTTCCTCCCTCCGGAAAACCTCATTCCTTAATCCACAATTGTAACTGCTTTACACATTCTGGGCGGTACTTATTTAACATGTATTGCATTTTTGGTAGGCCATTCCAAATTTTGTGTGGACTCTCCCTTTGTTTGTTCTTGCCAGAACCCATTTTTAGTGTAACATCAAAAGTGCTCAGCTCTCTCTCTCTCTCTCTGTCAGTCTGTCTCTTGCTCTCGTGTTACAGTTATCTTTTCCCTTTTAACTTGCTTTTACCTCCGGAGGTCCCCTCTCACATTGAGCACGTCCGCCTCATGGCCTTGGTTTTCGTAAACCAAGAACCCACGTTCCTGGTACGTCTTCGGCGAGTCCAACACAGCCAGTGGTGGTTCCAAGTCTAAAATCAGCCTTACCCTTGCTGTCTCCTAAAATCCCTTCAGACAGCAATCCCCTTCCCTTGGGGTTTTACTCTAATACCACGTGAGAGTTCACTGAACCCTTTTCCTGCTGTATTTCTTCTCTTAGAATGACTCTCTATGTAGGATTACGTAAACCACGACTCTTATCCAACCTTAATTGATTTTAAACCCCGGCGCTAGGGCAATCTACAGATTCCCAGTCCTCTCACGCAAAAGGGTCAATTTAGCGCTCGAGATGAAGTGAAAGACCTTCAAGGCGATGGCACCTGCGCTTCCTGGGAATCTTCAGAATCTCATCTAGTCACGGAGTCCTGGGACGAGCCCCCAAGTTTACTGTCATGGAAATTAAAGTGACTTGACTCAATAATTAGGAAGAGCAAAGCAAAGGTCTTTATTAAAAAATTTACAAGATTGACCCATTATACAAAGACAGATGCCTCAATGCAATAAGTACCCAAACATTTACACAGGCACCTGCCTTATAGCGTTCGTTACTACACTCACAAGGGCAGAGACTGGAGAAACTCAAGTTGTTATCCTCTCATCGCCTGGTGCTAGACCTAACAGTTATTCAGCTTTCGCTGAGTTCGAATATCGCATGGTCGTGTTGAATGCTTACAGAATTCAAACAGAGATAAGCGAACTGCAACCCTTCATCAAAGCATCGTTTACAAAGCTCAACACAGCATTGATTATACAAAGCATTCTCTTTAAACTTTACAGTAAATGGATAAATAATTTCAGAGTAAATGGATAAATGGACAGTCACAGTGTGTTCAGAGAGTCAGAGGATGTCACAATGTGTCTCAGAGAGAGTCACAGTGAGTCAGAGTGTCATAGTGTCTCTCAGGGTGTGTCTTAGAGAGGGTCTCAGTGTGTCCCATTATGTCTCAGTGACACAGTGCATTAGAGAGAGGCAGGGAATGTCACAGTGTGTCAGAGAGTGTCGCAGTGTGTCAGAGAATGTCACAGTGTGTCTCAAAGACAGTCAGAGAGTGTCCAAGTATATCAGAGAGTGGCACAGTATGTCCCATACAATGTCAGAGAGTGTCACATTGGGACTCAGAGAGTGTCAGAGAGTCAGAGAGTGTCACGGTATGTTGCAGAGAGTGTCAAAGTGGGTCAGACAGTGTAGCAGTGTGTGTCAGAGAGTGTCACAGTGTGTCTCAGGGAGTGTCAGAGTGGATCAGGGAGTGTCACAGTGTATCAGTCTGTTAGAGAGTGTTGCAGTATGTCTCAGAGAGCGTCAGCAATTATTACAGTGTCTTAGAGAGGGATACAAGATGTCTCTGAGAGTGTCAGAAAGTGCCACAGTGTCTTAGAGAGTGTCACAGTGTGTCAGAGATTATCATTGTGTGTCAGCTAGATTCAGAGAGTGTCACAGCGTGTCTCTGAGGGTCAGAGAGAGACGGAATGTGTCAGAGTGCGTCTCAGAGAGTGTCACAGTGTCTCACAGAACGTCACCGTGTGTCAGAGAGTGTCACAGTGTGTTACAGAGAGTGTCAAAGAGAGTCAGACAGTGTAACAGTGTGTCTCAGAGAGTGTCACAATGTGTCTCAGGGAGTGTCAGTGAGAGTTAGGGAGTGTCACAGTGTGTCACAGTCTGTTAGAGAGTGTCACAGTGTGTCTCAGAGACCGTCAGAGATTATCACAGTGTCTTAGAGAGGGATACAGTATGCCTCTGAGAGTGTCAGAAAGTGTCACAGTGCCTTAGAGAGATTCACAGTGTGTCAGAGATTGTCATAGTGTGTAAGATAGATTCAGAGAGTGCCACAGTGTGTCTCACAGAGTGTCAGAAAGTATCACAACGTCTCAGTTGGTGTCACTGTGTGTCAGGGATTGTCACAGTGTGTCAAAGAGAGAGAGTCAGAGAGTGTCACAGTATGTCAGAGAGTGTCATAGTGTGTCTCAGAAAGAGTCAGAGAGTGCTTCATACAGAGTCAAACAGTATCACAGTGTGTCACAATCTGTCACAAATGTCACATTGTTTCTCAGAGAGTGACAGAGAGAGTCAGAATGGCACAGTGTGTTTCAGTGAGTGTCAGAGAGTGTCAGAGAGTCAAAACGTGTCACACTGTGTCACAGTCTGTCAGAGAGTGTCATAGTACCTTTCAGAGAGTGTCAGCGATAGTCAGAGAATGCCACAATGTTATTCAGAGAGTGTCAGAGAGTCAAAGACGGTCAAAACGTGCCACAGTGTGTCACAGTCTGTCAGGGATTGTCACAGTACGTTTCAGAGAGTGTCAGAGATAGCCACAGTGTGTTTCAGAGAGTGTCACAGTGTGTCTCAGAGAGTGTCACAGTGTATCAGAGATTGTCACAGTGTCTCCCAGTCGGTCAGAGAGTGTCAGAGAGAGTCAGAGAGTGTTACAGTGTGTCTCAGACAGTGTCAGTGAGAGTCAGATAGTGTCACAGTCTTCCCGAGAGTGTCACAGTGTGTCTTGGAGATTTTCAGAGAGTGTCTCAGTGTGTCACAGTCTGTCAGAGAGAGTCAGTGTGTCTCAGAGAGTGTCAGAGAGAGTCAGGGAATGTCACAGTATGTCTCTGAGAGTGTCAGAGAGAGTCAGATAATGTCACAATGTGTCTCAGAGAGTGTCAGAGAGAGTCAGAGAGTGTCACAGTATGACTCTGAGAGTGTCAGAGCGAGTCTGAGAGTGTCACAGTGTGTAACAGTCTGTCAGGGAGTGTTACAGCGTGCCTCAGAGAGTGTCAGAAAGTGTCACAGTTTGTCACAATCTGTCAGAGAGTGTCACAGTGTGTTTTGCCTCAGAGAGGGTCAGAGAGAGTCAGAGTGTCACAGTCTGTCTCAGAGAGGGTCAGAGAGTGTCACTATGTGTCTCAAATAGAGTCACAGAGTGTCTCAGAGAGTCATATAGAGTCAGAAAGTGTCACCGTGTCTCAGAGAGTATCACAGTGTCACAGTCTGTCAGAGATTGCCACAGTGTGTTTCAGAGAGTGTCAGAGAGTGTCACGGTCGGTCTCAGAGAGGGTCAGAGTGTGTCACAGTGAGTCACAGCCTGTCAAAGAGTGTCACAGTCTGCCTCAGAGAGTGTCAAGAAAGACAGAGAGTGTCACAGTTTGTCACAGTCTGTCAGAGAGTGTCACAGTCTATCTCAAAGCGGGTCAGAGTGTGTCACAGTGTGTCACAGTCTGTCAAGGAGTGTCATAGTATGTATCAGAGTGTGTCAGAGAGATTCAGAGAGTTTCACAGTGTGTCTCAGAGAGTGTCACAGTGTATTTCAGAGAATCAGCGAGTGTCAGAGAGTGTCAGCATTTGTCTCAGAGAGGGTCACAGTCTGTCACAGAGTGTTACAGTGTGTCTCAGAGAGTGACAGAGAGAGATTCAGAGAGTGTCATAGTGTGACTCAGAGAGTATCAGAGTCAGAGAGTGTCACAGTGTCTCTGAGAATGTCACCGTGTGTCAGAGAGTGTCGCAGTGTTTCACAGTGTGTTTCAGAGTGTGTCAGAGAGAGTCTGAGAATGTCATAGTGTGTCATACTATATCTCTGAGGGTGTCAGAGAGAGTCAGAGAGTGTCTCAGTCTGTATCAGGGTGTCAGAGAGAGTCTGAAAGTGTCACAGTGTGTCTCAGAGAGTGTCACAGTGTCTCAGAGAATGTCAAAGTGTGTCAGAAAGTGTCACATGGTGTCTCAGAGTGAGTCAGAGAGTGTCACAGTGTGTCACAATCTGTCAGAGAGAGTTACAGTGTGTCTCAGAGAGTGAGAGAGAGAGTCAGAAAATGTGACAGTGTGTCACACTGTGTCTCAGAGAGTGACCGAGTGTCTCAGAGAGAGGCAGGGAGTGTCACAGTGTGTCTCAGAGAGTGTCACAGTGTCTCAGAGCGAGGCAGGAAGTGTCACAGTGTGTCTCAGAGAGTGTCACAGTGTGTCTCTGAGGGTCAGACAGACAGACAGAATGTGTCACAGTGCGTCTCAGACAGTGTCACAGTGTCTCAGAGAACGTCACCGTGTGTCAGAGAGTGTCACAGTGTGTCTTAGAGAGTGTCACCTTGTGTCTCTGAGGGTCAGAGAGAGAGGCAGAATGTGTCACATTGCGTCTCAGAGAGTGTCGAAGCGAGTCAGTGTCAGAGTGTCAGAGTGATTCACAGAGTGACACAGTGTGTCTCAGAGTGTCACAGAGAGTCAGTGACTGTCATAGTGTGTCTCAGACAGAGTCAGAGAGGGCAGTGAGTTTCACAGTGTGCCTCTGAGAGCGTCAGAGTGTGCCTCATAGTGGCAGAGTGAGTCAGAAAGTGTCACAGTGTGTCTCAGGGAGTGTCACAGTCTGTCAGAGAAGGTTACAGTGTATTTCAAAGTGTGTCAGAGAAAGTCAGTGAATGTCACACTGAGTCGTACTGTGTCTCACAGACTGTCAGAGAGAGTCAGCGTTTGTTCCAGTGAGGGTCGCAGTCTGTCAGAGAGTGTTACAGTGTGTCTTAGGGAGTGACAGGAAGAGTCAGAAAGTGTCACAGTGTGTCTCATAGGGTGTCAGGGAGAGTCAGAGAGAGTCATAGACTGTCACACTGAACATAGAACATAGAACATAGAAGAACACAGCGCAGTACAGGCCCTTTGGCCCTCGATATTGCGCCGATCCAAGCCCACCTAACCTACACTAGCCCACTATCTTCCATATGCCTATCGAATGCCCGTTTAAATGCCCATAAAGAGGGAGAGTCCACCACTGCAACTGAGAGGGCATTCCATGAACTCACGACACGCTGAGTAAATAATCTACCCCAAACATCTGTCCTATACCTACCACCCCTTAATTTAAAGCTATGCCCCCTCATAATAGCTGACTCCATACATGGAAAAAGGTTCTCACTGTCAACCCTATCTAAACCCCTAATCATCTTGTACATCTCTACCAAGTCACTCCTAAACCTTCTTTTCTCCAATGAAAACAACCCCAAGTGCCTCAGCCTTTCCTCATACGATCTTCCTACCATACCAGGCAACATCCTGGCAAACCTCCTCTGCACCCGTTCCAGTGTCTCCACATCCTTCCTATAGTATGGCGACCAAAACTGCACACAATACCCCAGATGCGGCTGCACCAGAGTCATATACAACTGCAACATGACCTCAGGACTCCGGAACTCAATTCCTCTACCAATAAAAGCCAGTACGCCATATGCCTTCTTCACCGCAGTAATTACCTGGGTGGCAACTTTCAAAGATCTGTGTACATGGACACCAAGATCCCTCTGCTCATCCACACTACCAAGTATCCGACCATTAGCCCAGTACCCCATCTTTTTGTTACTCTTACCAAAGTGACTCACCTCAAACTTAGCTACATTGAACTCCATTTGCCACCTTGCTGCCCAGCTTTGCACCTTATCTATATCTCGCTGTCACCTGACACATCCTTCCTCACTGTCAACTGCTCCACCGATTTTGTAACATCCGCAAACTTGCTCACCCGACCTTCTAATCCCTCCTCCAGGTCATTTATAATGACAAACAGCAATGGTACCAAAACAGATCCTTGCGTAACACCGCTAGTAAATGCACTCCAAGATGAACCTTTACCATCAACTACTACCCTCTGTCTCCTTCCAGCCAGCCAATTCCTAATCCAAACCTCCAACTCACCCTCAATGCCATATCTCTGTATTTTTTGCAGTAGCCTACCATGGGGAACCTCATAAAACGCCTTACTACAATCCATAAACACCACATCTACCGCTACCCTCGTCCACCTCCTTCGTCACCTTCTCAAAGAATTCAATAAGTTTTGTGAGGCACGACCTGCTCTTCACAAAACCATGTTGACTATCCTTGATCACGTTATTCCTATCCAGATGTTCATAAATCCTATCCCTTACAATTCTCTCTACGACTTTGCCCACAACAGAAGTGAGACTCACCGGCCTATAGTTACTAGGGTTATCCCTACCCCCTTCTTGAACAAGGGAACCACATTTGCTATCCTCCAGTCTTCTGGCACTATTCCTGTCGACAACAAGGACATAAAAATCAAGCCCAATGCCTCTGCAATCTCCTCCCTAGCTTCGCAGAGAATCCTAGAATAAATGCCATCGGGTCCAGGGGACTTATCTATTTTCACCCTTTCCCGAATTTCCATAACCTCTTCCCTGCATACCTCAAAGCCATCCATTCTAATTAATTGTGACCCAATATTCACATCAGCAACAATGTCCTGTTCCTGAGTGAATACTGACGAAAAGTATTCATTCAGTGTCTCCCAATCTCTTCAGCCTCCACACGCAACTTCCCACTACTATCCTTCACTGGACCTATTCCTACCCTCGTCATTCTTTTATTCCTGACATACCTATAGAAAGCCTTTGGGTTTTCCCTAATCCTACCAAGTAAGGGCTTTTCATGTCCCCTCCTTGCTGGTCTTAGCTCTCTCTTCAGATCCTACCTGGCTACCTTATAACTCTCAATAGCCCCAATTGAACCTTCACGACTTATCTTTACATAGGCCGCCATCTTCCATTTAACAAGGGATTCCAATTCCTTATTAAACCACGGCTCCCTCACACGACCCTTTCCTCCCTGCCTGACAGGTACATACTTATCAAGGACACTCAATAGTTGCTCCTTGAACAAGCTCCACATATCAATTACGCCCTTGCCTTGAAGCCTACTTTTCCAAGGCACGCATCCGAAGTCGTGCCTCACCGCATCATAATTTCCCTGCCCACAGCTATAGCTTGTACCCTGCAGTGCACACCTATCCCTCTCCATCACTAGAGTAAAAGTCACCGAATTGTGGTCACTGTCCCCAAAGTGCTCACCTACCTCTAATTCTAACACCTGGCCTGGTTCATTACCCAGAACCAAATCCAGTATGGCCTCACCTCTTGTTGGCCTGTCTACATATTGTGTCAGGAAACCCTCCTGCACACATTGGGCAAACACTGACCCATCTAACAAACTCGAGCTATAGCTTTCCCAATCAATATCAGGAAAGTTAAAGGCCCACATAACAACCACTCTATTACTTTCACTCTTCTCCTGAATCATCCTCGCAATCCTTTCTTCTACGTTTCTAGGACTATTAGGAGGCCTGTAGAAAACTCCTAACAGAGTGACCTCACCTTTCCTCTTCCTAACCTCAGCCCAAACTACCTCAGATGGCGAGTCTTCATCCATCGTCCTTTCCACCGCTGTAAGACTAACTTTGACAAGCAATGCCACACCTCCCCCTCTTTTACCCCCACTTCTGACGCTACTAAAACATTTAAACAATTGGAACATGCAACAACCAATCCTGTCCCTGTTCTACCCATGTCTCCATAATAGCCACAACATCGAAGTCCCAGGTACCAACCCACACTGCAAGTTCACCTACCTTATTCGTATACTTTTTGCATTGAAGTAAACACACTTCAAGCCACTTTCCTGTTGACAGGCACCCTCCTTTGAGATTGATGCCATGTTCCTAACCTTCCTATACACCAGGTCCTGCACCCTAAAGCTACACTCCAGGTTCCCATGCCCCTGCAGAGTTAGTTTAAACCCTCCCAAAGAGCACGAGCAAACCTCCCCCCAAGGATGCTGGTGCCCCTCAGGTTCAGGTAGAGACCATCCTGTTGATAGAGCTCCCACCTTCCCCAGAAAGAACCCCAATTATCCAGATACCGGAATCCCTCCCTCCTGCACCATCCCTGTAGCCACGCATTTAACTGTTCTCTCTCCCTATTTCACGACTCTCTATCACGTGGCACGGGTAACAAACCAGAGACAACCACTCTGTTTGTTCTAGCTCTGAGCTTCCAACCTAGCACACTGAAAGCCTGCCTAACATCCTCAGCACTCCTCCTACCTATGTTGTTGGTACCAACGTGGACCACGACTTCGGGCTGCTCCCCCTCCCAATTAAGGAACCGGAAAACACAATCAGAGACATCACGTACCCTCGCACCTGGGAGGCAACATACCAAACGTGAGTCTCTCTCGCCCCCACAAAACCGCCTATCTGTGCCCCGAACTATCGAGTCCCCAATTACTATTGCTCTGCTCTTTCCACCCTTCCCTTCTGAGCAATGGGGACAGGCTCCATGCCAGTGGCCTGAGCCCCATTACTTACCCCTAGTAGGTCCCCCCCCCCCACAAGTGTCCAAAACGGTATACTTGTTCTTGAGGGGAGCGGCCGCAAGGGGTCCCTGCACTGGCTGCTTCCTCCCAGTCCCCCTCACTGTCACCCATCTGTCTGCAATCTTTGGAGTTACTACTTCCCTAAAGCTCCGATCTATGACCCCCTCTGCCTTCCGAATGATCCGAAGTTCATCCAACTCCAGCTCCAGTTCCCTAGCATGGTCTTGGAGGAGGTGGAGATGGGTGCACTTCCTGCAAGTGTAATCAGCAGGGACGTCCACGGCATCCCTCACCTCAAACATGTTGCAAGAGGAACGTTGCACTGCCTTCACTGCCATCCCTCTAAAAGTAACCTTTTTTTTAAAAAAAAACTGGATCTAAAGAATAGAACAAGCAAAATGCATCACTTACCTCCTTTCCACAACGGGTCTTATTATTAGGTTAGAGGAGGAGGACAGGTGAGTTTCAGAGCATGTCAGAGAGAGACACAGCGTGTCACAGTTTGTCTAAGAGAGTGTTGGAGAGAGTCAGAGAGCGTGACAGTTTGTCACAATTTGTCAGAGAGTGTCATAGTGTGCTTCAGAGATGGTCATAGTGTGTCTCAGAGATTGTCGGAGAGGGTCACAGTGTGTCTCAGACAGTGTGAGAGAGAGTCAAAAGACGTCACAGTGTGTCACAGTGTGTCTCAGAGACTGACCGAGTGTCTCAGAGAGAGGCAGAGAGTGTCACAGTGTGTCTCAGAGGGTCAGAGAGAGACAGAAAGTGTCACAGAGATTGTCATAGTTTGTCAGAGAATGTCACAGTGTGTCTCAGTGAGTGTCAGAGAGAATCACAGTGTGTCACAATGTATCTCGGAGAGTGACAGAGAAACTCACAGAGTGTCACCTTGTGTCTCAGAGATGGTCAGAATGTGTCACAGTGTTTCACAGTCTGTCAGAGAGTGTCGTAGATTGTTACAGTGTGTCTCAGAGAGGGTCGGAGAGTTTTACAGTGTGTCTCAGAGAATCAGAGAGTGTCACAGTGTGTCTCAGAGAATCAGAGAGTGTCACAGTGTGTCACAGTCTGTCAGGGATTATCACATTGTGCCTCAGAGAGTGTCAGAGAAAGTCAGAGAATGTCACAGTGTGTCATAGACTGTCAGAAAATGTCACAGTTTGACTCAGAGCGTCGGTGAGTTTCAGAAAGTGTCACAGTGTGTCTCAGAGAGTGTCACAGTATGTCACAGTCTGTCAGAGAAGGTTGCAGTGTATTTCAGAGTATATCAGAGAGAGTCGGACAGTATCAAAGTGTGTCATACTGTGTCTCAGAGAGTGCCGGAGAGGTTCAGCATTTGTCTCAGAGTGTCACAGTCTGTGAGAGAGTGTTACAGTGTGTCTCAGAGATTGACAGAAAAAGTCAGAGAGTGTCACATTGTGCCTCTGTGTCAGAGAGTGTCACAGTCTGTCTCAGAGAGTGTCAGAGAGAGACAGAAAGTGTCACAGTGTGTCTCAGAGAGTGTCACAGTGTCTCAGAGAATGTCACCGTGTGTCAGATAGCATCGCAGTCGGGCAGAGAGTGTCACAGAGAGTGTCACAATCTGTCAGAGAGTGTGACAGTGTGTTTCAGAGAGTGCAGAGAGGGTCCGAGAGTGTCACAGTGTGTTTCAGAGAGTGTCAGACAGAGTCAGAAGGTGGTACACTGTGTCGCAGAGAGGGTCAGAGAGTCTCAGAGAATGTCACAGTGTGTCTCAGAGAGTGTCACAGTGTGTCTCAGAGGATCAGAGAGTGCCACAAAGTGTCACAGTTTATCGCAGAGAGTGTCACATTGTGTCACAGTCTGTCAGAGAGAGTCACAGTATATTTCAGAGTGTATCAAACAGTGTCAGAGAGGGTCAGCATTTGTCTCAGAGAGGGTAACAGTCTGCCAGAGGCTGTTACTGTGTGTCTCAGAGGGAGTCAAAAGTGTCACAGTGCGTCTCCGAGAGTGTCACAGTGTCTCAGAGAATGTCACCGTCTGTCATAGAGTGTCACAGCGTGTCAGAGTGTGTTTCAGAGAGTGTCAGAGCATGTCAGAGAGTCCACAGTGTGTCTCGGAGAGTGTCACAGTGTGTCAACAAGTGTCACAGAGTGCCTCAGAAAGAGTCAGATAGAGTCAGAGTGTCTCACAGTGTGTCACAATCTGTCAGAGAGTGTCAGAGGGTGTCGCAGCGTGTCAGAGAGAGTCACAGAGTGTCATAGCATGTCTAAGAGAGTGTCACAGGGCATCAGAGAGTGTCGCAGTCTATCTCAGAGCGGGTCAGAGTGTGTCGCAGTAGGTCAGAGAGTGTCACAGTGTTTCTCAGTGAGAGTCAGAGAGCGTCACATTGTGTCTCACAGAGAGTCAGAGAGAGTCACAGTGTGTCCCAGGGAGTCAAAGAGAGATGGAAAGTGTCACAGTGTGTCTCAGAGAGTGTCGGAGTGTCGCAGAAAATGTCACCGTGTGTCAGAGAGGGTCACAGTAGGTCACAGAGTGTCATTGTGTGTCTCAGATATTGTCACAGTTTGTCAGAGTCTGTCAGAGAGTGTCGCAGTGTTTCTCAGAGAGTGTCACAATGTCGCAGAAAATGTCACCGTGTGTCAGAGTGTCGAACTAGGTCAGAGAGTGTCATCGTGTGTCACAGAAATTGTCACAGTCTGTCAGAGAGTGTCACAGTGTTTCTCAGAGAGTATGAGAGAGCATCACAGTGTATCTCAGTGTGTCAGAGAGAGTCACATTGTGTCTCAGAGAGTGTCAGAGAGTGTCACAGAGTGTCTCAGGGAGTCAGAGAGAGACGGAAAGTGTCAGTGTGTCTCAGAGAGCGTCACAGTGTCACAGAAATTGTCACAGTCTGTCAGAGTGTCACAGTGTTTCTCAGAGAGTGTCAGAGAGCGTCACAGTGTGTCTCAGAGAGTGTCAGAGAACATTACAGTGTATCTCAGAGTATCGGACAGAGTCACAGTGTGTCTCAGAGAGTGTGAGAGAGAGTCAAGAAATGTCACAATGTTTCTCAGAGAGTGACCAAGTGTCTCAGAGAGAGACAGATAGTCAGAGAATGTCACAGTTGGACAAAGTCTGTCAGAGAGTGTCATAGTGTGTCTCACAGTGTGTCAGAGATAGTCAGAAAGTGTCACAGTGTTTCTCAGAGAGTGTCAAAGAGAGTCACATTGTGTCTCAGAGAGAGCCAGAGTGACACAGTGTGCCTCAGAGAGTGTGAGATAGAGTCAAAAAATGTCACAGTGTATCTCAGAGAGTGACTGAACGTCTCAGAGAGTCAGAGAGAGATAACAAGTGTCACAGTGTGTCTCAGAGAGTGTCATAGTGTGTCAGAGAATGTCACAGTGTTTCTCAGACAGTGTGACAGTGTGTCTCAGAGATAGTCAGTGGGTCAAAGAGTGTCATATTGTGTCATCCTGTGCCTCTGAGCGTGTCTGAGACAGTCAGAGAGTCTCACAGTGCATTTCAGAGAGTGTCAGAGAGCGCCAGACAGGGGCACAGTGTGTCATACTATGTCTCAGAGATTGTCACAGAGGGGCAGAGAGTCCACAGTGTGACTCAGAGAGTTTCACAGTGTCTCAAAGAATGTCACAATGTGTCATAGTGTGTCACAGTGTGTTTAAGAACCAATCAGAAAGTGTCACCGTGTGTCTCAGAGAGTGTCACAGTGTGTCACAGTCTGTCAGAGCGTATCAGAGGGTATCAGAGGGTGTCTCAGTGTGCCAGAGAGAGTCACTGAGTGTCACAGCATGTCTCGGAGAGTGTCACACGGCATCAGAGAGTGTCACAGTCTGACTCAGCGGGTCAGAGTGTGTCGCAGTAGGTCTGAGAGTGTCATCGTGTGTCACAGAAATTGTCACAGTCTGTCAGAGTTTCACAGAGTTTCTCAGAGAGTGTCAGAGAGCGTCACAGTGTATCACAATGTGTCAGAGAGAGTCACATTGTGTCTCAGAGAGAGTCAGAGAGTGTCACAGAGTGTCTCAGAAATTGTCACAGTCTTTCAGAGAGTGTCACAGTGTTTCTCAGAGAGTGTCGCAGTGTCGCAGAAAATGTCACCGTGTGTCAGAGAGTGTCACAGTAGGTCAGAGAGTGTCATCATGTGTCTCAGAAATTGTCACAGTCTATCAGAGAGTGTCACAGTGTTTCTCAGAGAGTATCAGAGAGCGTCACAGTGTATCTCAGAGTGTCACACAGAGTCACATTGTGTTTCAGAGAGAGTCCGAGAGTGTCATAGTGTGTCTCAGAGAGTGTCACAGTGTGTATAAGAGAGTCTCAGAGAGAGAGTCAGAGTATCACAGTCTGTCAGAGAGTGTCACATTGTTTCTCAGAGCGTGTCACAGTCTGTTAGAGAGTGTCACAGTGTGTCACAGTCTGTCAGAGCGTGTCACAGTGTTTTTCAGAGAGTGTCAGAAAGTGTCACAGTGTGTCTCAGAGTGTGTTGGATAGGATCAGAGAGTGTCCTAGTGCGTGTCAAATTGTCAGGGAGGGTCCCGCCGTGTAGCAGAGTGTGTCAGAGTGTGTCACAGTCTGTCAGAGAGTGTCACAGTGTGTTTCAAAGAATATCAGAGAGTGTCACAGTGTGTCTTAGAGAGTGTCAGAGTGTGTCACAGTGTGTCACTTTCTGTCAGAGAGTGTCACAGTGCATCTCAAAATCTCAGAGAGTGTCCCAGCATGTCTCAGAGAGTCTCAGAGAGTGTCACAGTCTGTCACAGTTTCTCAAAGAGTGTCACAGTGTGTTTCAGAGGGAGTCTGAGAGTGTCAAATTGTGTCACAGTCTGTCGGAGAGTGTCACAGTCTGTCCGAGAGTGTCACAGTGTGTTTCAGAGAGAGTCAGAGTTTGTCACAGTGTGTCACTTTCTGTCAGAGAGTGTCACAGTGCATCTCAATTTGTCAGAGAGTGTCCCGCGTGTCTCAGAGAGTCTCAGACTGTCACAGTTTGTCAGAGATTGTCACAGTGTGATTCAAAGAATGTCAGCGAGCATCACACTGTGTGTCAGTGCGTCGCAATGAATCTCCGAGAGTCAGAAAGTGTCACAGTGTGTCTCAGAGTGTGTTGGATAGGATCAGAGAGTGTCCTAGTGCGTGTCAAATTGTCAGAGAGGGTCCCGCCGTGTAGCAGAGTGTGTCAGAGTGTGTCACAGTCTGTCAGAGAGTGTCACATTCTGTTTCAAAGAATGTCAGAGTGTGTCACAGTGTGTCACTTTCTGTCAGAGAGTGTCACAGTGCATCTCAAAATCTCAGATAGTGTCACAGCGTGTCTCAGAGAGTGTCACAGTTTGTCCCTGTTTCTCAGAGAGTGTCACAGTGAGTTTCAGAGAGTCAGAGAGTGTCACAGTTTGTCTCAGAGAGTGTCAGAGAGAGTCAGAGAGTGTCACAGTGTGTCTCAGAGTGTCAGATAGGATCAGAGATTGTCATAGTGCATCTCAACGTGTCAGCGAGAGTCAGAGTGTCACAGTGTGTCTAAGAGTGTATCAGAGAGTGTCAGAGCGTGTTTCAGTGTGTCACTGTCTGTCAGAGAGTGTCATAGATTGTCATACTGTGTCTCAGAGAGTGGCAGAGAGTGTCAGCATTTGGCTCAGCGATAGCCGCAGTCTGTGAGAGAGTGTCACAGTGTATCTCAGAGATGTCAGAGCGAGTCAGAGAGTGTCACAGATCGTCATACTGTGCCTCAGAGAGTGTCAGATAGAGTCAGAGAGCGTCACAGTGTGTCACAGTCTGTCTGAGAGTGTCACAGTGTGTCTCAGAAAGTGTCAGATAAGATCAGAGTGTGTCACAGTCCGTCTCAGTGAGTGTCACAGTGTGTCACAGTCTGTCAGAGAGTGTCACAGTGCTTCTCTGAGAGTGTCAGAGAGTGTCACAGTGTGTCTCAAATTGTCAGAGAGGATCCTAGTGTGTCGCAGACAGTGTCAGAGTGTGTCACAGTGTGTTACAGTCTGCCAGAGATTGTCACAGTGTGTCACAAATTGTCATAGAGCGTCCCAGTGTGTCTCAGAGAGTCTCAGAGAGTGTCACAGAGTGTCACAATCTCTCAGAGAGTGTCACAGTGTGTTTCAGAGGGAGTCAGAAAGTGTCACAGTCTGTCAGAGAGTGTCACAGTGTGCCTCAGAGAGTCTCAGAGAGAGTCAGAAAGTGTCACAGTCTCTCTTTGACAGTGTCACAGTCTTTCAGAGATGTCACAGAGGATCAGAGTGAGTCTAAGAGAGTTTCACAGTGTGTCTCAGAGTGTTAGAGAGAGTCAGAGAGAGTCACAGTTTTTCTCAGAGAGTGTCACAGTGTGACACAATCTGTCAGAGAATCTTACAGTGTATTGCAGAGTGTCTCAGAGAGTGTCAGAGAGTGTCAGCATTTGGCTCAGAGAGTATCAAAGTCTGTGAGAGAGTGTCACAGTGTGTCTCAGAGATGTCAGAGTGAGTCATAGAGTGTCACAGTATGTCATACTGTGCCTCAGAGAGTGTCAGATAGAGCAGACTGTATCACAGTGCGTATCAGAGAGTGACAGACAGTATCACAGTATGTGTCAGAGATTCAGAGAGAATCTGAAAGTGTCACTATCTGTCAGAGAGTGTCACAGTGTGTCACAGTCTGTCAGAGAGTGTCACAGTGTGTCTCAAAGTGCTGGAGAGTGTCAGAGAGCGACACAGTGTGTCACAGCATGTCTGAGAGTGACACAGTGTGTCTCAGAGATTGTCAGATAAGATCAGGGAGTGTCACAGTGCGTCTCAGAGAGTGTCAGATAAGATCACAGAGTGTCATATTGTGTCTCAGAGAGTGACAGACAGTATCACAGTGTGTGTTAGAGATTCAGAGAGAATCTGAAAGTTTCACTATCTGTCAGAGAGTGTCAAAGTATGTCACAGTCTGTCTGAGAGTGTCATAGTGTGTCTCAGAGTGTGTCAGATAATATCAAATAGTGTCATATTGTGTCTCAGAGAGTGACAGACAGTTCACAGTGTGTGTCAGAGATTCAGAGAGAATCTGAAAGAGTCACTATCTGTCAGAGAGTGTCACAGTGCTTTTCAGAGAGTTTAAGAGAGCGTCACATTGTGTCTCAGAGAGTGTCAGATACGATCAGAGTGTGTCATAGTGCATCTCAAATTGTCAGACAGGATCCCAGTGTGTGTTACAGAGTGACACAGTGTGTCACAGTTTGTCAGAGTGTGTCACAATGTGTCGCAGTCTGTCAGAGAGTGTCGCAGTGTGTTTCAGAGAGAATCAGAGAGTGTCACAGTGTGTCTCAGAGAGTGTCAGATAGGATCAGAGAGTGTCATAGTGCGTTTCAACGTGTCAGCGAGAGTCAGAGAGTGTCACATTATGTCTTATGGAGTGTCAGAGTGTGTTACAGTGTGTCACTTTCTGTCAGAGAGTGTCACAGTGGATCTCAAAATCTCAGGGAGGGTCCCAGTGTGTCTCAGAGAGTCTCAGAGAGTGGCATAGTTTGTCATAGTTTCTCAGAGACTGTCACAGTGTGTTTCAGATAGAGTCAGACTGTACCCCAGTGTGTCTCCAAGAGTGTCAGATAGGATCAGAGAGTGTCACAGTGCATCTCAAAGTGTCAGACAGTGTCACAGTGTGTCACAGTCTGTCAGAGAGTGTCACAGTGCTTTTCAGAGAGTTTTAGAGAGTGTCACACTGTGTCTCAGAGAGTATCAGTTTGGATCAGAGGGTGTTACAGTGCGTCTCCAATTGTCAGAGAGGGTCACGCGATGTCGCAGATAGTGTCAGAGTGTGTCACAGTCTGTCAGAGATTGTCACAGTGTGTTTCAAAGAATGTGAGCAAGCATCACAGTGTGTGTCAGAGTGTGTCACAGTGTGTCGCAGTCTGTCAGAGAGTCTCACAGTGCGTCTCAAATTGTCAGATAGGGTCCCAGTGTGACTCAGAGAATCTCAGTGAGCGTCACAATGTATCACAGTCTCTCAGATAATGTCACAGTGTGTTTCAGAGAGAGTCAAAGAGTGTCACAGTATGTCTCAGGGAGTGTCACATCGGATCAGAGAGTGTCATAGTGCGTCTCAAAGTGTCAGAGAGAGTCAGAGAGTGTCACAGTGTGTCTCAGAGTGTGTTGGATAGGATCAGAGCGTTTCACAGTGTGTGTCAAGTTGTCAGAGAGGGTCCCGGTGTGTCGCAAAGTGTGTCCAAGTGTGTCACATTCATTCAGAGAGTTTCACAGTGTGTTTCAAAGAATGTCAGAGGGTGTCACAGTGTGTCTTATAGAGTGTCAGATTGTGTCACAGTGTGTCACTTTCTGTCAGAGAGTGTCACAGTGCATCTCAAAATCTCAGAGAATGTCCCAGTGTGTCTCAAGGAGTCTGAGAGAGTGTCACAGTGTGTCTCAGAAGTTTCAGAGAGTGCCACAGTTTGTCATAGTTTCTCAGAGAGTGTCACAGTGTGTTTCAGAGAGATTGAGAGAGTGTCACAGTGTGTCTCCGAGAGTGTCAGATAGGATCAGAGAGTGTCATAGTGCGTCTCAAATTGTCAGGGAGAGTCATAGAGTCTTACAGTGTGTCTATGAGAGTGTCAGAGAGAGTCAGAGCATGTTTCAGTGTGTCACAGTCTGTCAGAGAGTGTCACAGTGTGCCTCAGGGAGATTCAGAGAGTGTCACAGTGTGTCTCAGAGAGTCTCAGAGAGTGTCACAGTGTTTCACAATCTGTCAGAGAGAAAACAGTGTGTTTCGGAGAGTGTCACAGTGTGTCACAGTATGTCTCAGAGAGTGTCAGATAGGATCAGAGAGTGTCATAGTGTGTCTCAAAGTGTCAGCGAGAGTCAGAGAGTGTCACAGTGAGTCTAAGAGAGTGTCAGAGAGAGTCAGAGCGTCTTTCAGTGTGTCACAGTCTGTCAGAGAGTGTCAAAGTGTGCCTCAAAGAGAGTCAGAAAGTGTCACAGTGTGTCATACTGTGTCTCAGAGTGTGTCAGAGAGTGGCAGCATTTGGCTTAGAGATGGTCACAGTCTGTGAGAGAGTGTCACAGTGTGTTTCAGAGGTGTCAGAGTGAGTCAGAGAGTGTCACCGTATGTCATACTGTGCCTCAGAGAGTATCAGATAGATTCAGATTGTATCCCATTGTGTCTTCGAGAGTGTCAGACAGGATCAGAATGTCAGAGAGTGTCAGAAAATGTCGCTGTATGTCACAGTCTGTCTGAGAGTGTCACAGTGTTTCTCAGAGAGTGTTTCAATGTGTCAGTCTGTCAGAGTGTGCCACATTGTGTCTCAGAGTGTCAGACAGTATCATAGTGTGTGTCAGAGATTCAGAGAGAGTCTGAATGTGTCACTATCTGTCAGAGAGTGTCACAGTGTGTCACAGTCTGTCAGAGAGTGTCACAGTGCTATTCAGAGAGTTTCAGAGAGTGTTACAGCGTGTCTCAGTGAGTATCAGATATGAACAGAGAGTGTCGCAGTGCATCTCGATTTGTCAGAGAATGTCCAGGTATGTCGCAGGTAGTGTCAGACTGTGTCACAGTCTGTCAGCGAGTGTCGCAGTTGTGATTCAAAGAATGTCAACGAGCGACACAGTGTGTGTCAGAGTGTCTCAGAGTGTGTCACAGTCTGTCGGAGTGTCACAGTACCTCTCAATGTGTCTCCGAGAGTCAGAGAGTGTTACAGTGTGTATCAGAGAGTGCCAGATAGGATCAGAGAGTGTCACAGTGCATCTCAAAGTGTCAGCGAATGTCAGAGCGTGTCACAGTGCTTTTCAGAGAGTGGGAGAGTGTCACAGTGCATCTCAAAATCTCAGAGAGCGTCCCAGTGTGTCTCAGAGAGTCTCAGAGAGTGTCACAGTTTGTCCTCGTTTCTCAGGGAGCGTCACAGTGCGTCTCAAAGCATCGCAGAGTGTCACAGTATGTCATAGTCTGTCAGAGAGTGTCACAGTGTGTCTCAGAGAGTGTCAGATAAGATCAGAGAGTGTCTCAGTGTGTCACAGTCTTGCAGAGAGTGTCACATTGTGTCTCAGAGATTGACAGACAGTATCACAATGTGTGTCAGAGATTCTGAGAAAATCTGAAAGTGGCACTATCTGTGAGAGAGGGTCACAGTGTGTCACAGTCTACCAGAGAGTGTCACCGTGCTTTTCAGAGAGTTTTAGAAAGTGTCACAGTGTGTCTCAGAGTGTGTCGGATATGATCAGAGAGTGTTACAGTGCATCTCAAATTGTCAGAGAGTGTCTTAGAGAGTGTCAGAGTGTGTCACAGTTTGTCAGAGAGTGTCACAGTGTGTTTCAAAGAATGTCAGCGAATGTCACAGTGTGTGTCAGAGTGTGTTACAGTCTGTCAGAGAATGTCACAGTGCGTTTCAAATTGTCAGAGAGGGTCCCAGTCTGTCTCAGAGAGTCTCAGAGATTGTCACAGTTTGTTTCAGAGAGTGTCACAGCGCCTTTCAGAGAGAGTCAGAGAGTGTCACAGTGTGTCTCAGAGAGTGACAGATAGGATCAGAGAGTGTCAAAGTGCGTCTCAGTGAGTGTCTCAGTGTGTCTAAGAGAGTCTCAGAGAGAGTCAGAGTATCACAATATGTCATAGAGTGTCACATTGTGTATCAGAGCGTGTTCCAGTGTGTCACAGTCTGTCAGAGCGTGTCACAGTGCTTTTCAGAGAGTGCCAGAGAGTGTCACAGTGTGTCTCAGAGTGTGTTGGATAGGATCAGAGAGCGTCCTAGTGCGTGTCAAATTGTCAGGGAGGGTCCCACTGTGTCGCAGAGTGTGTCAGAGTGTGTCTCAGTCTGTCAGAGACTGTCACAGTGTGTTTCAAAGAATGTCAGAGAGTGTCACAGTGTGTCTTATAGAGTGTCAGAGTGTGTCAATTTCTGTCAGAGTGTCACAGTGCATCTCAAAGTCTCAGAGAGTGTCCCGCATGTCTCAGAGAGTCTCAGAGACTGTCACAGTTTGTCATAGTTTCTCAGAGAGTGTCACAGTGTATTTCAGAGTGAGTCAGAGAGTGTCACAGTCTGTCAGAGAGTATCACAGTGTGTTTCAGAGAGAGTCAGAGTACGTCACAGTGTTCCCTTTTTGTCAGGGAGTATCACAGTGCATCTCAAGTTGTCAGAGAGTGTCCAGGTATGTCGCAGATAGTGTCAGAGTGTGTCACAGTTTGTCAGAGATTGTCACAGTGTGATTCAAAGAATGCTGGCGAGCGTCACAGTGTGTGTCAGTGTGTCTCAGAGTATGTTACGTTCTGTCAGAGAGTGTCACAGTGCGCCTCAATGTGTCTCCGCGAGTCAGAGAGTGTCATAGTGTGTCTCAGAGAGTGTCAGATAGAATCAGAGTGTCATAGTGCGTGTCAAAGTGTCAGCGAGTGTGGGAGAGTGTCACAGTGTTTTTCACAGAGTGGGAGAGTGTCACAGTGCATCTCAAAATCTCAGAGAGAGTCTCAATGTGTCTCAGAGAGTCTCAGAGAGTGTCACATTTTGTCATAGTTTCTCAGAGAGCGTCATAGTGTGTTTCAGAGAGAGTCAGAGAGTGTCAGAATGTGTCTTATAGAGTGTCACAGTGTGTCACAGTGTGTCACTTTCTGTCAGAGAGTGTCACAGTGCATCTCAAAATCACAGAGAGGGTCCCACTGTGTCTTAGAGTCTCAGAGAGTGTCACAGTTTGTCACAGTTTCTCACAGAGTGTCACAGTGTGTTTCAGAGAGAGTCAGACTGTATCCCATTGTGTCTATGACAATGTCTGAGCGTGTGTTACAGTCTGTCAGAGAGTGTCACAGTGCTATTCAGAGAATTTTAGAGAGTGTCACAGTGTGTCTCAGAGTGTGTTGGATATGATCATAGAGTGTTACAGTGCATCGCAAATTGTCAGAGACTGTCTTAGAGAGTGTCAGAGAGTGTCACAGTTTGTCAGAGAGTGTCACAGTGTGTTTCAAAGAATGTCAGAGAGTGTCACAGTGTGTGTCAGAGTGTGTCACAGTCTGTCAGAGAGTGTCACAGTGCTTTTCAAATCGTCAGAGAGGGTCCCGGTCTGTCTCAGAGAGTCTCAGAGAGTGTCACAGTGCGTTTCAGAGAGTGTCAGCGAGTATCACAGTGTGTCTCAGAGAGTGACAGATAGGATCAGAGAGTGTCACAGTGCGTCTCAGAGAGTGTCTCAGTGTGTCTAAGAGAGTCTCAGAGAGAGTCAGAGTATCACAGTCTGTCAGAGAGTATCACATTGTGTTTCAGAGAGTGTCACAGTCTGTCAGAGAGTGTCACAGTGCATTTCAGAGAGTGTCAGAAAGTGTCACAGTGTGTCTCAGAGTGTGTTGGATAGGATCAGAGATTGTCCTAATACGTGTCAAATTGTCAGAGCGGGTCCCGCTGTGTCGCAGAGTGTGTCAGAGTGTGTCACAGTCTGTCAGAGAGTGTCACAGTGTGTTTCAAAGAATGTCAGAGAGTGTCACAGTGTGTCTTAGAGAGTCTCAGAGAGTGTCACAGAATGTCACAGTTTTTTTAGAGAGTGTCACAGTGTGTTTCAGAGATCGTCAGAGACTGTCACAGTCTGTCAATGAGTATCACAGTGTGTTTCAGAGAGAGTCAGAGAGAGTAAGAGTGTGTCACAGTGCATCTCGAATTGTCAGAATGTTCAGCTATGTCGCAGAAAGTGTCAGGGTGTGTCACAGTTTGTCAGAGATGGTCACAGTGTGATTCAAAGAAGGTCAGCGAGCGTGACAGTGTGTGTCAGAGTCTCTCGGAGTGTGTAACAGTCTGTCATAGAGTGTCACAGTGCGTCTCAATGTGTCTCCGAGGGTCAGAGAGTGTCACAGTCTGTCTCAGAGAGTGTCCGATAGGATCAGAGAGTGTTATAGTGCGTCTCAAAGTGTCAGCGAGTGTGGGAGAGTGTCACAGTGCTTTTCAGAGAGTGTCATATGGAGTGTCACAGTGCATCTCAAAATCTGAGAGAGAGTCCCAGTGTGTCTCAGAGAGTCTCAGAGAGTGTCAGAGTGTGTTTCAGAGAGAGTCAGAGAGTGTCACAATGTGTCTTATAGAGTGTCAGAGTGTGTCACAGTGTGTCACCTTCTGGCAGAGAGTGTCACAATGCATCTCAAAATCTCAGAGAGGGACCCAGTGTGTCTCAGAGTCTCAAAGAGCGTCACAGTTTGTCACAGTTTCTCAGAGAGTGTCACAGTGTATTTCAACTGGAGTCAGACTTTATCCCAGTGTGTCTCCGAGAGCGTCAGATAGGATCAGAGAGCGTCACACTGTGTCTCAAAGTGTCAGAGAGCGTCACAGTGTGTCACAGTTTGTCACAGTCTGTCAGAGATTGTCACAGTGTGTTTCAGAAAGAGTCGGAGAGTGTCACAGTGTTTTTCAGAGTGTGTTGGATAGGATCAGAGAGTGTCCTAATACGTGTCAAATTGTCAGAGCGGGTCCCGCTGTGTCGCAGAGTGTGTCAGAGTGTGTCACAGTCTGTCAGAGAGTGTCACACTGTGTTTCAAAGAATGTCAGAGAGTGTCACAATGTGTCTTATAGAGTGTCAGAGTGTGTCAGAGTGTGTCACAGTCTGTCAGAGAGTGTCACAGTGCATCTCAAAATCGCAGAGAGTGTCCCAGCGTGTCTCAGAGAGTCTCAGAGAGTGTCACAGTTTGTCACAGTTTCTCAGACAGTGTCACGGTGTGTTTCAGAGAGAGTCAGAGAGTGTCAAAGTGCGTCTCAAACTGTCAGCGAGTGTCGGAGAGTGTCACAGTGCTATTCAGAGAGTGGGAGAGAGTGTCACAGTGCATCTCAAAATCTCAGAGAGAGTCCCAGTGTGTCTCCGAGAGTCTCAGAGAGTGGCAGTTTGTCATCGTTTCTCACAGACCGTCACAGTGTGTCTCAAAGTGTCAGAAAGTGTCACAGTGTGTCACAGTCTGTCAGAGAGTGTCACAGTGTGTCTCAGAGAGTGTCAGATAAGATCAGAGAGTGGAACAGTGCGTCTCAGAGAGTGTCTCAGTGTGTCACAGACTGACAGAGAGTGTCACATTGTGTCTCAGAGAGTGACAGACAGTATCACAATGTTTGTCAGAGATTCTGAGAAATCTGAAAGTGGCACTCTCTGTGAGAGTGTGTCACAGTGTGTCACAGTCTGACAGAGAGTGTCACCGTGCTATTCAGAGAGTTTTAGAGAGTGTCACAGTGTGTCTCAGAGAGTGTCAGATATGATCAGAGAGTTTTACAGTGCATCTCAAATTGTCAGAGAGTGTCTTAGAGAGTGTCAGAGTGTGTCACAGTTTGTCAGAGAGTGTCACAGTGTGTTTCAAAGAATGTCAGCAAATGTCACAGTGTGTGTCAGAGTGTGTTACAGTCTGTCAGAGAATGTCACAGTGCGTTTCAAATCGTCAGAGAGGGTCCCAGTCAGTCTCAGAGAGTCTCAGAGAGTGTCACAGTGCCTTTCAGTGAGAGTCAGCGAGTGTCACAGTGTGTCTCAGAGAGTGACAGATAGGATCAGAGAGTGTCACAGTGCGTCTCAAGAGTGTCTCAGAGTGTCTACGAGAGTCTCAAAGAGAGTCAGAGTATCAGAATCTGTCATAGAGTGTCACATTGTTTCTCAGAGCGTGTCGCAGTGTGTCCCTTTCTGTCAGAGAGTGTCATAGTGCTTTTCAAATTGTCAGAGAGTGTCCAGGTATGTCGCAGATAGTGTCAGAGTGTGTCACAGTTTGTCAGAGATTGTCACAGTGTGATTCAAAGAATATCAGCAAGCGTCACAGTGTGTGTCAGAATGTGTCAGAGTGTGTCACAGTATGTCAGAGAGTGTCACAATGCGTCTCAATATATCTCGAGAGTCAGAGAGTGTCACAGTGTGTCTCAGAGAGTGTCAGATAGTATGAGAGGGTCTCATAGTGCGTCTCAAATTGACAGCGAGAGTCAGAGAGTGTCACAGTGCTTTTCAGACAGTGTCAGAGAGTGTCACAGTGCATCTCAAAATCTCAGAGAGAGTCCCAGTGTGTCTCAGGGAGTGTCACAGTTTGTCATAGTTTCTCAGAGAGTGCCATAATGTGTTTCAGAGAGAGTCAGAGAGTGTCACAGTGTGTCTTATAAAATGTCATAGTGTGTCACAGTGTGTCACCTTCTGTCATAGAGTGTCACAGTGCATCTCAAAATCTTAGAGAGGGTCCCAGTGTGTCTCAGAGAGTCTCAGAGAGTGTCACAGTTTGTCACAGTTTCTCAGAGAGTATCACAGTGTGTTTCAGATAGAGTCAGAGAGAGTCAGAGAGTGTCACAGTGCATCTCAAAATCTTAGAGAGGGTCACAGTGTGTCTCAGAGAGTCTCAGAGAGTGTCACAGTTTGTCAGCGATTGTTGGAGAGTGTTAAAGTGCTATTCAGAGAGTGGGAGAGA
Organism: Chiloscyllium punctatum; assembly: GCF_047496795.1. Lineage (NCBI taxonomy): Eukaryota > Metazoa > Chordata > Chondrichthyes > Orectolobiformes > Hemiscylliidae > Chiloscyllium > Chiloscyllium punctatum. Next base: position 123,735,392 of record NC_092744.1, on the reverse strand, counting down.
GTGTCACAGTGCATCTCACGTTGTCAGATAGTGTCCAGGCATGTAGCAGATAGTGTCAGAGGGTGTCACAATTTGTCAGAGATTGTCACAGTGTGATTCAAAGAATGTCAGCGAACGTCACAGTGTGTGTCAGAGTGGGTCACAGTGTGTCACAGTCTGTCAGAGTGTCACAGTGCATCTCAATGTGTCTCCGAGTGTCAGAGCGTGTCACAGTGTGTCTCAGAGAGTGTCCGATAGGATCAGAGAGTGTCATAGTGCGTCTCAAACTATCAGCGATTGTTGGAGAGTGTCAAAGTGCTATTCAGAGAGTGGGAGAGAGTGTCACAGTGCATCTCAAAATCTCAGAGAGAGTCCCAGTGTCTCCCAGAGAATCTCAGAGAGTGGCAGTTTGTCATCGTTTCTCCGCAAGGATCTGTTTTGGGACCATTGCTGTTTGTCATTTTTATAAATGACCTGGAGGATGGGTTAGAAGGTTGGGTGAGCAAGTTTGCGGATGATACGAAAGTCCGAGGAGTTGTAGACAGTGAGGAAGGATATGTCAGGTTACAGCGGGATATAGAGAAGCTGCAGAGCTGGGCAGAAAGGTGGCAAATGGAGTTCAATGTAGCTAAGTGTGAGGTGATTCACTTTGGTAAGAGTAATAAAAAGATGGATTACTGGGCTAATGGTAGACTACTTGGTAGTGTGGAAGAGCAGAGGGATCTTGGTGTCCATGTACACAGATCTCTGAAAGTTGCCACCCAGGTAAATAGTGCAGTGAAGAAGGCATATGGCGTACTGGTTTTTATTGGTAGAGGAATTGAGTTCCGGAGTCCTGAGGTCATGCTGCAGTTGTATAAGACTCTGGTGCGGCCGCATCTGGAATATTGTGTGCAGTTTTGGTCGCCATACTATAGGAAGGATGTGGAGGCACTGGAACGGGTGCAGAGGAAGTTTACCAGGATGTTGCTTGGTATGGTAGCAAGATCCTATGAGGAAAGGCTGAGGCACTTGGGGTTGTTTTCATTGGAGAAAAGAAGGTTTAGGGGTGACTTGATAGAGGTGTACAAGATGATTAGGGGGTTAGATAGGGTTGACAGTGAGAACCTTTTTCCACGTATGGAGTCAGCTATTACAAGGGAGTATAGCTTTAAATTAAGGGGGGGGGGGGTAGATATAGGACTGATGTTAGGGGTAGGTTCTTCACTCAGCGAGTCGTAAGTTCATGGAATGCCCTGCCAGTAGCAGTGGTGGACTCTCCCTCTTTATGGGTATTTAAGCGGGCATTGGATAGGTATATGGAGGATAGTGGGTTAGTGTAGGTTAGGTGGGCTTTGATCGGCGCAACATCGAGGGCCGAAGGGCCTGTACTGCGCTGTATTCTTCTATGTTCTATGTTCTAGAGCATCAGAGTGTGTCTCAAAGTGTCAGAGTGTCACAGTGTGTCACAGTCTGTCAGAGAGTGTCACAGTGTGTCTCAGAGAGTGTCAGATAAGATCAGAGAGTGTCATATTGTGTCTCAGAGAGTGACAGACAGTAACACAATGTGTGTCAGAGATTCTGAGAAAATCTGAAAGTGGCACGTTCTGCGAGAGAGTGCCACAGTGTGTCACAGTCTGTCAGAGCGTGTCACAGTGCTATTCAGAGAGTTTTAGAGAGTGTCACAGTGTGTCTCAGAGGATGTCGGATAAGATTAGAGAGTGTTACAGTGCATCTCAAATTTTCAGAGAGTGTCTAGAGAGTGTCAGAGTGCGTCACAGTTTGTCAGAGAGTGTCACAGTGTGTTTCAAAGAATGTCAGCAAATGTCACAGTGTGTGTCAGAGGGTGTCACAGTCTGTCTGAGAATGTCACAGTGCCTTTCAAATCGTCAGAGAGGGTCCCAGTCTGTCTCAGAGAGTCTCATAGAGTGACACAGAGTGTTTCAGAGAGTGTCGCAGTGCGTCTTAAAGTGTCAGAGTGTCACAGTGTGTCACAGTCTGTCAGAGAGTGTCACAGTATGTCTCAGAGACTGCCAGATAAGATCAGAGAGTGTAAAATTTCGTCTCAGAGAGTGTCTCAGTGTGTCAGTCTGTCAGAGAGTGTCACATTGTGTCTCAGAGAGTGACAGACAGTATGACAATGTGTGTCAGAGATTCTGAGAAAATCTGACAGTGGTACCCTCTGTGTGAGAGTGTCGCAGTGTGTCACAGTCTGTCAGAGAGTGTCACAGTGCTTTTCAGAGAGTGTCAGAGAGTGTCACAGTGTGTCTCAGAGTGTGTTGGATAGGATCAGAGAGTGTCCTAGTGCTTTTTAAATTGTCAGAGAGGGTCCCGCTGTGTCGCAGAGTTTGTCAGAGTGTGTCACAGTCTGTCAGAGAGTGTCACAGTGTGTTTCAAAGAATGTCAGAGAGTGTCACAGTGTGTCTTATAGAGTGTCAGAATGTGTCAGAGAGTGTCACAGTCTGTCAGAGAGTGTCACAGTGTGTTTCAAAGAATGTCAGTGAGTGTCACAGTGTGTCTTATAGAGCGTCAGAGAGTGTCAAAGTGTGTTTCAAAGAATGTCAGAGAGTGTCACAATGTGTCTTATAGAGTGTCAGAGTGTGTCACATTTTTTCAGAGATTGTCACAGTGTGATTCAAAGAATGTCAGCGAGCGTCACAGTGTGTGTCAGAGTGTCTCAGAGTGTGTCACAGTCTGTCAGAGAGGATCACAGTGCGTCTCAATGTGTCTCCGAGAGTCAGAGAGTGTCACAGTTCATCTCAAATTCTCAGAGAGGTTCCCAGTGTGTCTCAGAGAGTATCACAGTTTGTCATAATTTCTCAGAGAGCGTCATAGTGTGTTTCAGAGAGAGTCAGAGAGTGAGCTAAAGATATCAAGGGGTAAGATGCTTTGATGCAGCGAGTTGTTGTGTTCTGGGATATATATCTCTCTCACCCATCCCTCTGTCTCGCCCTCCCCTCTCTCGCACTCACCTCTCTCGCCCTCCACTCTCTCGCCCTCCCCTCTCTTGCCCTCTCCCTCCTTCTTGCCTTCACCGCCATCCCTCCTTTCTCTCACCCTCCACGTTCTCATGCCCTCCCCATCAATTGCGCTCACCTCTCTCACCCCCTCCCTCCCTCTCACCCTCCCCCCTATCGGCCTCCCCTCACTTGTCCTCACCGCCCTCCCTCCCCTCTCTCGCCCTCCCTCGCTCGCAATTCCCTCCCTCCCTCCCCTCTCTCGACCTCCACTCTCTCACCCTCCCTTCCCTCCCACCCTTCCCTCGCCCTCCCCCTCCCTCCCTATCCTCTCTCACCTTCCCCTCTCTTGCAATCCCTTCTCTTGCCCACCTCTCTCGGCCTCTCCTCTCTCTCGCCCTCCTCTCTCACCCTCTACCTCCCTCTCAAACTCCTCTCCCTCCCTTCCCCTCTCTGGCCCTCCTCTCTCTCGCCATTCCCTCTCACCCCTCTCTCTCACCCTCCCTCTCCCTCTCGTCCTCCCCCTCTTGTCCTCCCCTCTCTTGCCCTCCACTCTCTCACACTGACTCCTCTGTCACCCTCCCCTCCCTCTCTCCCCTCTCTCGCCCTCCCCCTCCCTCCCTACCCTATCTCACCCTCCCCTCTCCCGCCCTCTCCCTCCTTCTTGCCTTCACCTCCATCCCTCCCTTCTCTCGCATCCTCGCTCTCGCTGCCCCCTCTCTCGCCCTCCCCCATTTGTTGCACTCACCTCTCTCACCCTCTCCGTCCCTCTCGCCCTCCCCTCCCTCCCCTCCCCTCTCTAGAACTCCTCTCTCTTGCCCTCCCCTCTCTCGCCTTCCCCTCTCTCACCCATCCCGCTATCTCGCCCTCCCCTCTCTCGTCCTCTCCTCTCTCACGCTGACTACTCTTTCACCCTCGCCTCCCTCCCTCTCTCTCTCACCTTCTCCCTCTCTCTCACCCGCCCCTCCCTGTCTCCCCTCTCTCGCCATCCACCCTCCCTCCCTTCCCTCTCTCACCCTCCCCTCTCCCACCCTCTCCCTCCTTCTTGCCTTGACCTCCATCCCTCCCTTCTTTCGCACTCCTCTCTCTCGCCGCCCCCTCTCTCGCCCTCCCCCATTTGTTGCACTCACCTCTCTCACCCTCTCCCTCCCTCTCGCCCTCCCCTCCCTCCCTTCCCCTCTCTGGACCTCCTCTCTCTCGCCCTCCACTCTCTTGCACTCCCCTCCCTCACCTATCCCTCTATCTTGCTCTCCCCTCTCTCGCCCTCACCTCTCTCGCCCTCTACTCTCTCGCCCTCCCCTCTCTTGCCCTCTCCCTCCTTCTTGCCTTCACCTCCATCCCTCCTTTCTCTCGCCCTCCCCTCTCTTGCACTCTCCCTCCTTCTTGTCTTCACCTCCATGCCTCCTTTCTCTCGCCCTCCCACTCTCTTGCCCTCACCTCTCTCACCCTCTCCCTCCTTCTCGCCCTCCCCTCCCTCCCTTCCACTCTCTGGATCTCCTCTCTCTCGCCCTTCCCTCTCTTGCACTCGCCTCCCTCACCCATCCCTCTATCTCGCTCTCCCCTCTCTCGCCCTCACCTCTCTCGCCCTCCACTCTCTCGCCCTCCCCTCTCTTGCACTCTCCCTCCTTCTTGCCTTCACCTCCATCCCTCCTTTCTCTCGCCCTCCCACTCTCTTGCCCTCACCTCTCTCACCTTCTCCCTCCCTCTCGCCCTCCCCTCCCTCCCTTCCCCTGTCTGGCCCTCCTCTCTCTTGCTGTACCCTCTCCCCCTCACCTCTCTCACCCTCTCCCTCCCTCTCGCCCTCCCCTCCCTCCCTTCCCCTCTCTGGCCCTCCTCTCTCTCGCCATCCCCCTCCCCCCTCACCTCTCTCATGCGTTCCCTCCCTCTCGCCCTCCCTTCTGTCGGCGTCCCCTCACTTGTCCTCCCCACCCTCCCTCCCCTCTCTCGGCGTCCCCTCTCTCACCCTCCACTCCCTCTCTCCCCTCTCTCGCCCTCCCACTCCCTCCCTACTCTCTCTCGCCTTCCCCTCTCGCACTCCCCTCTCTCGCCAACCTCTCTCAACCTCTCCTCTCTCTCGGTCTCCTCTCTCACCCTCCCCTCTCTCTCGCCCATCCCTCTCTCGCCCATCCCTCTCTCTTGCTCTCCACTCTCACACTCCCCTCTCTCTAGCCCATCCCTCTATCTCACCATGACCTTTCTCGTTCTCCCCTCTCTCGTTCTCCCCTCTCTCGCCCTCCCTCTCTTGCCCTCCCTCTCTCGCATTCCCGTCTCACCTACCCTCCCTCTCCCTCTCGTCCTCCCCTCTCTCGTCCTCCCCTCTCTCGCTCTCCCCTCTCTCACACTGACTCCTCTCTCACCCTGCCGTCCCTCTCTCCCCTCTCTCGCCCTCCCCCTCACTGCCTACCCTCTATTAATCCTCCCCTCTCCTGCCCTCTCCCTCCTTCTTGCCTTCACCTCCATCCCTTCCTTCTCTCGCTCTCCTCTTTTTCGCCGCCCGCCCTCCCCCATTTGTTGCCCTCACCTCTCTCACCCTCTCCGCCCCTCTAGCCTTCCCTTCCCTCCCCTCCCCTCTCTGGACCTCCTCTCTGTTGCCCTCCCCTCTCTCGCCCTCCCCTCTATCACCCATCCCGCTATCTCGCCCTCCCCTCTCGCCCTCCCCTCCCTCCCTCTCCTCTCTCGCCCTCCCCTCTCTTGCACTCTCCCTCCTTCATGCCTTCACCTCCATACCTCCTCTCTCTCGCCCTCCACGCTCTCTCGCCCCTCTCTCTTGCCCTCACATCTCTCACCCTCTCCCTCCCTCCCTCCCCTCTCTCGCTCTCCGCTCTCTCACCCTCCCCTCTCTCGCCCTCCCCTCCCTCCCCTCTCTCGCCCTCCCCTCTCTCAGCCTCCACGCCCTCTCTGCCCTCTCGTGCCCTCCCACTCCCTCCCTATCCTCTCTCACCCTCCCCCTCTTCTCCTCCCCTCCATCCCTCCCCTCTCTCGCCGTCCCCTCGCTCGCCCTCCCCTCCCCTCCCCTCTCTTGCCCTCCCCTCTCTCACCCTCCCTTCCCTCCCTCCCTTCCCTGGCCCTTCCCCTCCCTCCCTAACCTCTCTCGCCTTCCCCTCTCTTGCCCACCTCTCTCGCCCTCTCCTCTCGCTCGCCCACCTCTCTCACCCTCCCCTCTCTCTCGCCCATCCCTCTATCTCACCATCCCCTCTTTCGCCCTCCTCTCTCTCACTCTCCCCTTTCTTGTCCTCCCCTCTCTCGTCCTCTCCTTTCTCACACTGACTCCTCTCTCAACCTCCCCTCCCTCCCTCCCCCTCTCGACTTCTCCCTCCGTCTCGCCCTCCCATTCCTCACTCTCCTCTCACTCCCTCCCCTCCCACTCCCTCTCCCTCTCTCTCTCGCCCTCCCACTCCTTCCCTACCCTCTCTCACCCTCCTCTGTCTCACCCTCTCCCTCCTTCTTGCCTTCATCTCCATCCATCCCTTCTCTCGCACTCCTCTCTCTACGCCTCCCCCCTTTCTTGCCCTCACCTGTCTCACCCTCTCCGTCCCTCTCGCCCTCCCCTCCCTTCTCTGGACCTCCGCTCTCTCGCCCTCCCCTCTCCCCCTTCCCCTCTCTCACCCTCTCCCTCCCTCTTGCCCTCCGCTCTCTCGTCCTCCCTCTCTCACACTTCCATCTCTCACCCTCCCTTCCCTTACCCCACTCTCTCCCCCTCCCTCCTTGCCCCCTCCCCTCCCTCCCTCCCATTTCTCGCACTCCCCTTTCTCCCATCCGCTCTCTCGCCCTCTCCCTCCCTCTCGTCCTCCCCTCTCTCACCTTCTCCTTCCCTCTCGCCCTCCCCTCACTCCCTCCCCTCTCTCGCCATCCCCTCCCTCCCTCCCCTCTCTCGGCCTCCCCTCGCCCTCTCTTCTCTCAACACTCACCCTCTCCTTTCTCACCCTCTCCCCCATCTCGCCCTCCCTTCCTCTCGCCCTCCCCTCCCTCTCTCCCTCCCCTCTTTTGCCCTATCTCTCCCTTGCCCCTCTCTCTAACCCTCTTGCCCTCCCATCTCTCGCCCTGTCCCTCCCCTCCCTTCCCCCCTGTCTCACCCTCCCTCCCCTGTCTTGTCCTCCCCTCTCTCACCCTCCCCTTTTGCCCTCCCCTCTCTCACCTCCCCTCCCTTTCTCACTCCCCTCCCTCCCCTGTCTCATCCTTCCCATCTGTCGCCTTCCCCCTCTTGCCCTTCCCCCTCGCCCTCCCCCCTCTCTTGCCCTCCCCCTCCCTGTCTTCCTCCCCTCCCTCCCTCCCTCTCTCGCCCTCCTCTCTCTCGCTCTCCCCCCTCTCTCCCTCTCCTCTCTCGCCTGCCCCTCTCTCAGCCTATCTCTCCCTTGTCCGCTCTCTCTCTCTCCCTCCTGCTCCTTCGCTCGCTCTCCTCTCTTCTCTCACTCTCGACCCCCCTCAATCGGAGTCTCTCTCTCTCCCCACCTCCCTCCGTTTCTCTCTGACTGAATGTCTTTCCGTTCTTTCCCTCCCTCCCTCTCCCTCAGACTCACTCTGTCTCCCTGGCCCATCCCTCTCCCTCTGACCCAGAGACTGGGAGGTGCGGGTGTAGTTGGTCATGAGGCTGCGTGTGGCAGGGTGTGGTGAGGAGTGGGAGGTAGGAGGAGGGGAAAGTCGGGTAGAGATGGAACTGCGAGAGGGAGACAGAGACGGCAGGACAGAGAGAATGAGGGTGAGGGGAAAGGGAGAGTTGAGGCAGGTGGAGAAAACGGGGTTGGGGGTGTGTTAGAGAGGGTGAAGGAGGAAGTGAGAAGAGGAGAGGTGGTGAGAGAGAGGGAGAAAATTGAGTAGAAAGAGTGGGGGAGAGGAAATATGGAGGTCAGGCAGTAGTAGGGCGATCGAGGGAGTTAGACCCAGCTCCTGAGCTCAGGACGCTGTGCCCTCCCCTCCCCTGAGGACCAGGACTTGGGGCTGAGTCTGTCTCTCTCCAGCTCAGCTTCTCCAACACAAAGACACACAACAACATCGGTCACTCTGCTGCTCGGCACGCTTTAATCAACATTTTTATTGGTTACAAATGGAAATGATGGATACAGTCAGTGGGATGGTGCCTTTTCTCACTGGCCCCTGAGTTGTGAGAAACATTGAAATGTTTCCCTGTAACCACAATGTGGGATAAGGATGGAGAAACCAGCACTGCCCGCAGTCTGTTACCATAGTGACAGGCTGCTCCATCGCTGAAACACTGAACTGAAATGAGAAAGTCCCGGATGGTGTGATTAATGAGGGAATTTGATGGATGGATGGATTTGGGTGAAGGGATATTTCAGCACATTCTTCAGCTGCTGCCTGAACTTAGTCTGGGTCACGGCATAAATCGCGGTGTTTGTGCAGCAACTGAGGAGCTGCAGCATGAAGCCCAAATCCTGCACAAAGGGATGGAGAAACATAGACTTATACCCAATATCATCCATCCGGTACCATATAGAATACAGCATTAACGTTGACCATAACAGGATGAAATTGGCCGAGATCACAAACAGTAAAATGATGGATTTTTTTCGGTTTCTCATTTCTGTGTCAGACTGAGTGTCCCCATTGGTGTGAGCGCGGAGTCTCCTGCGGGCTCTGCTGGTCACTAAAATGTTTCTGACGCTGAGAACATTGAGCAGCAGAATCAGGAGAAATGGGACACACGGGGTTAGAATGTAGTGGATGAACTCGATTGTGACCCAGACACTGGAGAATACAACACCATCTGTTACATCACAAAACCAGGGGGCGTTCTCCAGCCGATACCAAGCCGTGAACATAAAATACCAGAAAATGTTCTTTAAACAGCTCAGCACAGTCACTGCTCCCAGAACCACAGCCGCCGTTTTCTCACTGCAATATTTACTTTTCAGCTTCTGGCAACAAATGGCCACAAACCGATCAAAGGTGAAAGTGACGGTGAACCAGACAGAGCAGTCAGTGGCTGCATAAAGCAGGACGGCGTGGATATTACATACGGGGACGGAGTCCATCAGGAAATGAAACTGTTCCCGATAAACAATGGGAATGTGTCTCAAGATCAGGTCGAGGATAATGACCAGGAGATCCGCCGCTGCCATGGCCGCCAGGTAACGTCTGACACATGAAGACAATCCACAATCTTTATAAAGCAGGACGTAGATGGTCACAACGTTAACTGTGAGGAAGGAAAACAAACCCATTATCCATCAGCCTGGAGGCAAAGGGACCGGTTTGATCGGGGACCCAGTGAGATTATCAAATGTGTCCCTGTATTCAGGGATTTATTAAAATAATTGGAGCTGGAATAACAAATGGGAAGATCAGAATTACTGACAAAAATGTGGCATAAACTACGAGAAACCCTCCCTCCCCAAACACACAGAGACACATCCATAAGGACAGTTGGTTTTTAGAACATTCCCACACACTCGATCACTCGAGAACAGACACAGTTCACTCCTTCCCAGTTCCTAATATGGAGGGTGGAAACGTTGCTGTCCTGAAGGATTCTCTTCCAGTTTCCTGAAGACAAACGGAGTTTGGGAATTCCTGTATTTTGGTCTAAATTGTGGTCGATCCTGTGTCGTGGAGAAATGTAAATGCAGGGAAAACGTATTCACCCCTTTAATTGCCTGAGGGGCCTTCGGAACAGTGTCTCCTTCTCCCTGGAACGGGATCTCTTCCCTCGGGATCTTATCGTTTCTTCAATTCACTGAAGTTCGGCCGTTCACAAACAATGTCAGGGACAGAACGTTCCGGGGAATGTCAGTTATAGAATGTCAGGGACAGAACGTTCCTGGGAATGACAGTTATAGAATTTTGGGGACAGAACGTTCCGGGGAATGGCAGTTGTAGAATGTTGGGGACAGAACTTTCCAGGGAATGTCAGTTATAGAATGTCAGGGACAGAACGTTCCTGGGAATGGCAGTTATAGAATGTTGGGGATAGAACGTTCCAGGGAATGGCAATTGTAGAATGTTGGGGACGGAACGTTCCGGGGAATCGCAGTTATAGAATTTTGGGGACAGAACGTTCTGGGGAACTCCTTGACCTGTCTATCACCTTTCCCCCCGACCCAACCCACCAAAATGATGTACTGTGCCTGGACACACTGTAACATTATGGAGTGAGAGACGGAGGGTCCAGTCACAGGAATGGGAACTAAAGGCATTGCCAGATCAGCTGAAATGGTGAGATATACCACATTCTCAATCCACCTCACAGAACCAGCCCAGACACCATACACCCAGAGGAGATATCAATTCAACGTGGAACACTGTACAGACCAGACCAGGTTGTACTGCTCAGTACAACCCAGCAATCTGTCCAGATTCATCCATTACACTGGTCAATAAAATCCAGCAATCTGCCCAGAGTGGAACACTGTACAGACCAGACCAGACCAGGTTGTACTGCTCAGTACAACCCAGCAATCTGTCCAGATTCATCCATTACACTGGTCAAAAAAATCCAGCAATCTGTCCAGAGTGGAACACTGTGCAGATCAGATCAGAACATTGATCTATAAACCCGGAATACATATCTGTACAGCACCGGGAGCTGTGCAGACCACAGCAGAGCGTTGATCTGTAACCCTGGACTAGATATCTGACCAGGGCGGGGAGCAGGGCACACCACTGCTGTGCATTGATCTATAGACTCGGACTAGATATCTGTCCAGCAAGGGGAGCTGTGTAGACCACAGCAGTGAATTGATATATAAACCCAGAGGAGATATCTGTCCAGCATGGGGAGCTGTGCCGACCTCAGCAGTGCATTGCTCTATAAACCCGGACAAGATATCTGTCCAGGACGGGGAGCAGTGCACACCACAGCTGTGCATTGCTCTATAGACCCAGACTAGATATCTGTCCAGCACCGAGAGCTGTGCAGATCAAAGCAGTGCATTTATCTATAAACCCGGACTAGACATCTGTCCAGCACCGAGAGCTGTGCAGACCAGAGCAGTGCATTGATCTTTAAACCAGGACGAGATATCTGTCCAGCACGGGGAGCTGTGTAGACCACAGCAGTAAATTGATATATAAACCCAGAGGAGATATCTGTCCAGCATGGGGAGCTGTGCAGACCACAACAGTGCATTGATCTATAAACCCGGACGAAATATCTGTCCCACACCGGGAGCTGTGCAGACCACAGCAGTGCATTGATCTATAAACCTGGACGAGATATCTGTCCAGAACGGGGAGCTGTGCAGACCACAGCAGTGCATTGATCAATGAACCCGGACTAGGTATCTGTCCAGGAAAGGGAGCTGTGCAGACCACAGCAGAGCATTGATCTATAAACCCAGACTAGAACACTGTTCAGGACGGGGAGCTGTGCAGCCCACAGCAGTGCATTGATTAATAAACCCGGACTAGGTATCTGTCCAGGAAAGGGAGCTGTGCAGACCACAGCAGTGCATTGATCTATAAACCCAGACTGGATATCTGTCCAGCACGGAGAGCTGTGCAGACCACAGCAGTGCATTGGTCTATAAACCCAGACTAGAACACTGTACAGGACGGGGAGCTGTGCAGACCACAGCAGTGCATTGATCGATAAACCAATACGAGATATCTGTCCAGGACGGGGAGCTGTACAGACCACAGCAGTGCATTGATCTATATACCCAGACTTGATATCTGTCCAGCACGGGGAGCTGTGCAGACCACAGCAGTGCATTGATCTATAAACCCAGACGAGATATCTGTACAGGACGGGGAGCTGTGCAGACTACAGCAGTGCATTGATCTGTAAACCCGGACTAGATATCTGTCCAGCATGGGGAGCTGTGCAGACCACAACAGTGCATTGATCAATGAAACCGGACTAGATATCTGTACAGGACGGGGGGTTGTACAAACCACAGCAGTGCATGGATCTGTAAACCGGGACGAGATATCTGTCCAGGACGGGGAGCTGTGCAGACCACAGCAGTGCATTGATCGAGAAACCCGGACGAGATATCTGTCCAGGACAGGGACCTGTGCACACCACAGCAGTGCATTGATCTGTAGACACGGACTAGATATCTGTCGAGCATGGGGAGCTGTGCAGACCGCAGCAGTGCATTCATCTATAAATGCGGACTAGATATTTGTACAGAACGGCGAGCTGTGCAGACCACAGCAGTGCATTGATCTATAACCCCTGACTAGATATCTGTCCAGGACCTGGAGCTGTGCAGACCACAGCAGTGCATTGACTTATAAACCGGACTAGATATCGGTACAGGACGGGGAGTTGTGCAGACCACAGCAGTGCATTGATCTATAAACCCGGACTCGATATCTGTCCCACACCGGGAGCTGTGTCGACTACCAGCAGTGCATTGACTTATAAACCCGGACTAGATATCTGTCCAGCAAGGAGAGTTGTGCACACCACAGCAGTGCATTGATCTATAAACCCGGACTAGATCTCTGTCCAGGACAGGGACCGGTGCACACCACAGCAGTGCATTGATCTGTAAACCCGGACGAGATAGCTGTCCAGGACGGGGAGCAGTGCAGAACACAGCAGTGCATTGATCTATAAATCCGGGCGATATATCTGTCCAGCACCGAGAGCTGTGCAGACCACAGCAGTGCATTGATCTATAAACCCAGACTAGATATATGGCAGGACAGGGAGCTGTGCAGACGACAGCAGTGCATTCATGTATAAACCCAGAGTAGATCGCTGTCCAGGGCGGGGAGCTGTGCAGACCATAGCAGTGCATTGATCTATAAACCCGGACTATATATTTGTACAGGACGGGGAGCTGTGCAGACCACAGCAGTGCATTGATCTATAAACACAGACTAGATATCTGTACAGGACGGGGAGCTGTGCAGACTACAGCAGTGCATTGATGGACAAACCCGGACTAGATATCAGTCCAGCACGGGGAGTTGTGCACACCGCAGCAGTGCTTTGATCTATAAACCCGGACTAGATATCTGTTCAGGAGTGGGACCTGTGCACACCACAGCAGTGCATTGATTTATAAACACGGACTAGACATCTGTCCAGCACGGGGAGCTTTGCACACCACAGCAGTGCATTGATCTATAAACCCAGACTAGATACCTGTCCAGGGCGGGGAGCTGTGCAGAACGCTGCAGTGCATTGATCTACAAACCCGGACTATATATCTGTCCAGGAGAGGGAGCTGCGCACACCACAGCAGTGCATTGATCTATAAATCCGGACGAGATATCGGTCCCACACCGGGAGCTCTGCAGACCACAGCAGTGTATTGATCTATAAACCCGGAATAGATATCTGTCCAGGACAGGGAGCTGTGCAGACCAGAGCAGTACATTGATCTATAAACCCAGAATAGATATCTGTCCAGGTCAGGGACCTGTGCACACCACAGCAGTGCATTGAACTATAAACACGGACTAGATATCAGTCGAGGACAGGGAGCTATGCAGACCATAGCAGTGCATTGATCTATAAACCCAGACTAGATAGCTGTCCAGCATGGGGAGCTGTGCAGACCACAGCCGTGCATTGATATATATACGCAGACGAGATATCTGTCCATGACGGGGATCTGTGCACACCACAGGGGAGCATTGATCTATAACCCCGGACTAGATATATGTCCAGGACGGGGAGCTGTGCAGAACACAGCAGTGCATTGATCTAGAAATGCAGACTAGATATCTGTCCAGCACTGAGAGATGTGGAGACCACAGCAGTGCATTGATGTTTAAACACGGACTAGATATCTGTCCAGGACGGGGAGTTGTGCACACCACAGCAGAGCATTGATCTATAAACACAGACTCGATATCTGTCCAGCACTGAGAGCTGTGCAGACCACAGCAGTGCATTGATATATAAAACTGGACTAGATATCGGCCCAGGACGGGGAGCTGTGCAGACCACAGCAGTGCATTGATCTATAAACCCGGACCAGATATCTGCCCAGGACAGGGAGCTGTGCAGACCACAGTAATGCATTGATATATAAACCAGGACTAGATATCTGTCCAGCACAGGGAGCTGTGTCGACCACAGCAGTGCATTGATATAAAAACCCGAACTAGATATCTGCCCCGGACGGGGAGCTGTGCAGACTACAGCAGTGCATTGATCTATAAACCTGGACTAGATATCTGTCCAGGACAGGGAGCTGTGCACACCACAGCAGTGCATTGATCTATAAACCCGGACTAGATATCTGTCCCACACCGGGAGCTGTGTCGATTACAGCAGTGCATTGATGTATAAACCCGGACTAGATATCTGTCCAGCACGGGGAGCGGTGCACACCACAGCAGTGCATTGATCAAAAAGCCGGAAGAGATATCTGTCCAGGACAGGGACCTGAACACCACAGCAGTGCATTGAACTATAAACACGGTCTTGATACCTGTCCAGCATGAGGAGCTTTGCACACCACAGCAGTGCATTGAGAAATAAAACCGGACTAGATATCTGCCCAGGACGGGGAGCTGTGCAGACCACAGCAGTGCATTGATCTATAAACCTGGACGAGATATCTGTCCAGAACGGGGAGCTGTGCAGACCACAGCAGTGCATTGATCAATGAACCCGGACTAGGTGTCTGTCCAGGAAAGGGAGCTGTGCAGACCACAGCAGAGCATTGATCTATAAACCCAGACTAGAACACTGTTCAGGACGGGGAGCTGTGCAGCCCACAGCAGTGCATTGATTAATAAACCCGGACTAGGTATCTGTCCAGGAAAGGGAGCTGTGCAGACCACAGCAGTGCATTGATCTATAAATCTGGACGAGATATCTGTCCAGAACGGGGAGCTGTGCAGACCACAGCAGTGCATTGATCAATGAACCCGGACTAGCTATCTGTCCAGGACGGGGAGCAGTGCACACCACAGCTGTGCATTGCTCTATAGACCCAGACTAGATATCTGTCCAGCACCGAGAGCTGTGCAGATCAAAGCAGTGCATTTATCTATAAACCCGGACTAGACATCTGTCCAGCACCGAGAGCTGTGCAGACCAGAGCAGTGCATTGATCTTTAAACCAGGACGAGATATCTGTCCAGCACGGGGAGCTGTGTAGACCACAGCAGTAAATTGATATATAAACCCAGAGGAGATATCTGTCCAGCATGGGGAGCTGTGCAGACCACAACAGTGCATTGATCTATAAACCCGGACGAAATATCTGTCCCACACCGGGAGCTGTGCAGACCACAGCAGTGCATTGATCTATAAACCTGGACGAGATATCTGTCCAGAACGGGGAGCTGTGCAGACCACAGCAGTGCATTGATCAATGAACCCGGACTAGGTATCTGTCCAGGAAAGGGAGCTGTGCAGACCACAGCAGAGCATTGATCTATAAACCCAGACTAGAACACTGTTCAGGACGGGGAGCTGTGCAGCCCACAGCAGTGCATTGATTAATAAACCCGGACTAGGTATCTGTCCAGGAAAGGGAGCTGTGCAGACCACAGCAGTGCATTGATCTATAAACCCAGACTGGATATCTGTCCAGCACGGAGAGCTGTGCAGACCACAGCAGTGCATTGGTCTATAAACCCAGACTAGAACACTGTACAGGACGGGGAGCTGTGCAGACCACAGCAGTGCATTGATCGATAAACCAATACGAGATATCTGTCCAGGACGGGGAGCTGTACAGACCACAGCAGTGCATTGATCTATATACCCAGACTTGATATCTGTCCAGCACGGGGAGCTGTGCAGACCACAGCAGTGCATTGATCTATAAACCCAGACGAGATATCTGTACAGGACGGGGAGCTGTGCAGACTACAGCAGTGCATTGATCTGTAAACCCGGACTAGATATCTGTCCAGCATGGGGAGCTGTGCAGACCACAACAGTGCATTGATCAATGAAACCGGACTAGATATCTGTACAGGACGGGGGGTTGTACAAACCACAGCAGTGCATGGATCTGTAAACCGGGACGAGATATCTGTCCAGGACGGGGAGCTGTGCAGACCACAGCAGTGCATTGATCGAGAAACCCGGACGAGATATCTGTCCAGGACAGGGACCTGTGCACACCACAGCAGTGCATTGATCTGTAGACACGGACTAGATATCTGTCGAGCATGGGGAGCTGTGCAGACCGCAGCAGTGCATTCATCTATAAATGCGGACTAGATATTTGTACAGAACGGCGAGCTGTGCAGACCACAGCAGTGCATTGATCTATAACCCCTGACTAGATATCTGTCCAGGACCTGGAGCTGTGCAGACCACAGCAGTGCATTGACTTATAAACCGGACTAGATATCGGTACAGGACGGGGAGTTGTGCAGACCACAGCAGTGCATTGATCTATAAACCCGGACTCGATATCTGTCCCACACCGGGAGCTGTGTCGACTACCAGCAGTGCATTGACTTATAAACCCGGACTAGATATCTGTCCAGCAAGGAGAGTTGTGCACACCACAGCAGTGCATTGATCTATAAACCCGGACTAGATCTCTGTCCAGGACAGGGACCGGTGCACACCACAGCAGTGCATTGATCTGTAAACCCGGACGAGATAGCTGTCCAGGACGGGGAGCAGTGCAGAACACAGCAGTGCATTGATCTATAAATCCGGGCGATATATCTGTCCAGCACCGAGAGCTGTGCAGACCACAGCAGTGCATTGATCTATAAACCCAGACTAGATATATGGCAGGACAGGGAGCTGTGCAGACGACAGCAGTGCATTCATGTATAAACCCAGAGTAGATCGCTGTCCAGGGCGGGGAGCTGTGCAGACCATAGCAGTGCATTGATCTATAAACCCGGACTATATATTTGTACAGGACGGGGAGCTGTGCAGACCACAGCAGTGCATTGATCTATAAACACAGACTAGATATCTGTACAGGACGGGGAGCTGTGCAGACTACAGCAGTGCATTGATGGACAAACCCGGACTAGATATCAGTCCAGCACGGGGAGTTGTGCACACCGCAGCAGTGCTTTGATCTATAAACCCGGACTAGATATCTGTTCAGGAGTGGGACCTGTGCACACCACAGCAGTGCATTGATTTATAAACACGGACTAGACATCTGTCCAGCACGGGGAGCTTTGCACACCACAGCAGTGCATTGATCTATAAACCCAGACTAGATACCTGTCCAGGGCGGGGAGCTGTGCAGAACGCTGCAGTGCATTGATCTACAAACCCGGACTATATATCTGTCCAGGAGAGGGAGCTGCGCACACCACAGCAGTGCATTGATCTATAAATCCGGACGAGATATCGGTCCCACACCGGGAGCTCTGCAGACCACAGCAGTGTATTGATCTATAAACCCGGAATAGATATCTGTCCAGGACAGGGAGCTGTGCAGACCAGAGCAGTACATTGATCTATAAACCCAGAATAGATATCTGTCCAGGTCAGGGACCTGTGCACACCACAGCAGTGCATTGAACTATAAACACGGACTAGATATCAGTCGAGGACAGGGAGCTATGCAGACCATAGCAGTGCATTGATCTATAAACCCAGACTAGATAGCTGTCCAGCATGGGGAGCTGTGCAGACCACAGCCGTGCATTGATATATATACGCAGACGAGATATCTGTCCATGACGGGGATCTGTGCACACCACAGGGGAGCATTGATCTATAACCCCGGACTAGATATATGTCCAGGACGGGGAGCTGTGCAGAACACAGCAGTGCATTGATCTAGAAATGCAGACTAGATATCTGTCCAGCACTGAGAGATGTGGAGACCACAGCAGTGCATTGATGTTTAAACACGGACTAGATATCTGTCCAGGACGGGGAGTTGTGCACACCACAGCAGAGCATTGATCTATAAACACAGACTCGATATCTGTCCAGCACTGAGAGCTGTGCAGACCACAGCAGTGCATTGATATATAAAACTGGACTAGATATCGGCCCAGGACGGGGAGCTGTGCAGACCACAGCAGTGCATTGATCTATAAACCCGGACCAGATATCTGCCCAGGACAGGGAGCTGTGCAGACCACAGTAATGCATTGATATATAAACCAGGACTAGATATCTGTCCAGCACAGGGAGCTGTGTCGACCACAGCAGTGCATTGATATAAAAACCCGAACTAGATATCTGCCCCGGACGGGGAGCTGTGCAGACTACAGCAGTGCATTGATCTATAAACCTGGACTAGATATCTGTCCAGGACAGGGAGCTGTGCACACCACAGCAGTGCATTGATCTATAAACCCGGACTAGATATCTGTCCCACACCGGGAGCTGTGTCGATTACAGCAGTGCATTGATGTATAAACCCGGACTAGATATCTGTCCAGCACGGGGAGCGGTGCACACCACAGCAGTGCATTGATCAAAAAGCCGGAAGAGATATCTGTCCAGGACAGGGACCTGAACACCACAGCAGTGCATTGAACTATAAACACGGTCTTGATACCTGTCCAGCATGAGGAGCTTTGCACACCACAGCAGTGCATTGAGAAATAAAACCGGACTAGATATCTGCCCAGGACGGGGAGCTGTGCAGACCACAGCAGTGCATTGATCTATAAACCTGGACGAGATATCTGTCCAGAACGGGGAGCTGTGCAGACCACAGCAGTGCATTGATCAATGAACCCGGACTAGGTGTCTGTCCAGGAAAGGGAGCTGTGCAGACCACAGCAGAGCATTGATCTATAAACCCAGACTAGAACACTGTTCAGGACGGGGAGCTGTGCAGCCCACAGCAGTGCATTGATTAATAAACCCGGACTAGGTATCTGTCCAGGAAAGGGAGCTGTGCAGACCACAGCAGTGCATTGATCTATAAATCTGGACGAGATATCTGTCCAGAACGGGGAGCTGTGCAGACCACAGCAGTGCATTGATCAATGAACCCGGACTAGCTATCTGTCCAGGAAAGGGAGCTGTGCAGACCACAGCAGAGCATTGATCTATAAACCCAGACTAGAACACTGTTCAGGACGGGGAGCTGTGCAGCCCACAGCAGTGCATTGATTAATAAACCCGGACTAGGTATCTGTCCAGGAAAGGGAGCTGTGCAGACCACAGCAGTGCATTGATCTATAAACCCAGACTGGATATCTGTCCAGCACGGAGAGCTGTGCAGACCACAGCAGTGCATTGGTCTATAAACCCAGACTAGAACACTGTACAGGACGGGGAGCTGTGCAGACCACAGCAGTGCATTGATCGATAAACCAATACGAGATATCTGTCCAGGACGGGGAGCTGTACAGACCACAGCAGTGCATTGATCTATAAACCCAGACTTGATATCTGTCCAGCACGGGGAGCTGTGCAGACCACAGCAGTGCATTGATCAAAAAACCGGACGAGATATCTGTCCAGGAGGGGGAGCTGTGGAAACCACAGCAGTGCATTGATATATAAACCCAGACTAGATATCTGGCAGGACAGGGAGCTGTGCAGACTACAGCAGTGCATTGATGTATAAACCCAGACTAGATATCTGTCCAGGGCGGGGATTTGTGCAGACCACAGCAGTGCATTAATCTATAACCACGGACTAGTTAACTGTCCAGCACCGGGAGCTGTGCAGACCACAGCAGTGCGTTGATCTACAAACCCGGACTCGGTATTTGTGCACGTCGGCGACCTGTGCAGACCACAGCAGTGCATTGATCTATAAACCCGGACTAGATATCTGTAAAAGACGGGGAGCTGTGCAGACAACAGCAGTGCATTGATCTATAAACCCAGACTAGATATCTGTCCAGCACGGGGAGCTGTGCAGACCACAGCAGTGCATTGATCTATAAACCCAGACTAGATATCTTTCCAGCACGGGGAGCTGTGCAGACCACAGCAGTGCATTGATCTATAAACCCGGACGAGATATCTGTACAGGACGGGGAGCTGTGCAGACCACAACAGTGCATTGATCAATGAAACCGGACTAGATATCTGCACAGGACGGGGGGTGGTACAAACCACAGCAGTGCATGGATCTGTAAACCGGGACGAGATATCTGTCCAGGACGGGGAGCTGTGCAGACCACAGCAGTGCATTGATCTATAAACCCGGACGAGATATCTGTCCAGGACAGGGACCTGTGCACACCACAGCAGTGCATTGATCTGTAAACACGGACTAGATATCTGTCGAGCATGGGGAGCTGTGCAGACCGCAGCAGTGCATTCATCTATAAATGCGGACTAGATATTTGTACAGAACGGCGAGCTGTGCAGACCACAGCAGTGCATTGATCTATAACCCCTGACTAGATATCTGTCCAGGACCTGGAGCTGTGCAGACCACAGCAGTGCATTGACTTATAAACCGGACTAGATATCGGTACAGGAAGGGGAGTTGTGCAGACCACAGCAGTGCATTGATCTATAAACCCGGACTCGATATCTGTCCCACACCGGGAGCTGTGTCGACTACCAGCAGTGCATTGACTTATAAACCCGGACTAGATATCTGTCCAGCAAGGAGAGTTGTGCACACCACAGCAGTGCATTGATCTATAAACCCGGACTAGATCTCTGTCCAGGACAGGGACCGGTGCACACCACAGCAGTGCATTGATCTGTAAACCCGGACGAGATAGCTGTCCAGGACGGGGAGCAGTGCAGAACACAGCAGTGCATTGATCTATAAATCCGGGCGATATATCTGTCCAGCACCGAGAGCTGTGCAGACCAGAGCAGTGCATTGATCTGTAAACGCGGACTAGATAGCTGTCCAGGACGGGGAGCTGTGCAGACCACAGCAGTGCATTGATCTATCAACACAGACTAGATATCTGTACAGGACGGGGAGCTGTGCAGACTACAGCAGTGCATTGATGGACAAACCCGGACTAGATATCAGTCCAGCACGGGGAGTTGTGCACACCGCAGCAGTGCTTTGATCTATAAACCCGGACTAGATATCTGTTCAGGAGTGGGACCTGTGCACACCACAGCAGTGCATTGATTTATAAACACGGACTAGACATCTGTCCAGCACGGGGAGCTTTGCACACCACAGCAGTGCATTGATCTATAAACCCAGACTAGATACCTGTCCAGGGCGGGGAGCTGTGCAGACTACAGCAGTGCATTGATGGACAAACCCGGACTAGATATCAGTCCAGCACGGGGAGTTGTGCACACCGCAGCAGTGCTTTGATCTATAAACCCGGACTAGATATCTGTTCAGGAGTGGGACCTGTGCACACCACAGCAGTGCATTGATTTATAAACACGGACTAGACATCTGTCCAGCACGGGGAGCTTTGCACACCACAGCAGTGCATTGATCTATAAACCCAGACTAGATACCTGTCCAGGGCGGGGAGCTGTGCAGAACACTGCAGTGCATTGATCTACAAACCCGGACTATATATCTGTCCAGGAGAGGGAGCTGCGCACACCACAGCAGTGCATTGATCTATAAATCCGGACGAGATATCGGTCCCACACCGGGAGCTCTGCAGACCACAGCAGTGTATTGATCTATAAACCCGGAATAGATATCTGTCCAGGACAGGGAGCTGTGCAGACCAGAGCAGTACATTGATCTATAAACCCAGAATAGATATCTGTCCAGGTCAGGGACCTGTGCACACCACAGCAGTGCATTGATCTATAAACCCGGACTAGATATCTGTCCGGAATGGGGAGCTTGGCATACCACATCAGTGCATTGATCTATATACCCAGACTAGATAGCAGTGCAGAACGGCGAACTCTGCAGAACACAGCAGACCACAGCAGTGCATTGATCTATAAACCCAGACTAGATCTCTGTCCAGCACAGAGAGCTGTGCAGACCACAACAGTGCATTGATCTATAAACACGGACTAGATATCTGTCCACGACGGGGAGCTGTGCAGACCACAGCAGTGCATTGATCTACATACCCAGACGAGATATCTGTCCAGGACGGGGAGCTGTGCACGTCACAGCAGTGCATTGATCTATAACCCCGGACTATATATCTGTCCAGCATGGTGTGCTGTGCAGACCACAGTAGTGCATTGATCTATAAACACGGACTAGATATCTGCCCTGGACGGGGAGCTGTGCAGACCACAGCAGTGCATTGTTATATAAAACCGGACGAGATATCTGCCCAGGACGGGGAGCCGTGCAGACCACAGTAGTGCATTGAGATATAAACCCGGACTAGATATCTGCTCAGGACGGGGAGCTGTGCAGACCACAGCAGTGCATTGATCTATAAACCCGGACTAGATATCTGCCCAGGACTGTGAGCTGTGCTGACCACAGCTGTGCATTGATCTATAAAACCGGACTAGATATCTGTCCACGGCAGGGAGTTGTGCAGACCACAGCAGTGCATTGAACTATAAACACGGATTAGTTTTCTGTCCAGCATGGGGAACTTTGCACACCACAGCCGTGCATTGATCTATAAACCCGGACAAGATTGCTGTCCAGGACGGGGAGCTGTGGAGACCACAGCAGTGCATTGATCGATAAAGCCGGACTAGATATCTGTCCAGGACGGGGAGCTGTGCAGACCACAGCAGTGCATTGATCTATAAACCCGGACGAGATATCTGCCCAGGACGGGGATCTGTAAACACCAAAGCAGAGCATTGATCTATAAACCCGGAGTAGATAGCTGTCCAGGATGGGGAGCTGTGTAGACCACAGCAGTGCATTGATCTATAAACCCGGACTCGATATCTCTCCAGGAGAGGAAGCTGTGCAGACCACAGCTGTGCATTGATCTATAAACACACACTAGATGTCTGCCCTGGACGGGGAGCTGTGCAGACCACAGCAGAGCATTGTTATATAAAACCGGACTAGATATCTGCCTAGGACGGGGAGTTGTGCAGACCATAGCAGTGAATTGATCTATAAACCCAGGTTGGATATCTGTCCAGGACAGGGACCTGTGCACACCACAGCAGTGCATTGAACTATAAACACGGACTAGATAGCTGTCCAGCACGGGGACCTTTGCACACCACAGCAGTGCATTGATCTATAAGACCATACGAGATAGCTGTCCAGTGCGGGGAGCTGTGCAGACCACAGCAGTGCATTGATCTATAAACCCGGACGAGATATCTGTCCAGGACGGGGATCTGTAAACACCAAAGCAGAGCATTGATCTATAAACCCGGAGTAGATAGCTGTCAAGGACGGGGAGCTGAGTAGACCACAGCAGTGCATTGATCTATAAACCCAGACTTGATATCTGTCCCACACCGGGAGCTGTGCAGACCACAGCAGTGCATTGATCTATCAACCCGGACTAGATATCTGCTCAGGACGGGAAGCGGTGCAGACCACAGCAGTGCATTGATCGATAAACCCAGACTAGAAAACTGAACAGGACGGGGAGCTGTGGAGACCACAGCAGTGCATTGATCTATAAACCCGGACTAGATATCTGCCTAGGACGGGGAGTTGTGCAGACCATAGCAGTGCATTGATCTATAAACCCAGGTTGGATATCTGTCCAGGACAGGGACCTGTGCACACCACAGCAGTGCATTGAACTATAAACACGGACTAGATAGCTGTCCAGCACGGGGACCTTTGCACACCACAGCAGTGCATTGATCTATAAGACCATACGAGATAGCTGTCCAGTGCGGGGAGCTGTGCAGACCACAGCAGTGCATTGACCTCTAAACCCAGAATAGATCTCTGTCCAGCACAGAGAGCAGTGCAGACCACAACAGTGCATTGATCTATAAACACGGACTAGATATCTGCCCAGGAGGTGGAGCTGTGCAGACCACAGCAGTGCATTGATTCATAAACCCAGAATAGATAGTTGTACAGGACGGGGAGCTGTGCAGACCACAGTAGTACATTGATATATAAACCCGGACTAGATAACTGTCCAGCACGGGGAACTGTGTAGACCACAGCAGTGCATTGATTTATAAACCGGGACTAGATATCTGTCCAGGACAGGCAGCTGTGCAGACCATAGCAGTGCATTGATAGATAAACCCAGACGAGATATCAGTCCAGGACAGGGACCTGTGCACACCACAGCAGTGCATTGAACTATAAACACGGACTAGATAGCTGTCCAGCACGGGGAACTTTGCACACCACAGCAGTGCATTGATCTATAAGACCATACGAGATAGCTGTCCAGTGCGGGGAGCTGTGCAGACCACAGCAGTGCATTGATCTATAAACCCAGACTAGATCTCTGTCCAGCACAGAGAGCTGTGCAGACCACAACAGTGCATTGATCTATAAACACGGACTAGATATCTGTCCAGGACGGGGAGCTGTGCAGACCACAGCAGTGCATTGATCTACATACCCAGACGAGATATCTGTCCTGGACGGGGAGCTGTGCACGCAACAGCAGTGCATTGATCTATTACCACGGACTATATATCTGTCCAGCATGGTGTGCTGTGCAGACCACAGTAGTGCATTGATCTATAAACCCGGACTAGATATCTCTCCAGGAGAGGAAGCTGTGCAGACCACAGCTGTGCATTAATCTATAAACACGGACTAGATGTCTGCCCTGGACGGGGAGCTGTGCAGACCACAGCAGAGCATTGTTATATAAAACCGGACGAGATATCTGCCCAGGACGGGGAGCCGTGCAGACCACAGTAGTGCATTGAGATATAAACCCGGACTAGATATCTGCTCAGGACGGGGAGCTGTGCAGACCACAGCAGTGCATTGATCTATAAACCCGGACTAGATATCTGCCCAGGACTGTGAGCTGTGCTGACCACAGCTGTGCATTGATCTATAAAACCGGACTAGATATCTGTCCACGGCAGGGAGTTGTGCAGACCACAGCAGTGCATTGAACTATAAACACGGATTAGTTTTCTGTCCAGCATGGGGATCTTTGCACACCACAGCAGTGCATTGATCTATAAAACCGGACAAGATTGCTGTCCAGGCCGGGGAGCTGTGGAGACCACAGCAGTGCATTGATCGATAAAGCCGGACTAGATATCTGTCCAGGACGGGGAGCTGTGCAGACCACAGCAGTGCATTGATCTATAAACCCGGACGAGATATCTGTCCAGGACGGAGATCTGTAAACACCAAAGCAGAGCATTGATCTATAAACCCGGAGTAGATAGCTGTCAAGGACGGGGAGCTGAGTAGACCACAGCAGTGCATTGATCTATAAACCCATACTTGATATCTGTCGCACACCGGGAGCTGTGCAGACCACAGCAGAGCATTGATCTATCAAGCCGGACTAGATATCTGTTCAGGACGGGAAGCTGTGCAGACCACAGCAGTGCATTGATCGATAAACCCAGACTAGACCACTGAACAGGACGGGGAGCTGTGGAGACCACAGCAGTGCAATGATCTATAAACCCGGACTAAATATCTGCCTAGGACGGGGAGTTGTGCAGACCATAGCAGTGCATTGATCTATAAACCCAGGTTGGATATCTGTCCAGGACAGGGACCTGTGCACACCACAGCAGTGCATTGAACTATAAACACGGACTAGATATATGTCCAGCATGGGGAGCTTTGCACACGACAACAGTGCATTGATCTATAAAGCCAGACTAGATAGCTGTCCAGGACGGGGGATGTGCAGACCACAGCAGTGCATTGATCTATAAACCCTGACTAAATATCTGTCCATGACAGGGAGTTGTGCACACCACAGTAGAGCATTGATCTATAAACAGGGGCTAGATAGCTGTCCAGGACGGGTAGCTGTGCAGACCACAGCAGTGCATTGATCTATAAATCCAGACTAGATGTCTGTCCAGCACTGAGAGCTGTGCAGACCACAGCAGTGCATTGATCTATAAACCCAGACTAGATATCTGTCCAGGACGGGGAGCTGTGCACACCACAGCAGTGCATTGATCTATAACCCCGGACTAGATATCTGTCCAGCATGGGGAGCTGTGCAGACCACAGTAGTGCATTGACCGATAAACCCGGACTAGATAACTGTCCAGCATGGGAAGCTGTGCAGACCACAACAGTGCATTGATTTATAAACCCAGACTACATATCTGTCCAGCACTGAGAACTGTGCAAACCAAAGCAGTGCATTAATCTATAAACACGGACTAGATATCTGTCCAGGACGGGGAGCTGTGCAGACCAAGCAGTGCATTGTTCTATAAACCCGGACTAGATATCTGCCCAGGACGGGGAGCTGTGCCGACCTCAGAAGTGGATTGATCTATAATCCGGGACTAGATATCTGTCCCTCACCGGGAGATGTGCAGACCACAGCAGTGCATTGATCTATAAACCCGGACTAGATATCAGTCGAGGACAGGGAGCTATGCAGACCATAGCAGTGCATTGATCTATAAACCCAGACTAGATAGCTGTCCAGCATGGGGAGCTGTGCAGACCACAGCCGTGCATTGATATATATACGCAGACGAGATATCTGTCCATGACGGGGATCTGTGCACACCACAGGGGAGCATTGATCTATAACCCCGGACTAGATATATGTCCAGGACGGGGAGCTGTGCAGAACACAGCAGTGCATTGATCTAGAAACGCAGACTAGATATCTGTCCAGCACTGAGAGATGTGGAGACCACAGCAGTGCATTGATCTTTAAACACGGACTAGATATCTGTCCAGGACGGGGAGTTGTGCACACCACAGCAGAGCATTGATCTATAAACCCAGACTCGATATCTGTCCAGCACTGAGAGCTGTGCAGACCACAGCAGTGCATTGATATATAAAACTGGACTAGATATAGGCCCAGGACGGGGAGCTGTGCAGACCACAGCAGTGCATTGATCTATAAACCCGGACCAGATATCTGCCCAGGACAGGGAGCTGTGCAGACCACAGTAATGCATTGATATATAAACCAGGACTAGATATCTGTCCAGCACAGGGAGCTGTGTCGACCACAGCAGTGCATTGATATAAAAACCCGAACTAGATATCTGCCCCGGACGGGGAGCTGTGCACACCACAGCAGTGCATTGATCTATAAACCCGGACTAGATATCTGTCCCACACAGGGAGCTGTGTCGACCACAGCAGTGCATTGATCTATAAACCTGGACTAGATATCTGTCCAGGACAGGGAGCTGTGCACACCACAGCAGTGCATTGATCTATAAACCCGGACTAGATATCTGTCCCACACCGGGAGCTGTGTCGATTACAGCAGTGCATTGATGTATAAACCCGGACTAGATATCTGTCCAGCACGGGGAGCGGTGCACACCACAGCAGTGCATAGATCAAAAAGCCGGAAGAGATATCTGTCCAGGACAGGGACCTGAACACCACAGCAGTGCATTGAACTATAAACACGGTCTTGATACCTGTCCAGCATGAGGAGATTTGCACACCACAGCAGTGCATTGAGAAATGAAACCGGACTACATATCTGCCCAGGACGGGGAGCTGTGCAGACCAGAGCAGTGCATTGATTTATAAACGAAGAATACAAATTTGTAAAGTACGGGGAGCAGTGTAGACCACAGCAGTGCATTGATCGTTAAACCCGGTCTAGATATCTGCCTAGGACGGGGAGATGTGCAGACCACAGCAGTGCATTGATCTATAAACCCAGACGAGATATCTGCCCAGGATGGGGAGCTGTGTAGACCACAGCAGTGCATTGATCTATAAACCCAGACTAGATATCTGTCCCACACCGGGAGCTGTGCAGACAACAGCAGTGCATTGATCTATCAATCCGGACGAGATATCTGTCCAGCATGGGGAGCTGTGTAGACCACAGAAGTGCATTGATCTATAAACCCGGACTAGATATCTGTCCAGCACATGGAGCTATTCAGACCACAGCTGTGCATTGATGTATAAACCCAGGACGTGGAGCTGTGCATTGATCGATAAACCCAGACGAGAACACTGTGCAGGACGGGGAGCTGTGCAGACCACAGCAGTTCATTGATCTATAAACCCAGACTAGATATCTGTCCAGGACAGGGAGTTGTGTAGAACATAGCAGTGCATTGATCTATAAACCCGGACTAGATATCTGCCCAGGAGGTGGAGCTGTGCAGACCACAGCAGTGCATTGATTCATAAACCCAGAATAGATAGTTGTCCAGGACGGGGAGCTGTGCAGACCACAGAAGTGCATTGATATATAAACCCGGACTAGATAACTGTCCAGCACGGGGAACTGTGTAGACCACAGCAGTGCATTGATTTATAAACCGGGACTAGATATCTGTCCAGGACAGGCAGCTGTGCAGACCATAGCAGTGCATTGATAGATAAACCCAGACGAGATATTAGTCCAGGACAGGGACCTGTGCACACCACAGCAGTGCATTGAAATATAAACAGGGACTAGATATCTGTCCAGCAAGGGGAGCTGTGTAGACCACAGCAGTGAATTGATACATAAACCCAGAGGAGATATCTGTCCAGCATGGGGAGCTGTGCAGACCACAGCAGTGCATTGATCTATAAACCCGGACTGGATATCTGTCCCTCACCGGGAGCTGTGCAGACCACAGCAGTGCATTGATCGATAAACCAATACGAGATATCTGTCCAGGACGGGGAGCTGTGCAGACCACAGCAGTGCATTGATCTATAAACCCAGACTTGATATCTGTCCAGCAGACCACAGCAGTGCATTGATCAAAAAACCGGACTAGATGTCTGTCCAGGAGGGGGAGCTGTGGAAACCACAGCAGTGCATTCATATATAAACCCTGACTAGATATCTGGCAGGACAGGGAGCTGTGCAGACTACAGCAGTGCATTAATCTATAAACCCGGAATAGATTTCTGTAAAAGACGGGGAGCTGTGCAGACCACAGCAGTGCATTGATCTATTAACCCAGACGAGATATCTGTCCAGCACGGGGAGCTGTGCAGACCACAGCAGTGCATTGATCTATAAACCCAGACTAGATATCTGTCCAGCACGGGGAGCTGTGCAGACCACAGCAGTGCATTGATCTATAAATCCGGACGAGATATCTGACCAGGACGGGGAGCTGTGGAGACCACAGCAGAGCATTGATATATAAACCCAGAATAGATATCTGTCCAGGACAGGGAGCTGTGCAGACCACTGCAGTGCATTGATCTATAAACCCAGACTGGATATCTGTGCAGAACCAGGAGCTGTGCAGACCACAGCAGTGCATTGATGTATAAAGCCAGACTAGATATCTGTGCAGAACCGGGAGCTGTGCAGACCACAGCAGTGTATTGATCTACAAACTCAGACGAGATATCTGTCCAGCACGGGGAGTTGTGCACACCACAGCAGTGCATTGATCTTTCAAGCCGGACTAGATATCTGTCCAGCAATGAGAGCTGTGCAGCCCACAGCAGTGCGTTGATGTATAATCCCGGAATAGATATCTGTCCAGGGCGGGGAGATGTGCAGACCACAGCAGTGCATTGATCTATAAACCCAGACTAGATATCTGTCCAGCACTGAGAGCTGTGCAGACCACAGCAGTGCATTGATCTTTCAACCCGGACATAGATATCTGTCCAGGACGGGGAGTTGTGCAGACCACAGCAGTGCATTGATCTATATACCCAGACGAGATATGTGTCCAGGACGGGGAGCTGTGCACACCACAGCAGTGCATTGATATATAACCCCGGACTAGATATCTGTCCAGCATGGGGAGCTGTGCAGACCACAGTAGTGCATTGATCGAAAAACCCGGACAAGATATCTATCCAGGACAGGGAGCTGTGCAGAGCACAGCAGTGCATTGATAGATAAAACCGTACAAGATATCTGCCCAGGACGGGGAACTGTGCAGACCACAGCAGTGCATTGATCTATCAACCCAGACTAGATATTTGTACAGGACGGGGAGCTGTGCACACCACTGTAGTGCATTGATATATAAACACGGACTAGATATCTGTCCAGCACGGGGAGCTGTGTAGACCACAGCAGTGCATTTATCTGTAAACCCGGACCAGATATCTGTCCCACACCGGGAGCTGTGCATACCACAGCAGTGCATTGATCTATAAACACGGACTAGATATCTGTCCCACACCGGGAGCTGTGCATACCATAGCAGTGCATTGATCTATAAACACAGACTAGATATCAGTCCAGGACAGGGACCTGTGCACACCACAGCAGTGCATTGAACTATAAACACGGACTAGATAGCTGTCCAGCACGGGGAACTTTGCACACCACAGCAGTGCATTGATCTATAAGACCATACGAGATAGCTGTCCAGTGCGGGGAGCTGTGCAGACCACAGCAGTGCATTGATCTATAAACCCAGACTAGATCTCTGTCCAGCACAGAGAGCTGTGCAGACCACAACAGTGCATTGATCTATAAACACGGACTAGATATCTGTCCAGGACGGGGAGCTGTGCAGACCACAGCAGTGCATTAATCTACATACCTAGACGAGATATCTGTCCAGGACGGGGAGCTGTGCACGCCACAGCAGTGCATTGATCTATTACCACGGACTATATATCTGTCCAGCATGGTGTGCTGTGCAGACCACAGTAGTGCATTGATCTATAAACCCGGACTAGATATCTCTCCAGGAGAGGAAGCTGTGAAGACCACAGCTGTGCATTGATCTATAAACACGGACTAGATATCTGCTCAGGACGGGGAGCTGTGCAGACCACAGCAGTGCATTGATCTATAAACCCGGACTAGATATCTGCCCAGGACTGTGAGCTGTGCTGACCACAGCTGTGCATTGATCTATAAAACCGGACTAGATAACTGTCCACGGCAGGGAGTTGTGCAGACCACAGCAGTGAATTGAACTATAAACACGGATTAGTTTTCTGTCCAGCATGGGGAACTTTGCACACCACAGCAGTGCATTGATCTATAAACCCGGACAAGATTGCTGTCCAGGACGGGGAGCTGTGGAGACCACAGCAGTGCATTGATCGATAAAGCCGGACTAGATATCTGTCCAGGACGGGGAGCTGTGCAGACCACAGTAGTGCATTGATCTATAAACCCGGACGAGATATCTGTCCAGGACGGGGATCTGTAAACACCAAAGCAGAGCATTGATCTATAAACCCGGAGTAGATAGCTGTCAAGGACGGGGAGCTGAGTAGACCACAGCAGTGCATTGATCTATAAACCCAGACTTGATATCTGTCCCACACCGGGAGCTGTGCAGACCACAGCAGTGCATTGATCTATCAACCCGGACTAGATATCTGCTCAGGACGGGAAGCTGTGCAGACCACAGCAGTGCATTGATCGATAAACCCAGACTAGAAAACTGAACAGGACGGGGAGCTGTGGAGACCACAGCAGTGCATTGATCTATAAACCCGGGCTAGGTATCTGCCTAGGACGGGGAGTTGTGCAGACCATAGCAGTGCATTGATCTATAAACCCAGGTTGGATATCTGTCCAGGACAGGGACCTGTGCACACCACAGCAGTGCATTGAACTATAAACACGGACTAGATAGCTGTCCAGCACGGGGACCTTTGCACACCACAGCAGTGCATTGATCTATAAGACCATACGAGATAGCTGTCCAGTGCGGGGAGCTGTGCAGACCACAGCAGTGCATTGACCTCTAAACCCAGACTAGATCTCTGTCCAGCACAGAGAGCAGTGCAGACCACAACAGTGCATTGATCTATAAACACGGACTAGATATCTGCCCAGGAGGTGGAGCTGTGCAGACCACAGCAGTGCATTGATTCATAAACCCAGAATAGATAGTTGTACAGGACGGGGAGCTGTGCAGACCACAGTAGTACATTGATATATAAACCCGGACTAGATAACTGTCCAGCACGGGGAACTGTGTAGACCACAGCAGTGCATTGATTTATAAACCGGGACTAGATATCTGTCCAGGACAGGCAGCTGTGCAGACCATAGCAGTGCATTGATAGATAAACCCAGACGAGATATCAGTCCAGGACAGGGACCTGTGCACACCACAGCAGTGCATTGAACTATAAACACGGACTAGATAGCTGTCCAGCACGGGGAACTTTGCACACCACAGCAGTGCATTGATCTATAAGACCGTACGAGATAGCTGTCCAGTGCGGGGAGCTGTGCAGACCACAGCAGTGCATTGATCTATAAACCCAGACTAGATCTCTGTCCAGCACAGAGAGCTGTGCAGACCACAACAGTGCATTGATCTATAAACACGGACTAGATATCTGTCCAGGACGGGGAGCTGTGCAGACCACAGCAGTGCATTGATCTACATACCCAGATGAGATATCTGTCCTGGACGGGGAGCTGTGCACGCAACAGCAGTGCATTGATCTATTACCACGGACTATATATCTGTCCAGCATGGTGTGCTGTGCAGACCACAGTAGTGCATTGATCTATAAACCCGGACTAGATATCTCTCCAGGAGAGGAAGCTGTGCAGACCACAGTTGTGCATTGATCTATAAACACGGACTTCATGTCTGCCCTGGACGGGGAGCTGTGCAGACCACAGCAGAGCATTGTTATATAAAACCGGACTAGATATCTGCCCAGGACGGGGAGCCGTGCAGACCACAGTAGTGCATTGAGATATAAACCCGGACTAGATATCTGCTCAGGACGGGGAGCTGTGCAGACCACAGCAGTGCATTGATCTATAAAACCGGACTAGATATCTGTCCACGGCAGGGAGTTGTGCAGACCACAGCAGTGTATTGAACTATAAACACGGATTAGTTTTCTGTCAGCATGGGGATCTTTGCACACCACAGCAGTGCATTGATCTATAAAACCGGACAAGATTGCTGTCCAGGACGGGGAGCTGTGGAGACCACAGCAGTGCATTGATCGATAAAGCCGGACTAGCTATCTGTCCAGGACGGGGAGCTGTGCAGACCACAGCAGTGCATTGATCTATAAACCCGGACGAGATATCTGTCCAGGACGGAGATCTGTAAACACCAAAGCAGAGCATTGATCTATAAACCCGGAGTAGATAGCTGTCAAGGACGGGGAGCTGAGTAGACCACAGCAGTGCATTGATCTATAAACCCAGACTTGATATCTGTCCCACACCGGGAGCTGTGCAGACCACAGCAGTGCATTGATCTATCAACCCGGACTAGATATCTGCTCAGGACGGGAAGCTGTGCAGACCACAGCAGTGCATTGATCGATAAACCCAGACTAGAACACTGAACAGGACGGGGAGCTGTGGAGACCACAGCAGTGCATTGATCTATAAACCCGGACTAGATATCTGCCTAGGACGGGGAGTTGTGCAGACCATAGCAGTGCATTGATCTATAAACCCAGGTTGGATATCTGTCCAGGACAGGGACCTGTGCACACCACAGCAGTGCATTGAACTATAAACACGGACTAGATAGCTGTCCAGCACGGGGACCTTTGCACACCACAGCAGTGCATTGATCTATAAGACCATACGAGATAGCTGTCCAGTGCGGGGAGCTGTGCAGACCACAGCAGTGCATTGATCTCTAATCCCAGAATAGATCTCTGTCCAGCACAGAGAGCTGTGCAGACCACAACAGTGCATTGATCTATAAACACGGACTAGATATCTGCCCAGGAGGTGGAGCTGTGCAGACCACAGCAGTGCATTGATTCATAAACCCAGAATAGATAGTTGTACAGGACGGGGAACTGTGTAGACCACAGCAGTGCATTGATTTATAAACCGGGACTAGATATTTGTCCAGGACAGGCAGCTGTGCAGACCATAGCAGTGCATTGATAGATAAACCCAGACGAGATATCAGTCCAGGACAGGGACCTGTGCACACCACAGCAGTGCATTGAACTATAAACAGGGACTAGATATCTGTCCAGCAAGGGGAGCTGTGTAGACCACAGCAGTGAATTGATATATAAACCCAGAGGAGATATCTGTCCAGCATGGGGAGCTGTGCCGACTACAGCAGTGCATTGATCTATAAACCCGGACAAGATATCTGTCCAGGACGGGGAGCAGTGCACACCACAGCTGTGCATTGCTCTATAGACCCAGACTAGATATCTGTCCAGCACCGAGAGCTGTGCAGATCAAAGCAGTGCATTTATCTATAAACCTGGACTAGATATTTGTCCAGCACCGAGAGCTGTGCAGACCAGAGCAGTGCATTGATCTTTAAACCAGGACGAGATATCTGTCCAGCACGGGGAGCTGTGTAGACCACAGCAGTGAATTGATATGTAAACCCAGAGGAGATATCTGTCCAGCATGGGGAGCTGTGCAGACCACAGCAGTGCATTGATCTATAAACCCGGATTAAATATCTGTCCCTCACCGGGAGCTGTGCAGACCACAGCAGTGCATTGATCTATAAACCTGGACTAGGTATCTGTGCAGGAAAGGGAGCTGTGCAGACCACAGCAGAGCATTGATCTATAAACCCAGACTAGAACACTGTACAGGACGGGGAGCTGTGCAGCCCACAGCAGTGCATTGATTAATAAACCCGGACTAGGTATCTGTCCAGGAAAGGGAGCTGTGCAGACCACAGCAGTGCATTGATCTATAAACCCAGACTTGATATCTGTCCAGCACGGGGAGCTGTGCAGACCACAGCAGTGCATTGATCAAAAAACCGGACGAGATATCTGTCCAGGAGGGGGAGCTGTGGAAACCACAGCAGTGCATTGATACATAAACCCAGACTAGATATCTGGCAGGACAGGGAGCTGTGCAGACTACAGCAGTGCATTGATGTATAAACCCAGACTAGATATCTGTCCAGGGCGGGGATTTGTGCAGACCACAGCAGTGCATTAATCTATAACCACGGACTAGATAACTGTCCAGCACCGGGAGCTGTGCAGACCACAAAAGTGCGTTGATCTACAAACCCGGACGAGGTATTTGTGCACGTCGGCGACCTGTGCAGACCACAGCAGTGCATTGATCTATAAACCCGGACTAGATATCTGTAAAAGATGGGGAGCTGTGCAGACCACAGCAGTGCATTGATCTATAAACCCAGACGAGATATCTGTCCAGCACGGGGAGCTGTGCAGACCACAGCAGTGCATTGATCTATAAACCCAGACTAGATATCTGTCCAGCACGGGGAGCTGTGCAGACCACAGCAGTGCATTGATCTATAAATCCGGACGAGATATCTGTCCAGGACGGGGAGCTGTGGAGACCACAGCAGAGCATTGATATATAAACCCAGAATAGATATCTGTCCAGGACAGGGAGCTGTGCAGACCACTGCAGTGCATTGATCTATAAACCCAGACTGGATATCTGTGCAGAACCGGGAGCTGTGCAGACCACAGTAGTGTATTGATCTACAAACTCAGACGAGA
The DNA here is from genome assembly GCF_047496795.1 of Chiloscyllium punctatum. Lineage (NCBI taxonomy): Eukaryota > Metazoa > Chordata > Chondrichthyes > Orectolobiformes > Hemiscylliidae > Chiloscyllium > Chiloscyllium punctatum. The sequence continues at coordinate 123,700,312 of NC_092744.1, read as the reverse complement.
TATCTGTCGAGCACGGGGAGTTGTGCACACCACAGCAGTGCATTGATCTTTCAAGCCGGAATAGATATCTGTCCAGCAATGAGAACTGTGCAGCCCACAGCAGTGCGTTGATGTATAATCCCGGAATAGATATCTGTCCAGGGCGGGGAGATGTGCAGACCACAGCAGTGCATTGATCTATATACCCAGACTAGATATCTGTCCAGGACGGGGAGCTGTGCACACCACTGCAGTGCATTGATCTATTAACCCAGACAAGATATTTGTACAGGACGGGGAGCTGTGCACACCACAGCAGTGCATTGATCTATAAGTCCGGACTAGATAGCTGTCCAGAACGGGGAGCTGTGCAGACCACAGCAGTGCATTGATCTTTCAACCCGGACATAGATATCTGTCCAGGACGGGGAGTTGTGCAGACCACAGCAGTGCATTGATCTATATACCCAGACGAGATATGTGTCCAGGACGGGGAGCTGTGCACACCACAGCAGTGCATTGATATATAACCCCGGACTAGATATCTGTCCAGCATGGGGAGCTGTGCAGACCACAGTAGTGCATTGATCGAAAAACCCGGACAAGATATCTATCCAGGACAGGGAGCTGTGCAGAGCACAGCAGTGCATTGATAGATAAAACCGTACGAGATATCTGCCCAGGACGGGGAACTGTGCAGACCACAGCAGTGCATTGATCTATCAACCCAGACTAGATATTTGTACAGGACGGGGAGCTGTGCACACCACTGTAGTGCATTGATATATAAACACGGACTAGATATCTGTCCCGCACGGGGAGCTGTGTAGACCACAGCAGTGCATTTATCTGTAAACCCGGACCAGATATCTGTCCCACACCGGGAGCTGTGCATACCACAGCAGTGCATTGATCTATAAACACGGACTAGATATCTGTCCCACACCGGGAGCTGTGCATACCATAGCAGTGCATTCATCTATAAACACAGACTAGATATCAGTCCAGGACAGGGACTTGTGCACACCACAGCAGTGCATTGAACTATAAACACGGACTAGATAGCTGTCCAGCACGTGGAACTTTGCACACCACAGCAGTGCATTGATCTATAAGACCATACGAGATAGCTGTCCAGTGCGGGGAGCTGAGCAGACCACAACAGTGCATTGATCTATAAACACGGACTAGATATCTGTCCAGGACGGGGAGCTGTGCACGCCACAGCAGTGCATTGATCTAATTCCACGGACTTTATATCTGTCCAGCATGGTGTGCTGTGCAGACCACAGTAGTGCATTGATCTATAAACCCGGACTAGATATCTCTCCAGGAGAGGAAGCTGTGCAGACCACAGCTGTGCATTGATCTATAAACACGGACTAGATATCTGCCCTGGACGGGGAGCTGTGCAGACCACAGCAGTGCATTGTTATATAAAACCGGACTAGATATCTGCCCAGGACGGGGAGCCGTGCAGACCACAGTAGTGCATTGAGATATAAACCCGGACTAGATATCTGCTCAGGACGGGAATCTGTGCAGACCACAGCAGTGCATTGATCTATAAACCCGGACTAGATATCTGCCCAGGACTGTGAGCTGTGCTGACCACAGCTGTGCATTGATCTGTAAAACCGGACTAGATATCTGTCCACGGCAGGGAGTTGTGCAGACCACAGCAGTCCATTGAACTATAAACGCGGATTAGTTTTCTGTCCAGCATGGGGAACTTTGCACACCACAGCAGTGCATTGATCTATAAACCCGGACAAGATTGCTGTCCAGGACGGGGAGCTGTAGAGACCACAGCAGTGCATTGATCGATAAAGGCGGACTAGATATCTGTCCAGGACGGGGAGCTGTGCAGACCACAGCAGTGCATTGATCTATAAACCCGGACGAGATATCTGTCCAGGACGGGGATCTGTAAACACCAAAGCAGAGCATTGATCTATAAACCCGGAGTAGATAGCTGTCAAGGACGGGGAGCTGAGTAGACCACAGCAGTGCATTGATCTATAAACCCAGACTTGATATCTGTCCCAGACCGGGAGCTGTGCAGACCACAGCAGAGCATTGATCTATCAACCCTGACTATATATCTGCTCAGGACGGGAAGCTGGGCAGACCAAAGCAGTGCATTGATCGATAAACCCAGACTAGAACACTGAACAGGACGGGGAGCTGTGGAGACCACAGCAGTGCATTGATCTATAAACCCGGACTAGATATCTGCCTAGGACGGGGAGTTGTGCAGACCATAGCAGTGCATTGATCTATAAACCCAGGTTGGATATCTGTCCAGGACAGGGACCTGTGCACACCACAGCAGTGCATTGAACTATAAACACGGACTAGATAGCTGTCCAGCACGGGGACCTTTGCACACCACAGCAGTGCATTGATCTATAAGACCATACGAGATAGCTGTCCAGTGCGGGGAGCTGTGCAGACCACAGCAGTGCATTGATCTCTAAACACAGACTAGATCTCTGTCCAGCACAGAGAGCTGTGCAGACCACAACAGTGCATTGATCTATAAACACGGACTAGATATCTGTCCAGGACGGGGAGCTGTGCAGACCACAGCAGTGCATTGATCTACATACCCAGACGAGATATCTGTACAGGACGGGGAGCTGTGCACGCCACAGCAGTGCATTGATCTATAAACCCGGACTATATATCTGTCCAGCATGGTGTGCTTTGCAGACCACAGTAGTGCATTGATCTATAAACCCGGACTAGATATCTGTCCAGGACAGGAAGCTGTGCAGACCACAGCTGTGCATTGATCTGTAAACACGGACTAGATATCTGCCCTGGACGGGGAGCTGTGCAGACCACAGCAGTGCATTGTTATATAAAACCGGACTAGATATCTGCCCAGGACGGGGAGCCGTGCAGACCACAGTAGTGCATTGAGATATAAACCCGGACTAGATATCTGCTCAGGACGGGGAGCTGTGCAGACCACAGCAGTGCATTGATCTATAAACCCGGACTAGATATCTGCCCAGGACTGTGAGCTGTGCTGACCACAGCTGTGCATTGATCTATAAAACCGGACTAGATATCTGTCCACGGCAGGGAGTTGTGCAGACCACAGCAGTGCATTGAACTATAAACACGGATTAGTTTTCTGTCCAGCATGGGGAACTTTGCACACCACAGCAGTGCATTGATCTGTAAACCCGGACAAGATTGCTGTCCAGGACGGGGAGCTGTGGAGACCACAGCAGTGCATTGATCGATAAAGACGGACTAGATATCTGTCCAGGACGGGGAGCTGTGCAGACCACAGCAGTGCATTGATCTATAAACCCGGACGAGATATCTGTCCAGGACGGGGATCTGTAAATACCAAAGCAGAGCATTGACCTATAAACCCGGAGTAGATAGCTGTCCAGGACGGGGAGCTGTGTAGACCACAGCAGTGCATTGATCTGTAAACCCAGACTTGATATCTGTCCCACACCGGGAGCTGTGCAGACCAGAGCAGTGCATTGATCGATAAACCCAGACTAGAACACTGAACAGGACGGGGAGCTGTGGAGACCACAGCAGTGCATTGATGTATAAACCCGGACTAGATATCTGCGTCGGACGGGGAGTTGTGCAGACCATAGCAGTGCATTGATCTATAAACCCAGGTTGGATATCTGTCCAGGACAGGGACCTGTGCACACCACAGCAGTGCATTGAACTTTTAACACGGACTAGATATATGTCCAGCATGGGGAGCTTTGCACACGACAGCAGTGCATTGATCTATAAATCCAGACGAGATAGCTGTCCAGGACGGGGGATGTGCAGACCACAGCAGTGCGTTGATCTATAAACCCTGACTAAATATCTGTCCATGACAGGGAGTTGTGCACACCACAGTAGAACATTGATCTATAAACAGGGGCTAGATAGCCGTCCAGGACGGGTAGCTGTGCAGACCACAGCAGTGCATTGATCTATAAATCCAGACTAGATATCTGTCCAGCACTGAGAGCTGTGCAGACCACAGCAGTGCATTGATGTATAAACCCGGACTACATATCTGTCCAGGACGGGGAGCTGTGCACACCACAGCAGTGCATTGATCTATAAACCCAGACTAGATATCTGTCCAGAACGGGGAGCTGTGCACACCACAGCAGTGCATTGATCTATAACCCCGGACGAGATATCTGTCCAGCATGGGGAGCTGTGCAGACCACAGTAGTGCATTGACCGATAAACCCGGACTAGATATCTGTCCAGCATGGGAAGCTGTGCAGACCACAGCAGTGCATTGATTTATAAACCCAGACCAGATATCTGTCCAGCACTGAGAACTGTGCAAACCAAAGCAGTGCATTGATCTATAAACACGGACTAGATATCTGTCCAGGACGGGGAGCTGTGCAGACCAAGCAGTGCATTGTTCTATAAACCCGGACAAGATATCTGCCCAGGACGGGGAGCTGTGCAGACCTCAGAAGTGCATTGATCTATAATCCTGGACTAGATATCTGTCCCACCCCGGGAGATGTGCAGACCACAGCAGTGCATTGATCTATAAACCCGGACTAGATATCAGTCGAGGACAGGGAGCTATGCAGACCATAGCAGTGCATTGATCTATAAACCAGGAGTAGATAGCTGTCCAGGACGGGGAGCTGTGTCGACCACAGCAGTGCATTGATCTTAAACCCGGACGAGATATCAGTCGAGGACACCGGGAGCTGTGCAGACCACAGCAGTGCATTGATCTATCAACCCGGACTAGATATCTGCTCAGGACGGGAAGCTGTGCAGACCACAGCAGTGCATTGATCGATAAACCCAGACTAGAACACTGAACAGGACGGGGAGCTGTGGAGACCACAGCAGTGCATTGATCTATAAACCCGGACTAGATATCTGCCTAAGACGGGGAGTTGTGCAGACCATAGCAGTGCATTGATCTATAAACCCAAGTTGGATATCTGTCCAGGACAGGGACCTGTGCACACCACAGCAGTGCATTGAACTATAAACACGGACTAGATATATGTCCAGCAGTGCATTGATCTAGAAACCCAACCTAGATATTTGTCCAGCACTGAGAGATGTGGAGACCACAGCAGTGCATTGATCTATAAACACGGACTAGATATCTGTCCAGGACGGGGAGCTGTGCACACCACAGCAGAGCATTGATCTATAAACCCAGACTCGATATCTGTCCAGCACTGAGAGCTGTGCAGACCACAGCAGTGCATTGATATATAAAACTGGACTAGATATAGGCCCAGGACGGGGAGCTGTGCAGACCACAGCAGTGCATTGATCTATAAACCCGGACCAGATATCTGCCCAGGACAGGGAGCTGTGCAGACCACAGTAATGCATTGATATATAAACCAGGACTAGATATCTGTCCAGCACAGGGAGCTGTGTCGACCACAGCAGTGCATTGATATAAAAACCCGAACTAGATATCTGCCCAGGACGGGGAGTTGTGTAGACCACAGCAGTGCATTGATCTATAAACCTGGACTAGATATCTGTCCAGGACAGGGAGCTGTGCACACCACAGCAGTGCATTGATCTATAAACCCGGACTAGATATCTGTCCCACACCGGGAGCTGTGTCGATTACAGCAGTGCATTGATGTATAAACCCGGACTAGATATCTGTCCAGCACGGGGAGCGGTGCACACCACAGCAGTGCATTGATCAAAAACCCGGACGAGATATCTGTCCAGGACAGGGACCTGAACACCACAGCAGTGCATTGAACTATAAACACGGACTCGATATCTGTCCAGCATGAGGAGCTTTGCACACCACAGCAGTGCATTGAGAAATAAAACCGGACTAGATATCTGCCCAGGACGGGGAGCTGTGCAGACCACAGCAGTGCATTGATTTATAAACGAAGAATACAAATTTGTACAGTACGGGGAGCAGTGTAGACCACAGCAGTGCATTGAGAAATAAACCCGGTCTAGATATCTGCCTAGGACAGGGAGCTGTGCAGACCACATCAGTGCATTGATCCATAAAACCGGACTAGATATCTGTCCAGAACAGGGAGTTGTGCAGACCACAGCAGTGCATTGATCTATCAACCCGGACGAGATATCTGTCCAGCATGGGGAGCTGTGTAGACCACAGAAGTGCATTGATCTATACACCCGGACTAGATATCTGTCCAGCACTTGGAGCTATTCAGACCACAGCTGTGCATTGATGTATAAACCCAGGACGTGGAGCTGTGCATTGATCGATAAACCCAGACGAGAACACTGTGCAGGACGGGGAGCTGTGCAGACCACAGCAGTTCATTGATCTATAAACCCAGACTAGATATCTGTCCAGGACAGGGAGTTGTGTAGAACACGGCAGTGCATTGATCTATAAACCGGGACTAGATATCTGCCCAGGAGGTGGAGCTGTGCAGACCACAGCAGTGCATTGATTCATAAACCCAGAATAGATAGTTGTCCAGGACGGGGAGCTGTGCAGACCACAGTAGTGCATTGATATATAAACCCGGACTAGATAACTGTCCAGCACGGGGAACTGTGTAGACCACAGCAGTGCATTGATTTATAAACCGGGACTAGATATCTGTCCAGGACAGGGACCTGTGCACACCACAGCAGTGCATTGATCTATAAAGCCAGACTAGATAGCTGTCCAGGACGGGGGCTGTGCAGAACAGAGCAGTGCATTGATCTATAAACACGGACTAGATATCTGTCCAGGACAGGGAGTTGTGCACACCACAGTAGAGCATTGATCTCTAAACACGGCCTAGATAGCTGTCTAGGACGGGTAGCTGTGCAGACCACAGCAGTGCATTGATCTATAAATCCAGACTAGATATCTGTCCAGCACTGAGAGCTGTGCAGACCACAGCAGTGCATTGATCTATAAACCCGGATTAGGTATCTGTCCAGGCCGGGAGCTGTGCATACCACAGCAGTGCATTGATCTTTAAACCAGGACGAGATATCTGTCCAGCACGGGGAGCTGTGCACACCACAGCAGTGCATTGATCTATAACCCCGGACTATATATCCGTCCAGCATGGGGAGCTGTGCAGACCACAGCAATGTATTGACTTATAAACCCAGACTAGATATCTGTACAGCACTGAGAACGGTGTAGACCACAGCAGTACATTGATCTCTAAACCCGGACTAGATATCTGCCTCGGACGGGGAGCTGTGCAGACCACAGCAGTGCATTGATCTCTAAACCCGGACTAGATATCTGTCGAGGACAGGGAGCTATGCAGACCATAGCAGTGCATTGATCTATAAACCCAGACTAGATAGCTGTCCAGCATGGGGAGCAGTGCAGACCACAGCAGTGCATTGATCTATATACCCAAACGAGATATGTGTCCAGGACGGGGAGCTGTGCACACCACAGCAGAGCATTGATCTATAACCCCGGACTAGATATCTGTCCAGCATGGGGAGCTGTGCAGACCACAGTAGTGCATTGATCTATAAACCCGGACTAGATAGCTGTCCAGCACTGAGAGCTGTGCAGACCACAGCAGTGCATTGATATATAAAACCGGACAAGATATCTGTCCATGACGGGGAGCTGTGCAGACCACAGCAGTGCATTGATCTATAAACACAGACTCGATATCTGTCCAGCACTGAGAGATGGGCAGACCACAGCAGTGCATTGATCTATAAACAAGTACGAGATATCTGTCCAGGACGGGGAGCTGTGCACACCACAGCAGTGCATTGATCTATAAACCAAGACTAGATATCGGTCCAGCATGGGGAGCTGTGCAGACCACAGCAGTGCATTGATCTATAAACCCAGACTAGATATCTGTCCAGCACTGAGAGCTGTGCAGACCACAGCAGTGTATTGATCTATAAACCCGGACATGATATCGGCCCAGGACGGGGAGCTGTCCAGACCACAGCAGTGCATTGATCTATAAACCCGGACTAGGTATCTGACCAGGACGTGGAGCTGTGTTGACCACAGCAGTGCATTGATGTATAAAACCGGACGAGATATCTGCCCAGGACAGGGAGCTGTGCAGAGCACAGGAATGCATTGATATTGAACCAGGACTAGATATCTGTCCAGCACGGGGAGCTGTGCAGACCATTTCAGTGCATTGATCTATAATCCGAGACTGGATATCTGTCCCACACCGGGAGATGTGCAGACCACAGCAGTGCATTGTTCTATAGACTCGGTCTAGATAATTGTCGAGGACAGGGAGCTATGCAGACCATAGCAGTGCATTGATCTACAAACCCAGACGAGACAGCTGTCCAGCATGGTGAGCTGTGCAGACCACAGTAGTTCATTGATCTACAAACACGGACTAGATAGCTGTCCAGCATGGGGAGCTGTGCAGAACACAGCAGTGCACTGATCTATAAACACAGACTAGATATCTGTCCAGCACTGAGAGATGTGCAGACCACAGCATTGCATTGATCTATAAACCCGGACATGATATCGGCCCAGGACGGGGAGCTGTCCAGACCACAGCAGTGCATTGATCTATAAACCCGGACTAGGTATCTGCCCAGGACAGGGAGCTGTGCAGAGCACAGGAATGCATTGATATTGAACCAGGACTAGATATCTGTCCAGCACTGAGAGATGTGCAGACCACAGCATTGCATTGATCTATAAACACGGAGATGATATCTGTCCTGGACGGGGAGCTGTGCACACCACAGCAGTGCATTGATCGATAAACCCAGACCAGATATCTGTCCAGGACAGGGAGCTGTGCTGACCATAGCAGTGCATTGATCTATGATCCGGGACGAGATATCTGTCCAGGACAGGGAGCGGTGTAGAGCACAGCAGTGCATTGATCTATAACCGGACTTGATTTCTGTCCCGGACGGTGTGCTGGCCAGACCATAGCAGTGCATTGATCTATAAACCCGGACTGGATATCTGTCCAGGACGGTGAGCTGTGCAGACCTCAGCAGTGCATTGATCTATAAACCCGGACTCGATATCTGTCCAAGGACGGGGAACTGTGCAGACCACAGCAGTGCATTGATCTATAAACACGGACAAGATATCTGCCCAGGACCGGGAGCTGTGCAGACCACAGCAGTGCATTGATCTAAAAACCCGGACTAGATATCTGTCCAGGATGGGGAGCTGTGCAGACCACAGCAGCGCATTGATCTATAACCCCGGACTCGATATCTGTCCGGATAGTGGATCTTTGTAGACCACAGCAGTGCATTCAGCTATAAACCCAGACTAGATATCTGTCCAGCACCGAGAGATGTGCAGACGACAGAAGTGCATTGATCTGTGACCCCGGACTAGATATCAGTCTAGGACGTGGAGCTTTGTAGACCACAGCAGTGCATTGATCTATATACACAGACTAGATACCTGTCCAGCACGGGGAGCTTTGGAGGTCAGAGCAGTGCATTCATCTATAAACCCGTCCATAGACATCTGTCCAGCACGGAGAGCTGTGCACACCACGGCAGTGCATTGATCTATAAACCCAGACTAGATATTTTTCCAGGACCGGGAGCTGTGCAGACCACAGCAGAGCATTGATCGATAAACCCGGACTAGATATCTGTCGAGGACAGGGAGCTATGCAGACCATAGCAGTGCATTGATCTATAAAGGCAGACTAGATAGCTGTCCAGCATGGGGAGCTGTGCAGGACACAGCAGTGCATTGATCTATAAAAACGGACTAGATATCTGTCCAAGATGGGGAGCTGTGCAGACCACAGCAGTGCATTGATCTATAAACCCAGACTAGATATCTGTCCAGCATGGGGAGCTGTGCAGACCACAACGGTGCATTGATCTATAAACCCAGACGAGATATCTGTCCAGGACTGGGAGCTGTGCAGACCACAGCAGTGCATTGATATATAAAACCGGACTAGATATCGGCCCAGGACGGGGAGCAGTGCAGACAACAGTAATGCATTTATATATAAACCAGGACTAGATATATGTCCAGCACGGGGAGCTGTGTAGACCACAGCAGTGCATTTATATATACACTCGAACTAGATATCTGCTCAGGACGGGGAGCTGTGCAGACCATAGCAGTGCATTGATGTATAAACCCGGACTAGATATCTGTCCAGCACGGGGAACGGTGCACACCATAGCAGTGCATTGATCAAAAACCCGGACTAGATATCAGTCCAGGACAGGGACCTGTACACCACAGCAGTGCATTGAACTATAAACACTGACTAGATATCTGTCCAGGAAGGGGAGCTGTGCACACCACAGCAGTGCATTGATCTATAACCCCGGACTAGATATCTGTCCAGCATGGGGAGCTGTGCAGACCACCGTCGTGCATTGATCTATAAACCCGGACTAGATATCTTTCCAGGACTGGGAGCTGTGCAGACCACAGCAGTGCATTGATCGATAAACCTGGACTAGATATCTGTCCAGCATGGGGAGCTATGCACACAACAGCATTGCATTAATCTACAAACCCGGACTAGATATCTGTCCACGACGGGTAGCTGTGCAGACCACAGGAGTGCATTGATCTGTAAACCTTGACAAGACATCTGTCCAGCACAGGGAGCTGTGCAGACCATAGCAGTGTATTGATCTATGAACCCAGACGAGATATCTGTCCAGGACAGGTAGCAGTGTAGAGCAAAGCAGTGCATTGATCTATAAACCCGGACTAGATATCTGTCCAGGACGGGGAGCTGTGCAGACCTCAGCAGTGCATTGATCGAAAAACCCGGTGTAGATATCTGTCCAGCATGGGGAGCTGTGGACACCACAGTGCTGCAATGATCTATAACCCCGGACTCGATATCTGTCCAGATCGTGGAGCTTTGTAGACCACAGCAGTGCATTCATCTATAAACCCAGACTCGATATCTGTCCAGCACGGAGAGATGTGCACACCACAGCAGTGCATTGATCTATAAATCCAGACTAGATATCTGTCCAGGACGGGGAGCTGTGCTGACCACAGCAATGCATTGATCTATAACCCCGGACTAGATATCTTTCCAGGACTGGGAGCTGTGCAGACCACAGCAGTGCATTGATCTATAACCCCGTACTAGATATCTGTCCAGCATGGTGAGCTGTGCAAACCACAACAGTGCATTGATTTATAAACCCAGACTAGATATCTGTCCAGCACTGAGAACTGTGCAGACCACAGCAGTGCATTGATCTATAAACACGGACGAGATATCTGCCCAGGACGGGGAGCTGTGCAGACCACAGCAGTGCATTGATCTATACTCCGGGACGAGATATCTGTCCCACACCGGGAGATGTGCAGAAAACAGCAGTGCATTGATCTATAAACCCGGACTAGATATCTGTCCAGCACTGAGAGATGTGCAGACCACAGCAGTGCATTGAACTATAAATACGGACTAGATATCTGTCCAAGATGGGGAGCTGTGCAGACCACAGCAGTGCATTGATCTAGATACCCAGTCTAGATATCTGTCCGGGACGGGGAGCTGTGCACACCACAGCAGTGCATTGATCTATAAACCCGGACTAGATAGCTGTCTAGCATGGGGAGCTGTGCAGACCACAGCAGTGCATTGATCTATAAACCCAGACTAGATATCTGTCCCGCACTGAGAGATGTGCAGACCACAGCAGTGCATTGATATATAAAACCGGACTCGATATCGGCCCAGGACGGGGATCTCTGCAGACCACAGCAGTGCGCTGATCTATAAACCCGGACTAGATATCTGCCCAGGACAGGGAGCTGTGTAGACCACAGTAATGCATTGATATATAAACCAGGACTCGATATCTGTCCAGCACGGGGAGCTGTGCAGACCACAGCAGTGCATTGATCTTTAAACACAGACTAGATATCTGTCCAGCACTGAGAGCTGTGCAGACCACCGTAGTGCATTGATCTATAAACCCGGACTAGGTATCTGTCCAGCATGGGGAGCTGTGCATACAACAGCATTGCATTGATCTATAAACCCGGACTAGATATCTGTCCACGAAGGGGAGCTGTGCAGACCACAGGAGTGCATTGATCTGTAAACCCTGATTGGACATCTATCCAGCACAGGGAGCTGTGCAGTCCACAGCATTGCATTGATCTGTAAACACAGACTAGATATCTGTCCAGGACAGGGAATCTGTGCAGACCATAGCAGTGCATTGATCTATGAACCCAGACGTGATATCTGTCCAGGACAGGGAGCGGTGTAGAGCACAGCAGTGCATTGATCTATAACCGGACTTGATTTCTGTCCAGGACGGTGTGCTGTGCAGACCACAGCAGTGCATTGATCTATCAACCCGGACTAGATATCTGTCCAGGACGGGGAGCTGTGCAGACCACAGCAGTGCATTGATCTATAAACCCGGACTCGATATCTGTCCGAGGACGGGGAGCTGTGCAGACCACAGCAGTGCATTGATCTATAAACACGGACTAGATATCTGTCCAGCATGGGGAGCTGTGCACACCACAGCACTGCATTGATCGATAACCCCGGACTAGATATCAGTCCAGGACGTGGAGCTTTGTAGACCACAGCAGTGCATTCATCTATAAACCCAGACTAGATATCTGTCCAGCACCGAGAGCTGTGCAGACCACAGCAGTGCATTGATCTGTAACCCCGGACTACATATCTGTCCACCATGGGGAGCTGTGCACACCAAAGCACTGCATTGATCTCTAACCCCGGACTAGATATCAGTCCAGGACGTGGAGCTGTGCAGACCACAGCAGTGCATTGATCTTTAAACCCGGACTAGATATTTTTCCAGGACGGTGAGCTGTTCAGACCACAGCAGTGCATTGATCTATAAACACGGACTAAATATCTGTCCAGGACGGGGATCTGTGCAGACCACAGCAGTGAATTGATCAAAAATCCCAGACTAGATATCTGTCCAGGACGGGGCGCTGTGCAGACCACAACAGGGCACTAATGTGTGAACCTGAAACAAATATCCATGCGGCATGGAGAGATGCACAGACTACATCATTGTATTATCTATCAACCTCAACTAGATAGTCTGACCAGCACAGCGACCTGTGCAGTGATCAACCGTGAATTAATTTGCAGACCTGGCACAGTTACCCTCCAAGTGAGAAGGACTGTGTACACCACCTCAGTGCATTGATCTGTGACCCAGGAGCAGTTACCCTCCCAGCATGTCGGACTGTGTACAGCACCCCACTGCATTGATCTGTAACCCAGGAGCAGTTACCCTCCACGTGAGTATGACTGTGTACACCACCCCATTGCATTGATCTGTAACCCAGGAGCAGTTACCCTCCCAGCATGGAGGACTGTGTACACCACCCCAGTACAGAGGCGGACCATTCTCTTCCCAGAGGGGGCGACACCACCAGACCCACTGTGTTTGGTCTGAGCTCCCCGCCCAGTTCAGTGCAGTATCTGGGGTCTGAAGAAATGCCCAGAAAAACAGGACAAGCATCAATAACCTTCCCCACTCTATCAGGATAAGTGTCACCGTATTCTCTCTGCTCCCTCACACTCGCTGTGTACCTGTTATCGCACCGACCCCCGAACAAAGCTCATGGTCCACCACTCTCACTGTCGCATGCTGCACCTTCTCTCACTGTCTCTGTCTCTGTCTCTCTGTCTCTCTGCCTCTCTCTCTTCCCCCTCCCTCCACTTCTCCCCCACACTGATAACACTGCATGGATACAACACTGTGGACTGACTCCCTCCGGACACCTCACCATGGCCCCCTCCCCATCTACACTAACACTCACAGCAGGACCACCCACTCCCTCCCTCACTCACTCCCTCCCTTTGTCCTTTTTCAGTAGAAACAGCCTGGAATAGGACAGCGAGGTCCTATCCGGGTGGTGGAGTGCCCGATATCCGTTGCCTCTCCCCCCCCCCCCCCCGTCATGTGGGGAGGATACTGGTAGGAGCCGGAGAGGACCGGGACAACTCGTGTGGAGATTCTGAAACATCCACGTCCCACCGACCGAATAAGGAGCAATGTTCAGTGAAGGGCAATTCTCACTTTAACCCCACTGGCAGCTCCGTTTCCCCCCGGCACAACTTGGAAGCCGTGGCCCTGATTCCATCTCCCTTTTGTGTCGAGCTGGTACAAATGGAATACCCACGGTCTCGGTGGGCAGGAGGATGGGCTCACAACACATCGTCACCACCACCTCCCAGGAAGGGAGCACCGAGACTCCCTCCTACTCCTCCCCCTGTAAACAGCTCAGATACTGAAACTAATCTGTGAGATTTACTGCTCTCCTCACCTGCCCTGACATCTTCAACAATCTGTGCTCATATACACCCAGCTGCCTGTGCTCCTGCAACCCCTTTATAATTGTACAGTCTGTTTTAAACTGTCTTTCACTGTCTTTCCGACCAAAGTGTATCACCTCAAACTGCTCTGAACTGATCCCCATCTGCCATAAACCTGAACACTACACCAACGTGTCACTGTCCTGTTAGAGTTCCATACTCTCCTCCATAGACTTCAGAGTTCTTCCAGGTTTGGTGCCATCTACAAACATTGAGATTGTTATAGTGTCACAGCCCCCATGAAACAACTGAAATCCTTCCCCACATACACGTGTGTGAGCAAGTAAAATGCTGTTATATTCCCAATACTGCTATGTTTAATTTAAATTACCTATGAGCTTCACGCGGTGCCCTAACCATCCCCGTGTGTGTATCTGTATGTCTCTGTGTGGGGCAGGTCTGGCAGTCTCTGTGGGGTTTAAAGTGATGCAATGCCACCCTCTGCTGGCCTCCACACGCCACTGCACAGACATGGGCAGAGGGTGTAAACCAACAGGGATTCATTCAGAGATGGGGAGGGAGAGGGCAGCTGCTCACAGCACCATCCAAACTGATGTCTTATCCATGTACTGATCTAAACGTTCTTTAAACGTTGTCACTGTCCCTGCTATCACCACTTCCTCTGGAAGTTCATTCCACACACAAGCCAGCTTCTGTCTAAAATAATTATTTCTCATGACTTTTCTAAATCTTTTTCCTCGCACCTTAAAATATCCCTCAGTTTTGAATTCCCAACTCTAGGAAAAAGACATCAGCCCTTCAGCTTATCTGTACCCCTCAATATTTTATAAACCTCTGTAAAGTTACCCCTTAATCTCATCCTCTCCTGTGAAAAAAGTCCCAGCATACCCAGCCTCTCCTTATAGATCAATCCCTCCTTACCCAGCAACATCCAGGTTCATCTGTTCTTAACCCTCTCCAGCTTAATAATATCCAGGTCAATAATATCAAAGTGAATAGTCAAGGTGTTTTCTAAGGGTAGGGGAGACCAAATCTAGAGGGTATCGGTTTAAGGTGATAGGGGAAATATTAAAGTGACCTAAGGGGCAGCTTTTTCACGCAGAGGGTGGTGTGCCTATGGAACGAGCTGGCAGGATGACCAGGCTGGACACAGTATTCCAGAAGAGGTCTCACCAATGTCCTCTACATCCTCAACATGCCGTTCCAATTCTGATACTCAAAGGTCTGACCAATGAAGGCAAAAGTATTAAACACTTTCTTAACCACACTATCTATATGAGATGCAAATTTTAAAGAATTATACCTGACGGCCTAGGTCTCTGTTCTACAACACTGACAAAGGCCCTGCTTTTAATTGTATAGGTCCTGCTGTTGTTTGATTTACCAAATCCAATACCTCGCATTAATCCAAACTAAACTCCATCAGCCACCCCTCAGCCCAGTGTGTGATATTACTGTCACCTCACCCTCCCCCTTCAATTTTAAAATACACATCCCCCTCTCCAGGAGGCCTGCACACTCCGGCCTTGATTTTCACAAAGCTTGGTTTGCCTTGTGTGGTTAGGGGGAGGAGAGACAGATTGCTGGCACAGGCAGTGGGGAGGACAGGCTGGACAGTAATCAGCGGCCGCAAGTGAGAGTTGGGTAAGACTGATCAGTGTTTTGGTGTCAGAAATTAAGCTCTTCCTTCGTCTCTGGTGTTCAGTAATAAATATCCATTTGAGACCGTTCCTTGGGCAGAGTGTGAGTGCAGGATTTCTTTCCCTAATATTGCAGGCTACAGATAATAGTGATTAAAGATGTTCATAGTTAATTTGGATAGCACAGCACATACACTCAATATCCTACAGCTGCGATAAATATCTTGCATTAATAATAAAAGTGTTGTTTGTAATTCATAATGGGAACCTGATTATAATGAATCCACACTGAGCTGAAAGTGGGCACTAAAATATGACCCAAAATCTGGGTATGTTAGTGTAGTGGGTAGTGTCCCTGCCTTCTGAGGCAGAACTCAGGATTTGATGCCAATTCCTGAACTTGTGTGGTAGTGTTCCTAGCTCTGGGCTAGAAGGCCTGGATTCAAGTCCTGCCTGTTGCAGAGGTATGTCCCAGCATGTCAGGACAGTGTGATGAACAAACACACAGGAGAATACAGTTACAGCTTTATGGGTATTGCTGAGTGATGCTAGTGTCCCTGCCTCTGGGCACAAAGGTCTGGGTGCAAATCCCACAGAAGTGTCTCAGGATACATCTGAACAAACTGATTAAAATGGATTTAGAATTGTGACTTGATTGAGAAGGAAGAGGTGTCACTATTGAATTTCAGAATTTAGGCCCAGCATGACTGAAAGTACAGCCATTCGTGTTGATTGGGGTCACATTTCGCCACAGTAGCGGCTTTTAAAAGCAGAATAGTCATGGATAGGGTGAGTAGTCAGGAGTTTTTCGCCAGGTTAGGGGCGTTCAAAACTAGAGGGCATTGGTGGAAAGTGAGAGAGGCGAGATTTTGAGGAGGCCTAAAGGGCACCATTACACACAGAGGGTGGTGTGCCTATGGAATGAGCTACCAGAGGAAGTGGTGGAGGCTGGTACAACTACAGTATCTGGGTACTGAGAGACCTGGCGAGCGTTTCCAGCAATTTCTGTATTTCTTTGAAAAATGCATTCAGTTTAACACAGGTATTCTGAATAAATTAAACATTTTTATTTTCTAATGACGCAGGGACATATAAACGTATCTTCAAATAGACCGAGACCATTTTCTGTTCAGGGTTTGGCTCTGTGTATGACAGCAGCAATGATGCACCTACATGGAACAGGGAATGTGATGGAGACATAGTTTGGACAATGTACAAGGACACCTCACATGGTCCAGTTTGGGAGAGGATGACATTACTGTGTGATTCAACTCAGAGAGGGAGAAAATGTAATCTGCCTGAGAAGGAATGGCCTATTGTTCCTCATCACAGCAAAAAAGCCACTACAAGTCATCGTTACCTTTCTTATTTTTATGGAATCCCTGCAGTGTGGAAACAGGTCCTTAGACCCAACAAGTCCATACCAACCTTCCCAACCCATTTCCCTATATTTACCCCTGACTATTGCACATAACCTAGAAATCCCTGAACACTACGGAAAATTTAGCATGACCAATCCACCGAACCTACATAGTTTGAGGTAGGAAACGGGATCACCCGTTAGAAGCTCACACAGATAAGGGGAGAATGTTTAAACTCCACACAGACAGTCACCCAAAGCTGGAATCGAAACCAAGTCCCTGGTGCTGTGAGGTAGCAGTGCTAACCACCGTGCTACCCTGAGGATGATCCCTAACCCGAATTCACTGGAATCTACTCACTGCCGAGAGCAAAGGGAATTCAGCCAAATCCAAACTCTCCCAGGATGAAATCCCATTGCTAGCAGCTTGTGTGAGTACAATATCTTCAGAAGCAGAATAACGTTTTGGACAATCTCACAATTTATCCTTTGTCATGAGTTCCAATATTATTTGGACCAGGTTCTTTCAAGTTAAATTTGCAGTGTCTTTGCGTGTGTGTGTGTGTGTGTGTGTGTGTGTGTGTGTGTGTGTCAGCATTTTTAGAAAGGGAAATATTAATTATATTATTGCAATACCCAAACAGTTTGCCATTCATCTTTCCATCATAGTTTGAGTACCATTGCTCTGGATCATAAACGTGTTGTTTTAGCAGATTAACGAAACTAGCCTGAATTGTTCCTAAAGCTGACCCTGACCCAGTCTGAGACCGATATGATCGGCCATATCACCGACCTGGTTACATTTCACATTTGTTGTGAGCAGTAGAGTAGTGTGGGACTAGATAAGGAAACAGTGACCCAAAAAGCCGGGGAATTATAGACCGGAGAGCCTGATGTCAGTGGTGGGTAAGTTGTTGGGGGGGATTCTGAGGGACACGATTTACATACATTTTGGAAGGTAATGGCTGATCTGGGTAGACAACGTCGCTTTCTGCATGGGAAATCATGTCTCATTAATTTGGTTGAGTTTTTGAAGAGGTGACAAAGAAGATTGATGAAGACAGTTTGGTAGACCTTGTCGATATGGACTTCAGCAAGGTGTTCATTTAAACAACAAAGAGCAAAGAAAATTAACAGCCCAGGAACAGGCCTTTCACCCTCCAAGCCTGAACCGATCCAAATGTACTGTCTAAATCTGTCGGCCAATTCCGAATCATCTGTCTTCCTCTGCTCCCCACCTACTCATGCATCTGTCCAGACGCATCTTAAATGAATCGACCATGCCTGCCTCGAACACCTCTGCAAGCAACGCGTTCCAAATGTCCACCACCCTCTGTGTGATGTACTTACCGCGTGAATCCCCCTTAAACTTTCCACCTCTCACTTTGAAAGCACGACCTCTCGTTATTGAATCCTTCACCCTGGGAAAAAGCTTGTCTCTGTCCACCCTGTCTATGCTCTTCATGATTTTGCAAACCTTTATCTGGTCCACCCCTCAATCTCATTTTATCCAATGAAAATGAACCTAACATACTCAGCCTGTCTTCATAGCTAGTATTTCATTCTACTTGGTAGACAGATTAGTAAGTTTCAGTCATATAAGATACAGAATAAGCTCGTCACAATTGGCTTGAAGGAAGAGGGATACTTTTCAGACTGGACGCTTGTGAGCAGCAGTGTGCTGTAAGAATCAGTACTGAGTTCACTGCATTTCATCATTTATGTAAAGATTTAGATGTGAATATAGGGGCAATAGTTAGTAAAGTTACAGATGACATCAGAAAGGTGGTGTAGTAGATTATCTCAGAATACAACAAGACCGCAATTAGATGGGTCAAAGAGACAAGGAGTAACAGATGAAGTTTAATTTAGATAAATATGAAGCTTTGCATTTTAGGAAGGCAAATCAGGGCGGACATTATATACTTCATGGTCAGGTCCTGGGGCGTGTTGTGAAACAAAGGGACATAGGACTGCAGGTACATTGTTCCTTGAAAGTGGAGTTGCAGGTAGACAGAGTGGTGCAGAACACATTTGGCACATTTGCCTTAATCAGTCAGAGCATTGAGTATAGGAGTTGTGGTGGCATATTACATCTGTACAGGATGTTGGTGCTGCCACTTTAAGAATAATGCGTACAACTCGGTTTTCTGCAGAAATTATTTAGACACAGATATTCCAGGACTGGAAGTTTGAGCTTTAGGAAGAGGTTGATTAGGTTGAGGCGTTTCCCCCTGGAGTGCCAGAGGCTGAAGGGTTACATTATAGAGGTTTATAAAACCATCAGGGGCATGGATATTCTGAACAGCCACGTTCTGCTCTCCAGGGTAGGGGAGTCCAGAACAAGAGGGCATAGGTTGAAGGAGAGAGGGCGAATGATTTAGAAGGGACCTGAAGGTAAATGTTTCACACAGAGAGTGGTGTGTGTACAGAAAGTGCTGTCAGAGGAAGTGGCGAAGGCGGTTACAATCGCACATTTAAAAAGTATCTGAAAGAGGAGGGATATTTACCAAATACTGGCAAATGGGACTGGATCAGATTTGATATATGATCGGAGTGAACAGATTGGATTAGTGGGTCTGTTCCCATTCTGCATGACTCTCTGATTCTATAAGAGGGATGATGAAAAATTCTGAAAGGACCTTTCAAGTGGGCATTCTCTTCACTGGAAGTTTATTGTGCCTCTCTGTTCACATTGATTGAAGGCTGCATTACAAAATATTTGACAGAGAAGTGAGTCACGGATATTGGGATACAGACAGGAAAGAGGGGCTGAGTCCACAACCTGATCAGCCACAATCTTAGTGCCTGGTGGAGAAGGGTCAAAATATCTAATGACTCCTCAGTCCCATGTTCCTGTGTTCCATTCAGCCCCTCATACCTGCTAGACATGAACAGTTGGAGGCCATTTACTCCTATGACCTGGTGCACAGAAACAGAGGGGACCATTCAGCCTCTCAAGACTGTCACACACGCTTTGAAAGGATTTGGGAAATGTAATTGGAAAATCTAGGCACAGGTATGAAAGTGTCCCCTCATCTCTCTTTATAGAGCTTCCCCTATCTGCAACTTGTGCTTCAGTTGTTGGTCACGTTGTTGACCCAGATTCACTGTGAATACAGCCCATATACCTCACCCAGAGATGGCTCACAAAATTATCTGCTCTTCCTGACTGCAATATTCAAAAACATAGCATTCATGCAAATAACACCCACTAACTTTCCAATAAGAGAATGTGAGAACATCAGAAACAGGGGCATGACGTTCACTCCCCAAACCTGCCTTGCCCTTCACTAAGATCATGGCTGATCTGCTCTTGGTCTCAAATCATCTTTCAAACCCAATTCCTCATAGCCCTCACCTCTCTGACAGGTCAATATCCATCTACCTCCTCTTGAAATACTTTCAGAAATCTCGCTTCCCGAACACTCTTGAGAAATGATATCCTGACATTCAATCACACCTGTTTGAAGAAAACACTTGCTGCTCCTATATCATGGTTTATTGATGGGAACAAAAGAGGTTGAGACAAGGGATCAGGTAAAAGTGACAGACCCCGATAACAAGGCAGTGGTTGACTTCTGTTGACAGCAAGGAGCTTAACAAAACTGGACATAATGGGAATCAGAGTAAACTCTCCAGTGTTTGGAGTTAAACATGGCACAAAGGAAGATGGTCATCATCTCAGTCCTGTGTCAGCTCTGTGGGACATCCTCAGGGTAGCTTCCTCTTCACAAACAGCTTCAGCTGCTTCATCAATGTCTCCCGTCCCCACCCTCACCAACATAAGATCAGAAGTGGGTATGGTCACCGAACATTCCACAATGTTCAGAATATTTTGTCCCCCGTCAGCTGCTGAACTAGTCTGTGTCCATGTGCAGCAAGACCCAGTCTCCATTGAGACTTGTGCTGTTAAAGTGTCGGTAACATTCATCTACCAGCACTGCCTGACACTGCACATTGCCACAGTAAAATAGAGTTTATTCAGTACCTCACGCTGATTTCACAGGAATATGAGGAAATCGTTCAGCCCATTGACACTATTGGAGAAGAACAGGGACAGCCAATTCAGTGACTCCAGCCTATTACTCAGGACGAGAAGGAGTCGAGTGTGATGGGCCACACCAGAGCGTCTGGAAAATATTTGAAGGCGGTAGCCTAGACTCTTTTTTTTTATTTTAATGGAAATGTAAAGTGTCTGTTCTAGACGCAATGTGACTGGTCAAAGTACTTGGTGTGAAGCAAAACACTATTTATTGAAACACGAAAGATAAAATGAAACCAATGAAAGAGGAATCTAGAATAACTTAATTCTACTGGACAAGTTAACAGAATAATAGACCAAGGAACTATTACTAATGAACTGTTCCAATATAGGAAAATCACATAAACACAGCCCTCCACAGAAAGGTATATTCAGGCACAGAATGTCACAAATAATTCTCTAATCCAGGAATTAAAAACAGCACCAAGAGAAAACTCAGGGAAAGTACCAGGAGGCATTCGCTGAAGCTTCCAACTCTGTGGAGACCCCAATAGTTTCTGATGTTGCTGAGAAACCAAAACCCAGAGATCCTAATTTGTGATAGCAGGCCACACCCACTCAGGCCGCATTTAAATAAAAACAAGGTCTCCCTCGTTGTTTACTCGAGTGGTCTTAACTAGCCAGCTTGGTAACGATCGGTCAATCTCTCTCTTAAAAGAAACCCGGACAAAATAACCTCCTAAAGCTGCAGCATCATCACACTTGTCAGTACATCGAGCTTTCAAAAAGAACCAGGGGTAACCTAATCCGGCCCTTGACCATGTCCAATCGGACGAGGAAGAAGACATTCAGATCCTTGGGTCACTTACACAGCAATGGGATGAGGCCATTCAGCTCCTTGAGTCACTTTCACAGGAACAGAAGAGGCCATTCCCCCCTCAAAGCACTTACACAGGGACAGAATGAGGTAATTGATGCTGATTCCTGATGAATGGCTTATGCCGAAACATCGATTCTCCAGCTCCTCAGATGCTGCCTGACCTGCTGTGGTTTTCCAGCAATCGAGGCTCTACTCTGATCTCCAGCATCGGTAGTCTTAAGTGTCTCCAGATTGATGCTCTAACATGATGAACAAGTGGAGCAGTGGCTGCACAGGCAGACTGCTCCACGTTGTTCCTCCTGGCTCCGTTGATCATGATACACACGTGGGACTTTAACGTGGTTTTCTAGTGGTGAGGAGGGAAGCCATATGTCTTGTGTGAAGTCTCATGAAGGCATCTTTCATCTCTGAGATGCCTTCTCTGTGTAGGGCGGCAGCTGGTGGGAATGGCTACCTGTTTCAGATGGAAGGTATTGCGGCTGCTGTTGGGGATTGTGAGCAACCTGACGTTCAGTACAGGGTTCACTCGCCGACTGCACTATAACATGGGGAGAGTTAGTAAAGGCATATAAACTATTAGGAAAGTCACGTTAGACTGATGAATGGACTCTCTAAGTTCAAATAATGTTGATCTTGCTCATGTTGATCTTGTCTAGTGCATGTCCTGTTCAGTGTAACCTGTATGCCTTACTCTGTCCAAGTCTATTCCCACCCTATGATCTTTCTGGCCATGCTTACTATGATCTGCCTCCACTGCTCAGAGATAAGGTCTTTCCCTGTTTTGCGGAACACGTGACAATAAATCAAACCAATTAATCCTGGGTGAAGTATCACCCTATCAATGTCTCTTTTGGAAATAAGTGATCGCTGCCACTCCTCGTGTTTCAGCATCGCCATTTCTTCGTCTCTCACAGCTCTACAGATTAAACACACAGCTTCTTTACTCTATCCTCATATTACCATCACCCATGTATGTGGTAAGGAGATCATTCCTTACAAAAGGAGATCAAATTTGTGTAGTGTGCTCCTAATGCTCTCTCAGTAAGGCTCTACAACAGTCGGAAGATGGCTTTACTTATGCACTCGAATCATCTTACAATGAAGGACAGCATACCATTGTCTGCACCCATTACTTACACAGGGTTTGATTAGGAGCAGTCAGCATAGACTTGTGAGTGGGCGGTCATGCTTCCCAACTTTGTTCGAGTTCTTTGATGAAGTGACCAGGAAGGTTGACAAGGACAGAGTGGTAGACGTAGTCTCTATGGATTTCAGTAAGGCATTTGATAAGCTTCCATATGGTAGGCTGCTCAGGAAGGTTACATCGCATGGAATGCTGGGGGAACTGGCTAATTGGATACACAGTTGGCTTGATGGTAGGAAGCAGAGGGTTTAGTGGAAGGATGCTTGTCGGACTGAAGGCTGGGTCCATAGCTGTTTGTTATCTATGATTATCTATGATTATGTATGACTACAGACACATAGACATTGGATAAAACTTTTCAATGATCTCTGAATCGGCCAAGCAATACACTCTATTGTATCAAACTGCTCCGAGGTCTTAAAGGATAAACCCGTACAGAACACCCGGCCCCAGCCTCAGTATCGGAAAAAGGTAACTGGAAACACAGTCCTGTTGACACTGCAGGGACCTCCTTCCTAACATCTGAGAGCTTGTGACAACATTTACAGAGCTTTCCCACAGACTGCACAGAAACATCAGGAATGGAGTAGGCCATACAACACATTGAGCCTTCCTCATTGTCGTTCATGTTCAAACATCTCCACAATGCACTTATCCCACACAATTAATATATCTGTTAATGTGAGTAACCTTGGGAAGCTATAAAATAGGAAGTGCAGTAGTCCCTTTGGTCCATCGAGTTTTCTCCCAATTCAATACAATGATTCCTCGCCCTTTATTTCCACACCGTACTCCTGCTCTCCCACCATTCCTTTACTGTCTCTAAATCCGTATTTATATTCAGTGTCTTGGTTTCCATGTGCGAGCGCATTGCCCAGGTTCTCCAGTCTCTGAGGGCAGACATTTATTGTCATCTCAGTGCAGAATAGCCTGTCTGTATCTAATACTGCGGCCACTTGTTTTAGACATCACAGCCTGGGGAATTATCATCCCTGCTTCCATTCTGTCTCACCCTGTCTGTGTTTTATATATCTCACTGAGATCTTCACACATTTTCCTAAACCCCATGGAATACTGGCCCAGTCGCCCCAATCTCTGCTCCCACAGCAAGCCTGTCATCCTAGAAATCGGTCTGCTCATCTTTCGCTGCTCTCCCTCAATGTCAGGGTTGTCCTTTGTTAGGTAATGAGACCAAACCTGCACACAATATTGCACTATGTTCGAGATGGGGTCTCACTAAGGCCCTGTACAGCTGCAGTAAGACACCCTTATTCCTGGATTCAAATCCCCCTGAAATGAAGGTCAACACCCAATTTACCTTCCTAACTGTTTTCTGCTCCTGCAATATTGCTTTCAGTGACTGGTCTGCAGGGAGATCTAGATTCTTTGCATTGTTACAGTTCCCTACTTGGTCGTTCTATGTACACTGGGCAGTGTGCCAATGCCATTCCCAGTACTGCCTTCTGGGTTCAGACCTTACTGCGCTGCAGGGACCTCGGAGGCTGCGCAGAAGGAAACAACAAAAAGGAGCATTCATCCCTTTGTCGATCAACATGTTTCAAAGAATCCCTTTTCAAACGATAGGCTGCCAGTCTATTGTTCCCAGCAAAGGGCGCACTGTCACCTCTACCCACCTTGCTGTCCATCTGCCACGTATTTGCCCATTCACTCCACTTGTCTTAGTCACCTTGAAGCTTTTTTACAACCTCCTTACCCACTCACAATCCAACATCCTTTAGTTCTGTCAGCAGGCTGGGATATATTGTATTTGATTCCTGCTACCAAGTGTTTAATGGGTAGTGTGAACAAATGGGACCCGAAAACCGATCTCTGTGATATCCCAGCAACATTCCTCTGTTATTTTTTAAAAATAATATTTATTTCGTGAATCTGGGTGTGACTGGCTGGGCCAGCATTTATTGCCTGTCCCTCGTTGCCCTTGAAAAGGTGGCGGTGAGCTGCCTTGTTGAACCGCTGCAGTCCACTGTGGATTCAGTGATGGTAACGCCATTGACTGACAAGGGGTAGGTTAGATTGTATTTTATTGGTGATGGTCACGGTCTGGTATTTGTGTGGCCTGAATATTACTTACCATTTGTCAGCCTGGATACTGTCGAGATCTTGTCGCATTTGGACATGGCCTGCTTCAGTATCTGAAGAACCATAAATGTTGCTGAACATGGTGCAATCATTGGTGACCATTGCCACTTCTGACCTTAGAATAGAGGCAAGGTCATTGATCAAGCAGCCCTGAAGATGTTTGGGCCTAGGCCACTGCCCGAGCAACTCCTACAGACTTGTCTTGGAGCTGAGTTGACTGGCCTTTATCAACCATGACCATCTGCCTACGTGTCAGGTATGATTCTAACCAGCGGGGATTTTGCCCCTGATACCCATTGATTCCAGTTTTGCTAAGGCCCCTTGACACCACACTTGGGAGAAGACAGCCTTGTTTTAAAGGGCTATCACTCTCACCCCACCTCTGGAATTCAGCTCTTTTGTCCATGTTTGAATCAAGGTAATGAGATCAGGAGCTGAGTGGCCCTGGTGGAGCCCAAACTGAGCGTCATTGACCCCGTTATGGCTGAGCAGGTGCTGCTTGAAAGCACTGACACCTTCCACCACTTTTCTGATGATTGAGAGTAGACTGATGGGGTGGTAATTGGCCGGATTAGATTTGTTCTGCTTTTTATGCATAGGAGATACTTGGGGTAATCTTTGACGTAAACAGGGAAATGTCATTGTTGTAACTGTATTGGAACAGCTTAGCTAGGGCATTGAAAAGGTCTGGAGCACAACGTTTCAGTACTATTGCCAGAATGTTGTCAGGGTATGTACCTTCTGGAGTATCCAGTGTCTCCAACTGAATCTGGATATCGCGTGGACTGAATCAAATTGGCTGATGACTGGTAACTGAATTGCTGAGGACGACTGGAGGAGGCTGAGGTGCATCATCCACTCAGCATTTTTGATTGAAAATTATTGCGAATGCATAAACGTTAACTTTTGCACTGAAGTGCTGGTCACTTCCATTATTCAGGATGGAGATACTTGTGGAATCTCCTCCTCCGACGACTTGTTTAATTGTCCATAACTATTCTCAACTAGAAGTGGAAGGACTGCAGAGACCTGGACCATTGCTTGTGGAATCACTTAGCCTGTCTGTCATTTACTGCTTGTGCTGTTTGGTGCACAAGCAGTCCTGGTTGGTGGCTTCATCAGTCTGACACCTCATTTTCAGGTATTCCCAGTGCTACTCCAGCCCTCCTGCACACTCCATTGAATCAAGGTTGATCCTCTGTCTTGATGGTAATTGTTGTGAGGGTGATATGCCAGGTCATGAGGTTGTGCTGGAGTACAATCCTGCTGCTATGGATGCCCCACAACACGTTATGGAAACCCAGATTTGAGCTGCTAGTTCTGTTTGAAGTCTGTTCTATTTAGCACGGTGATAGTGCCACCCAGAATGATGGAGGTTATTCTCAATGTGAAGGTGTGACTTTGTCTCCACAGTGACTATGCAGTGGTCACTCTTATCCGACACTGTCATGGACAGATACTTGTGCAACTGGCAGATTAGTAAGGCTGTAGTCAAATATGGTTTTTCGCTCTTGTGGTTTCCTTCACCACCTGCCGTAGACCCAGTCTATCAGTTATATCCTTTAGGACATGGCCAGCTCAATCAGGAATGCTGCAGCTGAGCTACTCTTGATGGTGGACATTAAAATCCCTCACCCAGAGTACATTTTGTGCCTTTGCCACCGTCAGTGCTTCCTCCAAGTGTTGATCAGCATGGAGGAGTACTGATTCATCAGTTGGGAGAGGCTGCTATATGGTAATCAGCAGGAGGTTGCCTTTCACATGTGTAAACTAACACTTTGAGTCATCATGGGATACAGAGACACTGTTGAGGACTCCCAGCGCAATTCCCTTCCAACTGTATCCCACTGTGCCGCCATTTCTGTTGTGTATGTCCTGCTGGTGAGAGAGGAGATATCCAGGGAAGGTGATGGGGTGTCAGGGACATAGTCATACTCACAGAACCATACATTAAATACAATGTCAGGCTGTTGCTTCACAAGTCTGTTTATTTCTATCCACTGTTTCCTGCCAGCTGTCCCATTGTAGAATCATGGCCATATAATCGCCCCAATCCACTAAGATTTGATTTTGCAAACTAGGCGTGGAGGTTTATCAACAGTTTTTTCTGAAAATCCACGCGTTTTACATCCATTGCTTCTCTTTCATTTGTCTCCCAGTCTGTTTCTCAAACATAAATCCCGTTTCATAAATCTAGGTTAGTGTTGTCTATGACCATTATTTTCAGTCCCAATAATTTCTCCCAAACCATTTACTTACTATGTTCTATGTTCCATGTACTATTTCGTTTCCCACACCGGACTTCGTTTTCCTGGTATTGTCAGAAAGTTCTGTGAAGACAGAACTGAAGTCGTGGATTCATAGTTTTGCCATTTCCCTGTTCCCCATTCTCCATTCTCTGGTTTCAAACTAGAAGGAACACGCACTTTTTTTTATGCTTCACACATTGACATAATTTGACAAGCTATAACATTTCACTCTTATAAGCTTTGTGAACATTATCTTCAGAAACTCATCAATTCCTGTCTTAAGCTGCTCAGCTCCACATCATACACGCACAGGAGCATAGTCTCTGTACCAACAGAAATACAGCACGATCTATATTAGTCCCACTTTCCAACACCACACACATAGCCTGGAATGTTATGACACTTCCGAGTGCTCGTCCAAGTACTTTTAACGGTTGAGAGGTTAGCCGTGATAACTCACCTTTCAGGAAGTACATTCCAGACCTCAACACGCTCTGGGTGAAAAAAAAAGTAATCTTTAAATCCTCGCTGAACCTCAAACCCTTCACTTTAAAAGTGTGCTCCCTTGTTCTTGACTCTCTGACTAAAAGGAACAGTTGCTGTCTATCCACCCTGTCCATGCCCCTCGTTACCTTATCCTTCTGAATCACATTCCCCTCAGCCTCTCTGTCCAAAGTAAACAAACCGAGCTTATCCAGCCTCGCTTCATAACTGATATGCTCCATCCCAGGGAACATCCTGGTGAATCTCCTCTGCAACACCCTCCAGTACAATCACATCCTTCCTTATAATGAGGCTCCCAGAACGACATACAGTACTCTATCATGGACTAAACCAAGCCCTGTATAGCACTTATAATCTACTCCCTGATTAATAAACGCTACACCCAAGGTTCAATTCTTAACTACTCCAGTACCCTGTTCAGTCACATTCAGGGATGTGTGGAGAAACACCCCCTGAGCTCCCTCGTGTGCTGCCAATCATTGTGTACACCCCATGTCTGGTTCCTCCTTCCAAAGTACATCACCTCATATTTATCACGATCACATTCCATCTGCCATTGATCTGCCCATCTGATCATTCCACTTGTATTTTCCTGTAAAATCAGAACTTCCTCCTCACTGCCAACCACCCGGCCAATCTTTGTGTCAAACACAAACTTACTTATCACAACTCCCACCCCTCCACCCACCCTACCCCCTGCAGATTCATATCTATACCATTTATGAATGCTACAAACAATAAGGGACACAGCACTGATCCCGGTGGTACACCAGGGGACACTGGTCTCCAGTCACACAAACAGCCTTCTCCCACCATCCTCTGACTCCTCACATAAAGACAATTTTCATTGTAACTTTTCAAGTTACCCTTGATACTGTGAGATTTTACTTTATGTTTTTCAATTTCCCATGTGGAACTTTGTCAAAGGCCTTGCTGCAAAACTAAATAAGCGACCCCCTCAAACTAATTCAATCAAATTCATTCGATGTGACTTCACTCTGATAAAGTCATGATGATTATCCCTGATCAAACTTGGGACTCTGATTAGAGTTCGATTTTCTCCTTCTCTATTTTCTCCAGTAGTTTCCTGAACAGTGATCTAATACTCCCTCCTCTATAGTTACCTTGGAAAATCTCTACCACCCTTACTGTGAATTTGGAATCATATTAGCTGCTCTCCAGTCCTCTAGCACCTCCCCATGGTCAGATTCTAATTAAAATTTCAAGTCAGCATCTTTCCTCCCTTGACTCCAACAGTATCCAGACCTGCGGATTGGTCGAATTTTGTACCAGACAAAGCCTCAAACTCCTGCTCGTACTTTACATCAATCTCTTCAAGAGCTTTCCAGTCCATCGTCTCGAATTCTGTACCTGCATCCTCCTTCTCCCAAGTAAAACAGCTGTGATGTTTACATGTAACAATCTATCAATGTTCTCCGGGTTGACGCACTGATTTCCCCCCTTTGGTTTCTAATGGACACTAACTGTTTGCTGATTATTCTGTTCTACTTGACCGTGTAGAATACCGTGGGATTCTCCCTAATCTCGCCTGCTTGCACTTCTCCATG
Organism: Chiloscyllium punctatum; assembly: GCF_047496795.1. NCBI lineage: Eukaryota > Metazoa > Chordata > Chondrichthyes > Orectolobiformes > Hemiscylliidae > Chiloscyllium > Chiloscyllium punctatum. The sequence goes on along the minus strand of NC_092744.1, from coordinate 123,670,636 downwards.
TCTCTCTGTTATTCAGTCCCCTCAATGTTCCTAAGTTTCTCAGTTTCATTATAATCACCTCTCATGTTTTGAAACTCGATTTCACAGGCTGAGTTTCCCCATCAGACAATCTTGCCATTTTATGGATTGGTCTGGAAAATACCTTTTGCAGTTCCTCTGTAGTCAGAATATTCTATTTTAGATTGGGACTTCAAGCTGTACACAATACTCTAAGTTTAGTCTCAACAACACCCTATGCAGATGGTGCACGACATCCTCTGTATTGCAATTACATACACATGAATGTAAACCTAATTTTTCTTTTCCTATTTGCATGCGTTCTTCCCAATTCCTTTCACTTTAACTTTTCTTATGATGATAGTGGAAGAGTTCTTAAAAAAAAAGATCCTCCTGAATATCCAACGATACGTTATCCATTAGCTCCTTGTTGCCTACGTCCACAAGAATCATCTTCAAACCATTCCAAAAAATGTTTGCCACTTATGGTTTTCGTTTCATCGATGCATTATCATCCTCCCCAGTTTTCCCATTACCTTCTATATATCCAGTAACACGTTCTTTGTAATTCAGCCCAAGAGATACTTGACCGTGGATGACAAGTTACTGATCTGTAATTCACCACTCTCCATCCTTATCCTTTCTTAAAATGTTGGATAACATTTATAACTTTTGCCTTATCCAGATTGGCTAAATATCTTTCCGGAATGTATTGGAAAATAACATGAAAATCTGAGATGCAGTCAATACATCTGTTGTTGCTTCCCCTGAAATTCTTGTATGAAGTACATCTGAACTGTCAGATTTATAGATACTCAATCCAGCTTTCTTTTCAAAGATGAGTTCAACACTGATAAGAATGGTCTTAGACTTTACTTACACAAGCCGCATGGTCACTTGGTATTTCTGGGAGAATTTCTGGATATTCTGCCTTGAAGATAGACACAAATAAACTGTTTCTTTTCCCTGTGATTTCTCTGTTGTCTTCAATAAATTATTCTGTCCGCACACCTACTGTTCCACATTTGACCTTGTTTTTACTTTTGTTTCATACACTGATGTACGTTTTTTTTCAGCAGTCTTCATGTTTTTCTTTAGCAGTCTTTATAGTTTTCTTTTGTTTGCATTCTGTTTCTCTTTTTGATTTTCTTCTCTGTTTCTTGGTCACCCGTTGCTGGGTCCTATATTTCTCTGAATCCACTGGCTTACTACAACACTTGGCATTTTTCTAAGCTGCTTCCTTTGACCTAATAGGTAGTTGAACGTGAGGCTGAAAGGGTTAGGTCAGAGAGGAGGGTGACCAGATTGATGAGAAGGAAGATGAACACATACGAACGTTCAGAAGGGGGGAGTGTGCTAAGTTGGAATATTGGACTGGGATAAGGTGGAGTTAGGGTAAATGGGGAAACTGGTGAAATCTACATTAATCCCCTGTGGTTGGAGGATCCCAAGGCAGAAAAGGAACCTTTCTTCATCGATGCTTCGGGTGATTAGGGTTTGGTGATGGAGGAGGCCCAGAACTCTCATGTCCTTGTCAGAGTGGAAACGAGAGTTAAAGTGTTCAACCACAAGGTGGTTGAGTTGGTCAATGTGGCTGTTCCAGATATGTTCTCTGAAATGATCCACGTATGTCTCTGCAATGTAGAGAAGACCACACTGAGTTTAAAGGATGCAGTAGATGAGGCGTTCTGTATCCCTTCATCACCTATCCCTTTCAACACCACCTTCATCTACCAATCACATTCCTAGCTACCTGCTTCCTGCCACACCCCCTTTTCATTTATCTCTCAGCCCCCTTGACCCAGAAGCCTCATTCCTGATAAAGGGTTGTGCCTGAAACGTCAATGCTCCTGCTCCGAGTACGCTGAATGACTGTGCTTTTCCAGCACCACTGATCCCCAGCAGCTGGAGTGACCACTTTCTCCTCACACCTTCAGGGCTTCCATGATTCAGATTTGTAACAGTTACTTCAAATAAAACAAACACTATCGTGTACTCAAACAGTATAAAAGAAAAACAATGCATTGTGGTCACTGTTCCCAAAAGGCCCTTTCCAGCCATGTTTTCAATTAGCTTTTCTGATCATCCAACATCAATTTCTAAATAACCTGATCTCTAGCTCCGTGCTCGACAAAATGTTAATGCCAGCTATCTAACGCATGTACATGAAATCCATTTTTTCCCAGCATTAGCATTCAGTTGGGTTAACACAGTTTAGATATAATGTAAACAGGACATTATTACTACAGTAGCCACAAATGTCTACATCTCATTTTCCTGTTTTATAACATGTCCAGCATTTGTATGGCAGCTTTCACTTTGATATATAACTCCCATCAATGTTTCCTTCTCCTTGCTGTTTTTACGCTCCACCTTACAAGATTCTGTAGAATCTGAGCGATGTGGGATTTGGGGAGATTAATGGTAGAGATCATCTTGCCACATCATTTATGATCTTCTTAAGCACCACTGTGACATTTTCTCCAGATTTCCCGTTATGTTAGTGGCGTAGAGAAGGACAATGATCGTTCAACAATGCTCTGTATTTCCCCCAGAGAGCTGAGACAGCTCTAACCTGGGTGGGAACCTTCCAGCAGGCTGGTAAAGTGTTACTGCTGCTGTACAGGGTATTAGTGAGATCACATCTGGAGTAGTGTGTACAGATTTAATGTCTTCAAGGAAGAAAGGATGTTGTTATATTGGAAGCAGCTCAGAGATGTTCCCCTCAACTGATTCCTGCAATGAAGGTGCTATTTTATAACGAAAGGATGATCAGGTTGATCCAACAGCCATTGGAGTTTACAAAAATGAAAGGAGAGCTTATTTCAACATAGATGACAGGAAGGAGTATTCAACTGAAGAGAATTACACAGATAATGGAGTAATCCATTCCATTCTCCAGGTTGTTACACACGAACAACAGAATAATATTCAGGCCTTTTTACCCTGTTACACCAGAAGAGGACGAGGCTGTTCAGCCCCTGGAGCCGAATGTATATTTACAAGAGGAGGCCAATCAGCCCCTTGAATCTATAACACTGGCCCCAGAGTAGGCCATGCAGCACCAGTATGCTGTTACACAGCAATAGGATCAGTCCATTCAGCCTCCTCAAGTCTGTAACATAGGAACTGAAAGCGGTCATTCAGTGACAGGAGGTTTGTTACACTGCGATAACAGGAGGCCATTCAGACCCACCGAGTCTGTTGCAAGAGAATTGGATAAGGAGAAAAACTATCTGAGATTTCTTTTATGAGAAAGGAGGAGGTAATTCAGACACGTGTCTGTTGTATGGGAACAAGAGAAGACCAATCGCTCCCTTAGTCCCATCTCTGGGATACCGTTCAGTATCTCCACCTATTATGGAGAAATATGAGAAGACCCATGAGCCCCGCAAAATGTTACACAACAACGGGAAAATTCCATAATCCCGCCCCCCCCCAACACATCAACAGAAGGTGGTCATTCCGGTCTTGGAGATGACAACATGGGAACCCCAGAAAGACTTTATCCCATCGATTTTGTACACCAGCAGGATGATGAGTCCAGTCAGCCACACACGCCGTTTATGCAGCAATTGGAGCACATCTCTTAAAACCCTTTTGCCCATCAAACAGGAATTCAAAGAAAATGTAAAGGCTTTAGAAAGGGAAGAACTTATATTAACTGAATACGTTAGGGAGTAAAATGTAACAATAAAGTATTGTAATTTAAGGCAAATTATTCTAATCCATTGTTGTGGACATTTGCAAACGTAAACCACAATTCATCGGAGTCAACATGGTTTTGCAAAAGATAAATCATGATTGAAGTGTTTTCTTGATTTATTTAAAGATGTGACAAACATGTGAATAGTGGGAATCCTGGAAATGGAATATATCTGGTCTTCGTGAAGGATTCGGATACGTCGCTTCTCCAAAGAGTGAGTGGTAAGATCAGACAGCATCAGTGAAGGAGTAATTTATTGGCTTGGATGGAGGATTGGTTAACTAACAAAATGCAGTCAGATGAATTAACTGTGTCATTTTCTATTGGAAAATGCAATTTGTTGGGTGCCATAGATTTCAGTTCTCATGCTTCAACCATTTGAGGTCGATATTATTACTCGGTTGACGGGATAGAAAATACTATAGCTACATTTTCAGATGACACTAACATTGGTGGGAAATTACTTCTGAATGATGATGCAAGAGATTTAAAAACTGTATGTATAGATTGGGTGAATGGGCCAACATTTGGCAATGAAAATGAAAGTGGATAAATATGGGGTTATTCAAGTTGGCCAGCCTAATAAAAAGGCAAATGATTCTCTAAATGGAGAGAAACTTCAAAGTGGTTAGGTGCAGAGGGATCTGGGTGCCTGCTTGCATATCACAGAAAACTTGCTTGCGGGTACTTGAAGTAATGAGGAATGCAAGCATAACTTCAGCATTTATTTGTAAAAGGATAGAGTAGAAAGGTTGCTGTAGCTATGCAAGGCGTTAGTGAGGCTGCAACTGACATACAGTTTGGGTGTCCTGCTGAATGAGGTATTTCCATTGGAGGCAATTCAGAAGAGCTTAATTAGATTAATTCCATATTTGAAGTGTTTGTCTTATGAAAGGAAATTGAGCAGTTTAGGTCTATACTCTCGAGTTTATAAGAATGAAAGGAGATCTCATTGAGGTCTGTAAAATGCTAAACATAATTGAAAGTGTAGCTGTGGAGTGGATATGTTTTCATGTGGCGCAATCTACAAAAAGAGACTAGCGTTTGAGGATCGAGAGATAGCAGGGATGTCGAACAGAGGCCGCGATGACATCAGCCATGATTGTATTCCATGGCAGAGCAGGTTCGAAGGGTTGGATTCCTGACTGATTCTCCTCGTTCATATTCAGCTTTACGACTGTATTACACAGTAATGGGGGAGGATTATGTATCAAACAGGAAGCAGGAACTCCGCATAAATCAGTCTAAATCAGTTGGACAGAACGTCACCAGTGGAGTCACACAGTGACCAGTGCTGGGTCCTCAACTATTTACAATCTATATCAAAGATCAGGAGGATGGAACAGATATACAGATACTGAGTTTGGTCATGTTGCTGTGATAAGCTAGAGATTAAATATCAAGAGAGGGTGGAGGGTCTACAGATAGATACAGAGAGGTAAAGGCAATGGAGAATAATTTGGCAGCTGCAATATAACATGATATAATCTGTCATTTCATTTACAGGAATAATGGAAGGCAGTATGTTACTGAAATGGAGAGGGATTACAGGGATTAATGATACTGTGTACTGGGGGGTTCACTCAGACCCGTTCAGACATGGGAGGATTTGCTCGATCCCTGATCATCTGCTCCTTGACGCTCCAAGTGACCCCATTGCTGTCCGTACACATGGAATGTTTTGAAGTGTTTGTTTGGTGATGGGGGATGCTATTTTCAAACGTGTATCAAGGGGATGGCCTTTATCCAAGATACATTCATTCCTTTCTACATGGAGATCTGAAGACGATGGGAATGGCTGCCTGCTTGTGAATGAAGAGGCTGTGGCTGCAGTGAGGACAGGGATATTCACCAACATGATGTACTGTGATGGGCACGCTGCAAGATTAATACAGAGAGTGCTCCTTCAGTTCCTCTACCTCTCCCCATTGACACGGCTATTCCACAGATGCCATGTACACCATCGGGAATCCCACTATACTGGATACACCCGGCACCTCCCTGCTGAGGAAGAAACAATGTATTTACCTCATCCACCATATATATCCTCCGTCACTGAATGGTTACATTGATGGCAACATACTGGGAGATGCTGGATATGTTACCCAGTCCCGTTTGAAAAGTTCCAGAACATAGAAGCTGAATGAAACTGTGACCCGAACAGCCACTGGCAGCACCATCCTCCCCCTGGTGTGAAGCTGTAGGTCGTGTTGAAGGAGGTGACACCGCTCTGTGACCAGCTCCTTGTTCAGTCAGGGCCCCTCACACTCTGCTCCTGGGTTAAGTGGAGTTTGGGAAGCTGTTCCTGGAAAATCCGGGGTGGACACAGCAGATCCCTTTCCCCACACACACTCACTGCGTGGTTTCAGAGCTTCCCCTCTCTGCAGCCTCTGCTCCATTTGTTGTTCATGTTGCAGACCCACATGTTGAAACGACAGTCCCCAGGCTCCATCCAAAGTTGGGTCACCAAATCCTCAGGTCTCCCTGAATGTCTGAGGTAGCTCACAGCACAACCTCCAGCAAACCATCCCCAGCTACTCCACTAAATTTTCAATTACAGGAGTCAGTCAGAAACCCCTCGTCTATAAGTGTTGTGGACCAGAGCAGATTCCTGAAAAATATTTTAAGAAGGCCGCTTAGACCCAAACCTTTCCTTATTTTGAATATCGATGTGAAGTGTGCGTTCCAGATATGTTGTGACTGGTCAAACCACTCAACATTAAGCAAAATATAATCTATTTAAATGATTTAGTTAAAATACAATCAAAGAAAAGAACATTTCAGGATGGCTTATATGTTGGAACACTTACACAAACAAGAGATACCGTACCTTCTTGGTATACACTGCTTGGAACAAAGATATATTCAAATACAGATTCTTACATTGTAGTTTTCTTATCCAGGAGAAATCAACATCAACAGAGATCTCAGAGAGAAAAGCAGCTAGGGATCATGTATTGAAACTTCCAGCCCTTCTGGGACCTGAACAGCTTCTGAATGCTGCAGCTAAAAACAAAACGAGGAATCCTGGTATGGGAGAGCTGGCCACTGCCCTTCCATTGTTACCACCATTTTAATAAAACCTAAATGCTTTCTCAGTTATTTACTTAAAGTGTTTTCAGACACAGTTCTGCACCTCTGCCTTTAAAATGTCTCTTTAAAAAAAACAAGAGAAAATAACCTTTTTCCAGTGATAGTATTCTCACAACACCACCTTTAATAAAATGATCCATTAATATACAAAAATTGATTCATTTTAGACCTCCTAATCTTCCTCTATTAGTAAACTGAAATGCGTATACCTTACAATGACTCTAAGCGTACAAATGTTCACAACTAGTTTCGATTTCAGTCATTTTACTCCTACCTCAAAATGACTTTTGTCTTCCTTCATCCAAGTCTCCACAACGTGTCAAAACTTACTTTTTCCCGCCCTGTCAACTTTATAATTTCAAATTGAATGGCAACAAGAATAAGCTCAATAAAAACAGACTGGTATTTTTCTCCCTAAACTTCTCCACAAACTTTAAGGGGTCTCGATCAGTGATAAAGATTTTTCTCATGTATGTTATTCGCAACGTAAATGCTGAAATGTTGGAACACCAACATCAAGCTCAAGGCCTCCTTCCTCATTGTGGAATAAATCTGTTGATGTTTCCACTGGACACTCTGACCACACGTTACATAATGCAGCACTTCTCATCTCTCCAATACATCCTCTGAATGACATAGCTGCTCATGTCTCAGCATAAAAATATTACATCCTTCAGTACCACTTAATGCTGTAAACACTTCGCCTGCTACTCCTGGCCTATGCCAATAAACCTTACTCTCACAGGGATACTCGCACATTCTTCTCAATCTGAACTCAATCATCATCAGCCAGTTCAGCTTCTAATCTTGCCATTGTAACTCTCTGCACTTCCACACGAGTTCTCACAACTGCAGGAAGTGAATTGTGGAAATTCTGCAAAATAAGAATCTCTCTAAGAGGGTCATAGGTTTGCTCTGTGTTTAATACCCTTCCCCACCTTTCAAAATTACTTTGTTTGATTCTTTCAAACACAACGTGTGTTTAACCAGGGATGCTATTTTAGATTCCTGAAACACTGTCGGCTTCTGGCACAAGCTCATATGCACTTCAGATGGCTTTCTTCACCTCCTCCGATAAGGATGCAAATACCTATCAGCTTTGTTTGGATAAACCAAATCCACATGTTCTCTGGCCACTGCGCTTGTTTCTGAAATGAAATTAAAAAGGCTCCCCCATCATTCTCATCAAATTTAGATAATGCCTGGATGTATTTAAACAGATCCTGATCAGACCTTTGGCTACCACAGGGTTGCTCATCCTCACTATCCTCTAATGAAAATCCATACAAAATGAAGAGGAATTTAGAATAACTTAACTATTGGAAACCTTAACCAAATAATGGATACAGTACGTTCTATGAATGAACTGTTCATCTATTAACATCACCTAAACACACCCCTTGGTAAAAAGGAACATTCAGACATGCATTCTTGCAGACAGTTCTCCAATGCAGAAGGAAACACCATCAAGTGAGGCTTTAGAAAGAGTAGCAGCGAGGGATAATTTACTAAAACTTTCAACCCCTTTGGGACCCCAAGCACCCGGTGATTGTTACAGCTACAAGAAAAAACAAACGAGAAAGCCTGGTCTGTGTGAGCTGGCGATTGTTACTACTATTAATTAAAAACACTAAAAGTCCCGAAAGTTATTTACTTGAGCTGTTTTCAGTCGGCAGTTTAGCCTTTAAGACCTCTTACTAATAAAAAAGAGAAACAAACGTTTTATTTAAAAAGTGACAGCATTGTCATGCAATTCAGATGCCTGGTCCTTCACTCAGTGGGTTTCCTCGTCTTACTTATCGCAAGGTCACTTGAGAGGGACAGCTACAGGTACAGACCAAGTTACAAGGATGTGTCTTATAACTTCTGAAACACGCCTGTCCATGGACCATCACATGGGACATACCGGGAAGTGAACAACAGCTCGAAAAAACAACATTTCAGTATTTCTGAGCGACACAATGCCAGCACTCGATACACTAGGGAGACAAAACCAAAGGCCAGGGAAAGATACGGAGGTACAGAGAGATTCACATTAAAGACAGAAACAGACAGTTAATTAACTGAAATGATGTTGTGGAAATATTTGGAAAAAGGCAGGGCAGTGGGACTAACTGAGGAAGTGAGATATTCCTGAGTTAAATTACAAGAATGAGAACATTGCATAAAGGCGTTGTCAGATCAGCTGACATGGTTTGTTAAATCAAATTCTGAATCTGCTTCACCAAACACCACAAACAAACATAAACTGGGACAAGATGACAGCCCAGCATGGAGAGCTGTGCAGACCATACTAGTGTGTTGCTCGGTAAACTACACTATCTGCCCAGCATAGAGGATATTGCATACGTTACTATCATATGCTAACTATCTTCGCATCAGGTTACCGCCTGTAATGGGACGGTTTGGGGGGTGTGTGTGTGTGTGTGTGTGTGTGTGTGTGTGTGTGTGTGTGTGTGTGTGTGTGTGTGTGTGTGTGTGTGTGTGTGGTTGAATGCAAAACTCATTATTTGAGAAGGAACACACATGGAGGAAACTATTTTAAATACGAACAACTGGCAGGCTTTTTATTAATCAACAGAGAGAACGAGGGAAGTTTCATGGACAGATGATATAAAGTGTTTGAGAATGTCAAAATAAAGGCATTGCCAGACACAACAGCAATAACATCGGCATGCACATGAATGGCAGATGGATGGGAGTTTGGTTTGAGGTCGAATCAGATTTGCTTCAGCAGGTTTGAAGCCGGGAGCGTCAGCAGCAGATTATTGGCTTCATTAAGATTATTGACTTCAAATCTCAAGGTTAAACAACAGATGGAATTAGCCAGTGAGATATATTCCTGAGTGGTGAGTATTTCAAGTTCGAAATGGTCAGAGAATGATGTCGAAAATCAGCTCATAGTCAAAGGGATCTCCCACAGTTGTGACTTGACTGCCTCAGCTGCAAATATTGGCCAAGGATGGGATGGAAAGTTACCAAAGTACGGTACTTATCGACCAGTGTGCGGCGACTCCTGATTTTGATGCCCTGTTATCAAATCCTTTCATAACCTTGAGACAGAGCATTGAGACTGCTGCTCAGGAACAGGCCGAAGCAATTCTGTCCCTATGGGACTCTTACAGAAGGATAGGAGAAGGCCATTCAGTCCATAATAGACTGTTGCTACTTAAAAAGGTGGAAAGCTGGAATATTGGCACATTTTGCTGAAAGAATCATTCAAAACAAAGAGATGTTTCGCGGCAGCTGTATGAAGTGTTACTGAAAGGGTACCTGGAGGAAATAGTGTTGTTGGTGTTTCTGTAACTGAGAAAGGATGGACCTCGATCAGATACAGTTTACTGGCTGATCATAATCCACTGGTTGTTGTCTCATTTAATGTCTCGGATCTGTTACACAGGGACAGGAGGTGGCTATGAAGCCTCTTGAGTCTATTTCAGAGGGACAAGAGGAGGTCATTCAGCCTTTCCAGTCTATTACAGAGGGACAAGAGGAGGTCATTCAGCCTGTCCAGTCTATTACAGAGGGACAGGAGGAGGTCATTCAGCCTCTCGAGCCTGTTACAGAAGGGCAGGAAGTGTTGATTTAACATTCAAGTCTGTTCCACAGAAATATTAGTTTTAAACTAGTTGTGGAATAGGAAAGCCGTGATGTAAACATTAAAGTTCTAACTTTGAACAAGGCCAATTTTGAAAGTGTTCGGCGAGCCCTGTGAAAGGCTGATTGGAATACCCTATTCACATGTAAAGGGATGGTTGGAAAATGCAAGGCCATCAAAACGTGGTATCAGAGAGTCCAGATCCAACGTGTTCCTATTAGTGAGAGGGCAAGGCTGGTGGGTGCAGGGAGTGCTGGATAGCTAGATATATTGATGCTCTGGTCCAGATAAGGACGGAGGGATATGTCAGGTAAACAGAGCTGAGATCAAGTGAATCCCGAGGGGTGTATAAGGGCAATAAGTGTATAGTCAATGGGGAAATTGGGCCAGAAAAATGTGGACATGAGATGGCTTTAGAAATGGGGTTAACGAGGCATTGAAGCACCTCTACACATCCTTTAATTGCAAAATATTAACTAGGGAGAGAATAGGGCACCTTAAAGATCAGTAAGGCTACGTATGTGTGGAACCATAGGAGATAGAAGGGATACTAAGCAAGTATTTTTCCGAGTATTTAATGTAGAAGAGATTACAAGAGCGAGAGAATGAAGAAATACATAGTGATATCTTGAAAAGTATCTATATTACAAGGAGATGTTGGACATTTTAAAACATATAAAGGTGAATTAATGCCTGGGACCTGATCAGTTGTATCCCAGAATATTGTGGGAAGCTAGGAAAGAAATTGCTCAGCCTTTTGCTGATATATCTGTAACATTGATTTCCACAGGTGAGGGGGCAAAAGACTGGAGGGTTGCTAACATAGTGTCATTGTTTCAGAAATTAAGGAAAGCCCAGGTAACTATCGATTGGTGAGCCTGACGTCAATGGTGACTAAATTGTTTGAGGCAATTTTTGAGGGAAATGATGTATATGCATTTGGAAAGACAAGGACAGAAGAGGGCTTTGTACATTGGAGGTCATGTCTCACTGACACGGTGGAATTTTTTGAGGAAGTGAAGATGATGATTGATGAAGGCAGGACAGTGGATGTTGTCTTCATGGAATTCAGTAAGAAAACCAAAATGTTCTACATGGTAGACTGGTTAGTAAGGTTAGACTGCCTGGACTCCAGGGAGAGCTCACCATTTAGATCCAAACTTTACTTGAATATTGGAGACAGGGCGTAACAGTGGACATTTGTTCATTAAACTTGGAGATATGTGACCAGTGGCACTGTTCGCAAAGATCAGTAGTGGGTCCACTGCCTTTTGTCACTGATACAAATCATTTGCATTTGAGTATATGAAGTATGGTCAGTAAGTTTGTAGATAATTCCAAATTTGGTGGTGTAATCGACAGTGAAGAATGAATTCTCAGAATATAATGGGAACTTAGTTAGGTGAACTGAGGAGTGGCAGATGGAGTTTATTTTAGACAAATGTGAGGTGTTGCATTTTGGCAAGGAAATACAGGGCCAGACATTTAGGTAGGATCCTGTCGAAAGTTGCCAATCAAGGAGAACTCCATAGAAATTATAGAATCCCTACAGTTAGGAAACAGGATTTTAGACCCATTGAGGCCACACCGTCCCTCTAAACAGTCACCCACTGGACAAGCCTCTACCCTATCCCTCTCAGCCTGCATTTCCCATGGCTAATGCACCTTGCCCTCACATCCAAGGGTACTATGCACAATTTAGGATGGCCAACCTACCGTTATCTGTATATCGTTATACTGTCGGAGGGAAACATAGCATCCGGAGGAAACTCACACAGACGAGGGGAGAATGTGCAAACTCCACACAGTCAGTCATTTGAAGATGGAATTGAACCCAGGTCGCTGCCCTCTGAGGCACCTTGTGGTGCAGGTTCTCCGTTCCTTGAAATTGCCGTCACAGGTCGGCAGTGCAGTGCAGAAGGCATTTGGTGTTCTTCCCTTTATTGGTGCGTGCTTTGAGTCTATGCGTTTGCATGACATGTTGCATCTGTTCAGGACATTGGTTTGGCCACTTTTGTAATATTGCCTTTAATTCTGGTCAACCTGCTCTCGGAAAGATGTTGTCAAACTTGAAAGGGTGCAGAAGAGATTTAAAAGAATGTTGCAGGTGTTCGAGGGTTGGCGTTACAGGGAGGGTTTGAATAGGCTAGGGCTATTTTCAAGTGTTGAGGCTGAGTGTGGACCTTATAGAAGTTTATAAAATCAGGAGGGGCAGAGAAGAAGTAAACAGTCAATGTATATTCCCATTATAGACAATTCCAAATATAGAATATAAAGGCTTAAGGTGAGAAGAGAAAGATATAAAAATGGACGTGAAGGACAACATTTTCACACAGAGACTGCTGTGTGTATGGATTGCACAGTCAAAAGAGGTGGTGGAGACAGGCACAGTTACACCGTTTAAAAGGCATTTGGATGGATACATGCATGGAAAGTGTTTAGAGAGAGATGGGCCAAGTGCTGGCAAGGGAGACGAGATAAATTTAGAATATTTGGTTGGTATAGATGACCAGATCGAAGGATCTTTTTCCATGCTATACATCTCTGAGAGTCTATTGACTCTTGAGTGTTTAACACGGGAACAGGAGGAGGCTTTTCAGCTTCTGAATTCTGTCAGTCAGCTGGTTTGCTCAATTACTGACAGTAAAATACAAAAATAAATCATTCAGATTTTGATGGTGTTTTACAGAAACAGGAGAAAAGCTTTTAGTTAAGAAAAGCTGTAAAGAATGTGAAGAGGCCATTCAGTCCTTCACCTCCATTCCACAGGAGCAGCAGGTGAGCACAGAGCTATTGGATCCTGTTTCTCAGGAGCAGGAGGAGGACATCTATTTTCACAAAACTTCGATTAGGAGGCAGTCACTCAACTGCTTGTGACTGGGACACAGGAACAGGAGGGAGTCACTCAGCTGCTGAAGACTGGGACACAGGAACAGGAGACAGTCACTCAACTGCTCGAAACTGGGACACAGGGAAATCTAGAGGCCAGTGATGCCCGAAGATTCTGTTTCGCAGGAACAGGAGGAGTGGACTCACTCATCACCAGTATGGGACACTGGGAGAGAAGGGGAGTTTGCTTGGAATAAACGTAAATACATGAATAAGTTGCACTCGTGGTCCACACAATCCTGCCCCACCATTCACTAAGACCACGGCTGATCTGATTGTGATTCCCTCATCCCATTTTACGGAGACTGTCCTCTCTGCAGCCTCTGCTCCATTTGTTGGTCATGTTACAGACTCAGATGCTGCAACAACAGTCACCATCACTCATCCAGAGGGTCGGGTCTAACCGGATGGGTCTGGATTTGAAAGGTCCAATAACAAGAACGAAAACACAAAATAAAGGTATAGCCAAATGTTTAGTTCTCTCACATTCACAATCCAACTCACATAACCAGCCCGTCCATTATACTTTCAGGATGGAGCACTGTGTAGATATGGCGAGCGTACTGCGGAATACAACCCAGCAATGTCCAGAATGGAACTCTGTGCAGCCCACACCAATGCTGGATCTATAATCCTGGGCTAAATGTTCAGCGTGGGGAGCTGTGCAGACCGCACTGGTTCATTCATATATAAACCCAGGCTGTTGCATTGTTCGGTAACTCTGTGTTAGATCATTGCCCAGTGTGGGGAAACTTGCAACCAATGTTGGAAGTGACAGGATGTGCAGCTCCCATCCATTTACAGCTCAATAACTCCACTGTACCTTGACAAGGTGTGCCATGGATGTGAACATCACTGCGATGTAGAGATGTAAATGGAAACAGTTTAAATACCAATAGTTCTGATTAAGGCGAGTATCACACCAGTATTTAAAGTTGAACTACCTGAGATAATATCCAATGAGGTTTCGTGAATGGTGCAAAATACTTAGACCGGGATGGTAATGCTATAGTGGTTGCACTATAATCGACAATGTGAATTAGAGGAACAAATATGCAGGGGGACTGGGGAGACTTGCAGGAACAATAGGGTTGTTATAATGGGTGATATTAATTTTCCTAACATAGACTGGGGTTTTCAGATGGTTAAGAACTTAGATGCAACGTAATTTGTTAAGTGTGTTCAGCGAAGCTTCCACAATCAATATATGGAGTATCGTACTCGGGAAGGGACAAACTCGACCTACTGTTGGGAAATAGGGCAGGATAGGTGATGGAGATAAAGTGGGGGGAGCATTTTGGGAAAAGTGATCAGAGTTGTATAAATTTTAAAATCGTTATGGTAGGGGCAAAATTGGTCCACAGATTCAAGTTCTAAATTGGGGCAAGGCGTATGTTGTTGGAGTTAGACAGGGGATGATTGGAGTTGTTTGATTCCAGGTAAAAGGATCCCAGGCATGTGGGAGGGCTTTAAAAGTGAGACAGCTCGAGTTCAAGGTTTCCATTTTCCTGTGAGGGTGAAGGTTATGTGAGACTGCAAGAGAGAACTCTGGATGTCAAGAGATACTGAGACTTTGACCAGAAAAAGGAGGCGTGGCTCATGTTCAGGCAGCTCGTATCAAGGGAATCCCTGGAGGTATACAGGGGATAGAGGAGTTTACTGAAGAAGGATATCAGCATGGCCATAAGGGGGTATGAGGTAGTCTCGGCTGAGAAGATTAGAGTGAATCCAAATTCAGTATAGTAAAGATAAAGATCAACTAGAGAAAGACTAGGATGCTTTAAAATCCAAAAACGGCATGCATGCGTAAAACCTCAAGAGATGGGTGAAGTCCTCAATTTCCCCTCTGTGTTTATCATGAAGAAAGATATGAAGATCTGTGACCTTTCGGAGGTTAGTTGTCATATCTTGGTACTGTCCATATCATAGTTGAATTGCTGTTGGACATATTAGAACGCACAAAGTCAGACAAATCTCTTAGTCCTGACCAGATATATCTAAGAGCACTATAAGAGGCGAGAGAAAAAGCTTAGGGACCAAGATCCCGGAAGACTGGGCGGTAGCAAATGTTGTGCCCTTATTCGAGAAGGGCTGCAAAGATAAGCCTAGGAAATATAGACCAGTAAGCTTCACACCTGTTTTCGGTAAACAAGTTGAGAAGGTTCTGAGAGATAGGATGTGCATGCATGTGGAAAGACAGAGTTTGACTTGGAGCAGTCAGCATGGCTTTGTGCGTGGCGGATCATGCCTTACAAAGTTTGTTAGAGATTTTTGAGGAAGTGACCAGGAAGGTTGATGAGAGCAGGGTTGTTGACATTTCTATATTGATTTCAGTAAGGCCTTTGATAAGGTTCCACATAGTAGGCCGCTCTAGAAGGTTAGATCGCATGGAATCCAAGGTGAACTGGCAAATTTGACTGAGCTGCCAGTGGAAGTGGTTCAAGTGGGCACACTAACAACATTGAAAAGGCAATTGGACAAATACACAGATAGGAAAGGATTAGATGGATACAGAGCAAAGGCAGGGAAATGGCAGATTGGTAGATAAGGGGCAATTAGACCATGGTTTGTTGATAGATCACGGTGGGCATATTGGATGGGTGAGTACAGAGGGGGAACATTCCCATCCCAGAGTGTGCCACACCAACAGACCCATCGAGCATGGTCTGTGCTCACTACCAAATTCAGGGCAGTATTTGAGGTTTGAAGAAATGTCCAGCAATACAGGACAAGCATATTCCCCGCTGTGTCAGGATAAGAGTCACCGTATTCTGTCTGCTCCCTCACAATCACTGTATATCTGTGATTGCAACTACCCCCGAACAAGGCTCATGATACCCCCACTCTCACTACTGCATGCAACACCTTCTCTCCCTCTCTCTCTCTGGCTCTCTCCTTTGCAATACCTCCCAAACAGTCATAGAATATTCTGGAGAATGCCAATTATAGAATGTTCCAGAAAATGTTCCAAATATTTTCCAGTTTCAGGAAAATGGTCGTGTCCGAGTATGTAACACATAAGAGTCACTTGACTCACCTTAATGATATTAAACCAAAAACAACTTCTTAACACGTCATGTTATAAATACAATTTCGAGCAGAGAACATTTTTACCCTCAGCCGTCATGTTGACCGTTATCTGAACTGTACCACTTTCCTTATTATGAATGTTTCTCTTACCCTTTGTCTGTGACTGTTTCTGTCTGTAACAGTTACACAGTCTCCCACTCAGTTGGCAGGATGGCCGGTTTCTGATGTAGAGGCAGGGCAACAGCGCAGGTTCAGTTCCTCACGCTGACAGAGATTATCATGAAGGGGACACTCTCTCAGCCTCACCCCATCGCCCCAGATTTGGTGATCCTCTGGATAAACCACCATGAGTGGGCTCTCTACTGAGAGTTTTTGGGACTGTATTATATCAATGTTAGCATTTTAACTTAAAAAAATTATTTAAAAAGAGATTTTTAATATTATAAGAAACCAATAAGAACACAACTCAAATATCTGAAAAAAAATCACATCCAATTGCATGTACATACACAACAAGTTAAAACACTACACAGACAGAAGAAAGAAACAAAACTAAACAATAAATACTGAATAAATAATACAGCTCAGCATAACAAAAGGACAGCTCTCGTTCATCAAGAGCATTAACTGATACACATTTTTATGTTCACAGTTCTTCCTCTCTGGGGTTGGGGGAGTTCAGACATCCAACACAACAGAATATTTTTCCTAGCACAGAAAGTGCGGATTGTAAGGATATATATTTTTTCCCATATTCATCTGTGGAAAGTACCTTGGGCAGGCCCAGGAAAACAGAAACCAAGTCCATCTCCAATTCAGTCCCCAATTCGCACTCTATCACATCTGACACAGTGCTCCAATATAGATGCAGTCTGCAGCAGGACCACAAGCAATGATTAAGAGTGCCTGTAGTTATTCTGCATTTAGGACATGCGGAAGATAATCCCACTTTGCATTTTGAGAGACAAGTTGTGATCAGATAGACCCTGCGAAGAATTTTCAACTGCATGGTATGGGTCCTATTTAAGATCAAAATCCTTCGAGCATTTTTACAAATATCCTCCCATGTCTCCGAAGTGTTCTGAACCCTCAAATCTCTCTCGCAGACATCACAGAGGTGCACGGTCTCGTCTGAGGGGACACTCTCCAACTAATGATAAAGGGGACTGACAGAGAGTGTATTCTAAGCAATAAGCGCCCTCTTCCCTTTATCACATCTGTAAGAGTGTGGTAAAAGTGTGTTTTTTTAATCAAATCTCTGATCTGGGAAAAAATACAGAAGAGGTCTCTACTAGGTAGTCCATACGTATGAGTTATTTGATCAAATGGCATCATTGTTTCTCCATCAAAAAACACGAGGTGGCTCGGTGGTTAGCGCTGCTGCCTCACAGTACCACGGTCTTGGCTTTGGTTCCGGCCTTGGGTGACTGGCTGTGTGGAGTTAACATATTCTCGCTGTGTCTGTGTGGGTTTCCTCCCACAGTCCAAAGATGTGCAGGTTAGATGAATTGACCATTGATAAATCACCCATAGTGTTCAGGGATGTGTAGGTTTGGGCATTAGTCAGGGTAAACATAGGATGTTCGAGGAATTCGTCTGGGTGGGTTACTCTTCAGAGGGTCGAATTGGACTTGCTTGGCAAAAGGGCTTGTATCCACACTGTAGGGATTCCACTAATTCTAAATCACTCAAGCAAGGTACAGCCCTTGATGCCGACAGTTTAAACCTGGAATCCATTATCCCCGGATGACAACCCGTTATACCAATTATAGGGGTAAGAAACATGGCTTTGGCTGTATTGCCCTCAATCTGACGCATTGTCATTCTCGCTTTAACAATTATGATAATTATTGGATTATGACAATACTTCATAAATGTTGTCAATTTTGCTGAGAAAGACAGACTAATAAAGATTCACTTTATCTGATAGGGTTCAATATCTCACAGCAGCCCAGGTACTAACATAGGATAAAAAAGAGCTTAATTGATAGCTTTTATCTGGGCAATCTACTCCCCACAATCTGTGGGATAGTTGCAATTTGATTAGCTTGATAAAGAGTCGCTTATGCTGCCAAATAAAAGAGCTAAACCAGCCATTATGTCTCCTAAATACCTCTGGGGGAAATATCAAAGGAAGCATTCCCATGGGGTATAGTAAATGAGGAAGGACATTCTTTAATAAGAGCTATCCGACCTAGCCAGGATATTGGAAGTGCCTCCCATCTTTGAAAGTCTTGTTTAATTTTGTCAAACAAATGGACATAGTTCACGTTAAATAAATGATCAAAGACGGATGTAATGCATATACTGAAATAGAGAACCTCGCGCCCCCCCCCCCAACACCCGTGACCATTTAAAAGGAAACCAGGATTTGCCCTCATTCAGTTATTTCCCCAAGACCTCCCATAGACATGACCTCCAATGCTGTAAAATTAATCTTAAAGCCCGAAAAGGCGACAAGTAATATTTACAATTGTGCAGGATGTCACCGTGTCTAAGATTGTTGCAGGAATGGGGAAGAGATCAAACCTCGTGTGCCATTTCTGTGGGTTAAAGAAGAAAATAAAATCCTTACTTGTGAGGTAGATTTGACTACAGACATCCACCAGCTCGAGTTCTAGACACAAATCCATTAATTGCTTACATTATAACGAGTGTATTGGGGGACCTTTGGACATTCTGTCCATCGTGGGGCCATAAGACAGTCAAAGTCTCCTCCTACAATAATGTGCTATGATGCAAGATAACTTACTTTGGATAATGCATCTTCCAGGATTTTAAGAGGCTGCACCGGGTGGCAATAAACATTTAAAATACTGTATTAATTCCCATAGTTCACGACTTTGAGGATTATGATCCTTCCATGGGTGTTTAATACAATCTAGTAATTTAAATGGAAGATTCTTCCTATCCATTATGACTTTTCCCGCACTTTTAGTATTAAAAGACGAGAAATAAACCCGATCAAACCCGCCCTGCTGTAACATCAAATGTTCCTTGTCATCAAGGTGCATCTCCTGCAATAGGACAACTCTCTCTTTTTTAAGACGGGAAAGTATATATTTCCTCTTGACTGGCTCCCCTTAATGTTCCAGGTACACCATTTAAGCACATCATTATCCATAACACACTGCAGCAACATTTGAACTCTGGAGAATTTCATATCGAATTACACATCGCTGAGCATTAATGACAAAAGACTCATCGAGCCTTAAATCTGTACAAACTAAAACTACTGCAACTAACAAGCTCTCAAAACGTTCCAAAGCTAAAAACATAAAAAAGAACGAAACAAAATCCAAAGTGCCAATGACACTTGATAGGGTTTTTACCACCTCGCCCCCCCCACCCCCTAACCCAATGGGGACGCTGACGGCCTAGGTCTCTGTTCTACAACACTGACAAAGGCCCTGCTTTTAATTGTATAGGTCCTGCTCTTGTTTGATTTACCAAATCCAATACCTCGCACTAATCCAAACTAAACTCCATCTGCCACCCCTCAGCCCAGTGAGTGATATTACTGCCACCTCACCTTCCCCGTTTAATTTTAAAATTCCCTCCCCCTCTCCAGGAAGCCTGCACATTCCGGCCTTGATTTTCACAAAGACCCTGAGCTTGGTATGCCTTGTGTGGTTAGGGGGAGGAGGGACAGATTGCAGACACAGTCAGTGGGGAGGAGAGACTGAACAGTAATCAGCGGCCTGGTATCATTTCATGGTTTTCAGAAGAAGACAGTCACTCGTGAGAGTTGGGTAATACTGATCGGTCTTTTGGGACCAGAAATTATGGTATTTTTCCGTCTCTGGTGTTCAGTAATGAAAATCTATTCGAGACCCTTCATTGTGCAGAGTGTGTCTGCAGGATGTCTTTCCCTCATATTGCAAACGACAGATAATAGCGATTAAAGCTGTTCATAGTTAACTTCGATGGCACAGCACGTACACTCAACAAGATAAAAACAATGACTGCAGATGCTGGAAACCAGATTCTGGATTCGTGGTGCTGGAAGACACAGCAGTTCAGGCAGCATCTGAGAAGCTTTTGCCTCAAACGTCGATTTTACTGCTCCTCGGATGCTACTTGATCTGCTGTGCTCTTCCAGCACCACTAATCCCGTATACTCAACATCCTACAGTTGAGACAAATATTTTGCATTTCTTTAGCAATAAAAAGTGTTTTGTGTAATTTAGTAATGGTAACCTGATTATAATAAATCCACACCGAGCTGAAAGTGGGCACTAAAATATGACCCAAAATATGGATATGGTAGTGTTGTGGGTCATGTCCCTGCTTCTGAGCCAGAGGTCTGGATTTGATTCCTGAACGTGCGTGGTCGTGTTCCAAGCTCTGGACTAGAAGTTCTGGATTCAAGCCCTGCCTGATGCAGAGGTATGTCCCAGAATGTCAGAACAGGCTGATGAACAAACACACAGGAGAATACTGTTACAGCTTTCTGGGTATTGCCGAGTGATGTTAGTGTCCCTACATCCAGGCACAAAGGTCTGGGTGCAAATCCCACAGAAGTGTTTCATAACACACCTGAACAAACTGATTAAAACGGATTTAGAATTGTGGCTTGATGGAGAAGGAAGAGGTGTCAGTATTACATTTCAGAATTTAGGCCCAGGATGATTTAAAGCACAGCCATTTGTGTTGATTGGAGTCACATTTTGCAGCAGTAGACGTTTATAAAATCAAAATGCTCATGGATAGGGTGAGTAGTCAGCGTTTTTTCCCGAGATTGGGGCGTCCAATACTAGAGGGCATTGGTTGAAATTGAGAGGGGAAAGGTTTTGACGAGCCCATGAGCATCATTTCACGCAGAGGGTTGTGTGCATGTGGAATGAGCTGCCAGAGGATGTGGTGGAGGCTGGCACAAATACAACATGTAAAAGGCATCTGGATGCTGACAGACCTGCCGAGCTTTTCCAGCAATTTCTGTATTTGTTGCAAAATGCATTCATTTTAACACAATATTCTGAATACATTAAACATTTTATTTTTTTAATGACGCTGCGACATATAAACATATCTTCAAATCGACCGAGGCCATTTTCTGCTAAGAGTATGGCTCTGAGTATGACAGCAGCAATGATGCACCTACATGGAACAGGGAATGTGATGGAGACATAGTGTGGACAATGTACAAGGAGACCTCACATGGTCTAGTTTGGGAGAGGATGACGTTATTGTGTGATTCAACTCAGAGAGGAAGAAAATGTAATCTGCCTGAGAAGGAACGGCCGATTACACTCTCTCTCCTTCATTGTTCCTCATGACAGCAATGTGTGCAAGCTAAAACAAAACCTCTACTGTCATCGTTACCATTCTTATTTTTATAGAATCCCTACAGTGTGCAAACAGGCCATTCGCTCCAAAATGTCCATACCAACCTTCCCAGGCTCGCTCCCTTACATTTACCCCGATGCACCTAACCTAGAAATCCCTCAACACTTCAGACAAATGATCATGACCAATCCATCGAACCATCACAGCTTTGGACGGTGGAAGGAAACTGGAGCAATCATCAGAAGGGGAAAATATCCAACCCGAGTCTGGAATTGAACGCAAGTCCCTAGTGCGGTGAGGCAGCGGTGCTAACCACTGAGCCAGTGCGAAACCCTTGGGCGATCCCTGGCCAGAATTCATTGGAATCTCTTCATTGACTAAATCAAAGGGAATTCAGCCAAATCCAACTGTTCCAGGATGAAATCCCATTGCTAGCAGCTTGTGTGAGTAGATGTCTTCAGAAGCAGAATAACACTTTGAACAATCTCTCAATTTTTCCTTATGTCATGAGTTACAATAACATATGGACAAAGTGCGTTCAACTTGAAATTGCAGAGATTTTGCTTATCTGCGTGTGTGTGTGTGTGTGTTTAGAAAGGGAAATATAGATTCTGTATTTGCAATACCCAAACAGTTTGCCATTCATCTTTCCACCATAGTTTGAGTTGCATTGCTCTGGATCATCAACGTGCTATTTTAGCAGATTAAAGAAACTAGCCTGACTTGTTGCTAAAACTGACCCTGACCCAGTCTGAGACCGATATCATCGGCCATATCACAAACCTGGTTACATTTGACATTTATTGTGAGCAGTGGAGTGGGACTAGACAAGGAAACAGTGACCCAAAAAAACGGGGAACTATAGACCGGTGAGCCTGATGTCAGTGGTGGGTAAGTTATTGGAGGGGATTCTGAGGGAAAGAATTTACATACATGCTTATGCCCGAAACGTCGATTCTCCTGCTCCTTGGATGCTGCCTGACCTGCTGTGCTTTTCCAGCAACACATTTTTCAGCTCATACATTTGGGAAGGCAAGGGCTGATCGGGGTTGTCAATGTGGCTTTCTGCATGGGAAATCATGTCTCATTAATTTGATTGAGTTTTATGAAGAGGTGACAAAGAAGATTGATGAAGGCTGTTTGGTAGAAATTGTCGACATGGACCTCAGTAAGGTGTTGACAACATTCCAATTGATGAGTAAGGTTCGGTCACACGAGATACAGAGGAAGCTAGTCACAATTGGCTTGAAGGAAGAGGGATATTTTTCAGACTGGAGGCTTGTGAGCAGCAGTGTGCTGTAAGAATCGGTACTGACTTCACTGCA
This sequence comes from Chiloscyllium punctatum, assembly GCF_047496795.1. Classification (NCBI taxonomy): domain Eukaryota; kingdom Metazoa; phylum Chordata; class Chondrichthyes; order Orectolobiformes; family Hemiscylliidae; genus Chiloscyllium; species Chiloscyllium punctatum. The sequence goes on along the minus strand of NC_092744.1, from coordinate 123,647,709 downwards.
TTTCATCATTTATGTAAAGGATTTAGATGTGAATATTGGGGCCATAGTGAGTAAGGTTACAGATTACGTCAGAAAGGTGGTGTAGTAGATTGTCTCAGAATACAACGAGACCACAATTAGATGGGACAAAGGGACAAGGAGTGACAGATGGAGTTAAATTTAGATAAATACAAAGTTGTGCATTTTGGGAAGGCAAATCATACACTTAATTGTAAGGTCCTGGGGCGTGTTGTGAATCAAAGGGTCAAAGGGCTGTAGGTACATATTTCCTTCAAAGTGGAGTCGGAGGTAGACAGAGTGGTGCAGAACACATTTGGCACTTTTGCCTGAATCAGTCAGAGCATTGAGTATAGGAGGTGTGGTTGCATGTTGCATCTGTGCAGGAAGTTGGTGAGGCCACTTTAAGAATACTGCGTACAATTCGGTTTGAGCTTCAGGGAAAGGTTGATTAGGTTGAGGTGTTTCCCCCGGGAGTGTCAGAGGCTGAATGGTGACATTATAGATGTTTATAGAATCATCAGAGGCATGGATATTCTGAACAGCCATGATCTGCTACCCAAGATAGGGGAGTCCAGAACAAGAGGGCATAGTTTGAAAATGAGAGGGCGAATAATTTAGAATGGACCTGAAAGTAAATGTTTCACACAGAGAGTGGTGTGTGTACAGAAAGTGCTGTCAGAGGAAGTGGTGAAGGTGGCTAAAATCGCGCATTTAAAATGTATCTGAATGAGGAGGGATATTGGCCAAATGCTGGCAATGGGACTAGGTCAGATTTGATATCTGATGGGAGTGAACAGATTGGACTAACGGGTCTGTTTCCGTTCTGCATGACTGTCAGATTCTATAAGAGGGATGGCGAAATATTCTGAAAGGACCTTTCAAGTGGGAATTCTTTTCACTTGAAGTTTATCGTGCCTCTATGTTCAAATGGATTGAAAGCTATTTCGTTAAATATTTGACAGGGAAGTGGGTCACGGGTAATAGTATACAGACAGGAAAGTGGGGCTGAGTCCATAATCTTAGTGCCTGGTAGAGAAGGCTCAAATTATCTAATGTCCCACTCCTGCTCCTCAGTCCCATGGTTCTGTATTCCATCCGGACCCGCAGACCTGCGAGATAGGAGAGGTTGGAGGCCATTTACTCCTATAACCTGTTGCACAGAAACAGAGGCGACCATTCAGCGTCTCAAGACTGTCACACACGCTTTGAAGTGATTTGGGAAATGCAATTGGAAAATCCAGGCACGCGTATGAAAGAGGCCCCTCATCTCTCTTTACAGAGCTTCCCCTCTCTGCAACTTGTGCTTCATTTGTTGGTCATGGTTAGACTCAGATTCACTGTGAATAAATCCCACATACCTAACCCCGAGATGGCTCACAAAATCCTCTGGCCTCCCTGACTGCAACGTTCCATAACAGACATTCATGAAAATAACACCCACTAACTTTCCAAGACCAGAATGTGAGAACATCAGATACAAGAACAGGTCATTCACGCCCCAAACCTGCTTGGCCCTTCACTAAGATCATGACTGATCTGCTCTCTGTCTCAAATTCTCTTTCATACCCAATTCATCATTGCCCTGAACTCTGACAGATAAATATCAATCTACCTCCTCTTCAAATACTTTCAGTCATTTTGCTCCCCAACACTCTTGAGAAGAGAAATCCTGACGTTCAATCCAACCGGTTTGACGAAAACACTTTGTGCGCCTATATCATGGTTTATTGACATGAACAAAAGAGGTTGAGACAAGGGTTCAGGTACAAATGACTGGCCCCGATATCAAGGCAGTGGTTGACGTCTGCTGACATCAATGAGCTGAACAAAACTGGACTTAATGGGAATTAGAGTAAACTCTCCAGTGTTTGGAGTCAAACATGGCACAAAGGAAGATGTTCATCATCTCAGTCCTGGGTCAGCTCTGTGGGATATCCTCAGGGTAGCTTCCTCTTCACAAACAGCTTCAGCTGCTTCATCAATGTCTCCCCTCCCCACCCTTCCCACCATAAGATCAGAAGTGGAGATGGTCACTGAAGATTCCATAATGTTCAGAACATTTTGTCCCCCGTCAGCTCCTGAACTAGTCTGTGTCCATGTGCAGCAAGACCCAGACTCCATTTAGACTTGTGCCGTTAAATGGTCCGTAACATTCATCTACCAGCACTGCCTGACACTGCACATTGCCACAGTAAAATAAGAGTTCATTCAGCATCTCACGAAAGTTTCACAGGAATATGAGGAAGCCATTCAGTCCATTGACACTATTGGAGAAGAACAGGGACAGCCCATTCAGTGCCTCCAGCCTATTACTCAGGAAGAGAAGGAGTCTAGTGTGATGGACCACACGAGAGCCCCTCGATAATATTTGAATGCGGTAACCTCGACTCTAATTTTCTTTTATTTTAAAGGGAATATAAAGTAACTGTTCCAGATGCAATGTGACAGGTCATACTACTCGGTGTGAAGCTAAACACTATTTATTGAAACAGGAAAGATAAAATGCAAGCAAAGAAAGAGGAAGTTAGAAAAACATAATTCTATTAGACAAGTTAACAGAATAACAAATCTAGGAACTATTACTAATGAACTGTACCAATATAGGAAAATCCCATAAACACAGTCCGTGGCAGAAAGGAAAATTCAGGAGCAGATTATCACAAACATTTCTCTAATCCAGGAATTAAAAACAGCACCAAGAGAAAATTCAGAGAGGGTAGCAGCCAGGAGTTAGTCACTGAAGATTCCATCTCTGTGGAGACCCTAATAGTTTCTGATGCTACTTAGAAACCAAAACCCAGAGAGCGTAATTTGTGAGAGCTGGCCACACCCATTCAGGCTGCATTAAAATTATCCCAAGTCCTCCCTGGCTGTTTACTCAGTGTCCTTAACTAACCAGCTTGGTAACGATCATTCAATCTCTCTCTGAAAAGAAACCAGGACAAAATAACCTCTTAAAGCCTGCAGCATCATCACACTTGGCAGTACAATGAGCTGTCAAACAGGAACCAGGGGTAAACCAATCAGGCCCTTGGTCCTGTCCAATCGGAAGATGAAGAAGACATTCAGACCCTTGCGTCTCTTACACAGAAACAGGAGGAGGCCATTCAGCCCCTTGAATCACTTACACAGGAACAGTACGAGGCCATTCCCCCCTCAAAGCACTTACACAGGGGCAGAATGAGGTAATTGATGCTGATTCCTGATGAAAGGCTTATGCCCAAAACGTGGATTTTCCTGCTCCTCGGAGATGCCTGACTATCTGTGCTTTTCCAGCAATCTACTGTCTACTACAATCTCCAGCATTGGCAGTCCTCACTGTCTCCAGTTTGATGCTTCAACATGATGAACAAGTGGAGCAGATGCTCAGTAGTGCACAGACAGACTGCTCCACGTTGTTCCTCGTGGCTCCGTTGCTCATGATAAACACGTGGGACTTTAACGTGGTTTTCTAGTGTTGAGGAGGGAATGCATATGTCGTGTGTGAAGTCTCAACAAGGCACCTTCCATCTCCTGGTATTCTCTGTGTAGGGCGGAAGCTGGTGGGAATGGCTACCTGTTTCAGATCGAAGGTATTGTGGCTGCTGTTGGGGATTGTGAACAACATGGCGTTCAGTCCGGGTTCACACGCCAACAGCACAATAACATGGGGAGAGTTACTTTAAGCATATAAACTATTAGGAAAGTCACGTTAGACTGATGAATCGACTCTCTATGTTCAAATAATGCTGATCTTGCTCATGTTGATCTTGTCGAGTGCTTGTCTTGTGCAGTGTATCCTGTATGCCTTACTCTGTCCAAGTCTATTTCCACACTATGCTCTGTCTGGCCATGCTTACTATGATCTTCCTCCACTGCTCATAAATAAAGTGTTTCCCTGTACTGAGGTACACGTGACAATAAATTAAACCAATCAATCCTGAGTAAAGTATGGAATTTCTCACCCTATCAATGTGTCTTTTGGAAATATACCTGCTACACCTCGTGTTTCAGCATCACCATTTCTTCGTATTTCACAGCTCTGCAGATTAAACTCTCAGGTTCTTCAATCTACCCTCATGATACCGCCATCTGTGTCTGTGGGAAGGATATCATTCCTCACAAAGGAGATCAAATCTGTAGAGAGTGTCCCAAAAGCTGTCTCAGCAAGGCTCTACCCCAGCAGGAAGATGGCTTTACTTTTGTACTCGAAACATTTTACAATGAAGGACAGTATACCAGCGACTGCACCCCTTACTTACACAGGGTTTGATTCGGAGCAGTCAGCATAGATTTGTGAGTGGGAGATCATGCTTCCCAAATTATTAGAGTTATTTGATGAAGTGATCAAGAAGATTTACGAGGGCAGAGGTGTAAATTTAGTCTCTATGGATTTCAGTAAGGCCTTTGATAAGGTTCCACGTGGCAGGCTGCTCTGGAAGATTACATCACGTGGAATGCTGGGGGAACTGTCTAATCGGATACACAGTTGGGTTGATGATCGGAAACAGAGGGTTGAGTGGAAGGATAATGGTCAGACTGAGGGCTGTGTCCATTGCTGTTTGTTATCTATGATTTGGTTGAGAATGTACAGGGCATGATTAGTAAGTTTGCAGATGACACTAAAATAAGTGGTAGCGTGATCAGTGAGGAAGTTTATCAGAAATTGCAGCAGGACCTTAATCAGGTGGGGAAGTGGGCCGAGAAATGGCAAATGGAATTTAATATAGATGTGTGAGGTCTTGCATTTTGGAAACTCAAGTCAAGGTAGGAGTTTCGCGGTGAATGGGAGGGTCTTAAGAGGCGCAGTGGGAAGAGAGACCTTGGTTTTCACGGGCACGGTTCTCTAAGAGTAGAGTCACAGTTAGACAGGGCAGTGAAGAAGGCTTTTGCCACATTGGCCTTCATCAGGCAGGACATTGAGGATAGAAGTTGGGAAGTTATGTTGCAGTTACACAGGACTTCGGTAAGGCCGCACTTGGAGTATTGTGTTCAGTTTTTGAAACCTTGTTATAGGGAGGATGTTATGAAATTAGAAAGAGTGCAGAAGAAATTTACAAAGACGTTGCCAGGACCCAATCGTCTAAGTTATAGGGAGAGGATGGACAAGCTAGGACCTTTTCTTTAGAGTGTAGGAGACTGAGGGAGTCCTTATAGAGCTGTATAAAATCACGAGGGGTATGGATAGGGTTAATGCTCTCAGTCTTTTTCCAAGGTGTACAGAATCGAGGATTAGAGGGGATCAGTTTAAGGTTAGAGGGGAAGGAATAAAAGGGAACCTGAATGGCCACTTCTTTACACAGTGGGCTGGTACATGGATGATCTGCCAGCAGATGTGGTTGGTGGTGGGGCGTGGGGTGGGTGTACATTAACAACATTTCAATGCATTTGGATAAATATGTCGATAGGAAAGGACTGGAAGGATATGGGCCAACTGCAGGGAAATGGGGCTAACGTGGATGGACATTTACAAGGTGAAGATGAACCCCTCTGTTAATTAAAACCAAACACCCAGAAAAGCTCGCCTTACCTCGTAATCTGTTAAAATATGAGTGACACCGATCTCCTATATTCCACTACATAAACAAAAATTAACAAGTTTATTTCTTAACTTTAATAGTGAACACTAAACAACAACTATTGACAAATACAAGCCCCTGTTTTCTTAGCTACTTACTATCTGACTCCAACTCTGTAAAAATATGCTGTTCCAACAGCCCACATATTAAACATTAAAATCTCAAGACTATACAGTCTCTATCTTCCCCGCTGTGTTCACTCTTCCGGCTGCTGATCTCCTTGGTTCATGTTTATTTTATTGCCAGTAGGTTTGACATGAACATGTGTCTTTGATAGAGAGTGTTTGAGATGGCCAGTTAGCACTCCTGCTCTACAGCAGTTGCTCTGCTGTTGGATGGCAGTAGCTCCCCCACCAGTGTTCAAAATGCTGGGTTTATATACTTCCCATGATATAATAATTCTCATAATTTGGTTGCTTACCAGGTGTCCAAACAATAATATTCAAATTCCATTTGCTTCTGGTTTCCTGAGCGTTATTCAAATACAACTCTTCGGTTGTATTTGAATGGCTGTCAAAACAGCAACCAAAATTCAGGTATCCATTTCTCAGCTAATGGTGACATGTGGAGCAGTTTGACCTTTAGCTGGCATCTGTGGCTTTAATTTCTATTCGGCAAAACCCGTTCTGTTTTAAAGTACCCTACATGTTTTTGGCTTCATAACATCTCCCCGCTTCAGAAAATAAAGTGAACCAGCAGAATGAAAAGATGACTATGTTTCTTCTCCTCTAATTCTTAATCCCAATTTTATGAAATACAAAACTATTAATCACAGTTATATAATTCATATTAATTCTGCACACTGGAATAAGGTAAATCTTATCTACACTTTTTCCTTTAAATCCGCGATAACACATCTGCTATCACATTGTAGGAGCCGCAGCATGTACATTTTGTAAGTTTAAAGTCGGTAAGGTAAGACTCCAATGAAATAGTCTCATATTCTGGTCTTTAAATATTCCAAAAATGCGAGAGATTTGTCATTGTCCACAACCATCTCCGACAATTTGTTTGACATATACACATTAAAATATTGTCAGGCCAGTGCGAAACATAATCATTCTTGTTCAATAAAGGATAATTTTGTATTTTTTTTTCTGGTGGCTATTGAGTTTTTTCGACAAGTAGCCAATTAACCATTCAGTTCCATCATCATCTTTCTGTATTAATACATCTCCAACCTCTATATCCCGAGAATCAAACACAATTTTCAAAGGTTTTCAAAATATTTGGTGCAGCTAAAGCTGGTGCGGTCATTAATCCTGCTTTAAAATTCTCAAATGCCTCCTGGAATTGTTCTGTCCACCACAATTCTGTTTCCTTCTTTAATAAATCCATCAGTGGTGTCCATACGCTGCTGAAGTTTGGAACAAACTTCTGATAGAATCCACTCAATTCCAAAAATCGAAGCATCTCTTTCTTCGAGGATGGTCGTGGAAATTCCTCAAAGCCCTTCGTCTTTGTGTTCCATGGGATCAACCTTCATGTTCAATATAATGTCCCAACAACGTCACCACTGCCTTCGTGAGTTCTGTTTTCTTTAAGTTTATTACCAAGTTTGCTTCTTGTAATCGTTCAACATGCTCAGCCAACATAATTATGTGAGCTTTTAATCAGTTGCTAAAGATCACCACATCATACAGATAAACTGTACAATTTTTTCATATGGCCACAACTCTGTTCCTGAGTCTTAAATGTGTCTGGAGCATTATTCATCCATAAAAAGCACTCGATAAAATTATTTGTCATCTCCAGTATCTTTACTAGATAGCTTAACTGACACCACATTTTTTTTTAATTTGAAAGGGGCCACTAAACCTGGCTTTGAAGGGATTACCTACCACTGGTAGCAATACTAATACGTCATCCCCAAGCGAAATCCTCAAAGTTTCCGAGTTTTTATCGGCCACCTGCTTCACTCTATTTTGTGCACTTCAGAAACTATTTAGCAAACTCACCTACTCCATCTACTCTCTCCTTTATCTCACACACAGAATTCAGTCCTGTCAATTTATATTTAATTAACTTCAAAAGACCTCTCACTTCATACAGGAATATTAACTCAAAGGAAGTAAAGTGAGTAGATTTATTTGGGGCATCTCTAATGGCAAACAATATAATGGGACACCTATATTGCAATCATTCGGGTAATCATAACAGTACGCTGTTAACGTGGACTTCAGCGTCTGATGCTAACTTTCCAAGGCTCCCTGGGATTCAGGACCCGACGCACTTGATTTAAACTGCTGCATGCCGCAGCTATCCATGACTTCCTTAAACAGCTGAGCGGTAAAATGAGTTCCTTGGTCTGACTGAATCTTACTGCCTAGCCCACAGCGAGTAAAGAAAGCTACCAACCCCTCCACCTCCCGTTTTATCTTAACATTCCGAAATGGAATTGCCTCTGGAAATCTGGTGGACACATTCATTCTGGTCAGCAAATATAGTTTCCACTTCTATTTTAGGAATGGGAGCGACACAATTAATCATAACCCACGTGAAATGTTCTTCGAATGCATTAATTGGCAAGAAAGGTGTTGGTTTTATTCCTGCCTGTTACTTACCTACCATTTGGTATATATGTCATGTACAAAAGAAAACACGTCCTTGTGCATTCCAGGCCCCTAGAAATGCTTCTGTACCTTAGCCTGAGTCTTCTGTACACCTAGATGACCGCCTGCAGTTAGTTTATGTGCTAGCCATAACATTGTATGCTACAGGTAACACAATGTGGTGTACTTCAGCCCATTTCCCTTCTGCAGTAACCTATCGGGGTATCCATTTTAATTTTAGGATTCTATCTTTAAGTTAATAACGTTCAACAATATATTCTGATTCATTTTCTGTGTGTGATGTGTATGTGTGTGTGTGTATGTGTGTGTATATATCTGTTGTAAGTCCATTAGCCTTTCAGGACTAAACCCCTCTGCCTGATCCTCTGCCTGTTCAGGTTTCTCCTGCACCGTTACATCAAACAGGGGGTCAGTTCACTGAGCATCAATTCATTGGTCTTTCTCTTTCGTTTTTCCTTCCTGCTGTAACTTATGACAGTAGGATCTTGTTACGACACAGTCTGGAAATATTCTTCGGTATTTTTCTTTTAACACCCCAATTCCATAGTCTTCCTTTGGCTTCTCCACCACAAGGGGTGTCTATCCCACCTCGCATCCTGCTTCGTTCCCAAGAAAAAACCGTATTCCGAGAACTGACACTCAGTTACTCACTGTCACTGTTACTTCCCCCACCTTTATTTGGCATTCCATCCTGATGTTACACAAGGGAATGCTTAATTTCTGTCCGCATTCGACAAATTATCACATTCTTGAGGAACATGCCAGAAAGAGTGAAAATACTTTCATCTCTTACTATTAGCGGCCGAGAGAAATTAAGGGCTGCAGATGCTGGAGATGAGAGTTGTAAAGTGTGGGGCTGGAAAATCACAACACGTCGGCAGCATCCGAGGGGCAGGAAAGTAAACGTTTCAGGCATAAATGCTTCATCAGGAAAGTGGGGGGTATGTGAGGGGGAAGGAGGTTGAGAAATAAATAGGAAGGTGGGGGTGGAGCTGGGTGGGGGTGGAGCTGGGTGGAAGGAAGCTTGGAAGGCGATAGGTAGATGCAGGTGGGGTGTGATGGTGACAGGACGGACAGGAGGGTGATCGGACTCCTATCGGTGGTAGCACAGCTGGAAACCTCAAACTGTACAGCATCAACGTTGACTTCACCAAATTTCGAATCTCCCCTCCCCAACCTCTCCCAGATCCAATCGTTCAACCTAGCACTGCCCTCTTGAACTGCCCTAACTGTCCATCTTCCTTTCCACCTATCGACTCCACCCTCCCCTCGGACATATCACTATTACTCCCACCTACATCTTCTTATTGTCTTTCCAGTGACCCTCCCATCAGCACAGCTACTCCCCTCGTATTTATCTTTCAGCCCCCTTGTCCCCCCCACCACATTCCTGACGATGGGTTTCTGCCTGATATTCGACTGTCTTTCTGTTCGGATGCTGCCTGATCTGTTGTTCTTTTCTGGCGCCTCACTTCTCAACTATTAGAGACTGAGCAGATCCCGTATCTCACAAACTTATAACTTCTTGTCCTTCTCCCCCTGTTCTTTCTGAGTAAACTTTATGTACAGAGACGAATTCTTTCAGAGATCTGGCACTGCCTCCATACCAAGCCCTTGCCTAGGCTGTGCACTCTCCTGCTTCTCCTCGGCTCTACTTGGGGTCTGCTTTACCAGTTTCACTAATGTCACTGGGCTTAACCTCTACTACCACATCTTTCCCCAAAGTGCCTTCATTCAATGCCCATCACGGTGTGTCCCAGCTTACTGCAGTGAAACCACCTTTTCCCAATACCCTTCTTAAATCATCGGCACTGTCATTTTATGTTTTCCACTCCCTTATAGTGAGAACACCTGAGGCCTTTCATCACCTTTCAACCCCTTTGGGCTTCTTTCTTCACTTGTGGTAAAGTATTGTGCGCTACTGTTCACTTTGAAATATGTGATCTTCCCTTCTCCCAAATTCTATCCCTCACAGAATGAAAATCTTGCCAGAAGCTAAATATCATCTCATGCCCCAGTGCATATTTAACTGCCCTTTCTGCCGTGCTTCTCACTTCTTTAACTTTCGGTACATTCACATCAATTCTTACTATCTCTGGAAGTGAGTCTTTTAACTTCTCCAGCAAATTAATCTCCCTTCAAGCCTCACAGGTCTTATCCATTTTTAAAGCCAGCACCCACCTATCAAAATGACTGGTTACTTCTTTCAAACTCAATATAAGACTGACCTGTTTCCGTCTCTATTTTTCTGAACTTCTGTCTATATGCTTCTAGTACCAATTCATAACCATTAAAAATAGCCAATTTGACATCTTGATAATCTCTTGACCCCTCATCTGCTCGCGCTGCACATAGCTCACCAGCTGTACCCACCAGCTTAGTCTGAACTAACATTACCCACAAGTTCACTGGACAGGTCATCTGACGAGCCATTTTTTTCAAATGAAATAAAAAAGGTTTTGACATTTTTCTCACCGAAATATGGCAAGTTATTAACATAGCTGTATACATCCCTATGTTCTCCCTTCATCTCCATCCTGTTAAATTAACTTTCTTGTCTCATTCCCAACTTCTGATTTTCAAATCCTCTCTCTCTTTCTTTTTCCTCTCTTTCTCTTTCTTCTCTCTCTATTTCCTTCCGTTTATTTATCTTCTATCTCAAGTTGCCACATTTGCAATTTAAGTTTTTCTAACTCTACTGCAGTTGCCTATTTCTCTGATACACCAAAGTGCTTGACCAACTCCATTATAATTTCAGCTTTCCTTTTGTTCCTGGCTAAATCCAATTCCAACCTATTTGCTAATTCTGAAAAATGTCCTCCATCTGTCCTTCTGAACTTCCTTGGAAAATTTGGGAACCTCTTTAGACTTGTTAAAAGCCATTTCCCTCACTTTTGATTGAATCAGCCACAGGTAACAAAATTAAACGAATTTTTCCACTGGTTTTATTTGAAGATCAAAGTCACTAATTGCAATGAGTTGGAATTTGCTGGAACCTTTTGTACCCCAAATCTGTTCAAGTTTGTCCAAATCCCATATGGCAAGGCCCCAAAACTGTTATGACATCAATGTCGAATCCCTCTGTTAATTAAAACCACACACCCAGAAAAGCTCACCTCACATCATAATCTGTTAAAACGTGAGCGACAGAGAACTCTTAAATTCCACTAATAAACAAAAACTAACAATTTATATCTCTGCAAGTTAGCTCGCTGAGCTTGAAGGTTTGTTTTCAGAAGTTTCGACATCATGACTAGATGACATCATCAATGAGAGTCTCCACTGAAGCTCTGGTGTTATGTCCCGCCTGTCTATTTATAGGTCTTGGTTTCTTAAAGTGGGTGATGTCATTTCCGGTTATTTTAGCAAGACAATGTCGACAGGATCTAAATTGATCCGTTTAATGATGGACTTCTGGTTAGAACGCCATTCCTCCAAGGTAGTCCTTGCGTGTCTTAGCATGTGTGTATGCTTTGTCCCAGTCAAAGTGGTGCCCTTCTTTGTCTGTATGTATGAAACATAGTGATAGTGGGTCATGTCTTTTGGTGGTCAGTTGGTGTTCATGAATCCTCGTAACACGACAACAGGACTGTTTCAATGGTCAAAAAGTGATTTTATACACACTGTTTTATCACTGTTTGTGTGCAGTTAAGTAGCATTTTTTCACACGTGTACAACACATTGTAAATGAACATCAGAGACACAGTTAATGAAAAATGATGCATGTGATGTATAAAATTGATAAAACATTAAAACATGATTTGATCCTCTCAACGTTCCCTCCTCTTGTGGAATTCCCGACTCTACTCTCTCATTCTTACCAGGATGTGTGCTCCAAATTCTTGATTCTAGTGTCCCAAATTATTCCAGTTAATCCCCTTCAATATATTGGCCTGTTGGGTTCTTTCCAAAGCTAGTGTCTGTCATATAATCGGAGATAAATATTCTGGCATCAGACTCAGCATTCGAACATATTACTCAGTTGTACGTGCACTGTACCAAGGACCACAGCACGCAGGCATTGCCAAACCATTGGGGAATGTTCATCCAGTTCTTTCGATAATGTAGTTTTCTCATTTTCCACATCTCCAGATCTATATCCTCTCTCTCGTTCTCCCTTTGTATCTAGTTAAGAAATCCACCAATTATTCTTCGTGTCCCATCTCCCAAAACTCCTTCTTTCAGTTTATATCGAATGCTCTCTTCAAGATGTAATGCGGTTATAATTAAGCAATGTAACGACACAGACATGCGGTAGGAGCTGGCCAGAGTTAATTGGAAGGGGAGCTGAACAGGAAAGAAAATGGAGCAGCAATGGGAGGAAGTTCTGGGGATAATTCGGAAGATAATACCAGAAATGCAACCCCAAGAAGATGAAACTTACTCATGGGAGAACAAGGCAGCCATGAGTGATAAGGCATCAAACCAAAAGAGAAAACATACAATGTCGTGAAGATGATTGGGAATCCAGAGAATTCATTGGCTCTGAATCTACATAAGGCTGGCATCACTGACACTACAGAGCTCTTAATCGTGGTCAGGGAAAGAAACAGAGGAAACACATTCACTTAAAACACAGAAAATGGTATTTCTCAAGGAAAAAGGTTCAGGTGAATTAAACATTTGAATTAAGATCAGTTAAATGCTTTTGCAGAATGTATCAGATTGGAAGCAAGACCCGGGGAGACAGACCTTAGCAGAATGAGAGTGTGAAAATGGAAGTATTTCCACATCAGAAAGCAGGTTAGGCCACTAAGTGCAGGGCTGATGGGTGAATGGGTCTCAGTGAGACTTGGGAAAGAGACAGCAGAATTGCATTGCAGATATTGCAGCTCGAAACTGCGTATTTATGTAGTGTTGTAGACCACAGCAGCAGGAGAAGCAGAACAGCATTCAACCACAACCTGTAAGTTTTTGCCAGGGTAACACTTCAGTCTGTCATTACCATCAACACCATCTATGGCTCAGCGACGAGTGTGGGTGAACATGTCAGAGTCAGAATCACATGAACCTTAACCTGATGCTAACTCATTAAAGCTACCAGACTTGACCAACAAATCTGAACGAAGCCCTGCAGTCCTGTCACGTAAAGTTATAAAATGGTGATGGACGATTAAACAATTGACTGGAGGCGAGGGCTCCACAAACGTTCCCATCCTAAATAATGGAACAGACCTGCACATCAGTGTAAAAGAGAAGGATGTTTCATCTGCACCATCCTCTGCACCACCAGAAGTATTGAGTCGATGATACACCTCACCCTCATCATGATGCCCACAGAATCACAGATGGCAGTCTTCAACCAATTTCAATTGCTGCACGTGACCTGAAGAAACAGCTGAACAGAGTCGATATGACACAGGCAATGAGCCCTGACACCATTTCTGCAATAAGACTGAAGACTTGTGCTGGACAACAAACTGTGTCCCTGGGGAAACTGTTTCATTCCAGCTCCAACTCCGACATCTCCCTGGCAGTGTGGAAAATTACTCAACTATGTCCCGCTCCATAAAACGGGAATAATTACAATCTGCCCAATTACCACCTCCTCATTCCCATCACGACAGTCAAATTGGTTGGAGTTCTTTTTGACAGAGCTGGCAAACAGCCGAGAAATAACCTGCTCATTGTGGTTTCCAATAGGTCCCCATGTGGAGATGGTGCTGTTGTGGAAATGTCACTGGATTACTAATCCAGACCAGGCTAATGCTCTGGCAGCTGGTGAACGTTAAATACAATTAATAAAATATCGAGATCTAAAATCTGGGGTCATTATCAGTGACCTTGAAGCCCATATCGATTGTAAACAGAATTTCTTTCTCCAATGTACTTTTAGGAAGTGAATCTCCCATGACTTCCTGGGCTGGCCTAAAACTGACTCCAAAGACCCTGACATGTGATAAACATTTCAATGGTCTCTGAAATTGCCAAGCAAGGGCACTCATTTGTATCTAATTACTCCGAGGTCTGAAAGGATGAAACCGGACAGAACACCCGGCCTCAGCATCAGTGTCGAAAAAGGGAATGGGAACACAGTCCTGTCGACTCTGCAGAGACCTCCTTCCTCATATCTGAGAGCTTGCGACAACATTTACAGAGCTTTTCCACAGACTGCACAGAAACAGCGGGAAAGGGGAAAATCATTCAACACATTGAGCCTCCCCCATTCTCGTTCATGGATAAAATCTCCTCAATGCACTTACCCCACACGATATACATATCCGTTAATGTGAGTAATCTTGGGAAGCTATAAAATAGGAAGTGCAGTCGTACGTTTGATCCATCGAGTTTGCTACCCAGTTCAATGTAATGATGGTTGACCCTTCATTTCAACACCGTACTCCTGCTCTCCCACCATCCCTTTACTGTCTCTAAATCCTTATATATAATCAATGTCTCGGTTTCCAGGTGCGAACGAATTCCCCAGGTTCACCAGTCTGTGAGTGCAGACATTTATTCTCATCTCAATGCAGTGACCTGCTTCCAATCTGACTCACCCTGTCAGAGTTTTGTATATTTCACTGAGATCTCCACTCATTTTCCTAAACCCCGTGGAAAACTGGCCCAGTCTCCCCAATCTCTGCTCCCACAACAAGCCCGTCATCCCAGAGATCAATCTGGTCATCCTTCACTGCTCTCCATCAATGTCTCGACTTGCCCTTTATTAGGTAAGGAGACCAAAACTACACACAATACTGCACAATGTTCGGGATGATAGCTCGCCAGGCCCTGTACAGCTGCAGTAAGACACCCTGTAAGACACCCTCACTTCTGGACTCACATCCCCCTGAAATGCAGGACAACACTCCATTTATCTTCCTCACTGCTTTCTGTTTCTGCAATATTGCTTTCAGCATCTGGTGTACAGGGAGATGAAGATCCTTTTTAATGTTACAGCTCCCCACTGGGTGGGTCTGTGTACACTGGTCAGTGTGCCCAGTATTGACATGCCCAGTATTGACATCTGGTTGCAGAACCCCCTGCACTGCATGGGCCTCAGAGGTTTATGCAGAAGGAAACAACAAACAGGAGCATACGTCCCTTTGGAGATCAACATGTTTCAACCAATCCCTTTCAAATGGTAGGCTGCCAATTTATCGTTTCCACCAAAGGGCACACCGTCACCTCTATTCACATTGTTCTCCATGTGTCATTTATTTACCCATTCACTCCACTTGTCTAAGTCTTCTTGGTGCTTTTTTACATCCACCTCACCCACTCACAATCCCACATCCGTTAATGCTGTCAGCAGGTTGGGATATATTGTATCTGATTCCAGCAACCAAATGTTTAAAGGGCATTGTCAACAGCTGGGCCCCAAGCACTGATCCATGTGACACCTCAGCAACCGTCCTCTGTTAATTTCTATTTAATTATTTCGTAAATCTCGGAGTCACTGGCTGGGCCAGCATTTATTGCCTGTCCCTAATTGCCCTTGAGAAGGTGCTGGTGAGCTGCCTTGTTAAATGCTGCAGTCCACCTGCTGTGGTTGACCTCCAATGCCATTAGGGAGGGAATCCCAGGATTCTGACCGAGTGACTGTGAAGGAGCGGTGATAAATTTCCAAGTCAGGATGGTGAATGGCTTGGAGGGGAACCTGAACATGATGATATTCCCATATATCTGTAGCCCTTGTCCTTCTAGATAGACGTGGTCATGAGTTGGGAAGATGATATCTGAGGATCTTTGGTGAATCATTTCATTGCAGCATGTAGATAGTAAAACACTGCTGCTGCTGCTGAGCGTTGATGGTGGAGCATTGTGGATGAAGGGACAGTCAAACTGGCTCTTTGTCCTGGATAGTATAAAGCTTCTTGAGTGTTGTTGGGGCTGCACTCATCCAGACAAATTGGGAGTCTCCTATTACATTTCTGATTTATGCATTATCGATGATGGACAGACGTTTGGAAGTCAGGATGTGAGTTACTCGCCGCAGTATTCTTAGCTTCTAATCTGCTGTTATAGTTACTGTGTTTATGTGGCGAGACTCGAGTGTTTCTGAGCAATGATTACCCCCCCCCCCCCCCCCCCAGGACTTTGATACTGGGGATTCAGTGATAGTAACACCATTGAATGCCAAGGGGCAGGTTAGATTGTATTTTACTGGTGATGGTCATGGTCTGGCATTTGCGTGGCCTGAATATTACTTGCCACTTGTGAGCCTGGATACTGTCAATGTCTTATCGCATTTGGACATAGACTGCTTCAATATCTGAGGAGCCACAAATGTTGCAGAACATTGTACAATCATTGGCGAACATCCCCACTGCTGACCTTAAAATGGAGGGAAGGTGATGAATGAAACAGCCTTGAAGAAGTCTTCGGTCACTGCTCGAGGGATTCCTACAGACTTGGAGCTGAGTTGACTGACCTTCATCAACCATGACCATCTTCCTACGTGCCACGTATGATTCTAAACAGTAGGGAGTTTGCCCCTGATTCCCATTAATTCCAGTGTTGGCAAAGCCCCTTGATACCACACTTGGTCGAAGACAGCCTTGTTGTAAAGGGCTATCACTCTCACCCCACCTCTGGAATTCAGCTCCTTTGTCCATGTTTGATCCATGGTAATGAGGTCAGGAGCTGAGTGGCCCTGGTGGATTCCAAACTGGGCGTCATTGACCAGGGTATTGCTGAGCAGGTACTGATTAAAAGCACTGAGACCTTCCACCACTTTACTGATGATCGAGAGGAGACTGATGGGGTGGTATTTGGCCAGATAGGTTTTGTTCTGCTTCTTATATACAGGAGATACTTGGGGTAATTTTCCACATAACCAGGGAAATGTCATTGTTGTAACTGTATTGAAACAGTTTGGCTAGGGGAGTGGCAAGTTATGGAGCACACGTTTTCAGTACTGTTGCCAGAATGTTGTCAGAGTATGGACCATTTGGAGTATCCAGTATCTCAGACCGTTTCTGGATATCGCGTGGACTGAATCAAATTGGTTGAATACTGGTAACTGGATCGTTGTGGACCACTGGAGGAGGCTGAGATGGATCATCCACTCAGCATTTTGACTGAAGATTGTTGCGAATGCATCAGCCTTATCTTATAACACTAAAGTGCTGGGCTTTACCATCATGGTGGAAGGGTTTATTTGTGGAATCTCTTCCTACAGTGAATTGTTTAATTGTCCCCAACGTTTCGTGACTAAATGTGGAAGGACTTATAACTTACAGAATCATGCCTTACAGACAATGTCAGGCTGTTGCTTGACGAGTCTGTTTATTTCTATTCACTGTTACCTGCCAGCTGTCCCATTCTAGAAACATGGCCATACATTAGCCCCAATCCACTCAGATTTAATTTTGTAAACTGGGCTTGGAGTTTCACAAACATTTTTCTGAAAATCCACGTGTTTTACATCCATTGTTTCTCTATCATTTGTCTGCCAGTCTGTTTCTCAAACATAATTCCCATTTCATAAATCTATGTTAGTGTTGTGTATGACCATTACTTTCAGTCCCAATAATTTCTCCGAAACAATTTCCTTACTATATTCAATGTTCCATGTGCTCTATCATTTTCCCACCGCAGACTTGGTTTTCCTAGTACTGTTAGAAAGTTCTGTGAAGACAGAACGGATGTAGTGGCTTCACAGTTTTGCCATTTCCCTGTTCCACATTCTCCATTCTCTGGTTTCAAACTGTAAGGAAACATTACTTGTTTTCTCATATTTCCCACATTGACATAATTTAACAAGTTGTCACCGTTCACTCTTATAACCCTTGTGAATATACTCTTTAGAAACTCATCAATTCCTGCCTTAAACTGCCCAATAATTGACCTTCCACACCATACACTCACAGGAGCATAGACTCTGTCCCAACAGAAGTACAGCACGATCTATATTAGGTCTACTTCTCTGCAGCAGGCCCATAGCGTAAAATGTTATTACACTTCCAAATGCTCGTCTATGTACTTTTTAATGATTGTGAGGTTACTCGTGATAATTCCACTCTCAGGAAGTAATCCCAAAACACAATACCCTCTAGGTGAAGAAAAGTTTAAATCCTCTCTGAACCTCAAACTCTTCACTTTAAAAGTGTACTGGCTTGACCCTCTGACTAAAAGGAACATCTGCTCTCTATCCACCCTGCCCGTGTCGCTCATAATCTTATCCTTCTGAACCACGGACCCCTCAGATTTCTCTGCTCCAAAGTAAACAACCTGAGCTTATCCAGCCTCTCTCCATAGCTGATATGCTCCATCCCAGGGAACATCCTGGTTAATTACCTCTGCACCCTCTCCAGTACAATCACATCCTTCCTGGAATGTGGCTTCCAGAGCTACATACAGTATTCCATTTTGTCCTAACCAAAGCCCTGTATTGTTCTTATAATCTACGCCCTGATTAGGAAACACAATACCCAAGGTCCAATTCTTAACTAGCCCATTAACCTGTCCAGTGACATTCAGGGATGTGTGGAGAAGCACAATCTAAACTTCCCAGTGTGCTGCCTTTCATTGACTCCTCCACTGCCTGGTTCCTTCTCCCAATGTGCATCACCTCATATTTATCAGGGTTACATTCTATCTGCCATTGATCTGCCCATCTGACCATTCTATCTGCATCTTCCTGTAACTTAAGGCCTTCCTCCTCACTGCTAACAGCCCAGCCAATCTTTATGACAAACATACACTCACTTATCACATCTCCCCCACTCTCCACCAAACCCCCTCCACATTCAAATCTATAGATTTTTTTCTGAATGGCACAAACAAAAAGGGACACAGCACTGATCCCTGTGGTACACCAAGGGGCACTGGTCTCCAGTCACACAAACAGCCTTCTCCCACCACCCTCTGCCTCCTGACACTAAGACAATGTTCATCATAACTTGTCAAGTTATCATTCATATTGTGAGTTTTTACTGTATTTTTCCGTTTCCCAGGTGGAAGTTTGTCAAAGGCCTTCCGACAAAACTAAACAATTGACCTCCTCAAACTAATTCAATCAAATCCATTGGATGTGACTTCCTTCTGATAAAGTCATGATAATTATCGCTGATCAAACCTTGTGACTCTGATTGGAGGTCGATATTCTCATTCCCTATTTTCTCCAGTAGTTTCCTTATCAGTGATCTAATACTCGCTCGTCTATAGTTCCCTGGTCTATCTCCCCCACCCTTACTGTGAAGTGGAATCATATGAACAGTTCTCCAGTTCTCTGGCACATCCCCTATGGTCAGAGTCTCATTAAAATATTCAGTCAGGCTCTTTCCACCCTTGACCTCAACACCCTCTTGTGATACAACTCATGCAGACATGGACATTGTTCCAAATTTATACAGAACAAAGCCTCAAATTCTTTCTCGAAATTACATGAATGTGTTACAATCCATCAATGTTCTCCAGCTTGACACACAGATTGCCCCTTTAGTTTCTAATGGACACGAACTGTTTGCTGATTATTCTGTTCAACTTGTCCGTGTAGAATATCGTGGGATTCTCATTGATCTCGCCTACTTGTACTTCTCCATGTTCTTTTAAAAAAGCTCATGAATATCCAACTATGCGTTATCCATTGGTTCTTCATTGCGTATGTCTCCAAGAATAATCTTGAAACCATTTTAAGACGATGTTTTCCACTTCTGGTTTTTCTTTTATCGGTACATTCTCACAGTCCCCAGTCATGTTATTACCGTCTATATATCTAGTAGCATGTTCTTTGTAATCGAGTCCAATAGACACCCGACTGCGGATGACAAGTTACTGGTCTGTACTTCACCACTCTCCCAATTCATCCTTTCTTAAACTATTGGATAATATTTATAAGCTTTTCCTTATCCAGATTGGCTAAATGCCTTTCGGGAATGTGTCAGAAAATAAAGTGGAAATCCGCAATGCAATCAACATGTCTATTGCTGCTTCCTTTGAAATTCTTGTATGAAGTACATCAAGTCTGTCAGATTAATAAATACTCAATCCAGCTTTCTTTTCAAAGATGACCTCAACATTGATAAGAATGATCTTTGACTTTAATTACACAAGTCCCATTGTCACTTGGTATTTCTGGAAGAATGTCTGGGCATTCTTCCATGAAGATAGACACAAAGAAAGTGTTTCTTTTCCCTGCGATTTCTCTGTTCTCTGCAATAAATTATCATGAACGCGCCCCAACTGTTCCACATTTGGCCTTGTTTTTTATTATTTTTTCCATTCATTGATAGGAACTTTTTAGCAGTCTTCATGTTTTTCTTTCGTTTGCACGCTTTTTCTCTTTCTGATTTTCTTCTCAGTTTCTTGGTCATCCTTTGCTGGGTCCTACATCTCTCTGAATCCACTGGCTTACTGCAATATTTGGCATTTTTCTAAGCTGCCTCCTTTCATCTAATAGGTAGAAGAAGGTGGGGTTGAAAGTGACAGTCGGAGAGGAAGGAGGGTGGACCAGATTGATAGGAAGGAAGGTGGACACATAGCAACATTCAAAAGGGAAGTGCTGACTTGGAATTTTGGAGTGGGATAAGGTGTGATTAGGGGAAATGGGGAAATGGGGAACTCCACTATGATCCCCTGTGGTTGGAGGGTCCCAATGCAGAAGATGAGGCTTTCTTCCTCCAGGCTTCTGGTGGCTCGGGTTTGGCGGTGGAGCAGGCCCAGGACCCACATGCCCTTGGCAGAGTGCGAAGGGGAGTTAAAGTACTCAGCCACAAAGCGATGGAGTTGTTCAATGTGGCTGTCCTAGAGATCTTCTCTGAAATGATCCACAAGTTGTCCTCCTGCCTCGCAAATGTAGAGAAGACCACATTGGGTTTAATGGATGCAGTAGATGAGGCGTTCTGTCTCCCTTCGTCACCTATTACTTTCAACCCCACCTTCATCTACCTATCTTTTTTCCCAGCTACGTCCCCCCTGACACACCACCTTCTCATTTATCCCTCAGCCCCCTTGGCTCATAAGCTTCATTCCTGATGATGGGTTTATGCCCGAAACATCGATTTATCTGCTCTCAGTATGCTGCCTGACTGTGCTTTTGCAGTACCACATTCTTCGACTCTGATCTCCAGTTTCTGTAATCCCCACTTTTTCCTCACACCTTCATGGCTTGCATGATTCCGATTTATAACGGTTACTTCAAATAAAAATGAAACTATCGTGTACTCAAACAGCATAAAAGAAAACCAATACATTGTGGTCACTGTTCCCAAAAGGTCCTTTCCAGCAAAAATTTCAATTAGCTATTCTGATCACTCAACACCAATTCCTAAATAACCTGATCTCGAGCTCAGTGCTCGACATAGTGTTCATGTAAACCATTTCGCACGTGGTCATGAAATCCATTTTTCCCAGCATTAGCATCCAATTGGGTTAACACAGTTTAGATATACCTTAAACAGTACACTATTACTGCAGTACACACAAATGTGAATATCTCATTTCCTGGTTTATGGCATGTCCAGCATTTGTATTGCAGCTTTCACTTTGATATATAACTCCCTTCAATGTTTGCTCCTCCTTGCTGTTTTTGCACTCCACCTTACTAGATTCTATCGAATCTGACCGACTTGGGCTCTGGGGAGATTAATGGTAGAGATCATCTCGCCACATCATTTATGATCTTCTCAAACTTTAATTTCTCCAGATCTCCCGTTATGCTGATGGAGTAGAGAAGGACAGTGATCTTCCAACAATGCTCTGTATTCCCCCAGAGAGCTGAGACAGCTCTAACCTGGGTGGGAACCTTACAACAGGCTGGTAAAGTGTTGCTGCTGCTGTACAGGGTCTTAGTGAGATCACAGGTGGAGTAGTGTGTACAGATTTAATCTCTTCAATGAAGAAAGGATGTTGTTATATTTGAAGTAGCTCAAAGTTAGTTCCCTCAACTGATTCCTGCAATAAAGGTGCGAGCTTATAACGAAAGGATGGTCAGGTTGACCTCGTAGCCATTGGAGTTTACATAAATTAAAGAGTGTCCTATTTCAACAAAAATGACAGAAGGAATCAACAAGTGAAGCAAATTATACAGATAGTGGAGGAATCCATTCCGTTCTCCAGCCTGTTACACAGGAACAACAGGAGGATATTCAGGCATTCGAGGCTGTTTCACCTAAACAGGATGAGGCTATTTAGCCCCTAGAGCCTGATATACATTTACAGAAGGAGGCCAATCAGCCACTCGAGCCTATAACAGTAGGCCATGCTGCACCAGTATCCTGTTAAACAGCAACAGGATCAGTCCATTCAGCCTCCTCAAGTGTGTAACAACTGTAACAACTGGATGAGGTCACACAGTGACTGGAGATTGTTACACTGGGAACAGGAGGCCATTCAGACCAAACGAGCCTATTTCAACAAGTGAAGCAAATTACACAGATAGTGGAGGAATCCATTCTGGATAAGGATAAAAACTGTCTGACACTTCTTTCATGAGAAACAAAAAGGTCATTCAGACGCATGTCTGTTGTATGGGAACAAGGGAAGATCGATCACTCCCTTGGTCCCATCTCCGGGAACATGCAGAGACCGTTCAGCATTTCCATCTGTTATGGGGAAGTATGAAAAGACCCATCAGCCCCTCAAAATGTTACCCAGCAACAGGAGGATTCCATAATCTCCCAGCCCCCTAATGCATCAACGGGAGAAGGACATTCTGGCCTTGGAGACATCAGCATGGGAACACCAGAAAGACGCCAGCCCATCGAGGTTGTACACCAGCAGGATGATGAGTCCAGCCAGCCGCACATGCCTCAAACAGCAATTGGAGTAGACCTCTTAAAACCTTTTGCCCATTAAACATGAATTCAAAGAAAACGTAAAGGTTTTCGAAAGGGAAGAAATGATAATAACCGTATACATTTGGGACTAAAATGTAATGATAAGCTATTTTAATTTAAGACAATTATTAGAATCCATTGTTGAGGATGCTTGCAAAGTTAAACCACAATCGATCGGAGTCAGCATGGTTGTATAAAGGATAAATCGAGTTTGAAGTGTTTGCTTGAGTTACTTAAAGATGTGACAAGCAAGGTGGATAGTAGGATTCCTGGAGATGGAATATATCTTGTCTTCCTAGTAGGATTCCTGGAGATGGAATGTATCTGGTCTTCCTGAAGGCATCAGATATGTCGCTTCTCCACAGAGTAAATGGTAAAATCAGACAACATGGGTTTAGGAGTAATTTATTGGCTTGGATGGAGGATTGGTTAACCAATAAAATGCAGTCAGATGGACTAAATGTGTCATTTATTTTGGGAAATGCAATTTGTGGTGTGCTATTGATTTTAGTTCTCATTTGCGATCAGTAGTATTACTGTACTTGGTTGACTGGATAGAAAATACGACATCACATTTTCAGATGACACTAACATTGGTGGGAAATTACGTCGGAATGATAATGTAAGAGATTTAAAAACTATATGGATAGTTTGGGTAAACGGGCCCACATTTGGCAAGGAAAATTAAAGTGAGTAAATGTGGGGCTATTCAAATTGGCCAACATAATAGAAAAACAAATTATTATCTAAATGGAGAGAAAGTTCAAAGTGCTTAAGTGCAGAGGGATCTGGGTGTCTGCTTGCATATCACAGAAAACCTGCCTGTGGGTACTGCAAGTAATGAGAAATGTAAGCCTAATTTCAGTGTTTATTTATAAAAAGGATAGAGTAGAAAGGTAGGGAGTGTTAGTGTCGCTATGCAAGGCATGAGTGAAGCTACAACTGGAGTACAGTTTGGGTATCCTGCAGAATGAGGTATTTCCATTAGAGGAAATTCAGAAGAGCTTCATTAGAATGATTCCATATTTGTAGTGCTTGTCTTATGAAGAGAAATTGAGCAGTTTAGGCCTATACTCTCGAGTTTATAAGAATGAAAGGAGATCTCATTGAGGTCTGTAAAATGCTAAAAGTAAATGAAAGTGTCGATGTGGAGTGGATTTTTAAAATGTGGCGCAATCTACAAAATAGACTAGAGTTTTAGGATGGAGAGATGGCAGGAAAGTGGAACGAGGCCGTGTTGACATCAGCCTCATCGAGCGGTTGGATACCTCACAGATGCTCCTTGTTCTTATTCAACTCTTCAACTGTGTTGCACAGGAATGGGGAAGGACTGGGTATCATACAGGAAGCAGGCACTCAGGATAAACCAGTCTCAATCAGTTAGACAGAACGTAACCAGTAGGGTCACACAGTGACCAGCGCTGGGTTCTCAACTATTTACAGTCTATATTAATGATCAGGAGAATGGAACAGATATACAGATGCTGAGTTTGGTGATGTCGCTGTGGTAAGCAAGAGAATAAATTATCAAGAGAGGGTGAAGAGTCTGCAGATAGATTCAGAAAGGTAAATGCAATAGATAATAGTTTAGCAAGTGGAATTTAACATGATATAACCTGTCATTTCATTTACAGAATAATGGAAGGCAGTATGTTACTGAAATGGAGAGGGAATACAGGACTTAATGGTACTGTGTACTGGGGGGTTCACTCAGACCTGTTCAGACTTGGGAGATTTTGCTCCATCCCTGATCGTCAGCTCCCAAAACACTCCAGTGACCCCATTGCTCTCCGTACACATGGACTACTTTGATGTGGTTGATTGGTGGTGGGGATGGTGTTTTGAAACGTGCATCAAGGGGACGGCCTTTATCCAACATATATTCATTTCTTTCTACGTGGAGACCCAATGTCGATGGGAATGGCTTACTGCTTCTGAATGAAGAGGCCGTGACTGCTGCCTGGACAGTGGGTAGTCACCAACATGATATACCGTGATGGGCACACTGTAACATTAATAGAGAGAGAGATCCTTCAGTTCCTCTACCTCTCCCCATTGACATGGATACTCTGCAGATGCCATGTACACCATCGGGAATCCCACTATACTGGATACACCCGGCAGCTGCCTGCTGAGGGAGAAACAATGTATTTACCTCATCCACCATATATATATCCTCCATCATCGAATGGTGGCATTGATGTTGAGACACTGGGAGATGATGGATATGTCACCCAGTCCTGCCTGGACAGTTCTGGATCATAGAAGCTAAATGAAACAGTGACCCTAACAGCCACTGGCAGCACCATCCTACCCCTGGGGTGAAGCTGTGGGGAGTGTTGAAGGAGGTGACATCGCTCTGTGACCAGCTCCTTGTTAAATCAGTGTCCCTCACACTTTGATCCTAGGTTAAGTGGAGCTTGGAAGCTGTTCCTGGAAAACCCGGGGTGGGCCCAACAGATCCCTTTCCCCACACACACTCACTCCGTGGTTTCAGAGCTTCCCCCTCTGCAGCCTCTGCTCCATTTGTTGTTCATGATACAGGCCCAGATGCTGTAACCACAGTCCCCGTGTTCCATCCAGAGTTGGGTCAGACAATCCTCAGGTCTCCCTGAATGTCTGAGGCAGCTCACAGCACATCTGCCAACAAACCATCCCCAACCCTTCCACTAACTTTTCAGTAACAGGAGAGAGTCTGAAACCCCTCGGCTACAGATCCCCGCAAAATGTTTTAAGAAGGCCGTTTAGACCAAACCTTTCCTTATTTTAAAAATAGATTGGAAGTGTGCGTTCCAGATATGTTGTGACTGGTCAAACCACTCATCATTTTGCAAAATATAATTTATTCAAATGCTTCAGTTAAAATCCAATAAAAGAGAACATTTTGGGAAAGCTTATATGTTGGATCACTTACACAACAATAGATACCGTACCTTCTTGGTATACACTGATTGGCGCAAAGATATATTCAAATACAGGTTCTTACAGCAATTTTCCGATCCAGGAATTATCAACATCAACAGAGATCTCAGAGAGAAAAGCAGCTATTGAAAGTCCTCACCCTTCTTGGATTTCCAACAGCTTCTGAATGCTTCAGCCAAAAAGAAAATGAGCAAACCTGGTCTGGGAGAGGTGGCAACTGCCCTTCGATTGTTACCACCATTTAATAAAACCTAAAGGCCTCCTCAGTTACTTACTTAAACTGTGTTCAGACAGCAGTTCTGCACCTCTGCCTTTAGAACCTCTCTTCAAAAACAACCTAAGAGAAAATAACCTTTTTACAGTGATAGTATTCTCACAACTGCACCTTTAATAAAATGATCCATTAATATACAAAGATGAATTAATTTTAGACCTCCTAATCGTCCTCTATTAGTAGACAGAAAAGTATATATAGGTAAAAACAATGACTGCAGATGCTGGAAACCAGAGTCTGGATGAGTGGTGCTGGAAGAGTAAAGCAGTTCAGGCAGCATCCAAGGAGCAGTAAAATCGACGTATCAGGCAAAGGCCCTTCATCAGGAATTCCGGCAGAGAGCCTGAAGGGTGGAAAGATAAATGAGACGAGGGTGAGGGTGGGGAGAAAGTAGCATAGAGTAAAATAAGTGAATGGGGGAGGGGATGAAGGTGATAGGTTGGGGGGAAGATGGATTGGATAGGTGGAAAAGAAGATAGATAGATGGGACAAGTCATGGGGACAGTGCTGAGCTGCATGTTTTGAAGTGGAGTGAGGTGGGGGAAGGGGAAATGAGGAAACTGTTCAAGTGCACATTGATGCCCTGGGGTTGAAGTGTTCCTAGGCGGAAGATGTGGCATTTTTCCTGCAGGCGTCTGGTGGTGAGGGAGCGGTAGTGAAGAAGGCCCAGGACCTCCATGTCCTCGGCAGCGTGGGAGGGGCAGTTGAAATGTTGGCCCACAGGGCGATGTGGTTGGTTGGTGCGGGTGTCCTGGAAATG
Source organism: Chiloscyllium punctatum (assembly GCF_047496795.1). Taxonomy (NCBI): domain Eukaryota; kingdom Metazoa; phylum Chordata; class Chondrichthyes; order Orectolobiformes; family Hemiscylliidae; genus Chiloscyllium; species Chiloscyllium punctatum. The sequence goes on along the minus strand of NC_092744.1, from coordinate 123,620,902 downwards.
TTCCCTAAAGTGCTCTGCAAGGAGACGTCCAGACTCCGCAATGTAGAAGTGATCGCATCGGGAGCAACAGATACAATAAATGATATTAGTGGATGTGCAGGTTAAACTTTGATGGATGTGGAAGGCTCCTTTAGGGCCTTGGATGGATGTGAGGGAGGAGGTGTGGGCGCAGGTTTTGCAATTCCTGCGGTGGCAGGGCAAGGTGCCAGGATGGGAGGGTGGGATATAGGGGGGCGTGGACCTTACCAGGTAGTCACGGAGGGAACGGTCTTTGCAGAAGGTGGAAAGGGGTGGAGAGGAAAATATATCCCTGGAGGTGGGGTCTGTTTGGAGGTGGCAGAAATGTTGGTGGATGATTTGCTTTATGCGAAGGTTGGTAGGGTGGAAGGTGAGCACCAAGGGGTGTTCTGTCCTTGTTACGGTTGAAGGGGTGGGGTCTGAGGGCAGAGGTGCAGGATGTGGATGGTATACGTTGGATGGCATCTTTAACCACGTGGGAAGGAAAATTGCGCTCTCAAAAGAAGGAGGCCATCTGATGTGTTCTGTGGTGGAACTGGTCCTCCCGGGAGCAGATACGGTGGAGGCGGAGTAATTGGGAATACGGGATGGCATTTTTGCAAGAGGTAGGATGGGAAGATGTTTAATCCAGGTAGCTGTGCGAGTCATTAGGTTTGTAAAAAATGTCGGTGTCCAGTCGATCGTCATTAATGGAGATGGAGAGGTCCACGAAGGGGAGGGAGGCATCAGAGATGGTCCAGGTAAATTTAAGGTCAGGGTGGAATGTGTTGGTGAAGTTGATGAATTGCTCAACCTCCTCGCGGGAGCACAAGGTCATCAATGTAGCGGAGGAAGAGAAGCATATATATATATATTACATTGACTCTGAGCATACAAATGTTCACAATTTGATTCGATTTCAGTTCTTTTGCTCCTGCCACAGAATGCCTTTGTCTTTCTTCATCCAAGTCCCCACAAACTGTCAAAACCTGAGGTATTTTCGCCCTGTCACCTGTATAATTTCAAATTGAATGGCAGCAGTAATAAGCTCAATCGAAACATACTGATATTCTTCTCCCTAAACTTCTCCAAAAACTTTAAGGGCTCACGATCAGTGAACAGGATTTGTCTCATGTATGTTATGCGCAATGTAAATGCTGAAATGTTGTAACACCAACACCAAGCTCAAGGCCTCCTTCCCGATTGTGGAATAAATCTGTTGATGTTTCCACTGGACACTCCAACCACACGTTACATAATGGAGCACTTCTCATCTCTCCAATAGTCCCACTGAATGACATAGCTGCTCATGTCTCAGCATAAAAGAGTTACATACTTCTGTACCTCTTAATGCTGTAACCCGTTTACCTGCTACTCCTGGCCTATGCCAGTAAACCTTACTCTCACAGGGACATGTTTTAAGAAGATCGCACACATTCTTCTCACACCCTCACAGAAACCAAGCTTTGATTTCTGAACTTAATCATCATCAGCAGCAGCCATTTCAGCTTCTAACCTTGCCATTGTAACTCTCTGCTCTTCCACACGAGTTCTCACGACTGCAGGAAATAAATTGTTGAACTTCTCCAAAATAAGAATCACTCTAAGAGTGCCATAGCTTTGCTCTGGTTTAATACCCTCACCCACCTTTCAAAATCACTTTTTTTGATCCTTTCAAACTCAATGTGCGTTTAACCACAGACACTATTTTAGATCCCTGAAGCTCTGTCTGTCAGTTTCTGGCACAAGCTCATGTGCGCTTCAGATGTCTTTCTTCACCTCCTCCTACTCCCCAGACACCGCCTCTGATAGGGATGTAAATACCTATCAACTTTGTTTGAATCAACTAAATCCACATGTACACTGGGCACTGCATTTGTTTAGTCACTTTCTCAAATTAAATTAAGAAGGCTCCCCCATCATTCTCATCAAATTTAGATAATGTCTGGATGTATTTAAACAGATCCCCATCAAGCCTTTGGCCACTATAGGGTTGCTCATCCTCACTATCCTCCTCATGCAGCCTACCATCTACCTTCATCACCACCTTCTATGTCAACGTTCCTGTCTAATTACTAACTTTTGAAGTTAAATCTCTCTGCTTTTCTTCTTTCTTTTTCTCTCCTCTTCTTCATTTTATTTTTACTTTTTATCATAATTCAAACTGTTTCAATTCCTTCTCATGTTCACGGGGCCTCATTTGAAATTGATTTCTAGCAATTTCCAAAGGCTCTGATGGTGTTTCCACCAAATGTAACTGCCGAGTTATAGCTGTAATTATCTCTCATTTTCTCACAGACAAACACAACCCCAATTCCAGCTCGTCTGGCAATTCCTACAGCTTTGCCTTCATTACCTTTTATAAAAACCCCAACTTCACCTCTTCCACACCCAGAGAAGTCTCAGTGACTGAAAGAATCTTTATTCCCAAAACACTGTTTAAAACAAAAGAATTCAACATCCGTAACGAAAGACACTAACAGCAACCATACGCGACCTTTGAACCCAATAGCCTCCTGGTGCGTACTCTCCAGTGTCTCCATGAGCTAATTCTGGATTCGCTGGTTTCCTCCCACAATCCAAAGGTGTGCATGTCATGTGAATTGGTTATGCTAAATTTCTTGTAGTTTTCAGGGATGTGTGGGTTATGAATCTTTGTCGGGGTAAATGTGTAATAACAGGGTCGAGGAATGGGTCTGGGTAGGTTAGTCCTCGGAGGGTCGGTGTGGACTTGTTGGGTCGAATGGCCTTTTTGCACACTGTAGGGATTGTAATTCTAAACCCAATTTGGTGTTACCAGACAAGAGTTCCCAGTTTGCTATAGATGAACCAGACTGCCTCAAACTATTTTAAGGAGGTAGCTTGGATGCGAACCTTTTCGTATTTTAAAGGTAGATGTGAAGTGGGTGTTCCAGATGGGATGCTACTCGTCAAACCACTCACCATTAATTAAAACATAATATATTTAAACACTCTAATGAAAATCCATACAAAATGAAGAGGAATTTAGAATAACTTAACTATTGGAAACCTTAACCGAATAATGGATACAGTACCTTCTACAAATGAACTGTTCCAATAGACTAACATCACCTCAACACACTCCATGGTAAAAAGGAGCATTAAGACATACACTTCTCCAATCCAGTTTGAAACAGCATCAAGTGAAGCTTCGGAGAGAATAGCAGCTAGGGATAATTTACTAAAACTTCCAACCCTTCTGGGACACAAGCACCTGGTGACTTACAGCCGTAAGGAAAAAACTAGAAAGCCTGGTCTGTGCGAGCTGGCCATTGTTACTACTATTTATTAAAAACCCTAAAAGTCTCGGAAGTTATTTACTTGAGATGTATTCAGTCGGCAGTTTGACATTTATGACCTCTTGTTTTAAAAAAAGAGAAAATAACCTTTTTTTTAAAGTGACAGCATTGTCACACAACTTAGATGCCTGATCCTTTACTCAATGGGCTTCCTCGTGTTATTGATCGCAAGGTCACCTGAGTGGGGCAAACACAGGTACAGTCCAAGTTACAAGGATGTGTCTCATAACTTCTGAAACACCCCTGTCCATGGCCATCACATGGGACATACCGGGAAGTGAACAACAACCTGACACACACCATTTCACTGTTTCTGAGCTACACAATGCCAGCTCTTCGATACACTAGGGAGACAAAACTCAAGGCCAGGGAAAGATACAGAGGGACTGAGAGATTCACATTAAAGACAGAAAGAGCCAGTTAATTAACTGGGAGGAGATTGTGGAAATATGGGGAAAAAGACTGGAGTCTTTTTTGGGACTGACTGGAGAAGTAAGATCTTTGAAAGTGAAATTACAAGAATGAAAACATTGAATAAAGGCAATGTCAGATCAGCTGAAATGGTTTGTTATATCAAATTCTGAATCTGCTTCACAGAACACCACAAACAACATAAACTGGGACAAGATGACAGCCCAGCATGGAGAGCTGTGCAGACCATGCTAGTGTGTTGCTCAGTAAACTGCAATATCTGCCCAGCATGAGAGTATTGCAAACTTTACGATCATATGCTAACTATACTCGCATCAAATTACTATCTCCAATGGGAAGGTTTGCTCTGTGTGTTCATCAGAGAGTGAGAGAGAGTGCGTGTGCGTGCGCGATAGGCGTTGTTGAATGCAAAACTCATTGTTTGAGAAGGAACCCACGTGAAGGAAACTATTTTAAATATGAACAACTGGCAGGCTTTTGGATAATCGACAGAGAGAGAATGAGGGACGTTTCATGGACAGATGAGGTAAAGTGTTTGAGAATGTCGAAATAAAGATATTGCCAGACACAACAGCAATATATATCGGCGTGCACATGAATGACAGATGGATGGGAGTTTGGTGTGAGTTCGAATCAGATTTGCTTCAGCAGATTTGAAGCCAGGAGGGTCAGCAGCAGATTATTAACTTCATTAACACTGTATTTCATAGCTCAAGGTTCAAACAGCAAATGGATTAAGCCAGTGAGATACATTGTGGAGTGATGAGTATTTCAAGTTAGAAATGGTCAAGGCAAGGTGTCAGGAATCAGCTCATGGTCAAAGGGATCACCCGCAATTATGACTCGTCTGCTTCAGCCGCAGATAATGGCCAGGGATGGGATGAAAACACTGGGAAAAGGTGGTGTTTGTAACCAGAACAGTAGACAGTGACCTGCATGCTTTAAATATTTGAATACCAAAGACAAAGATGCAATACATCGTGGTTCTCCGCTGAAAATGAATAGGTCAATATAGAGACCCATGAGTAACACTACCAGAGCAGAGGGAGACAGTAATTGAACACCGTCATTGATGCAGTTAGTAGTAGTCTGTATATTAAATATCTGGATTCAGAGTTTCAACAGGAACAATAATAGTGGCCAGAAGTGTAGATTATATGAACGAACCGTATTATACCGTCATAACTGGTTTACAGAAACAAAAAGTGGACAGTGACACTTACCAGGAACACCAACGATAACCAGGAAGGGATAATGAAAATATTGAATAATGCAAAGAGCATAATAGATCTGCAATGATAAGGACAACCAATAAAATTCAAAAATATACCAAACATAATCGGATAAACTCCTGTCTATTGTTGGAATATTCCAGTCGACTGTTCTCGGATTCTGATCCATGTTTGAAACGTTCCAATCTAATGTTCTAAGATTCTGATCTCTCCTCCCCCTCTCTCTAGATCTGCTGATCCCTGTCAGTGCTGTCGGTGATAGTCCCTCTTATGTTATGGAATAACACATTGAACGTCGCCCATTTATCATCAAAAGATGGAAACCATTCACTGGGATAATTAGAATCCATGAAGACTGGGATTAATCACAGTCACTGAACAAATAGGCTCAGTTAACCAGCTCTATACATCACTTTTCATAACACTATAAAAGGGAAGATTTACTGGTTTTGGATGCAATGGAAAAAGGTGACTGAGGGATGGACAATAAATCTTTCAATTTTTAATCATTTTTTTTTCTTGCATACGAGAGTATTAACAGGACAATGCAGGGGTCTATATATGTTCCACTCTGTTTTTGAAAGGAAGCAGTTATAAAATAACAGATCGGCTACATAAAAAAAAATGTCGGGTCGGCAAGTTTCTAGATACCTTAACACAAAGTATGATACTTATTATCTGGTGTGAGGATAACTCCTGGTTTTAATACCCTGTTTTCAAATCCTTTCATAACCTTGAGACAGAGCACTGAGACTGCTGCTCAGGAACAGGCCAAAGCAATTCTGTCCCTATGGGCCTCTTACAGAAGGAAAGGAGAAGGGCATTTTAGTCCATATTAGCCTATTGATACTTGAAAAGGTGGAACGCTGGAACATTAGCACATTTTGCAAACAAAATCATTCAAAATAAAAGGATTTGTCGCTGCAGCTGCATGAGGTGTCACTGAGAGGACACCTGGAGTACATTGTGTTATTTGTGTTTCGGTAACTGAGAAGGGATGGACCTCCATCAGATACAGTTTAATGGCTGCTCATAATCCAGGGGTTGCTGTGCCATTTAATGTCTGGTGGCTGTTATACAGGGACAGGAGGATCCTATTCAGCCTCTCGAGCCTGTTACAGAGGGGCAGGAAATGTTTATTTAACATTTCAAGTTTGTTACACATAAATATTAGTTTTAAATTAGTTGTGGAATAGGAAAGACCTGATGTAAACATTAAAGTTCTAACTTTGAACAAGGCCAATTTTGAAAGTGTTAGGCAAGCCCTGTGAAAGGCAGATTGGAATACCCTATTCACAGGTAAAGGGATGGTTGGAAAATGCAAGGCCATCAAAACCTGGATCCAGAGTGTCCAGAGCCAACGTGTTCCTATTAGTGCGATGGGGAAGTCTGGTGGGTGTAGGGAGTGCTGGATGGCTAGATATATTGATGCTCGTGTCAAGGTAATGAAGGAGGCATATGTCAGGTAAACAGAGCTGAAATCAAGGGAATCCCCAGAGGAGTATAAGGGCAGTAAGTGTATAGTCAACGGTGAAATCGGGCCAGAAAAATGTGAACGCGGGTTGGCTTTAGAAATAGGGTTAATGAGGTATTGACGAAACTCTACAAATCTTTTAGTGGCAAAAGATTAACTAGGGAGAAAACAGGGCACCTTAAAGATCAGTAAGGCTCCCTATGTGTGGAACCACAAGAGATGGGGAAGATATAAAACAAGTATTTCTCCTCAGTATTTAATGTGGAGGAAGTTACAAGAGTGAGAAAATGAAGAAATACATAGTGATATCTTGAAAAGCATCGACATTACAAGGAGGTGTTGGACATTGTAAAACACATAGAGGTGAACAAATCCCTGGGACCTGATCACTTGTATCCCAGAATATTGTGGGAAGCTAGGAAAGGGATTGCTCAGCCTTTTGCTGATATATCTGTATCATTGATTTCCACAGGTGAGGTGTCAAAAGACTGGAGAGCTGCTGACATAGTGTCACTATTTAAGAAAGGAACGAAAAACCAGGTAACTATAGACTGGTGAGCCTGACATCAATGGTGACTAAATTGTTGGAGGGGATTTTGAGGGAAAGGATGTATATGCATTTGGTAGGACAAGGACTGATGAGGGCTTTATACATTGGAGATCACGTCTAACTGACTCGGTGGAATTTTTTTGCCGAAGTGATGAAGATGATTGATGAAGGCAGGAGAGTGGATGTTGTCTTTATGGAATTCAGTAAGAAAACCAAAATGTTCGACTTGGTAGACTGGTTAGCAAGGTCAGACTGCCTGGAATCCAGGGAGAGCTCACCTGTTAGATTCAAAATTTTCTTGAATATTTGAGACAGGGCGCGACAGTGGACATTTGTTCATTGAACTTGGAGATCTGTGACGAGTGGTGTGCCACAAAAGTCAATAGTGAGTCCACTGCCTCTTGTCACTTATACAAATCATTTGCATTTGAGTATATGAAGTATGATCAGTAAGTTTGTAGTTAATTCCAAATTTGGTGGTGTAGTCGACAGTGAAGAATGATATCTCAGAACAAAGTGGAAACTTGATTAGGTGAGCCGAGGGGTGGCAGATGGATTTAAATTTAGATAAATGTGAGGTGTTGCATTTTGGCAAGACAAATCAGGGCAAGACAGGGAGGTAGGGTCCTTTCGAAAGTTGCCAATCAAAGAGAACGCCAATGAAATTATAGAATCCCTACAGAGAGAAATCAGGCTTTTCGGCCCATCGAGGCCACACCGACCCTCTAAACAGTATCACACTGGACAAACCCCTCCCCTATCCCTCTAAGCCTGCATTTCCCATGGTTAATCCACCTCGCCTACACATCCCAGGGTACTTGGAGCAATTTAGCATGGCCAATTTATACTTGCCTGTATATCTTTGTACTATGGGAGGAAAATGTATCACCTGGAAGAAACTCACGCAGACATGGGGAGAATGTGCAAACTCCACACAGGCAGTCATTCATGGATGGAATTAAACCCAGATCGCTGCACTCTGCAGCAGCAAAGCTCGTCACTGAGCTACTGTGCCACCTGGTGGTGCAGGTTCTCCGTTCCGTGAAAGTCCCGTCACAGGTAGACAGTGTCGTGAAGAAGGCACTTGGTGATCTTCCCTTTATTGGTGCGTGCTTTGAGTCTATGCGTTTGCATGATATGTTGCATCTGTACAGGACATTGGTTTGGCCACATTTGGAATACTGCCTTTAATTCTGGTCAACCTACTGTCGGAAAGATGTTGTCAAACTTGAAAGGGTGCAAAAGAGATTTAAAAGAATGTTTCAGGTGCTGGAGGGTTTGAGCTACAGGGAGAGTTTGAATAGGCTGGGAGTATATTCAAGTGTTGAGGCTGAGGGGTAATCTTAAAGAAGTTTATAAAATCATGAGGGGCATAGATAAGGTAAACAGTCAACGTCTTTTCCCCAGCATAGGCAAAGTCGAAAATTACAGGACAAAGGTTTAAGGTGAGAGGAGAAAGATTTATAAAGGGAAATGAGATACAACACTTTCAAAGAGAGACTGCTGTGTGTATGGATTGAGCACCCAAAAGGCGTGGGTGGAGGCAGGTCCGGTTACACCATTTAAAAGGCATTTGAATGGCTACAAGCATGGGAAGGGTTTAGAGGGATATGGGTTAAGTTCTGGCAAGGGGGACGAGATAAAGTTAGGATATTTAGTCAGAATGGACAACTGGATCGAAGGGTCTTTAACCGAGCTGTACATCACTGAGACTCTGTTGACACTTGAGTGTGTAACACAGGAACAGGAAGAGGATATTCAGGTTCTGAATTCTGTCAGTAAGTTTGTTTGGTCAATTACTGAGAGTCAAATACAAAAATACATCATTCAGATTTTGATGGTGTTTTACAGAGCCAGGAGAAAGGCTTTTAGTCAAGAGAAGCTGTAAGGAAAGTGAAAAGGCCATTCAGTCCCTCAACTTCATTCCACAGGGGCAGCAGGTGAGCACAGAGCTATTGGAGCCTGTTGCTCAGTAGCAAGAGGAGGATATCTACTTTCACAAACTTGGGATCAGGAGGCATCACCCAGTTTCTCAAGACTGGGACACAGGAACAGGAAGCAGTCACTCAAGTGCTCGAGACTGGAACACAGGAACAGGAGGGAGTCACTCAACTGCTCGAGACTGGGACACCGGGACAGGAGACAGTCACTCAACTGCTCGAGACTGGGACACAGGGACAGGAGGCAGTCACTCAACCGCTCGAGATTGGGACACAGGAACAGGAGGCAGTCATTCAACTGCTCGAAACTGGGACACATGGAAATCTGGAGGCTAATGAGGCCCGAGGATCCTGTTATACAGGAACAGGAGGAGGTGACTCACTCCCCACCAGAATAGGACACTGGGAGAGAAGGGGGGTTTGCCTGTTACAAACAGAAATAGGTGAATAATTTGCTTTCGTGGTCCACACAATCCTGCCCCACCATTCACTAAGACCACGGCTGATCTGATTATGATTTCCTCATCCCATTTTACGGAGACCCCCTCTCTGCAGCCTCTGGTCCATTTGTTGGTCATGTGCAGACTCAGATGCTGTAACAACACTCACCATGACTCATCCAGAGGGTCGGGTCTAATCGGATGAGTCAGGATTTGAAGGGTCCAATCACAAGAATGATAACACAAAATAAAGGTATTGCCAGATGTTTCGTTCTCTCACATTCGCAATCCAACTCACATAACCAGCCCATCCATTACATATTCAAGATGGAGCACTGTGTAGATCCGGCTAGTGTACTGCTGAATGCAACCCAGCAATGTCTAGAGTGGAACTCTGTGCAGCCCACACCAATACTTGATCTATAATCCTGGGCTAAATGTCCAGCGTGAGGAGCTGTGCAGTCCGCACTGGTTCATTCATACATAAACCCAGGGTTTTGCATTGTTCAGTAACAATGTTAGATCACGGCCCAGTGTGGGGAAACTTGCAGCCGATGCTGGCAGTGGCAGGATGTGCAGCTCCCATCCATTTACAGCTCTATATCTCCACTGTGCCTTGACAAAGGGAGCTGTGGGTGTCAAAATAATTGCAAAGGAGGGATGTACATGGAAACAGCTTGAAGACCAATAGTTCTGATTCAGGTGCATACCACTCCAGTATTTAAAGATAAAATAACTGAGATAATGTCCAGTGAGGTTTTGTGGATGGTGCAAAGAAGATAGAGGTGGATGGTAATGTTACAGTGGTTGCACTATAAGCCTCCAAATAATCAATGCGAATTGGAGGAACAAATATGCAGGGAGACTGGGGAGACTTTCAGGAATAATAGGATTGTCATAATAGGTGATTTTAATTATACTAACGTAGACTGGGACATCTAGACGGTTAAGAACTTCGATGGAACATAATATCTTAAGTGTGTTCAGGAAAGTTTCCATAAGCAGCATATAGAGGGTCTTACTCGGGAAGGGACAAACTCACCTACTGTTGGGGCATAGGGCAGAATAGGTGACGGAGGTAAACTGGGGGAGCATTCTGGGACCGGTGACTAGAATTATATGAATTTTAAAATAGTTATGGGAGGGACAGAATTGGTCCACAGATTCAAGTTCTCAAATGGGGCGAGGCATATTTTGTTGTAATTGGACAGGGACTTGCAAAGATTGATTGGAGTAGATTTTTTCCAGGCAAATGGATCTCTGGTAAGTGGGAGGCCTTAAAAGTCAAGGTCTATATGTTCTTGTGAAGGTGAAGGGAAAGTGAGGCAGGAAGAGAGAACCCTGGATGACAAGAGAAAATCAGGCTCTGACCAGCAAAAAAAGGAGGCTTGGCTCAGAGTCAGAAAGCTGGAATCAATGGAATCTCTGGAGAGACGCAAGGGATACAGGAGTTTACTGAGGAAGGAAATCAGGAGGGCAGAAAGGGGGTATGACATCGCCTTGGCTGAGAAAATGAGGGTGGATCCAAAGATGTGCTTTCAGTATAGTAAAGAAAAAGAACGACTAGAGAGAAAATAGGACTCCTTAAGTGGGCATTCATGTGTAAAACCACAAGAGATGGGCGAGGTCCTCAAATTCCCCTCTGTGTTTACCATGAAGAAAGACATGAAGATGTGTGAGCTTTTTGGCGCGGGGGGGGGGGGGGGGGGAGGGGGGCGGTGCGGGTTAGTTGTCATATCTTGGTACCGTTCATATCACAGTGGAGGTGCTGTTGGACATATTAGAAGGCATAAAGTCAAATAAATGCAAATAAATCTCTTGGTCCTGACCAGATATATCCAAGAGCACTCCAAGAGGCTAGAGAAGACAGGTCAGGGGTGAAGGTCCCGGAAGACTGGGCAGTAGCAAATGTTGTGCCCTTATTCAAGAAGGGCTGCAAAGAAAAAACTGGGAAATACAGACCAGTAAGCTTCACTTCTGTTTTCGGTAAACCACTTGAGAAGGTTCTGAGAGATAAAATATGCATGCATTTGGAAAGACAGAGTTTGACTTGAACAGTCAGCATAGCTATGTGCATGACAGATCATGCCTTACAAATTTTGTTCGAGTTTTTTGAGGAAGTGATCAGGAAGGTTGACCAGAGCAGTGTGGTGGACATACTCTATATGGATTTCTGTAAAGCCTGTCATAAGGTTCCACATGGTCGGCTGCTCAGGCAGGTTAGATCGCATGGGCTCCAAGGTAATCTGGCAAATTGGTGACACAATTGGCTTGGCGTTAGGAAGCAAATGGCTATGGTGGAGGTATGCTTGTCGGACTGGAGGCCTGTGACTCGTGGAGTGCCTCAGGGGTCGGTACTGGGTCCATTGCTGTTTGTTATCTATATCAATTATTTGGACCAGAGTGCACAAAAGGTTAGTAATTTTGCAGATGACACTAAAATAGAAGGCATCCAGTGAGGAACATTATCAGAAATTGCAGCAGTACCTTGATCGGCAGGGGAAGTGGGCTGAGAAATAGCATGTGGAGTTTAATATAGATAAGTGTGACGTCTTGCATTTTGGAAAGTCAAATTCAGGTAGGAGTTTAATGATGAATGAGAGTGCCTTAAGGAGTGTAGTGGAACAAAAGGACATTAGAGATCAGGTATACGGTTGTCTGAAGTTTGAGTCACAGATACACAGGACAGTGAAGAACGTTGTTGTCACACTGGCCTTCATCAGCGCATTGAGTATAGATGTTGGGACATTATGTTGGAATTGTACAGGATGTTGGTAAGGCTGCAGTTGGAGCATTCGGTTCAGTTTTGTTCTCCTTGCTGTATAAAGGATATTAGTGAAATAGAAAGAGTGTAATAGAAATTTCAGAGATGTTTCCTGGGCTAAAGGGTTTAAGTTATAGGGAGATTATGGACAGGTTAGAACTTATTTCTTTACAGCCTAGGAAACCGAAGGGGTTCTTATAGAAGTGTAGATCTTATCAAATTATGAGACGTGCATAGGGGTGAATACTTCAAGTTTTTTTTTGCAAGGTTGGGGAATCGAGGACTAGAGGACATCCGTTAATGCTTCGAGAGGAATAAAATAAAAAAATTAACCCGTAGAGGCAGCTGTTTCACACAGATAATGGTACACAGATGGACTGAGCTGTCAGTGGAAGTGGTTGAGATGGGTACAATAACAACATTGAAAAGGCACTTGGACAAATACACAGATAGGAAAGGATTACAGGATACAGAGCATGGGCAGAGAAATTGGATGAGTGTTGATGGACATTTTGTTCAGCATGGAACATCTGGACCGAAGGGGCCTGTTCCCGTCTGTAGAACCGTATGACTGTAAATATGTGTGTTTTGGGATAGAGACAGGGAGGGGGAGACCGAGAAAAAATCTCAAGGAAAGATATGTTCACTAGTTTCAGAATGCTGAAATGAAGACATTTCGACAGTATCATGCAACACGGGTCAGTATTATGAAGAATTATGAGTGAATGGTATATTAGTGTGAGTTCAGGCGATGGAGAGTTTTGAATGAGCATTTGTCCTGTAGCTTTGCAACTGGGAGGGAGAACTGCAGTCTTCGACACATTGAGCTGTATAAAACAATAATTTGTGTCAATTTCATTTTCATTGAGTGTGACAGAGGGATTGTCTGGACGAACCTGAGCTGGTTTCCTGGTGCTATCTTATCGAACTCACCTCATTAGCTAACTACCCCACCCCATGGTGTCCCTCTCATTCAATACCAGCCCGAATCTCCCACTCATCATGACTGCAGGTACACACAGTCTCCCGGGTGCCCCTGGATATTCCATGATCCCTGGCACTGGTGCCATCTTTAAAAGGCCAAGGAGCACACGGTTGAGCTTTCTCAGGTTGGTGCTGTGCTGCACAGATTACCCCGAGCATGGCATATAAGGGGAAATTACACCACGGTTTGTTGACAGAGCATGGCGGGCATAGTGGATGGGCTAGTACAGAGGGGGACCATTCCGTTCCCAGGGGGGCCATACCACCAGACCCACTGAGCATGGTCTGTGCTCACCACCCAGCTCAGTGCAGTATCTGCGGTCTGAAGAAATACCCAGCAATACAGGACATGCATCAATAATCTTCTCCATTCTGTCAGGGTAAGGGTCAGCGTATTCTCTCTGTTCCCTCACAGACACTGTATATCTGTTACAGCACCGACCCCCAAACAAGGCTCATGCTCCAACACGCTCACTGCCTTCTCTCTCTCTCTCTCTATCTATCTCTCGTTTGCAATACCACCCACCCCCCCACCCCGACTACAGTTATAGAATATTCTGGAGAATGCCGATTATGGAAAATTCCAGATAATGTTCCAAATAATTCCCAGTTTCAAGAAAATGGCAGTGCCCCATTGTCCAACACATAAGAGGAAGGAGTAGAGATGTATGTTTTTCAAATCACACACAATTCAAACCACGCTGAGGTGATTCAGCCCTTCAGACTTGCTGTAGCATTTAATAAGGTCCGGCTGATCTGATGGTTTTCTCAGCTCCATGTTACAGGAACTTTCTGTCATTCAACCCCCCTGGGTTCCTGTCACTGACCAGACGGCACTCAGGCACTTTTACCCCAGTTTTCTTCAAGAGCCTGTTCGAGGGCATTTCCCATAGAATGCACTCTCCTAACAATATATTCCATCAGCTATATACTTTCATGCAACGGTCAGCATGCTTTACACCGACCAAACAAAAATCTACACTTTTTTTTTGTTCTCGATGTCAAATCACACTTAGTCATTCTGGTTATTTCACTTGACTCACCTTAATAATATTAAAACAAAGTCAGCTTCTAAGCACGTCTTGTTATAAAATACAATTTCGAGCAGAGAACGTTTTTACCCTCAGCCGTTATCTTGACTGTTATCTGAATTGTACCCTTTTCAATGTTAGGAATGTTTCTCTTGCCCTTTGCATGTGACTGTTTCTGTGTGTAACAGTTACACTGTCTCCCATTCAGTTGTCTGGACGGCTGGTTTGTGATGTAGAGGGAGGCCAACAGCGCCGGTTCAATTCACCACACTGACAGAGGTTACCATGAAGGGGATGCACTCTCACCATCACCCCATCACCCGAAATGTGGTGACCCTCATGGTAAACCAGCATGAGTGGTCTCTCTAATGAAAGTTCTTTGGGACTGTATTCTATCAATGTTAGCATTTTAATTTTAAAAATAGTAATTTTATTGAAAAAGGGATTTTTCATATTATAATAACCCAATAACAACTCAACTCAAATAACTGATCAAAATTACACTCATGTGCATGTACATACAAAACAAGTTAAAAACACTAAATAGAAAGAGAAAAATCAAAACGAAACAATAAATAATGAATAAATAGTACAGGTCAGCATAACAAAACAATAGCTCTCGTTCTTCAAGAGTATTAACTGATACAAATTTTTACGTTCATAATTCTTCTTCGTTGGATATTAGATTCATTAGACCATATCGTCATGGCTATAGACAAGCCCTTCTTAGTGTGACGGATAAACCTGTATCGTGGTAATCCAAAAAGGGCTGCCATGTCTTATATAAATCTCTGTTTTATTGATGCACCACACTGGTGAGAAAGTCCAAAGGGATATTCTCCACGAAGAACCTACGATGACCCAACAGACCCGGGGTTTGCAGACATCCAACACAACAGAATATTTTTCCTAGCACAGAAAGTAAGGATATATTTTTTCCTCATGTGCATCTCTGTAAAGTACCCTGGGCAGGCCCAGGAAAGGAAATACCTGGTCCATCTCCAATTCAGTCGCCTAGACCCACTCTATCACACCTAACACAGTGCTCCAATATAGATGAAGCCTGAAGCAGGACAAGAAGCAATGAGTAAGAGTGCCTGTAGTCATTCTGCATTTAGTACATGCTGAAGATAATCCACTTTGCATTTTGAGAGACAATCTGGGGTCAGGTAGACCCTATGAAGAATTTTCAACTGCATGGAACGGGTCTTATTACAGATCAAAATTCTTTGAACATTTTCACAAATATCCTCCCATGTCTCCGAGGTGTTCTGAACCCCCAACTCTCTCTCACAGACATCACAAAGCTTCACAGTCTCGTCTGAGGGCACACTCTCCAACTAATGTTAAAGGGTACTGACAGAGAGTGTATTCTGATCACTAAACACCCGCTTATCTCTATCGGATCTGAAAGAGTCTGTTAAAAGTGTATTTTCTTAAATCAAATCTCTGATCTGAAAACAAAAACAAACAGAAGAGGTCTCTAATAGTTTGTCCATACTTACGAGATATTTGATCAAGTGATGTCATTCTTTCTCCATGAAATAAAATGTCGTGGCTCAGTAGATAGCACAGCAGCCTCACCGCACCAGGATCCAAAGATGTGCAGGTTAGATGAATTGGCTATTGATAAATTACTCATAGTCTTCAGGGATGTGTAGGTTGGGGCATTAGTCAGGGTAAATATAGGATGGGAGGGGACTGGGTCTGGGTGGGTCAAAGTCGACTTGTTGGGGCAAGAACCTGTTTCCACACTGTAGGGATTCTATTAATTCTAAATCACTGAAGCAAGGTACACCCCTGGCTTCCCACACTTTAAACATGGAATCCATTATCCCCGGTTGACAACTTGTTATACCAATTTTAGGGATAGGAAACAAGGTTTTGGCTGATTGCCCTCGATCTGACTCATTGTCATTCATGCTTGAACGTTATTGATAATTATTGGGTTATGACAATACTCCATAAATGTTGTCATTTTTTCTAAGAACAACAGACTAATAAGGGTTCACATTGTCTGAGAGATTTCAATATCTAACCGTATTGACGCCGAGTCCTCAGAGGCCCGGACACTAACATATGATAATAAAGTGCCTAATTGATAGCTTTTAATCTGGGAGATCTACTCCCCACAATGTTTAGCTTGATAAAGAGTCGCTTATGGTGCCAAATAAAAGAGCAAAACCAGCCATAAAGTCTCCTAAATGTCTGTCTGGGAAACATCAAAGGAAGCATTTACACGGGTATAGAAAATAAGGAAGGACATGCATTTTAAGAACAGCTAACCGACTTAACCAGGATATTGGAAGTGCCTCCCATCTTTGAAGGTCTTGTTTAATTTTGTCAAGCAAATTGACATAGTTCATTTTAAGTAAATGATAAAAGAGAGATGCAATGAATATGCTAAATAGGGAAACCACGGCAGTGACCATTTAAAAGGAAACCAGGATTTGCTTTCAATATCATGTATTTCCCTGAGACTTCCCATAGGCATGGCCACAAACTTTGTAAAATTAATCTTATGGCACGAAAAGGCGATAAGCAAATTAATGCATTGCATCACGTGAGCTGCCAAAATTGTGGGATTTTACAAAAACATGAGACCCTCATCTGCATACAACATAATCTTATGTGACATCTATCTTAATTCTGGGGCAGGTATGTTGGGGTAATATTCCCAATTGTGCAGGATGCCACCGTGTCTAAGGTTGTTGCAGGGATGAGGAAGAGATCAACCCTCGTGTGGCATTTCTGCGGGTTAAAGAAGAAAATAAAATCCCTACTTGTGAGGTAGATCTGCCTCCAGGTATCCACCAGCTCTAACCCACTAATTGCTTACTTTATAACGAGGGTAACTGGGGACCTTTGGACATTCTGTCCACCGTGGGGCCATAAGACAGTCGAAATCTCCTTCTACAATAATGTGCCATGATGCAAGGTAGCTTACTTTGGATAATGCATCTTTCACGATTTTAAGACAGTGCGCCAGGGGGCAATAACATTAAAAATATTGTATTATTTCCCATAGTTCAAGCCTTTGGGAATGATGATCCTTCCGTGAGTGTCTAATACAATCTAGTAATTTAAATGGAAGATTCTTCTTCACTCGTATGGCTTGTCCCCTACTCTAGTATTAAAAGACGTGAAATAAACTCGATCAAACCTACCCTGCTGTAACGTCAAATGTTCCTTATCATCAATTTGAATCTCCTGCAATAGAACAACACACAAATTCTCTGTTTTAAGATGAGAAAGTACATTTTGTCTCTTGACTGGCAGATGGCTCCCCTTAATGTTCCAGGTACAACATTTAAGCACATCACTATCCATAACACACTGTAGCAACATTTCAACTCTAGAGTTTCACATCGAATTACACAACGCTGATCATTAATGAAAAAAAGACTCATTGGGCCTAAAAAATTTTCCAACCAAAACTACTACAACTAACATGCTCTCAAAACTTTCCAAAGCTAAACACATAAACATCCAAAGAACGAAATAAAATCCAAAATGCCAATGACACTCGATTGGGGAATTTACCCCCCACCGCCCACTGGGGATGCTTACATACCTCAAAACTTTATCTTCTGCCCGCTACCAATATGGAATCCAGGACAATTAATAGCAAACATCGGGCATGAACTGCCCTACGGTCGGCACTTAGTCATCACAACAAACTTTGTAACTCCCTCCAGCTTGAGCTGCACCCCAGACACAAGCAAAGAAAGAAAAAAGAGTAGTAATACTAATGAAGAAGTTAAAAATGAGTACTCTACCCATACCTGGCTATAATTTAACACTGGTTAATAGCAGAAAAATCCAACAAAATTTCTTTAAGAGAGAAACATGATTATCCAAATATCCAGCTTACTTTAAAATGTCTACAAAGTTTTCGCTTTCTCTGGAGAGTCACACGAGTTCGTGGATCCATTGAAAGCAATACGGAGCACCGCTGGGAACCGTAACGAATATTGAATCCAGAATTCCCTTACTCTTCTCTTGATATCATCAAAAGATTTTCTTTCCTGAATCACCGCCGCTGAAAAGTGCTGAAAAAACATAATCCTGGAGCCCTCGTGCATTAAAGCCATCGGATCTTTCCCCTGGGTTCTGGAAGATTCCATTAGTCTTTTTTGTCCACACAACTGTGTAATTGAACAAGGACAGGATGAAGGCGTTGGTCTGAGTCTGACTTCCATGCCGTAACCCAATGAACTGTGTCACTTTTCACGCCTCCCTCCTCAGTTTTGAAGTGAAGGAATCGCTGCAGTCAGTACTTGGAAAAACTCAGCAGCTGACCACCTTCTATCCGCTCCAGCAAACCGTCAATGTGAATATTCTTCATCCTACCCCTGTTCTCGAGGTCGTCATCTTATTCAGTTAAGGTGCAGACTTGCTTTTCAAGGGCGACGATCCTCTCCCGAGAGGAATCGATCACGGTCTCTGCCCCTGCACTTCGGCCCTTGGCATCATCTGTTTTGTTTCCATGGCTGTCAAGTTGCTGGTCATGTTTTTTGAGCACGGCTGAGAGCGGTTCTAGCCACTGCTGAACCCTTCTTCAATCATGGCTTCAATCATTTCATGTCACTTGGTGAACTCAGTGACCAAGGCCTGGTGAGTAACTGGGTGTATTGAACGAGCAGAGTGGGTTGCTGTTGCAGCCTCAGGCCATGCTCAATGCTTCTGACCGGTACACCTTGTGTTGGGAATCCTTTCCCGTGTTTGGTCATTTCCACTTGATAAAACCGGATTAGTAAAGATTCTATCGCTCTTTTAGTGTTGAATTTTAAGTAAATGCCAGGGATGGGGTGGGTTAGAGAACAATTTGTCCGTGTGTTAATGCAGAGCCCAGCAAAGTAGACCTTCTGGATCGCCGCCATCTTGTATTCGCCCTTAACATTTTATCGATATTATCATTTCATTTTGCATTATATTCCTGGAGATTCTGAACCCGTGTTATTTGATACCACTGTCTACATTTCCCCCCACACTGCACATTGCTGTCCATTCCTCAATAATCCTTGAGTCTGTTGTTATTTATGAACTTTCCTTCTGTGCCTCAAAAATATTCAATAATTCTGGCTCCAATGGTCTGTGGGGAAGAGTGTTCCAAAGACTCACAGCACTTTCAGAAAACAATTATAAACATTATGATCTGAGTGTGAGATTAGTTTTTTTTGTGCCACCTTATGTGAGAAAGGATATAATTACATTGGAAGCAGTTCAGAGACATTTCATTTTACGTATTCCTGGGATGAAGGGCTTATATTATGAAGGCATTGACAGGTTACTCTTGGAATGAGAATGAAACATATACGACCTTGATATGAGTGGATTAGGTATCTACCCACTGAGTATTTGTATAGTCCAAATTTATTGTCATTGTCATAAACCTCTGCAGTGTGGAGGCAGAACATTCCGTCCACTAAGTCCGCACTGACTCACCAAACAGCATCCCATGTGGACGTGCCCCTAGTCTTATCCATGTAACCCTGCATTTCCCATAACTAACCCACCTAACCTACGCATCCCTGGGCACTATGGGCAATCCACTTTAAACTGCACATCTTTGGACTGTGGCAGGAAACTGGAGCACTGAGAGGAAACCCATACAGGCATGGGGTGTATGTTCAAACTCCACACAGAGGGTCGCCCGAGGTTGGAATTGAACCCAGCTCCTTGGTGATGTGAGGAAGCAGTGTCACCCACAGATCCACAATACTCCTCTGTTAGTTCCGTGAGTAACTTGTGGCTGACTGAAGAAATCTGCCTTACTTGTTCCAATCACTGAACCTGACCCAGTCTGAGACCTTTATCATCGGCCTTATCACCAACCTGGTTACATTTAAAATTTGTTGTGAGCAGTGGAAGAGTGAGAATGGAAAAGGAAAGAGTGACACCCTCCATCCTCAGTCACAACTGGAGTGAGAAAAAAATCACAAAGTGGGAATTGATTCAAGTGGGAATTCTCTTTCCCAGAAGTTTGGCATGACTGAATCTTTATATTATATCGAGGCTAGCTTCGTCTGATTTTCCATAGACAGGTGAATCAGGGATAAAGGTGCATGGAGAGAAAAGTGCAGCTGGGACCACAATGGGATTGCCACGACCTTATTTACTGGTGGAGTAGTGTCAAAGGGCCAAAGGGCCCTCGTGTCCCTCAGCCCTATATTCTGATGTTCCATTCAGCCCTTCGGACCTGCTACACAGGGGCAGATGGACACCACTCCAATGGTGAGGTGTAGTTTAAGAAATGTACTTGGAAAATCCAGGTTAGGTCAGGAAGTGACAATCACCCCCACTCTCTGTTTTCAGGCTTCCCCTCTCCGCAACGTCTGCTCCAGATGTGGGTCGTGTTACAGACCCAGATTTGCTGTGAATACAGCCCCCATACCCCACCCAGCGTTAACTTTAACAAATCCTTTGCTCACCCCAATGTAGCGTTACACAACATAACTTTCGGGAAAATAACCAGTTACTTTGCAAAAGCATAGCATGTGCAATTAATAAATAGGAATAAGAGCAGGCTATTCGGCCCTTCAAGATTGCCCTGTCATTTATTACGAACATGGCTGATCTACTCCAGGTCTAACTCCACTTTCTTGCCAACTCCTTGTTTCCCCCTACATCTCTCTGGATTAGAGAATTCCAGACATTCACTACCTTCTGAGAAAAGACATTACTTTGCATCTCAGATCGAAATCGATGTTCCATATTCGGTATCTATGTCATTGAGTTTGAGACTCCACTCAGGAATGGTAACAACTTCTCAACATCTACCTTCTCCAGTTCCTTCTGTGTCTTGTATTTTTCAGCAGTATCACTCCTCATTCATTTAAACCCCAATGAATAATCGCCTCTCCATTTTACAGATTCTCAAGAACACAACCCTTTCATCCCTGGAAACCGGCTAATGAACCAACCTCGTTACTTGCTGCATCAGCATGCTGAATTTATGTTTCATATACAGGAACACTCCACTCCCTTTGTACTGTTCTTTTTCTGGAAGTCCTCTCCATTAAATAACAGCCTACCTTTTGATTCTCAGTGTCATCCTCAAACTCTGATGTATACTCAGTTCCCTTCTTCAGACTATCAGTATAGAGTGTAAATAACTGATGCCATCGGACTGATAGTTGTGGTCCTCCAGCAGATATACCTTTATCATGAAGATCCATTAATCCTGACTCTCCGATTTCTATATGTTAAGCAATCATCATCCCATGTTAATACATTCTCCATTATCCTAGGGGTTTATGTCTTGTGTAAGAACTTTTATTTTTTAATACCTTGAGGAAAAACTCTGGAAAGCCTGGTGTCTAACAGATCCCCTTTATCAAGTCCGCTTGTTACATTCTCAGGCATCTCCAGAAATAATTTGCATGATTTTACAGGGCAAAATATAATTTCCCTTTCACAAAACCACCCTGACTCTGCGTGAAGCTTTTCT
Source organism: Chiloscyllium punctatum (assembly GCF_047496795.1). NCBI lineage: Eukaryota > Metazoa > Chordata > Chondrichthyes > Orectolobiformes > Hemiscylliidae > Chiloscyllium > Chiloscyllium punctatum. The sequence goes on along the minus strand of NC_092744.1, from coordinate 123,599,285 downwards.
AAATGTCCATGTGAGCCAGTTTTTCCAAATTAAGCTCGTCCCACCTGCTTTCATTTGGCCTATATGCCTCCAAATGCTTCCCATCCATATGTTTGTCCAAATCTGTTTTAAATGTTGTAGCTGTACATGGATCCACCACACTTCCTTTGGCAGCTCATTCCATATCCACGCCACCCTCTGTGTAAAAACACTGCCGCTGCGTCCCTTGTAAATTTTCCCTCTTTCACCTTAAACCTATGCCTTTTACGGCTGAACTCCCCCATCCTGTGGAAAAGACCTTGGCTATTCACCCTATCCATACCTCTCATGATTTTAGAAACTTCTATAATATCATCCCTCAACCTTCTACACTCCATCGAATACTAACTTCAAGAACTAGCATTTAAAGATAAATACTGCAAATTTGAAACTATCGTAAACATGACAGGTAAACAATACTCAGCCCAAACTTCATACTGTGTTTTGTTTTTTTCTCTCTATTACTATGCTAAGGCAGCATGAAACGCTTACAAGTGCCAACAAGAAGTCAAGCTCCTGATATCATTTGTCTAAAGGGGGCGATGATCTCGACAGTGAAAACGTATTTATGGCCAGATATTTATAATGCCACATAGTCAACATTCTCTTTCCTGGCCTCCCTATGACCTTGTGTGATTGCGTCTTCTTTATCTTGCACTCAATAGAGAGAACCCCTTTCTCCATTCACACCTTAATTTAAACCCATTTGCTATCATTTTCTCGTTCACCACTGCTAAAAGCCGGTTTAATTTTGCCACACCCTCTTTTCCCTGTCACCTATCTCCCACCTCTGAAAAGCTATTAAAAAGCCAAGGTTCCAATGCTTTTCAGTTGTGAAGAAGTGCCACACTGGGCTTGAAACGCTAACGCTGTTTCTCTGTCTCTGCAGATGCTGACAGACCTGCTGAATTTCTCCAGAAATGAATAGGCACGGAACAAATTTTCACAAAACAAATAACTATGGATACTGGGAATATAAATACTAAAATTGCTTGAGAAACTGGGAGCTTTGTCGAGGGTCACTGTACCTGAAAGTTAAACACTGCATTAATTCCAGAAGATGCTGCAACATCTTCAGCAAATTCTGTTTTTGGACAATTTCCAAAGAAGTATTTCAAAGATGCTTAAACATCCTGTCCAACATGAACAGCCGGACACTGGGAAATGAACAATAACGCATGGTGACAAGTTCCTTGACTCTGAAATGACGTAAGTCTGGCATCACTGACACTACAGAGCTCTTAATCATAGTCAGGGAGAAAAACAGAGGGAAACACATTCACTTCAAATGCAGAAGTTGACATTGTTGAAGAGAAACAATCTAGATTATTACTTTAAATGGATTGAGTTAAAGTAACAAATTAGAGGCGTGACACCAGGGAGAAGCCCTCAAGAGAAGGAGAATATGAAAATGCAAGTGTTATCGCATCAAAAACCAGGTTAGGTAGAGAATACAGGGCTGATGGGTGAATGGGTCTTGGTGTTAACTGGGGGATAGTCAGTAGAATTGAACTGTAGATATTGCAAATCAAACCAGGTTTCCATTTGATGCTGTAGACCACAGCAACAGCAGAAACAGAACTGTATTCAACGACAATCTGTAACATTTACCCGACGATAATTCATCAGTCTACCATTACCATCAAGCCGATCCATGGTTCAGTGATGAGTGTGGCTGACCATGCCAGGGTCAGAATCACGTTGATCTAAACCTATTGACAACCTATTAAAGCTACCAGTCTTAACTGATTACATTCCGACCAGCAGAACTAATGTCTGATGGAGAGGGGAAATAATCCCAAGACTGACAGATCAGATCTAACCTCTGTTGTCCTGCCAAATCCAAACAATAATATCGATGGACTATTAAACAATTTACTGGAGGAGAGGACTCCACAAATATCCTCATTCTAAATATCGGAACAGCTCTGTACATCAGTGAAAAAAGTCAAGGATGTGGTGTCTGCACTATCCTCAGCCAGGCATGTTGAGTGGATGATCCAGCTCAAACTCATCATGATTCCCACAGAATCACAGATGCCAGTCTTCAAGCAATTCGATTTGCTATATAGTCATGAAGAAACAGCTGAACACAGTAGATACAACAAAGGCAAAGGGCCCTGACACCATTCCTGCAACAGGAATGAAGACTTGTGCTGCACAACAAGCCGTGTCCCTGGGAAGCTCTTTCATTCCAGCTCCAACTCTGACATCTCCCTGGCAATGAGGAAAATTAGTCAACTATGTCCAATCCCTGAATAGGAGAATAATTACAATCTGACCAATTACCACACCCTGAGTCCCATCACGACAGTCACATTGGTGGGAATACTTCTTGATAGAGCTGTCAAGTAGCACCGAAATAATGAGGACAGTGTGGGTTTCCGATAGGTCCCCATGTGGAGATGGTGCTGTAGTGGGCATATCATTGGATTACGAATCCAGACCAGGCCAATGCTCTGGCAGCTGGTGGAAGGTAAATATAATTAATAAAGTATCGAGAGCTAAAATCTGGTGTCAGTAATAGTGATCTTGTGTCCAATGTGTCCAATGTTGATTGTAAACATCGATCTCCTTCACCAATATACTTTCAGGAATTGAATCTCCCCTGCTTTCCTGATCTGGCCTAAAAGTGACTCCAGACGCACAGACATGGTCTCTGAATCGGCCACGTGAGACACTCAATTGTATCAAACTACTCTGAGGTCTTCAATGATAAAACCTGACGGAACACCGGGCATCAACCTCGTTATCTGAAAAGGGAATGGGAAACACAGTCCTGTTGACCCTGCATAGACCTCCTTCCTAACATCTGAGAGCTTGTGACAACATTTACAGAGCTTTCCCACAGACTGCACAGAAACATCGGGAGAGGAGGAGGTCATTCAGCACATTGAGCTTTCCCCATGCTATTTCATGGCCGAACATCTTCTCAATGCAGTTTTCGCCACACAATATTCATATCCCAAAATATGTTTAAACATTATGAACTATAGTGCCTTCAGCCCATCAATATATAGGGAGTTCTCTGATAATGCTTGTTTATTAATGTGATTTGACTGCAATGTGATTCGTGAACCATTTTCTATAAAGTGAACTATCATCCCTGCTTCCAATCTATCACACCCTGTCAGAGTTTTATATATCTCACTGAGATCTCCACTCATTTTCCTGAAGCCCATGGAATACAGGACCAGTCACCCCAAACTCTGCTCCTACAACAAGCTTGTCATCCCAGAGATCAGTCTGGTCATCCTTCACTGCACTCCCTCAATGTCAGATTTGTCCTTTATTAGGTAAGGACACTAAAACTGCACACAATACTGAACAATATTCGAGATGGGGTCCCACCAAGGCCCTGTACAGTTGCAGTAAATGACCCTTACTCCTGTATTCTAAATCCCCCTGAAATGAAGGTGAATGAACAATTTATCTTCCCACCTGCTTTCTGCTCCTGCAATATTGCTTTCAGTGACCAGTATATAGGGAGATCCAGATTCTTTTCAATGTTACAGATCCCCACTTGCTGGGTCTGTGTACACTGTATACAGCGTGCCAAATGCCATTCCCATGATTGACTTCGTGTTCAGTACTCACTGCCCTACATGGATTCGGAAGGCTGCGCAGAAATAAACAAAAATGCAGCTTAAGTTCATTAATAGAGCAACAATTTTCAACCAATCCCTTTTCAAATGATAGGCTGCCATTCAATTGATCCCATCAATGTACACAACCTATTATCTCTGCCATTGCTCTCCATCTGCCAGGTATTTGCCCAGTCACTCCACTTGTCTCAATCACCTTGGAACTTTTTTCATCCTCCTCATCCACTCACAAGCTGACATCGTGTAGAGCTCTCAGCAGTCTTGGGAATATTGCAATTGAGCCCCTCAACCAAAGATATGATGTGTATTGGGAATAGTTGGATGCCAAATCTCGATCCTTGTTATATCCTCCAAGCCTTCCATTCAAAAAACATGGTTTTGTTCATACTCACTGTTTTCTGCCAACTCTCCCATTCAAAAACCATGACCATATATTAGCCCCAGTCCCATAGGATTCGAATTTGCACAATAGGCTTGGGGCGTTATCAAAAATCTTTCTGAGATTCCAATCGTATTGCGTTGATACCTTCACCATAATTTTGCACAAATATAATTCTTATTTCATAAACCTCTGTTGACTTTGTCTATGCCCATTAATTTCAGTCCAATATTTTCTCTAAAACGTTTTAGTTACTAATTTCATTCTATTCCCTTTTTCTCACCAGACTAAAGTTCCCTCGTATTGCGAGGAAAATTTATTTTTGCTTTTTTTCTTCTTCTTCTGTGAAGACATAACCGAAGTATTTGCTCCATTGATCTGCTATTTCCCTGTCCTCAATTATCTGGTGTCAGACTGTAAGGAAGCTGCACCCTTTTCTCTTAATTTTGCCATTGATGTATTTTCAGAAGATATAACAAGTTCACTCATATACACTGTGAAAAGATATTCTTCAGAAACCCATCAATTCCTATCCTGAGGTACTGAATGATTGGCCTTCCACAGCTATACAATCACAGAAGCACAGACTCTGTACTATCAGAAATAGAGCACGGTCTACATTAGCCACACTTTCCAACACAAAACCTATCGCTGTGAATCTTATGGCATTTCAAGTGCACAACCATGTATTTTCTAATAGTTTTGAGGTTACCATGGCAATTCCCCTCTCACGAAGTGCATCCCAGACTGCAGCACACTTTGCTTGAAAAACAGTCCTCAAATCCACCCTAAGCCTCAAACCCTTCACTTTAAAAGTGTGTTCCATTGATTAAAAGGACCAGCTGCTGTCTATCCACTCCGTCCATAACCCTTGTAATCTTATCCTCCTGATTCACGTCCCCTTTAGCCTTCTCTCCTCCAAGGTAAACAATCCGAGCTTATCCAGGCTCTCTCCATAGCTGAGATGCTCCATCCCAGGGAACATCCTGGTGAATCTCCTCTGCACCCACTCCAGTACAATCACATTTTCCTGTAATGTAGCTCCCAGAATTACACACAGTATTCCATCTTGGCCATTGAAAGTTCCGCATATCTCTTATAATCTATGCTTCGATATGTGACGGCTATGTTTACGCTCCTGTACACTTTCTCAAATTTGGTGTTACCCTGTCCATCCACATTAAGGAATGTGTGGAGAAGCACCCTCTCAGCTTCCTAATGTGCTGCCATTCATTGAGTCCTTGCCTGTCTGGTTCCTTCTTCCAAAGTACATCACCTCATATTTATCAGGGTAACATTCCATCTGCCATTGATCCACCCATCTGAACCTTTTCTCTGTATTGATGTGACTATCTGACCATTCCATCTGTATCTTCCTGCAACTTAAGGCCTTCCTCCTCACTGTCATCTACCCGGCCAATCTTTATATCAAACACAAACTTACTAATGACAATCCCCACCCCTCGTTCATATTCACAGCTACATCCTTTATGATAAGGTTTAAAATCAGAAAACATCAGCTTGTAGTCCAACAGGTTTATTCGGAGGCACGAGCTTTCAAAACGCTGCTTCTTCATCAGGTGGTTGTGTGCTTTGATGAAACACTTTGAAAGTTAGTGCCACCGAATAATCCTGTTGGACTGTAACCTGGTTTTATGCAATTTTTAGCTTTGTCCACCCCAGTCCAACACCAACACCTCCGAATCCCAAATAATAAGAGACACAGCACTGATCCCCGTGGACACCAGCCTCCAATCGCGCAAACAGCCTTCTACCACCACCCTCTGTCTCCGACCACTAAAGGTGATTTCGTTGCAACTTGGCAAGTCACTAATCAGTCCTACCTGTTCCCTGGTTATTCTGTTCCGCTGGAGACATTTGTAGAATATCTGGAGATTTTCCCGAACCTTGTCTACCAGTCGGTTTCTATGCCCCTGTATTAGTCGGTCCCCTCCAAGTGATGAATTTCCTCCTTATTGCAGTCTTAACTGGCCTGTCCCAGATCCTTCCTTGAATGTGGAATAGAAAGCGAGGGAAGTGTTCTTTTAATTTCTAACTTGTGAGATGTTTTGTGAATTTTCTAAATTTCACTGTGACCCACCTCTCATTCTTTGAAACTCTACAGAAAACAGGCCGAGTTTTCTCATCAGGCAATCTCACCATCTGAGGGATTAATCTGGAGAATGTCCACTGCACTTCCTCTCAGGTCAGTATATTCTTTCTGACATTCGGTCACCAAAACTGTACATAATACTCCAGGTACAGTCCCACCAACACGCTGTGAAACTTCTTCAACAAGTCTTTACATCAATGTTCGGACTCTCTTAAATGAAGGTGAACCAAACTTTAACTTTCCACTTACATATATTCCTCCAAATACCCTTCACATTCATTGCATTTACAAACTCACGGAGATCTTATAGAAACCCTTCCGAAAATCCAATATATGCCACTTCTACTGTTTCCCCATTATCTATACTGTAAGAAACAACTTCAAACAATTCCAAAGTTTATCAAGTACGATGTTTCTATCAGAAATACATGCTGATTCTCTGCATTGTTGCTGTTAATTTCTAAATAGCAAAAATGTCACCCTGTGTAATAGATTCCAACAGTTTCCCTACGAATGTCAAGTTAACTGGTCTCCAGTTCTCCACAATATGTCTTTTTCCTTTTGTAGCTGTTTGGATCCCTTCCATTCATCGATTGTTTATCCACAATAGTTTCCAGTCTCTGCAGAATGTCCAGGAAAATAAAACACACTCATCGACAGTGCAATTAATACTACTATTGGTGGTTAATATCCGACATTTTGATATGAAGTACATCTGTTTCAGCAGACTTAGCAATGCTCAATCCAGCTACATGTTCAAGTACTACCTTGTTACTGATATGAATTGACTTTGTCTTTAGATCCAGGAGTCCGATATGATCACTTGGTAATACTGGGTGATTTTCTGAATCTTCCTCCATGAAGACAGATGCAATGTAACTGGTTATTTTGTTGGCTATTTCTCTGTTCTCCACAAGGACCTCTCCTCTCCCGATACCAAATTTCTACATTTGACCTTGCTTTTATTTTGTTTCCTTTGAATTGGAGATCGCAGATTGATGTCGTCTTTGTGTTCCTGTTTGTTAGCATGTATGTTCGCTTTTTGATTTCAATTTCAGTTTCGTGGCCTTCCTTTTTTGTTATCGTTAATTTCTGAGAATTTTCAGCTTTCCACAATAGCTGGAATTCTTCTGAAGTCACTTCCTACGATTAACATGCTTTCTAATTTGTTATGTTAACCATCACTGAGTCACTTTCTCTCTGTTTGGTGTTTGCACCTGAAATAAATAGACGTATGTTTCAGATTTTGCACTATTTCTAAAAACTCCTGGTCCTGACCAGTTATATTCAGGAACACCACAGAAGGATAGGAGGATAAAGAAGAAGTTGAGGGAGCACTGTTTGGCTCTTTTCTATCATCACTGGCCAACGAGTGCCGTCCTCGACAACTGGAATGTAGCGAATGCTGAGCCCATATTAAAGAAATGCTACAAAATAAACCTGGGAACTAAAGACCAGCAATCCTAAAATCTAGTGGATAGGTTACTGTAGAAGATTTGGAGCGATTGGATATGCATGCATTTGGAAAGGCAGGGTATGGTTCGGAGTAATATTAGAATGGTGCTGGAAAAGCAGAGCAGGTCAGGTAACATCCGAGGAGCAGAAAAAATCGATGTTTCTGGCAAAAGCCCTTCATTAAATTCAGCGCAGGAGTTTGTGCAAGGGAGATCATGACTCACAATTTTGTTGGACTTCTTTGATAAAGTGACCAGCAACGTTGAGGAGGTCTGGGTGGTATACGTAGTCTAGGTTGATTCCAGTAAGGCCTTCAGTAAGTTTCACATGGTACTCTGGAACCTCTGGAAGGTTAGATCGCATGGAATTGAGGGGAGCTGGCAAATTAGGTACAAAATTGCCTTGATGGTAGGAAGGAGAGATTAATACTGGAAACATGCTGGTCAGACTGGAGGCCTCTGAATAGTGGAATGCCTCAGGGATTGATGATAGGACCACTACATATTACAGATATCTATGATTTACATGAGAATGTACAGGCATGATTTGTAAGTTTGAAGACGGCACTAAAACAAGCGGCATCATGGAGAGTGAGGAAGGTTATCAGAATTTTCAGAAATTTCAGCAGTACTTTGATCAGCTGGAGAAGTGGGCTGAGAAATGACAAATGGATTTTAATATACATCAGTGTAAGTTCTTGTATTTTATAAAGTCCAATCTAGTTTCGCGTTTCATGGTGAATGGTTGGGTCCTAAGGAGTGTAGTGGAACAGATGGACCTTGGAATTCAGATGCATGATTCTCTGGAAGTTGATTCAGATGTAGACAGTGAAGAAAGCTTTTGGCACACTGGCTTTAATCGGTTGATATCACTGAGTATTGAAGTTAGGGCGTTATGATGCAGTTATACAGAATGCTAGTCAGGCCTTATTGGTAACGTTATGTTCAGTTTTGTTCACTTTGCTATAGAAAGGATGTTATTAAACTGGAAAGAGTGCAGAAACAATTTACAAGGAAATTGCCAAGGTCTCAATGGTCCGAGTTACAGAAAGAGGTTTGACAAGCTCGGACTTTTTACTTTTGTATGCATGAGGCTGAGGGAGGATCATATTGAAGTTTATAAGATCATGACAGGCATGGATAGAGTGAATGCACCCAGTCTTTTTTTCCCAGGGTTGGGCAATCATAGATTAGAGAGCATCAGTTTAAGGTCAGAGGGGACAGAATTAAAGGGAACTTGAGGAACAACTTTTTAACACAGGGGCTGTTACACATGGATTGAGAAGTGGTTGAGGCGGATACATTAACAATATTTAAAAAGCTTTTGAACAAATACATGGATAGTAAAGGATTAGAAAGATATGGGACAATGGCAGGGAATGGGTTTAGCGTGGATGGGCATTTTGGTTGCAATGGAGCAGTTTGGGCTGAAGGGCCTGTCGCCGTGCTGTCGGACTCTAAGACTCTAACAACCATTGTTTGTCTCCCACTGAATGTTATATTGTACTTTCCCAATTTACTGAAGATATCTTGAAACTCTAGCCTCCAGTCTTCCATGATGTTTGACTGGAATATTTAAGCATTCTAAACTGTATGCAGACACCTTGTAAACTGCACCTTATAAATGCCATTATTCCTTAAATGCTGCTTCAGACCAAGGTTAATAATTCGTCCTTCTGACCACAAAACATCAAATCCGAAATAACCTGCTCTCTAGTTTACTTCACAACATACTCTTCAACCCAAATCATATACACTTATGGAACGTATTTTTCACAGCTTCAGCAGTCACTTAGTTAACGCTGTTAACCATTCAATAAGACTGCGGTATCCACAATACTTGTCTATCTAATTTCCAGAGCATGTAATGCTCCGATTTTATGCTACCGTTTTGGTTTCGATATATAACACACCAATATTTGCTTCTCCTTGCTATCTGTAAACTCTACCTAAACTGATTCTGTGGAAGCTGAGGGACAGGTCTGTGTCGTTATTAGTGATAGACCTGGACAAGACATTCAGGGAGGCTCACCTCGACGCTGAGATGATCTGAATAAATGTCCCACAATACTGGAAAAGCAACAATATCCTCCTCTCTCTGTTAGGATAAGACTTACCATATACTATCTGCTCCCTCACACTCACTGTATATCTGTTATAGCACCTAGCCCCGAACAAGGTTCACGCTCTGTCTCCAAATAAGGCTCAGGCATTACCACTCTCAGTATTGAATTCAGCAACTAATAATACTATATGGATTCAAAACTGTCGACTGACTCATTCCGGACACCTCACAACTCCCTCCACTTACACCAGGACAAACAGCAGGGTCACCCATTCACACTCTCCCTCCATCCCTTTCTCCCATTCCAGGAGAAACTGCCTGGAATAGGATAGAAAGGTCCAAGCCGGGTAGTGGAGTGCCCTATATCCGTTCTCTCACTCTCTTCACCCCGCCATGTGGGGTGGTCTCTTAAAGAGCTGGAGAGGACCGGGACGCCTCGTGTGGAGAACCTGAAACATCGACGTCCTCCTGCCCCAGTTAAGGAGCAATGTTCAGTGAAAGACAATTCTCAGTTTAAACCCACTGGCAGCTCCCACAACAGTCACAACAGTCCTTTCACTTCCGAAAAAAAACCCCACAGATACCTCACTGCACAGAGACGCCGACACAGAAATACACAGACGAACACACACAATACTTACAAGGACATAGGCATACACACACGAATAAACACACTGAGACATATACAAATACATACAAATCAACATAAATACAGATAGCAACACAGGCTGAAACACAGACAGACAGATGTAGACACGGAAACACACGGAAACAAGCACATGGACACACACACGCAGGCACACACCCACACACGCACACACATACAGACACACACAAACAGAGGCACAGACACACACACACATACAGACACACGCACAAACACTTACTCACATACAGACACACAGAAGCACAGACAATAGTGTCATTAAGACACAAATCGATATGTTTTTGATTTGTAAGGGGATCAAGGATTCCAGGGAGAAGGCAGAAGAATGAGGTCGAGATACTAATAAGACATTATTGAACGGAATTTCAGACTCGATAGGCTGAATGGCCTCAATCTAGTCATTTCCTTAATGCTCCTGCGGTATTATGCTATCAGGCATTCTCTTCCTGAGACAGCAGCAGAGGCTGGGTGTGATAGATATTTGACTGGAAAGGGTCAGTGGGATGTGCGATAGGTTGGAGTCCGGGATGGTTTATCTTTATTCCTAATTATTCTGTCCTTATGTCTGAAAAGAGGTGGTGATTTCATGTTCAGTCAACACAGTTTTAAAATAACAGTTGTCCCACAATGAAATAAGGACGTCCCTTTCACTTTAGTCTTGTGCTACCTGTGGTGTCCTCATCCTCAGGGAGCAGTGAAGACTCAGTTATAGAAGATATTCCAGGCTGAAATCTTTACTGGACAGAACGGTCAGTGTTTATTTGGAACAGACAGGAAATGCATGGTCAGGCACACTCGAATCAGCCATGAGCATTCTGACTGGTGCAGCCAAATGGGCAACTTCTGCCCCTACCCCATGTGTTCCCTCAATCCACCCCTCGAGGCTGTTACAGAGATAAACTGCTGTCCCTACCCCATGTCTTGTTCCCTCAATCCACCCCTCGATGCTGTTACAGGGTTGGGGACCACTCCATTAAGTCAGACAGGATCGTTACAATGACATAGGAGTAGACCATTCTGCCCCTCAAAAGGAATTACACAGGAATATAGAATGAAGTAATTCAGCTCGTTCAGTGCACTACACAGTCTAGGAGGAGGCCTTTCAACCCACCTGAGCTGCTACACAGGAACAGGGAAGCTGTTCTAGAGAGTAGAGACAAATGTTTATTTTCAGGCTGCAAAGCTGTAACTGATGGAGTGCCTCAGACATCACTGTGGGGTCATCAATGATCAATAATCTTTATCAAAGATGTGGAGGAAGGGGAGGGAATAGCTTGGAGCTCAATTAGCTCGTACACCAAGATGGTCATTCAATGTGTCGTCAAATGGAGACAGTGAGTCTGCAATGTGTTACAGGCAGGGAAGGTTAGTGAGCAAATCTTCAGCAGAAATAACATAAGGTAAGTTATTTATTTTGGCATGAAAGATGAAACAATGGTAAACAATTTAAATGGAGAGAGATTGCCGAACTCTTTGATACAGGAGGTTTCCATGTTCTTGCGACATGAATCATATGAAGTCAGATGTAGCAAGTGATTTGGAAGGTAAGTGGAATAATGCTGTTTTTGGCAAAAAAGCATCAGGTTTAATTGCAGGAATGTTTTACTGCCTCTGTACAGGGCATTTCTCAGACCACACCTAATGTACTGTGTGCAGGTTTGATCCCCTAAACTAAAATAAAATATAGAATTCTTTTCGAAGATTTTCAAGGAGGTTTCCCTTTACTCATTCCTGGAATGCCGGCCTTATGTTATCGGGGATTATCAGTTTCGATCTTAGCTGAGAAAGTTTATTGAACCATCCATGACTTTCTGAAAAGTGTATTAGCTGGATGCATATTATCTCCTGTCAGGGAGACTAAAGCTAGAGAATAAATTTTAAGGAAAAGATGCAGTGATATTAACACACATACTATGAAGACACCTACCAATATTTACAAATTAAACAGACACATATAAGCATGTCATCAAATTATAAAGTGGGGACATTTTTGGGATTGGACTGAATTGTGTACAACAAGAGCAATGACGCACCTGCATATAATCCATAAACAGGTTTTCCAGAGAATGTTCCAGGAGATCGCACATGGTCCAGTTTGATGTTCCATTGACATAATTGTTTGTTCCAACACAGAAAGGGAGAAAAATGTTCTCTGCCTGAGAAGAAGCAGCCGATTGATCCCTCTCTCGGACTTTGTTCCGCCCGATAGCAAAATGTGAGACCAGAAAATCCCTGAGTTATCTTTACCACTTGTGAAGGATTCCTGGTGAGGATTCATTGGAATCTCTCCACTGCCTGAAACGAAGGGAATTCAGCCAAATCCAACTGTTCCAGAAAGAAATCCCACTAGCAGTAGCTTGTGTGAGCAGAGTAACTTTAAAGGCAGAATAACATTTGCGGCACTCTGTCATTTTGCCATTTGTTATGAGTTCAACTTTCTGTGTCACACATTTTTCTCAAAAATGACCTACTCTGAGATCTATATCATTGACCACATCACTAAACTGGTTGCATTTAAGATTGGTGTAACCAGTTGAGGAGTGGGACTGGAAAAGGACATAGTGACCTTCCAACATTTGATGGAACACAAATGAGAAATTCTCAAAGGGCTGCTCGTGGAAATTCGCTTCCCCAGAGGATTGTGGTTTCTGGATGTTTGCAGTTATTCAAAGTTGTTTTTGGTATGTAGTAAAATGGTATAAAGATAGAAACGCGCTGCTGAGACCAAAAGCACATGGAGCGGTGACAAAGCATCTAATGGCCCACTCCTGCTGCTCAGTCTGTGTTGCTGTGTTCTATTCAATCCCCCACAGCTGCTGAAAGGAGCAGATGGAGGCCACTTGTCCCAGATAGCTGGTCAACAGTAACACAGGATCTCATTCAGTCCCTCAAGACTGTCACACATGGTTTGGTTTAGGTTGGAAAATATTATTTGGTTCAAAAGACGCATCTGGTCAAAGTACATGGTGTTTCTTCTCTGCAACTTGTGATTCATTTGTTGGTCATATTATAGACCCAGATTCACTGTGAATACAGTCCCCATACCTCAACCAGAGATGACTCACAAAATACTTCACTCTCTCTGATTGCAAAGTTCATTAAAAGAACGTTCAGGAAAATTATAAATATTAACATTGCAGTTACTGAATATGAGGACAAAAGGAACAGGATCAGGTAATTCAGATGATCAAGCCATTGCATAACATCATGGCTGATCTACTGTTGATATTAACTCTTCTTTAATGCCCAATTCTTCACCCCGTAGCTCTCTGACTGGTCAAAAATCCATCTACCTCCTCCTTAAATGCTTTCAGTAATGTAGCTCCCCTAGCTCTCTAGCCCAGATAATTTCTAACAGTGATTACCTTCTGTGAGAGGATAACACTCCCTACGCATACATTGTCACCTATTGATATGAACAAGAGGCGAAGACAGGGTCTGTGGAAAGAGTGAATGGCTATGATGCCAATGCAGTATTTGACTGAGGATGGCATTGGGACCACTTATGTATTTGAGCTGAATGGGAATCAGGTGCAACTATCCCACTGGACGCGGTCTTTCACAACACAATAAGGTTTGGGGTCAGTCGCCAAAAATCCTCTCAGTCCCGGGGCATCTCTGCAGGAGATCCTCACGTTAACCTCCTCAGCACAAACATCTTCAATGTCTTTTCCCATCATAAGATCGGAAGTGGGTATGATGACTGAAAATCACACAATGTTCAGAACATTTTGTTCCCCATCAGCTCCTGAACCATTCTGCGTCCATGTGCAGCAAGACCCGGACAGCATTCCGGTTTGTGCTGTTAAAATGTCGGTAACATTTGTGCAACAGCACGGCCAGACACTGTCCATTTCCGCAGTTAAAAGAGGAGCTCATTCAGCATTTAAAGGTGGTTGCACACTGGCATGAGCTAGCATTCAGGAACAGAAAAAGTGACAGCACATTCAATACTCCTGCCTGTTACACTGGAAGAAGAGTGGTCTGTTCAGTGCATCGAGCTGTTAAACAGGAACAGGCAGAGCCCAATCAGACCCTTAAACCTGTTGCATGAGACCAGGAGGAGGCTATTCATCCCCACGAGACAGTTATGCAGGAACTAGAGGGGGTCATTGATATTCCAACACGACAAACTAATGCAACCAAGACTGCACTGATAGAGGATTCCATGATGTGAATCATGGCTCCATTGTTTGTAGAACGTGTGCTACTTTAACATGGTTTGCTGGCAATGAGGAGGGAAGCCAAATGATTTGAGCCTAGTCTCAAGGAGGCAACTTCCATCTCCGAGAAGACACACCCATGTTCTCCATGGGGGTCAGAATCTGGTGGGAAAAGTTAACTGTTTTAGCATGAACGTATTGCGTCTGCTGTAGGGATTGCGGATAACGAGACTTTCAGTGTAGGACCACACACCGAATGCACTGTATTACGGTGGGGAGGGTTTATTCAAAGACTGGTCCGCTGTCTCTCTCATGCAAAATGGCGATTGGGTGTGGAGTGAGGGGAATATTCTCAGATGGTCTTAAACTGTTGACTGCCATGTAAACCGAGTAAAAAAGAAGCCATGGAATTTTTCACCGTATCAGTGTCTATTTAGAACATCGTGAGTGACTGTCCCTCCCCCAAGGTTCAATGCAATCGCCTCTCATTCTCTCACAACGCCGGAGATTAATCATCATTCTCTCCTCATGGCACCACCATCCCAGGGATTAGTCTGGTGAAACCCCATTGCACTCTCTCTGTGGCAAGGCGATCATTCCTTATAAAGGAGAGATAGTCTGCCCACAATATCCCAAATGCTGCCTTAACAACACTCAGCAATGATCACAATAACTCTTTTTCCTCTTAGACATCTCCGTTTCTTTCCAGTAACGTAAAAAGACTTTCCTTCTTACGACACTGCTGGAAAGAGTTAACTCTTTTATGCTGATCTTGAACTGAGTGGCTGGTTCAGCTGTTCCACAGTACCAAAAAGAGTAAATCGCATAGCTGTGAGTTTGTAGTGTTACAACACAGGATAAATCTTCCTGCTTAATTAAAACCAGCAACAGAGAAAAGATTTATCCCATGCAGTAATCTGTTATAATTCTGAAGGCCAAATCTACTTAAAGTTAAAATTAATAACTTTATTTCTTAAAGTATAACAGAGAATAATAAACGAATGACCATTTACAACTTCTTCCTCTAACCTGTCTTTTACCTTCCCCCTCCACAGTACGAGGCCGATAAGACTCCTAATTAAGAGTTACAAAACCAAACTTCTTATCTCAAAATCTGGAAGCTTTCAGTTCTTCTTCATATTCCTGTCTTCTTTTCTTCTTGGGAATTCTGCTTCACCAGTTACTAATCAGTAAAGGTACCAATAGGAGAGCTATTTTTCAATCAGTCTTTGCATGCTGGTAGCTTGGCATTTCTTCTCTCAACTCTTCAATTTTCCATGGTCTTGTCCCGCTAAACTATTGGGGATTGTATCATTGGCATTTAGGATTGTTAATATAAAAAATTCATATTTGGTTGGAGGTGGGTATTTTGGGGTATAATTTAAAATGTTTTGCTGAATTTGTTTTTGTTTTGAGACAATGAGCATATCCGGTTTTTCGATCAAATGTTACATTATATCTATTTTTCAGAACACTTGGTGCTGTCAGATAGTTATTGCTGACTTTTCATTCTCTCAATGGCACAGTACAACCACGTGTTCATCACAGAAGTCACACCGAAGCCTGACGAAGGAAGCATGATACATTGACTTCCCTAAAGGTCTTGAGGCAAGCAGATTGGTTTTTATAACAAATGATAATGGTTGCTTTTATACACCCCAATTTCCTTCATGAGATATCAACAGACCATTATTCTGTGGCTGTAATTTATCAGTCAATGGCTTGACCACCATAGACTGTCTTCCCATACGTGCAGAAAACAAGTTAAACATCTTCAAGAGCAATTATGTAGTGATGGACATGTGGTTAGAAGGAACTATTGCATTCGGATTGAACAAAGGCACAAATGGTTTATTCAGAAGTTGCTCTGAGACTGAGGACGAGACTGGGATATCGTGATGGTGGTTTTGGTCAGGATTGGTGAGTGGGGAGGACATGGAGATGTAAATCTGTGAAGGACAAAATGGATTATGGAGTTTGAGAACAGTCTGGTTCCTTCTCGTGTATCAGTGAGTAATTTATAAATAGTAGTTCGATAGTTATAATATATAAGAAAAGGAATTTTTGTTTGGAACTGAAGGCATTGACTTGCACTTTCCAAAATTTATATATAATGAGCAGAAATTCAGGTCAACCCGGTAGACAAATATAATGACTTGAAAGCTGAAAAATGTGTTTCTGGAGAAGCGCAGCAGGTCAGACAGCATCCAAGGAGCAGGAGAATCGACTTTTCGGGCATAAGCACTTCTTCAGGAACTTATGCCCGAAACGTCGATTGTCCTGCTCCTTGGATGCTGCCTGACCTGCTGCGCTTTTCCAGCAACAGATTTTTCAGCTCTGATCTCCAGCATCTGCAGTCCTCACTTTCTCCTATTAAATATAATGACTTACTAGGAGCACCAACTATAGCGAGGATGGGATAGTAACCACCTTGAATAATCCAAAGGATATACTGGATCCGCCATGCTAATGATATCCAAGGCCAAGAAAGCAACTAAAGTCCCGAGGATAAGCTCCTGTCCATGGTTGGAACATTCCAGTCGAATGTTCTCAGATTCTGATCTCTCCTCCCCGTCTCTCTCTCTTTCGATCTGCTGATCGCTGTTAGTGCTGGCGGTGATGCCGCTCCTCATACTATGGGATAGCACATTGAACAGAGCCCATTTATCTTTCAACAATGAAAACTCTCCATTGTGATAATTAGGATGCACGGAGGTTGACATTGATCACAGTCACTGAACAAATAGCTTCAGTTACCCCCTTATGAATGCAATATTGATTTTATTAAAATTAAAAAAAAACGTTTAAAGCTACACATTTGGCATAGGATATGTGTGTGTGTGTATGTGGGGGTGGGGTGAACAGAGGGAAGAAATATTTGAGATGGTACATTGATTGTATGTAATCATTCAATCTGCCTTAGATACGCGAGTAATGTCAAAGGATTGTCAGAACTTTAAAACATTTCTCCGTTTATAAATCGAAACATATAGTCTGTAACTACTGATCAGTGATTATAATGTCAGTAAAATATGGAGAGAACTTTTCTAGTCCATATTATGACAGGAAAATGTGCATACAACAACATGAGGATAACAGGCAAATGGCATGGATATGTTAACAGAGAATATGGTGTGACACACAATTCAGATGGTTGTTCGAGGATCAGAGAGGGCAGGTGGGGGTCATGCTGTTCATGTTATCGATGTCAATCAACTATGATGAAGTAAATTTCACTGGATTTCGATTGCAGTGTGATTATGATATTGGGGACATGGCTCCTGAGACCAGAGGGAAGGAATATGATATTTCCCAGCCATCGGTATTGGAATTTTATTCTTCATAAATCATATGAAGATCAAATTCCGGGATACAACTACAATGAGAAATGAGGAGAGCCAATATTAACCATACAACCAGAAGACATTGGAGCAGAAATTTGGTCATTAGGCCCATTGAGCCAGCTCCGCCATTCAATGATGGCTGTTAAGCTTCTCAACCGCATTCTCCCGCTTTCTACCTGTAACCCTTGATCCCCTTTACAATCAAGAACCTATCTGTCTCACTCTTAAATATACTCAGTGACCTGGCTTCGACAGCCTTCTGTGGCGGTGAATTCAATAGATTCACCACTCTATGGCTGAAGAGGTTCGTCCGTATTTCTGTTCTGAAACGTCTTCTCTTTACTCTTTCCCATCTGGGCCTAGTCTCTCCTACCATTGGAAATATTGTCTCAAAATCCACTCTGTCCAGGCCATTCGTATCCTCTAAGTTTCGAGTCGACCTCCTAACATGTTCTGAATACTATCACGTATAGACCCAGAGCCCTCAGATGTTCTTCATATGTTAAGATTTTCATACCTCGTGAATCTCCTTGGAAAACGCTCCAGGGCCAGTACATCCTTCCTGAGAAATGGGACCCAAAGCTGTACACAATAATCCAAATGTGGCCTGACCAAAGCCTTATACAGCCTCAGAAGTACATCCCTGCTTTTATATTCAAGCCCTCTTAAAATAAATTCAATTATTGTATTTGCCTTCCTAACTATTGACAACCTGCAAGATGACATTTCGAGACTCTTGGACTGGAACTCCCTCGGCTATTTGCACTTTTGAATTCTGAACCTGCTCGCTATTTAGAAAATAGTCCATGCCAGTATTCTTCTGCCCACGTTATACTCCATTTGCCACATCTTTGCTCACTCCCCTAACTTGCACAAATCCTTCAGTAGGAGACAGTGAAGACAGCAGATGCTGGAGATCAGAGTCAAAAGTGTGATGCTAGAAAAGCACAGCCAGTCAGGCGGCATCCGAGGAGCCGGAGATTCGGTGTTTCAGGCATTCATCAGGAATGAGGCGGTTGGACTGAAGGGGGCTGAGAGATAAATGGGAGGGGCTGGGGCTGGGAGGAAGCTATCTTGGACAGCGATAGCTAGATGAAGTTGAGTGGTGATAGTGAAAGGTCAGAGTGGAAGGTGGAGTGGATACATGGGAAGGAAGATGGACAGGTTGGACAGTTCAAGAGGGCGGTACTGAACTAGAGGGTTAGATCTGGGATAAGGTGGTGCGAGGAGAGATGAGGAAATTGGCGAAATTGCTTTTGATATCGTGTGATTGGAGGGGCCCTCGGTGGAAGATGATGCATTCTTTCTCCCAGAAGACTGCTGGATAGGAATTGGCATTGGAGGAGGCCAAAAACTTGCATGTCTTTGTTGTAGTGGGAGGGAGAGTTGAAGTATTCAAGGATAGGGAAGTGGGGTTGTTGGGTGTGTGTGTCCGAGTGTGTTACCTGAACCGTTCTGCAAATTGATGCCCTGTCTCCCCAATGGGGAGGAGATCCGTTGCAATGGACAGAGTAGATGTGATGTTTGGATGCACAGGATGTTCTTTGCCTGATGTGGAAGGATCCTTTGAAGACTTGGATGG
Organism: Chiloscyllium punctatum; assembly: GCF_047496795.1. Classification (NCBI taxonomy): domain Eukaryota; kingdom Metazoa; phylum Chordata; class Chondrichthyes; order Orectolobiformes; family Hemiscylliidae; genus Chiloscyllium; species Chiloscyllium punctatum. The sequence goes on along the minus strand of NC_092744.1, from coordinate 123,579,895 downwards.
AGGTGAGGAGGGAGTGTTGACATAGGTTTCATACCTCTAGCAGTGGCAAAGAAGGTGTCAGGAGTGGAAGGTGGCTGGGTGGGGTTGGGGGGCGTGAACCTCACGAGGGAGTTGTGAATGGAATGGTCTCTGCTGATATGGGTGGGGAAGGAATTATACCTTTGGTGGTGGGGTCTGACTGTTGGTGGCTGAAATGGCGGAGGATGATGCGTTGTATCCTGTGGTTGGTGGGATGGAAGGCGAACACCAGAGGGGTTCTCTCCATTTTGTAGTTGGAAGGGTGGAGATCAAGGGCGGAGGTGCGGTAAGTTGAGGAGATGCGTTAGAGCACCCTCCTGCAGCCGAACCACCACTTCAATGTCCCTCCATCTGTCTTTGCACTGTTTGAAAACTTAGCCAGAATCCCCTCAGTTCCTTCATGCAAATCATTAATGCATAAAGGGAAAAGTTGTGGTCCCAACATTGAGTCTTATGGAACACCACTTGTCCCTGCCTGGCATCCTGAGAAAGACTCTTTAATCCCAATTCTCTGCTTTCTGTCAGACAGCCATGCTACTATCCATGTTCGTACATTGCTTCTAACACCATGGGCCCTTATCTTTCTCAATAGCCTCCTGTGTGGTACCTTGTCAAAGGATTCTTGTGGAGCAAGCGGATAACATCTATTGTTCTTCTTGGTCTAATCTGCTTGTTACTCTCTCAATGAATTCTAACAGGTTTGTCAAGCCTGACCTCCTCTTGATGAAACCATGTTGTCTCAGTTCTATTTTACCAAAGACTTCCAAGTATTCAGAAATCCCTTCCTTCACGATGGATTCCAGGTTGTTACCCATTACTAAGGTAAGTCTAATCAGTCTGTAATTTTCCATTTTCTGTTTCACTCCCTTATTAAACGGAGTGTGACAGTAGCAATTTCCAGCCTCTTGGCCCTTTCCTGATTTTAGTCATTCCTGAATGATTACTACTTATACTTGCACTACCTCTTCAGCTATCTCCCTTACAAGACTGGGGTGTAGTCCATCGGGTCCAGGTGATTTATCCGCATTCAGGCCATTCAGTTTTCTAACGTGTTATTCTTGCTGATGGCCACCACACTCAGCTCTGCCCTCTCACTCTCTTCAACTTTTGTGAAATGATTCATGTCTTCCACCATGAAGAATGATGTGAAGTGCCTCATTCATTTCTTTATTTCCCACTACTGTCTCTCCAGCATCATTTTCCAGTGTCCAATATTACTTTTGCCTCTCTTTTGCACTTTATATATCTAAAGAACCTCTTACAATCTCCTCTATATTGCTGGTTCTCTTACCCCTATATTTAACCTTCTCCCTCCTTATTTTTTTGCCCTCTGTTGGTCTTTATAAGTTTTCCAATTCTCTCGTTTCCCACTGCCCTTCACCACATTGTATGCTTGATCTTTTGCTTGTATGCAATCCATGACTTCCCTCGTCAGCCCTGGTTGCCTTATCCTCCCTGTATCATGCCTCTATTCCTCAGCATGAATCTCTGCAGTGACTCCTGAATTTATGTTGGAATCACCTGCCATTGCTGTTCCACTGTCTTTCCTGCTATACCCCTCTCCACATATCAGAAATTGCTGCAAGTTCAGGTCCATCCTGTCCTTCTTGTTTAGGTCCTACCGACTCCGGAATCCCAATGATCCACATATCAGAAGTGCTGCCTCCCCTGCCAACTGTTTGGCCATGTATTTAACTGTGCTACCTTCCTATTCCTAACGACACTCGCACGTGACATATTCTAGTGTCTCCAAAATTAAAATATCCTTTCAACAGAACTCTCGCAAGACCTTTTATTTAAAGTGGATAGGCTTGATAATAAAATCTTATGTGTGACCTCAGGAAAGTGGAGTCCACTGAATCAGTCCAATGCCCAGAGGATCTGATATCTATCCCCGCCACTAAACCTGTTTGACAAGGTATACATATGGATTAGAGGTGTTGGAAGAGCACCACTGAACTGCTGTACTCTTTCAGCACCACTAATCCAGAATCTGGTTTCCAGCATCTGCAGTCATTGCTTTTACCAAGGTATACATATGAACCATATATTTGCAGATGGACGAGGATAAATAGAAAACTAGAAAATGTCAGAGCAGATGGATATCATGCAGCTTGTTCACTCTGCTTTGCTATTCAATTGGACTTTAGTTATTCTGTTCCTTTCAATGGCAGGATCTTTACCCGGCATCCCCAGTGGGTCAGAAAATGCCCAGTATCGTTGTGTGCACAGTCCTGCGAAGGGAGTGTCCCGTGCCAGGCAATGGGGTGTGGGGAGTCCCAGGGGTGGCACAAGAAAAGGCTGCATGTAGTGACGATGGACTGAGGGACTGAAAGGGATGGAATGGATATCCAGGGACACTGCACACACGGAAGGGGCTGGGGAAGATTCCTAAACTTACAGGGAACCCACGATGCACGGCTGCTTTTACGAAAACCTGTCACGTTTGCTAGATTTCTCTGTCAAACCAAAGCAAAAATACTGTGGATGGTAGAAAACCGAACCAAACACAGAGACATACTGTGGAGAGACGAAAGAGTTAATGTTCCCAATGCAGACGTGGGAAGAATTTACAAAGCCCACATAGACAGGGTCCAGAGATTGGAATTGAACCCGAGTCCCTCGCACTTTGATGCTGCAGTGTTGTGTCACCGTGCCACCCAATGATGGATAATCAGTGTTGGAGACATAGCTACTGTTCTCTGTGATTGGGATTGAGAGTCCTAATTGATGTGTTGCCTACCTGGTGCTTGGGTTTGGGATATATCATCTGGGCTGCTGAAGAACTTCGATTGGGCGGGGAATGATCCAGTGGTCAGGGTGCATGTAGGTACCAATAGCTGGAGAAACAAATGACAGTGAAAAGAGTGACGGGTAATACAGGACTAAACTGTCATATCGAAATGCATGCAGCATAAGGAAAAAGGTAAACACACTTGTGACTCATTCACAATTTGGCAGGTACGACATGGGCATTACACTGATATCACTGCAAGAGGATCAGGATTAGGAGCGGAATATTCAAGGATATTCGTCCTGTCGAAAAGATAGGCAGGTGGGCAGAGTGACGGAGTTGTTTCATTATTAAGAATAGAATTGAATCATTAATCAATAACAAGAAATGATGTAAGGTCAGATCGTGTAGAATCTGTGTGGGTAGAAGTGAGAAATCAAAAAGGTGAAAAAAATGCAGTTAGAGTTATGTACAGGGAGCTGGGGTGCAAGATACATCAGGAGGTAGAAAGTTCTCTTGGAAAGACAAAGTTACAGTGATCCTGTGGGATTTCATGATGCAGGTGAACTGGGAATTCAGGTTGGTAGTGGTTCGCAAGGAAAGGAATTTGTGGAATGTCTATGAGATGGCTTTTTGGAGCAGCTTGTACAGGCAAAATAGATGAAGGAGCTGAAGGTGAAGGAATTCTTAACAGGCAGTGATCATCATATGATTGAACTTATACTACAGTTTCAGATGGAGAAGGTAGAATTAGTAGTAACGGTATTACAGCTGAATAAAGGCAATTACAGGGACATGAGGGAGGAGCTGGGTAGAATTGACTGGGAGACGGGCCCAGCAGGAAAGACAGTACAATAGCAATGGCAGGAGATTTTTGGAGTAATTCAGGGCACAGCAGAGATTTATCCTGAGGAAAAAAGAGGTTTATTTAGGGAGGATGGGGCAACCATAGCTGACTAGCGAACTCAGGTATAGCTTAAATGCAAAAGAGAAAGGATATAATGTGACAAAGTGCAGTGGGAAACCTGAGGATTGGGAAGCTTTCAAAGACAAAACAGAGGGCAAATAAAATAAAATAAGGAGGGAGTTTATTAAATATGGGGGTAAGCGAGCCAGGAAGATAAAGGAAGACTGTAACAGTTTGTTTCGATATATAAAGTTCAAAAGAGCGGCAAAAGTGAACATTGGATTGCCGGAAAATGATACTGGAAAGATAGTAGTAGGGAACGAGAAATGGCCAAGGAACTGAATAATTACTTTGCATCAGCCTTGATTGTGGACGGCACGAGTAATACATGAAACATTCAAGACCTTGAGGGGTCAGAGCTGAGTATGATGGCCACTACCATGGAGAACGTGCTAGAAACAAATGTAACGGTCCTAAGGTGGTTAAATAACCTTTCCCGGATGGACTACATCCCAATCTTATAAGGGAGAAAGCTGAAAAAGGAGTGGAGGCGATCGTGGTGATCTTTCGTGAATCACTAGAGTAAGGAACGATCCCGAGCACTGGAAACCCATTTGTGTGACACTCCATTTTAAAAAGAGATTAAAGAAAAAGACGACAAAAACCCACCATGAATAGTTTAACCTCGGTCGTGGGTAAGATCCTGAAATTCATTGCGAAGGATAAGATTTCTGAATACTTGAAAGTGATTGCTAAAATAGGGTAAAGTCGGCATGATTTCGTCAAGGGAAGTTCATGCCTGACAAATCTATTGGAATGCTTTGAAGACGAATGAGCAGGCTCGACCAATCACAGCCAATGGATGTTATCCACCTGGACTTCAAGAAGGCCTTCGACAAGGTATCACACAGGAGATTACTGGTTTTGATAACGGTCCGTGGTGTTAGAGCAAGGGTAGTGGTATGAATAGAAGCTTGTCTGTCTGGCAGAAAGCAGAGAGTGGGGATTAAAGAGTACTTCTCAGGATGGCAGCCGGTGACAAGTGGTGATTCACAATGCTCAGTGTTGGAATCATATATTTTTACTTGTTACATTAACAATCTAGATGAGGGAATTAAGTGCACTCTGGCTAGGTTTTCAGACGATACAAAGATAGGCAAATGGCCAGGTCGTATTGAGTAGGCAGAGAGGCTGAACAAGGATTTGGACACGTAAAGAGATCGGCAGATGCATTCCTACGTTGGAAAGTGTGAGGTCATGCACTTTGCAACGAAGAATAGAGGCATGGTCTATTTTCTAAATGGCGAGGAAATTCAGAAATCTGAAAGTGACTGGGGAGTTCTAGTGCAGTGTTCTCTCAAGGTAAGCTTGCAGTTGAGGCAGTAGTTAGGAGGGCAATTGTAATTAGGATTGGGGGCATTTACTCCGAGAAGAATTGAATATAAGAACAGGATGTATATGGCTCTTATCAGACAACATTTGGAGTATTGTGCTCACTTTTGAGCTCCATATGTCAGGAAGGATGTACTGGTCCTGGAGCGTATTCAGAAGACTTTCACAAGAATGGTCAAAGGAATAAAAAGCTTATTGTATTGAGAAATGTTTGAGGACTCTGTCTATAGTCGATAAAGTTTAAAAGGATGAGAGGGAATAAAATTGAAATATACAGAATATTGAATGATCTGGAGAGAGTGGATGTTGATAAGATGTTTCCATTGGACTAGGATCCGAGGGCACAAAGGAACACGTTTTAGAACAGTGATATGGAGAAAGTTATTTAACCATAAAATGGTGCATCTTTGACATTTATTGCCACAGAAGGCCGTGGGGTCAGGTCATTGAGTATACTTGAGACGGAGGTAGATAGATTTTGATTAACCAGGGGATCGAGAGTTACGGGGAGAAGGTTGGAAGAATGGGTTTGAGAAACCTATTAGCGATGAATGAATGACGGAGCAGACTCGATGGGCTAACTGCCCTAATGTATGCTCCAATGTCTTATAGTCTTCTGGTCGAAAACATAAGAACATAGAACATAGAACATAGAACAATACAGCACAGAACAGGCCCTTCGGCCCACGATGTTGTGCCGAACTTCTATCCTAGATTAAGCACCCATCCATGTACCTATCCAAATGCCGCTTAAAGGTCGCCAATGAATCTGACTCTACCACTCCCTCGGGCAGCGCATTCCATGCCCCCACCACTCTCTGGGTAAAGAACCCACCCCTGACATCTCCCCTATACCTTCCACCCTTCACCTTAAATTTATGTCCCCTTGTAACACTCTGTTGTACCCGGGGACAAAGTTTCTGACTGTCTACTCTATCTATTCCTCTGATCATCTTATAAACCTCTATCAAGTCACCCCTCATCCTTCGCCGTTCCAACGAGAAAAGGCCGAGAACTCTCAACCTATCCTCGTACGACCTACTCTCCATTCCAGGCAACATCCTGGTAAATCTTCTCTGCACCCTCTCCAAAGCTTCCACATCTTTCCTAAAGTGAGGCGACCAGAACTGCACACAGTACTCCAAATGTGGCCTAACCAAAGTCCTGTACAGCTGCAACATCACCTCACGACTCTTGAATTCAATCCCTGTTTTAGACTGAAGGTACAGTGGCTGCTGTCGGGTTGGTGGATAATATGACATTCAGTGCAGGATCACACACCAACTGCACTGTATTAATGTGCTGAGAGTATGTTCAAAACCGGGACCTCTCTGTCTCTCTCAATGGGGAGTAGGGGTTGGGGTGGGTGGGCGTAACATCCTCCCAGGCATTTCAACTATCCTGAATCATGCATCCTGAGTAAAACAGCAGTCATGAATTTATCACCTTCCCATTGTCTGTTTAGAATATAAGGAGTGATTGTCCATTCCTCTCAGGGTTCAATGCAATCACCTTTTATTCCCTCACAGCGCTACAGATCAACCTTCACTCACTCCTCATGGTGCCATCATCCCAGGGATTAATCTGGTGGACCTCCTCTTCACTCTCTCTGTGGGAAGGAGATCACTCCATGTAAATGAAACAAAATCTGACCGCAATACCCCAAATACTGCCTCAACAACACTCTCAGGTTTGCTCACAATAATTCTTTTCCTTCACTTTGCTGGTTACATTTCTTTCGTGTGACACAGGAAACCATTCGTTTACAATGCACTGCCACTGATGGGGAATTTAAAACGTCCTTACATCTGTAGGTCAGCGTCAATTCAGTCAGCACCACAGGTGCCCATGGAGATGGACATCACTCTTCGGTGAGACTCAATCACAAAAAATCCATCTAAAACAGTGAATGGCTACCTCCCTGAATGGAAATGAGCCGTTGGAATATGGGATGCAGGCAGAGGAAGGGAGCTACCTTTCCTTTTGTTCTGCCCTCACGGGATGTGTGCAGCCCTGGTCAGGCCAGCGTGTTATGCCGATCTTGAACTGAGTGGATGTTTCAGCTGTTCCACAGGACAATAAATAGTAAAACAAATTGCCGTGGGTTTGCAGTTAAATAGAGACTTGACCAGGGAAGGATGACCCACCGCCTTCTCTCATGGACATAAGGCAAGCCGATATCAACAGATTATCATTCTGTGGCTCTAGAATACGAGCCAATGACGTGACCCACCGTACACTGTCTGCCCATCTTTCAGATTTCGTGGAGACAACATGTTAAGCATCTCAAGTGCAATTATTTTGCAATGGACACGTGGTTAGAAGGGACTTGAAGCTGATGTATCTGGAATTAACAAAGACACAAACGACTGTTTATTCAGGAATTGAACTGAGGCTGAGGAGGAGATGGGACGTCTTAATGGTGATACTGGACAGGATTGGTATGTGGGGAGGATATGGAGATGTACACTTTGCAGGAGACAATGAATCAAAGAGGTTGAGACCAGTGTGTTTTATCCTCGCGTATTGGTGAGTAATTTGTAAAGAATAATTTGCTAGTTATATTTTCTAAGGAATGATATATTTGATTGGAACTGAAAACGTTGGCTTACACCTTTCCAAAATCTACATATCATGACCATCGATTCAGTTCAAACCATTACACGAGACAGACGGAATGACTTACCAGGAACACCAAATATAGCAAGGATAGGATAGTAACCACCTTGAATAACCATCAGTACATCTTCAATCCGTGACGCTAATGATATCCAAGGTTGGGAAAGCCAGTAAAGACCATAGGATAAACTCCTATCCATTGTTGGAACATTCCAGTCTAATATTCTCAGATTCTGATCCATTGTTGGAACATTCCAGTCTCGTGTCCCCTGATTCCCATCTCTCCTGCCCTTCTCTCTGATGCTGCAAATCCCTGTTACTACTGTTAGACATGCTCCCGCATTCCCTTATTAATAGAAGAGAGAACATCGGTAGAGGCGCATAGGATCCACGGAGACTGACATATTTACAATAGCTGAACAAATAGCTCCAGTTAACCCCTTTGAATTCAATGCTAATTTATTAAAATTCAAAATACCTTTGAACATTTATGCATTCTGGGTGTGATATGTGAGTGTGACTGAAGGAAGGAATGTTGAAGATGGCAGATTGATTATGTGTATTCATTAGTCTACCTTGGATATGGAAGTAATTCCGGAGGTTTAACAGAACATAAACATGCTTCTCTGATCTTGAATACAGAAATAAATCCCGTAAATACTGATCACTCATTGTAAAATCAGTACAACATTGAGAGAACATCTATCATCCATGATCTGACAGCAAAATATACCAAAGAAAACGAGGGTTACAACAAACAAATTGTGTCGATATGTCAACAGATAATTGCACATGGCAAACACAATGCAGATTGCTATCCCAGGATCAGAGAGGGCAGGTTTGCGTCATGCTGTTGATGTTATCGAGTTAAAGGAACTGTCATGAAGTGTAATTTAATGGACTTCAATTACATTGTGATTGTGATACTGAGGAAAAGTCAGAAGACGGAGAGGTCTGGGGGACATGGCTGTTTAGACTGTGTGGATGGACAGTGATGTTCCCCACTTACCAGAATTGGAACGTTACTCTTTATAAACCATATGAAGAACAGATTCAAGAATACATCTACAATGAGGAATTAGCAGAGACAATATTAATGAACTGCGTTTATACAATATAAAATACAGGAACAAAATGATTTTCTGTAACACCAATATATGCAAAGTACAAAGAGATAAGGTTGTTGAAATACACTCCTGATATTGAGGTCTGTTAATTGAAATGTGAATTACATAACTAGAGAAGTTGTGTGCAAACTTTATCAATCATTATTTGACCCACAGCTGAGATCATGATTTCCCCTCTGTCAGTGAGTCCCCTCACTAAGATTCTCTGGACTAGTCTCTCATACAGTATCGGGGGAGTGGGGGGGAGGTCGTGGAGTTGGGGTGTTGGTTATCATTTCCTGCTGCTCTTGGCACAGTCTACTTCCAAATTTTGCTTTCTCCATGGAACCAATCTATTGGCCTAGTGGGTTCTGTTTGGCTGTCAGTAACCCAGCTCTGTGATATTATTGGAAATAACTAATCTGGGATGACAGCCAGTATCAGCACAATGCTCACAGTGTATGGCGCACAGACAAAGGGCTTGCCGTCCAGAGGAATTTCTAAATAAAGCTTCTAACTTCTGTCTGTGGTCATCTGATCTAACTAACTTCACCCTCATCTAACACCTCTTCCTCTTGCACTCAGACTGTCGCTCCCCTTTGTAGCCTCTCTCAGTTTATCTCACTTCACTTGCTTTATCTCAGTTTATTTCTTTGCAACACAATCTATCTTCATACACGATCTCGATCTCCAATTGTGCAGTTGGAGAGTTGCGACTCCACGATGGGCTGAATGGCCTCCCTCCATACCAAAATAATTCTGAGGTTCTCTGACCCACAATAAATACCTCGTGGGCAGACCTGCTGGTCCGTTGACAGGTAATGTGCACAATCACCCATTATCTTTTCTTGCTCTTCTCTGATGTTCAGCTGCCTTGAAATGTCTGTTCAAACAAAATAGACTGAATGAAATTCGAGCAGTCGAGAAGGCTGTACATTTCAATCAGGATTCAATGAAGGATGAGATTCCAGAATAACATAAGCAATGCTTGAAAAACAGGGCAACACAAGAAATGGCAGCTGAGTTCAACATGTGGTTCCAAGTAGGTCGCATGGTATTACCAATAGATTATCAATCCAGAAAATCAGCTCCTGTTCTGTGCACCCAGGTTGAATACCGCCACTGCAGATGGTGGAAATTCAATTCAATAATGTAAAAATATCTCTGGAATTAAGAATCGACTAATGAGAATGAAATCATTGCACATTGTCAGAAAAATCCACCTGGTTCACCAATATCCTGCAATGAAGGAATCTTCCTTCCTCACCTGGTCTGCCTGACATGTAACTCCAGACACAAAGCAATGTCATTGACTCCTAATCGCCCTCTGAAATGGTCTATTGAGTTATTCAGTTGTACCAATCGCTACAACGTTTCAAAAAAATGAAACCGGATGGTCCACTTGACACCAAAATGGGCATCAGAAAAGACAACATTAGAAACATCACTTTAGAACCTGCAAAGTCTTCCTTACTAACATCCGAAGTCTGGTGCCAACATTCGAACAACTGCCTTACAGACTAGTTAAGGAACAGCCTGACATCGTCATACTCACGGAATCATACTTTAGAGAAATAACAGAAATTAAACATGGACAAAGGAGTCTCTTACGTTCCTCAGCAGAATCAGTCCTCCTCCATATTAAACAACACTTGGAGAAAGCATTGATTGTGGCAAGGGCACAAAGTGTATTCTGGCTGGGGGATTTCAAAGTCGATTGTCAAGAGTGGTTTTGGCAGCAGTACTACTGATCATGCTGGTCGGCTCCAGAGGACATAGCTACTAGTTTGGATCTGCAGAAGGTGGTGAGGGAATGAACGAGAGGGTAAAAAGCATACCTGACCTCATCCTTACCATTCTATCAACTGCAGATGTATATGTCCATGTCAGTATCGGTAAATGTGACCACCACACTGTCCTTGTGGAGACAAACCCCATTGTCTCCATAACCTCTATTGTGTTGTGTGGCACTGTCACCATGCTAATGGCACAGACTTTTAGCAGATCTACCAACTCAAGACTGAGCTTCCATAAGACACTGCGGACCATCAATAGCAGCAGAACTATACTCCAGCACAATCTGAAACGTCATGGCCCAGCATGCCCCCCCCCCTCGCCCCCCCCCCCCCCCCCCCCACTCAACCATAAGCATCAAATCAGAGAATTAACCATGTTTCAATGGAGAGTGCAGGAGGGCATGCCAGGAGCAGAACCAGGAATATATAACGATAAAATGTTAATCTGCTTAAGCCTTCAAACAGAAATACTTGTGTGCCAGATAGCATAAACAGCAAAGGACAGACAGAGCTTAGCGATCCCAGAACCAATGCATCAGATGTAAGCTCTGAAGTCCTGCTAATCCGATCGTGAATGTTGGTGGACCATTAAGCAACTCACTGGAGTAGGAGTCTCTACACATATCCCCATCCTCAATGATGGAAGAGCCCAGAACATCATTGCAAAAGATAAGGCTGAAGTTTTCACAGCAACCTTCAGTCAGACCTTTTGAGTGAATTTCGGACACCTCCCATGGTCCCCATCATTACAGGTAGCAGTCTTCAGCAAATTAGATTAACTGATATCCAGAAATGGTTGAATGTACTGGATATTGCAAAGGCTATGGGGCCTGATAACATGCTAGCAATAGTCCAGAAGGCTTGTGCTCCAGAATTTACTGCTCCCCTAGACAAGCTGTTCCAGTATGTTTACAAACTGACAATGGGGAAAAACTGCTCAGATATATTCTGTCCATAAAACGCAGGACAAATTCAACCCGACCAAGTACCGCCTTATCAGTCTACTTTCCATCATCAGTAAAGTGATGGAAGATGTCATCAACAGTGCTATCAAACCGCACCTGCTCAAAACTAACCTGCTCAGTGAGGCCCAGTTTGGGTTTTGCCACGGTCACTCAGCTCCTGAACTCGTCACAGTCTTGGTTCAAACATAGAAAAGGGAACTGAATTCCAGGCCTTGACATCAAGGTTGCATTCTGTCAAATGTGACATCAAGGAGCCCAAGCAAAGATGGTATCCCGCGCCAGCACTCCATTATTGGAGTCATACCTGACAGATAAGAAGATGGTCATTGTTGTTGGAGGTCAGTCATCTCAGCTCCAGAACATCTCTGCAATAGTCCGTTAGGATAATGTCCTAGGTCCAAACGTCTTCAGCTGCTTCAACAATTACCTTCCTTTCATCATAAGGTCAGAATTGGGGATATTCGATGATGACTGCACAATGTTCAGCACCATTCGCAAATGGTCAGATGCGGAAGCAGTCCATGCCCAAAGCAACATGATCTGGAAAATATTCGGGCTTGGGCTGGCAAGTGGCAAGTAACATTTGCGACACAAAAATTCAGACAATGACTATCACCAATAAGAAACAATATAACAACTTTGTATTCAGCAGCATTATCAAAACTAACCCCCCCCCCCCCCCCCCCCCCACCCCCGCACACTATCAATATCCTGGGGGGTACCATTGACCAGAAACTCAACTGAACTCGCCACAAGAATATAACAGCAGATCAGAGGCTAGGAATACTGCAGGAGAAACTCACCTCCTGACTACCCAAAGCCTGCCCATCATCTACAAGGCACAGGTCAGGAATGAGATGGAATATTCTCACTTACCTGAATGACTGCAGCCCCAACAGCACTAAAGAAGCTTGACACCATCCAGGACAAAACAGCCCATTTGATTTGTACCACATCCGCAAGCGTTCGGTCCCTTCACCATGGTCGCTCAGAAGTAGCAGTGAGTACTATCTACAAGACACAATGGAGAAATTCCACAAAGATACTCAGACAGCTCCTTTCAATCTCACGAACACTTCCATCTGGAATGACAAGGGCAGTAAATTGTTGGGGACACCACTAACTTCAAATTCTTCTCCAAACCAGTTAACATCCTGATTTGGAAATATATCACCGTTCCTTCATTGTTGCTGGGTCAAAACCCTGGCATTCCCAGCTAAATCACGAGTGGGTCAACACACAGTAGGTGGATTGCAGCAGTTCGAGAAGGCTGTTCGGCACCACCTTCACCAGGGGGCAACTAGGGGCGTGCAAGAATTGCTGGGCCCATCCAACGATGTCCACACCCAAAAAAGATTTTTTACAAATAGTTCCAAGTTGATCACTTCGATGGGACAGGTTATCTTGTTTGAACATGAACAGGAAATCCGTTTTTCTAATATTGAACATTTTAGACCTTTCTGTTATTAGAAGGGTGTTCAGTATTCGATGACTTATTGTTGCTGAGTGCTGTGATAAGTTGCACCGTTTTGTTAAATTTAACAATACTGGCGTAGCAGGATCGATTCTACAAAAATACCAGACTGAAAATGACAATCATAGAGGCAATGTCCTCCCGCCAGATGAGACTCACAGATACGAGCTCATATTCAAAATATTAATGGATTACTGGCCGACACTGAATCCTCCCACCATCCGTATCACAGGTGTTAACATTGACCAGAACGTGAAGGCCAAACAACATACAAATACCATGATTACAAGAGCAGGTCAGAGACTTGCAATTCTGCACTGAATAGTAGACTATATGATCATAAGGGCATGAGATATAGCAATAGATTTAGGTCATTCAGCCTATCCCTTCACTCTGAAACTGTACTATTTTGTCATAGTCTCGATGACTAGTGGCAGTGTCTTTTAAATGTTGACTGTATCAATCTTTGCAGTAATCGATCAGTTTCTATCAGATGCCTCGCCTCCCATTCTTCTAAATTCCATCGAGTATGGATAAAAGAGCCCGCAAATGTTGCTCATCTGACAAGCTGTCATCCCCACGTTGGATCACCTCCAACATAGTCCATTGCATTCTCAGCAATATGTCTCTTCAAACTCTCTCGAAATGAATGCTAACATTGTATTTGCTTTCCAAACTGCCAAGTGAACCTGCGCATTAACCATAAGACAGGACAAATGCTTCAAAATCGTTTTGTGCTTCAGATTTAGGGGATCCTATTAGAACACAGTGTCTGCCTGTATTCCGCCTACTTAACTGCATAATCTCACACGTTCCCATATTACGTTCCATCAGCCACGTGTTTTCTCACGGTCCTAAACTGCAGCCTCCCCACTTCCTCTATATCACTTGACCATCCAACCATTATTGTATCATCTACAAACTTAGCAAAACTTCCCTCAATCCATGGTCCAGGTGGTTCTTGTATAAGATGTTTCCTGAATTCCCAAAGGACTGTCCACCATCTACAACGGACAACACTCTAGGTGTTGACTCCATTCAGGTTAACAAAGGGGATTGATTGGAATTATATCTGTAAAATCTTCACTCTCTGCGCCACTGACACTCAGTAGGAGCACATGCTTCGCCACTTTTGTTGTGAATTTACCCCATTATAGTGACAAAGGACTTGATGGTGCACAATCCCAGTGTATTGATGTCACTCTATCTCGACACTAACTGTGTGGCGCTCTCACCAACCAATGTCACTGTGTCTTGATGAGGACGGAGGGAGGTGGGGGAGGGGCTAGCTATAGTGAATGACTGTGTGACTGTTAGGATGCAATCTGACCTGACAGCCTCGGATGTACCTGTGCCCTTTGTCACCGCTGCAGGCATGATAAGGTTTCCTGTGAGTCAAATCAAGGAAAGTGATAGGCTTGGTTGATGTTCCGGGATGAGCACTCAGATCCTGTGAGGACCAACTGACAGAGGTAATTACATACATCTTCAGCTTCTCCCCCCGAAGCCCACGTCCCAACCTGTTTCAAGAAGGTGAAGAAAGTAAGTGATAAAGCTCATGCAACTTACTTTAATCATTACCGCCCAGTGGCTCTGAACTCAGTAAATATGAAGTGATTCAAGAGGCTGGTTATGATCCACACCATCTCCAGTGTCCCAGCCTGCCCAAATCCCGAATAATTTGCTGACTGATGTAATGGGCCCACAATGGATATCATATCCCGAACCGTGCGCTCATCCCTGGAACATCTGGACAACAAAGGCACCTACATCATACTGCTGCACATTGAGTACAGCTTCATCTTCAACATCAATATCACATCTAGACAGATCGCAAAACCCCATGACCATAGTCTCATCTCTTCCCTCTGCCACTGGATCCTCAGCTTTCTGAAACACACATCACTATGCGTGAAGGTAGGCAACTGCACCTCCTCCACAATAACACTCAACACAGGAGTTCCAGAAGAATATGTCCTCAGTCCCCTACTGTATTCCCATACGCCCTCGGCTGTGCCCTCATCCCCCCACTGTACACACTGTACACCCATGGCCGTGTCCTCAGCCCCCTACTGTACTCCCTGTACAACCATGGCGGTGTCCTCAACTCTTTACCATCCACCCTGCATACCCACAGCTGTATCCTCAGACCCCTACTGCACTGACTTTATATCCACGTTTGTGTATTCAGCCCCCAACTGTACTTCCTGTACACCGACAGCTGTATCCTCAACCACTACTGTACTCCCTGCACACCCACGGTTGTGTATTCAGCCCCTACGGCACACACTGTACACCCATGGCTGTGCCCTCAGCCCCATACTGTACTCACTGTACACCCATGGCTGTGTCCTCAGCTCTTTTCCATCCTCCCTGCATACCCATAGCTGTGTCCTCAGACACTCTACTGGACTCACTGTACATCCACGTTTGTGTCCTCAGCCCCCAGCTGTATTTCCTGCACACCCACGGCTGTGTTGCCAAACTTCAAACAAACGCCATCTACACGTTCGCTGCTGACACCACCATAGCAGGACGGATATAAAACAATGAAGACTCAGAACATAGAACGGAGATAGAGTATTTGGTGGCGTGGTGTAATGATAATAACCTCTGTTTGAAATTCAGCGATAGTAAAGAACTGACCATTGACTTTAGAAAGAAATGAGGGGAACACACTCCCATTTACACCGATCATTGAGAGAGTGCAGAATGTCAGGTTCCTCTGAGTGATGATAACTGGCAATCTGTCCTAGACTTCTCAAATGAGTGTGACAGTCAAGAAGGTCCAACAACGCCTCTCCTTCCTCAGGTGGCTCAGGAAATTCAGCATGCACTATTTCTACAAATGCACCATCGAGAGCGTATTGTCTGGGGGCAAGACGGCTTAGTATGTCAACTGCTCTTTTCAGGACCGTTCGAAATTACAGAAGGTTGTGTGCAAAGCCCACGCCATCACGGACTCCAAACTTCCAACCATTGACTCCACTTACACGGCTCGTTGCTGCAGAAAGGCTGCTAACATCTGTCCCAGGTTACTAAGGGAAGTGAGTGAGGAAATATCTGGGGCTTTAACAGATACCTTTGCAGCATCCTTGAACACAATGAGGTCCCGGAGGACTGGAGAATTGCTAATCCCCTTGTTTAAGAAGGGTATCAGGGATACTCCAGTTAATTATAGACCGGAGAACGTGACGTCAGGTGTAGGGAAGCTGCTGGAGAAGATACTGAGGGATAGGATCTATTCACATTCGGAATAAAATCGGCTTATCAGTGATAGGCAACATGGTCTTGCGTGGGGAGGGTAATGTCTTACAAACTTCATAGAATTCTTTGAGAAAGTGATTAAAAGTTGACTGATGAGGGAAGGGCTGTGGATGTCAAAAGAGAAAATGCTGGAAGATCTCAGCTGGTCTAGCAGCATCTGTAAGGAGAGTAAAGAGCTGACGTTTCGAGTCTAACTGACCTTTTATAGATGTCATATACATTTACTTCGACAGGGCATTTGATAAGGTTCCCAATGTTAGGGTTATGGAGAAAGTGAGGTCGCATGGGTTCCAGGATGTGCTAACTATGTGGATAAAGAAATGGCTGGGCACAAGAGACAGAGAGTAGTAGGGGAAGGGAGGTTCTAAAATGGAGAACTGTGACCAGTGGTGTTCCACAACGATCTGTGCTGGGACCACTGTTGTTTAAGAAACATGTAAATGATTTGGAGGAACGTGTTGGTGGTCTGATCAGCAAGTTTGTAGATGACACGAAGATTATTGGAGAAGTAGATAGGAAAGAGGAATGTAAGAGAATACAGCTGAATATAGATAGATTGGAGAGTTGGGCAGAGACATTGCAGGTAGAGTTCAATCCGTTCAAATGGGAGGTGATGCTTATTGGAATATCAAATCCAAGTGTAATTATACAGTATGTGGAATCACCCTCGGGAAAATTGATGTGCAGAGAGATCCGGATGTTGAGGTCCATTGTTCCCTGAAGGTAGCAATGCAGGTCAGTGGAGTGGTCAAGAAGGCATATGGTTTGCTTCACTTCATTGGACGGGGTATTGACAACAAGAGTTAGCAGAACACGTCACAGTTGTATAAGACTTTGTTTCAGCCACAATTGGAATATTGCGTCGAGTTCTGGTCACCACATAACCAAAAGGATGTGGATGCTTTGGAAAAGAGTGCAGAGGACATTCACCAGGATATTGTCTGGTATGAAGGACACTAGATGTGAAAAGATCTTGAATAGACTATGATTATTTTCATTAGAAAGACGACAGTTGACAGAGGACCTGATTGAAGTCTACAAAATTATGAGAGGTGTGGACAGGGTGGATATTAAGAAGCTTTTCCCCAGAGTAAGGGATTCAATTACCAGGGCTCACGAGTTCAAATTGAGAGGGAAAAAGTTTATTCGTGACTTGCATGGCAAGTTCTTTACACAGAGGTTGCTGGGTGCCTGGAATGCATTGCCAGCGGAGGTGGTATAGGTGGGTACGTTAGCACCATTTAAGATATTTTTCTGGACAGATACGTGAATGGACAGGGGGCAAAGGTGTATCGAGCCTCAGAAAATTGGCAACAGGTTTAGACAGAGGATCTGGATCAGCACAGGGTTGGAGGGCCAAAGGGCCTGTTCCTGTTCTGTAATTTTCTTTGATCTTTGTTCTAACATTATCAAAGTCTCATCACACCCCAGTAATGATCTCATACAACCTCTTCCATCAGGCTCGACGATACAGAAGCTTGAACACACGCAACAGCATGTTCAGGAACGGCTTCTCCCCAGCTGTTGTCAAACTGATGAATGGAATCTCTAAGCTCAGATAATGCTGATCTTGTTCATGTTGATCTCACCTCGGGCACGCCCTGTGCAATGTAACCTAATGCCTCTCAGACATGTTTTACAGCCATTGTTCTGTACATCCTTGCTTGCTAGCATCTTCCTGTACATCTTGGTATAGGTGACAATAAATCGTCACCTTCCTCTCTCCAGCTTTCTCTGATCCTCACTCCGAGCTCCCTCCGGTCCTCATTTCCAGCTTCTCCTGATCCCCAACCCAAGCTCCCCATATCCTTTGTCCCTCACTGTTTCTCTCACTCCGTTTCCCTGTGTTTTCCTTTTCTGTGTTTTCTGTTTATCCTCCTGAGTTTATTATCTCCCCTTCTCACTGTCCATGTGACTGTTTGTTTCCCTGTTTTGTTTCCTTTCTCTCTTTGATTGACTGTCCTGCTGTTTCTCTCGCGAACTATTTTGGAACTGCCTGTCTCTCAGTGTTCTGTATATTGGCAACTGAAAGCATTCTATTCGAGTGAATAACCGTCTGACATGGTAACTGTCCTGCCCAGGACCATGAGAACCTACAGAAAGTTGTGTGCACAGCCCACACCATCACAGAAGCCAACATCCCATCCATGGACACCATTTATACTTCGCATTGTCGCAGAAGGTCTGGCAACATCAAAGATCTCTCCCACCCAGATAATTATCTCCTGCAAACTCCTACATTATACTGATGAATTAACCTCTCTAACTTCAAATAATATTAAACGTGCTAACGTCGATCTTGCTCTGCACGCCACCTGTGTGATGCATCCTTGTATGCCTCATTCTGTCGAAGGACCCTGTGATCTATGTTTTCTTGGAGAAAGTGAGGACTGCATATGCTGGAGATCAGAGATTAAAAATGTGTTGCTGAAAAAGCGCAGCAGGTCAGTCAGTTTCCAAGGAGCAGGAGAATCGACGTTTCGGGCATAAGCCCTTCTTCAGGAATGAGGAGGGTGTGCCAGGCAGGCTAAGAAAAAAGGTAGGGAGGAGGGACTTGGGGGAGGGGCTTTGGGAATGCGATAGGTGGAAGGAGGTTAAGGTGAGGGTGATAGGCAGGAGAGGGGGTGGGGGCGGAGAGGTCGGGAAGAAGATTGCACGTCGAGAAGGCGGTGCTGAGTCCGAGGGTTGGGATTGAGAAAAAGTGGGAGGAGGGTAAATGAGGAAGCTAGAGAAATTTGCGTTCATCCCTTGACGGTGGGAGGGTTCCTAGGCGGAAGATGAGGCGCTCTTCCTCCAGGCGTCGTTGCCATGGTCTGGCGATGGAGGAGGCCAAGGACCTGTATATCCTTGGCGGAGTGGGAGGGGGAGTTAAAGTGTTCAGCTATGGGGCGGTTTGGTTGTTTGGTGCGAGTGTTCCAGAGGTGTTTAACCCTCAGACTCAGCACCGCCTTCTTCACCTGCAATCTTCTTCCCGACCTCTCCACCCCCACCCCCTCTCTGGCCTATCATCCTTACCTTAACGTCCTTCCACCTATCGCATTCCCAACGCCCCTCCCCCAAGTCCCTCCTCCCTACCTTTTATCTTAGCCTGCCTGGCACACCCTCCTCAATCCTGAAGAAGGGCTCATGCCCGAAACGTCGATTCTCCTGCTCGTTGGATGCTGCCTGACCTGCTGCGCTTTTCCAGCAACATATTTTTAATCTCTGTTTTCTTGTTTACTACCACGTGCCTCACAACTCACAAAACAAACCATACTACTGTATATGTGAGTAAGAAGTGTGGACTTTTCTGAATGTTCCTCTCACTGCTCTAATAAGGCAACTTTGGAACTTCCATACTGAATTCGCTTCAGTAATTTATTTATAAAGAGCAAAAGGATCGAACACGGCTTGTTTGAACAATGTGTTCATTCTCCTCACAATGTTTAAAGGAAAACTGATACATGGACTTCTGATTCGGAGGATAGGCTTTTCCTATTTGTAATGAGGCTGTTTGTTTAAGCCCTGTGACACTCCACTCTGTACTATGGGGAACAAAACCACCCTGTTTACGGTGCATCAGACAGTGACAGACACACACTATTGTCTGTTCCTATTTGACATTGATCATCTCAATCCCATTATTCACTGATGACCAAGAGCAGCACAGACGCCAGCAGCTCCCCTTAAGCCAGTTGGAAGGCAAAATCGGAAAGGGATGGCAAGAAGAAGTTGAAGTAACTGGTGTAACTTACAGTAGGAGCGGCAGAAGTATATGAAGGGAGATCGTCAGTGGAAGAGAATGTACCAGCAGAAGAAATAGTGCAAGGGATGTAGGCATGTAAGGAAAGAGTAGGAAGAAGAAGGACGGATGGCAGATGAAGTTTTAGTAACAGGGAAAAGCTTGTTTTGGGGGAAGTGAGATTGGGTGAGAAAACATCACTGTTCAGGAAAATCGAGGTCTGGTTTCCATTGAAAATTAAGAAAAGATTTCTTGTACTTTGTTTTCTATCATTTGATTTTTGTTTACATTGTACATGTAATCTATATTTCGGTATCTCCACCAAGTGCAGACATGTTTTTTTGTCTCCTCTAGTGTGGTGCTTCAACATTTTTGAATATTTTTACGGTATGTATTTGCTTCCAATTCAAGGTAGACATGAGAGTATGATTTGCTCTTTTCAGTTTGTCCATAACATAGCATTTAATTGAATATTTATCCTCATCGCACTCGCTGATTTAAACAAACAATGAATGAGTCCATGTCCATGTTGCAGATGAAAAATTTCTTCATCTCTGGCGATTGCAGTGAATGTTACAAATCACAGTACCACGCAAAATGCTAATCTTCCAGCGCAAGATGCCAAACCCTACTTCATCGTAATTTAGTTAACGCTTTATGAAAAACGCTGTCGAGGGCCAGAGTGTAAAATGTGAATTCAACTCTGTGTCGAAAATGCTATTTGTGGTACCCTCATAAAAGATCTGAAACACATCACTCATAACTTCACCAAAATAGGAAAAACAAGAGACTGGAATTCTCAAATCTTCCTATAAATAACATCTGGAGAGCAGGATGGAAATCGTGGTTTGTGTATGATATTCATAAATGACGATGGTGAGAATATGGAAGATGGGGGCAGTGTAATTACGAAACATGTGGATAACACAAAGATGAGCTGTGTGGTTTACAGTGAGGAGGAAAGCGTTAGGCTACAGGAAGATTAAACAGATTATTCAGATAGACAGATAAATGGCTGATGAAATTTAACACTGATAAATGTGGGATGATGCATGTAATAAGACAAGTGAGTACTCAAACTACGATTGGGGAAGGCTAACTTTGCTCGTGTTTTCTTGGCAGCAGGGAAGGTTGAGGAGAGAACCTGATACAGATGTACAAAAGCATAAGGGAAAGGGAGAGGATGAACAGTTAGCAGCTGTTTGCCTTACTCGAAGGGTCAAAAACAATGGGTCAGACTGTTAAACTGAAAGGCAGGGGATTGAGAGAAGATTTGTGGAGTCCGTTTTGAACTGAGAGAGTGGTATGAGTCTGGAATGCATTGCCGAGAAGGGTGGTTGACGCAGGTAACCTCACAGACGTTTAAAAACACTATAGATTTTCGCTTTCTGGCGCAGACGTGATAGGCTTGTTTTTCGTTGCATAATTCAATATGGTGGCAGCCATGAACACTGATATATTCTGAAGCAATAAGCAATGACAATTGCTGATTTGTTCCTTTAACTGTACTCAATAAGTGGCTATATTACAAACCAACAGCATCTCCTGTAGCTTCATGAAGGAGCGACGGTGAAGGAGGCACGGGACCTCCATGTTCTTGGTAGAGTGGGAGGGAGAGTTCAAATGTTGAAATGAAATTCTCCCTCACCACCGGACGCCTGGAGGAAGAACGCCTCATCTTCCGCCTCACACGTGAAACAATTGACGAGAATCCACAAGATGAGAACACTTCAACCCCAGGTCATCAATGCAGACTTCAACAGTTTCCTCATTTCCCCTTCCCCCACCTCACCGCAGTTCCAAACTTCCAGCTCAGCACTGTCCCCATGACTTGTCCTACCTGCCTATCTTCTTTTCCACCTATCCACTCCACCCCCTTCCCCCTCGACCTATCAACTTCGTTCCTCCCACACCCTCCACTCACTTATCTCTCCACTCTTCAGGCTCTCTGCCTTTATGCCTGATGAAGGGCTTTTGACCGAAACGTCGATTTTACTGATCCTCGGATGCTGCTGAACTGCTGTGCTCTTCCAGCACCACTAATCCAGAATCTGACTTCCAGCATCTGCAGTCATTTTTTTACCATGTCTTTCTTTGTGGCGAGTTGATGTTTATGTATCTGGGTAGCTAGTTTCCTGATTAAGAAACATAGCAAACATCTGATTAATACATGGGTCACCCAACAGATTGTATCTGAAGAAAACACCAGCAAAGAGCAAGTCAAGAATCACGTTAATAACTGAACTTGACGGATTCTGTCTGGGGTACGTCATCACACACACATATTGTACTAGCACTCAGGTGACAGTACGCTCCATAACGAGATGTTTTGGGCTAATGCCCCACCCAGCTTCCTGATCTCATGTACATCACTCCCTCACACGTTAAACAATTGATGAGAATCCACAAGATATGTGAAACAGGAAACATGGAACAGTTCAACACAGTACAGGCCCTTCGGCCCTTGACGTCCTGCCAGCCTTTTATCATACTCGAAGATCAGACTAACTTGCATACCCTTCATTGTACTATCATTCATGTGCCGGTCCAATCGTCGCTTAAATATCCCTAATGCAGCTGGCTCTACTACCGCTGCTGGCAGTGTATTCCACCCACCCACCACTCTCTGTGTAAATAACCTACCTCTGATATCTCACCTAAACCTTCCTCCATTCATTTTAAGATTATGCCCCCTCGAGATAGCCATTTCCACCTTGGGAAAAGTCTCTGGCTATCCACACTATCTGTGCCTCGCATCATCTTGCACACATCTATCATGTCACCTCCCATTCTTCTTTGCTTCAATGAGAAAAGCCCTAGCTCACTCAACTTTTCTTTGTAAGACATGACCTCCTTCAGACAGCATCTTGATCAATTTCCTCAGCACCCTCTCCAAAGCCTCATCTTTCCAGTAATGAAGCAACTAGAACTGAACACAATATTCTACATCTAGTCTCAGTAGAGTTTTTTTGAGTTGCAGCACAACCTCGTGTCTGTTAAACTCAATCCCCCGGCTAATCAGAACACCATACGTCTTAACAATCTTATCAACGTGGGTGGGAACTGTGAGGATGCAATGACATGGACCACAAGATCCCTATGGTCCTCCACACTGCCAAGAATCCTGTCTTTAATCCTGTATTCTGCCTTCAAATTCGACCTTCCAAAATGAATCACTCCATACTTATTCTGGTTGAGGTCCATCTGCCATTTATTAGCCCAGCTCTGTATCTTGTCAATGTCCCATTATAACCTACAACAGCCCTTCCACACTATCCACAACTCCAACAATCTTTGTAAAGTCATAAAACGTACTAAAGCATCCTTACACTTTACCATCCATGACATTTATAAAGATCACAAACAGCAGGTATCCCAGAACAGGTCCCTGCAAAACACCACTGCTCACCGAGTTACAGGCTGAAAACTTTCCATGTACTACCACCCTTGGTCTTCTATTGGCCAGACAATTCAATATCCGCACAGACAGATTTCCCTGTATCATATTCCTCCTTACTTTCTGAATGAGCCGACCAAGGGGATCGTTGTCAAACACGTTGCTAAAATCAATGAACACCACATACACTGCTCTAAATTCATCAATGTATTTTGTCCCATCATGAAAGAATTCAATAAGGTGTGTGAGGCATGATCTTCCTTCACAAAGCCATTCTATCTCTTATCAAACTATGACTTGCCAATTAATCATGAATTCTGTTTCTCAGAATCCTCTCCGATACTTTCCCCAAAGATGTAATTCCCATGATTATTTCTATTGCCTTTCCTGAACAAGGGATTAACATTTGTCGCCCTCCAATCATCTGGCAGTACTTCAGTGGACAGTGAGGATGCAAAGGTCATTATCAAAGGTGTCACTTCCTAAGATAACCTCGGGTGTTTCCTCTCTGGCCCAGGGGATTTATCTATCCTTATATTTGTACTTCAACCAATCTGCACTTCACCTCACATTGTCTACTCCCTGCCCAACCAATTGACTGTTTGACTGATATCCATTTCAGGGCTGCCCTCCTGAGCAAATACAGTTCACAATATCCTGTGAATCACGGAATGGAAAAATAATGTGAAGGCACCAATGACTTCCTGATGAAGGACGTCTGCAATAGTTTTCACTCTCCAGCTCTTCGGGATGTTTCCTAATTTGCTATGCTTTACCAACGCCACACTTCTCGACTCTGATCTCCAGCAGCTGCAGTCCTCATTTCTCCATTATTGAGGGCTGACTCCTCTGAACACTGAACAGGGAATTAATCGCCAGGGTTTCATTATATGTGCAGTTAACCGTTCAGTTCTAGAATGTTGCATTTGATGAATACATTAATTGAAAAAGAAATTACAATTCAACAGTTCTAGAGTTACAGTTTTGTTTCATGGATTATGCAGCTTGATAACAAACAGTAAACGACTGATGAACTCCGAGTTACAGAGTATGCCACGTGTAATATTCCAGGCAGGATGATCTTTGCATTAATGCTGGGAATATTATCAGATAGACAGGTGTGATAATGAAACAAGGTGACATGTGGAAGTGTTACATTTTTGCTATCACAGAGACGTATCTGAAGGAGGTCAGGGCTGACAACTCAATATTCTGTGGTACAAGAACGAGAGGCATGGCAGGAGAGGGGAAAAAGAGGAGGTGGGATTGCATTGTTAATTATGGAGTCAATGACTGCAGGAAGATGGGATGATATACTGGAAGGATCTTCTAATGACGCTTTGCGTGTAGAGCTCAGAATTAAAACCATTACAGATACACTGCTGGGGATATTTTATAGAACCCCACATAAAAGAGAATACAGGAGCAGATATAAAACCAATTTTCTGAGGTGTGTAACTACAATAGTAGGATCATTATATTCAGGTATTTCAATTCCAAATATTCATTAGGGCAGTGATAACTTTTTAAGGTGGGGAAGCTGTCTTGAAATTTAATCCAGACAGTTTCTTATATCAACATGAAGCAGATACAACAATGGGCGGTATAGTGCTGGGCATCACTGTGGGGAATGAGGCCAGTTAGTTATTGCAGGCAGGATTGGGAAAGCATTGTTGCATCAGTGACTGTTACTCATGCATTTTTAGCTTGTTAAGGAAAAGTCCAAAAGAAAAAGCTCCGAAAAATAAAAGATTTTTGGACTGCTGAGGCAGATTGTATTAAAAATAAGTCATGATCTGGCCATAGTACAGTTACTTCTGGGTGAAACTGTAGCAGAAGAGCGTGGGGGGTGGGGGTGGGGGTCACATTCTCAAAACGGAATCGATGCAGTGTCACTGCAACATGTTACACTGAAGATGAAATTTATGAAAACAAGACAGGAGAACCTTGAATGTCTACAAATATTCAGAATGGAATTAAAAATTATAGATATGCTTAAAACAATTCTAAAGTGAGCAGGTCAATAGAGATCCCAGAAGAGTAGCGATCATAGTGGGATAAACTCAAGAAAGTAAGTAGAAGAGCAAAAATGGGAATGATAAAAACATTAGCTGGAATTATTTTCAAGAATTCAACGACATTTTATCAGTTTCGTAAGGGTAAGATGGTACCAAGACAAAGAATGGGGTGTATTAGGGACCGAGGAACAGCCTGTGCACAGAACCAGAGAATATGTTAAACACGTACGACATATCGGTCTTTGCTTTGGAGAAGCAGTTCCTGGATCCACTGTCAGTTTCGCACAGTGTTTCTTTGATCAGATTGACACAGATGCAGAGGAAGAATTGAAAGTTGATGCAGGACCATAATTGGGCTAATCCCAAGATCCGGATGAACTGCAAATTAGACTAATGTGGAAGATAAGGGAGGAGATTACAGGCTCTTAAGTTTTGTGGGTTTTTTTGTTTTGCCTCTGGCCACAGAGGAGGTGTGATTGAAAAGGACAAAATCTAATGAAAGTTCAACTTCCATGCAGAGTGCTAGAAAAAATCCAAGGGGACTAAAGATCACCAATGATCACATCAATGGGAGGGAAACCATTGTGCAACATTGTGAGGGCCGTTTTGGCTGGATCACTAAATATCTTCAAAGCTGAGATGGACCGATTTTGAAACAAGGGTGACATCTGTTCTTATTAGAATGACAGCAAAGGCCAGAGGAATGCGACAATGCCGATTGGCTGTCGGGGTGAAGATTTGCATCTGCGCAGTCAACACTACCAGAGGGAAGACCTCAGCAACACATCTTCCATGGGCATGCATGAACCTGGTGTCAAGGAGTGTTAAAGGCTAAATATTCCATCACTGGTTTCCCTCCTTCCCTGGCAGGGGAGATGACTTGATCAATAAGGTGGGTCTTCCCAAGATGAGTCTAGGATCAAGTGCCTGTTCTTATGAGAATGGGTGTCGAGTTGCGAATCATCAGAGCTAGTTGAGATCATCGCTGGATTGTGATTGGAGGACCATTTGATTGTGCTGACCTGCTGTTGGTGGATCCTCATGCTGGTTTCAGCCTAACACCATATCAGGGACCTGCCAACGAGGAGCTATGGCCCCAGCAACTACTCAAAGCCCAGGCTAGGGCATGCACAGCACAGTCAGGGTTTCTGGAAAGAAGATGGAGAAGTGTACACCGATCGATCGGACTGTGTCCCTCAAGAAGATTCTGCTCGAGTGCTGCGGGTTTGACGCAGCAAACGTGTACTGCCTGCAGGATTTCCCTGAGGATTTCCCTGTGACCTTCGGGAGCATGAAGCATTGCGAGCAGCTCCAGAAAGTGTTTAAAGAGAAGGGGGGGGGGCTCCGTTGTATGTGCTTCCTGCACAGAGGAGTCGGGTTGTTACAATTCATATGTACAACCCCCACGTCCCAGCAGCTGATGTCCTGACCTTCCTGAGAAGATATATCCAGGTCGAGGGAGAAAGCACTGATGTGATTGATCATTTCGGGATCTTGACCAGCAAGCAGCAGGTCAGGGTAACCCTTAGGGTCGATGCCAGTGGGAACATCCTCCACTCCAGCTTTGTAATCAGAGGGAGCCAAGGTTACATGATGTACACAGGGCAGCCGAAAGTGTGCCAAAACTGCAGAAGGTCAGGAAACATGGCGGCAGACTGTAAGGTGACTCTGTCGACACTGCAAGCAGGAGGATCACCCAACCAAGGAATGCAAAGAGGACAAGAACTGAAATTGTGCTGAGAGGCGGAACATATGTACAAGGCCTGCTCAAGATGAGCGGCCGCCACGTACGCACAGATGGCCGGAGGTGGACGGCAAAAGATCAGCAAGGCACCACAAACCAGCAAGGGAACGGTGTCTGGTGGAAGCCAGAAGTAAAGACAGGCTGGAGCGTAGCAGGCTGCAGCCAGCAGAGAGGTGAAACAACCAATCCAAACTCCTACAGGTCAGGCAGAGGTAATGGAAGAGGAGGGAACCTAGGGGGGGCGAGGAGTGGAATCCTGTAAAAAAAACAGGAAGTGGAAAACCCTCCAGGTCCCCAAAAACACCCAGCAAAGGGGAAACGACACCTGCAAGAGAGGATATGGGCAGCTCTTCGGATGGTGAGGACGGGTGTAAGGAGAGTCATCACCAGAAGAAGAGACAAAGCGCCGTGGATAGAAAGGAGGGTAGAAAGGGTAGAAAGCACCCCCCCCCCCCAAACAGGAGAAGACGAACCCTCTTTGAGGACTGGTAAAGACCAACCCCCACCCAGTGAGAACCAGGAGGTATACACACCGCCCCATAGCCCCAGATAACAGGTCGCAGCGATCCTCTGACAGCCCCGCAGTCAGGCAGAGACCTGTATTGTGTGGACCCTCATCCCAGCCTGATGACACCAGAGCTGGGAACTTTCCTCAGCGTGGAGTAGGACAGCAAGCACATCCCTGCAAGCGTCTAGCAGTTCGCTTACACCACGGGGATTCAGACAGCTACCCCAGAGAGGCGGAACCAATGGCAAATGGACACTGGTAACTTCATAAAATGTTTAAATGTGTATAAAATTGCCAGCATTAATGTGCATAGCATTAAATCTGCTTTGCGATGTGTTTCTACGTTGGCCTTCTTAGCCAATGTTAAAGCCAATGTCCTGTTTCTGCAGGAGCATGGGATATCGCACCTCACTAGCTACAGGAAATGGTAGAGCTTATGGGCCCATGGGCCGTCGGTTTGGTTGGGGTCAACGATAACCGCGCCTCCGACCTGGGTATCCTGTTAAGAGGAGGCAACTTCACAATCTCCGAGGTTAATGAGGTCTTCGGCAGGCACCTCCTCATCACCGACGTCATGTACAGGAACACTACCCAGAGACTGATCAATGTGTACGCCCCAGTGGGTAAGAGTGAATGGTTGGCCGTCCTGCAACAGCTTCATCTTTGCTGGCTACGTCCAGGTTGGTCATTCTGACAGGAGACTTGAACTATATCATTGATGCAGATGGACGATCCGGCGGCGGAGGGGGGGGTTATTTCTGAGGGGTGGCAGTAGACTGGTCGCCACCTCCAGACCCCTGATGGTAACAGTAAAAGATGCCAAGCTGCATGACGTCTTCAGCACCCCTGCAGACTGAGCACAGTATAGCTATACGTTTTCTCGGGCAGACGGGTCTATGTGCTCAAGAATAGATTACTTGTTTGAGTCCCGAACATTCTCCGTCAGATCCACCGACTTCAAGCCGGTGTTCTTCCCTGACCACTGCCTCCTGCTGGCCGAATGTCACCTACAGGACGAGAAGCAGTCTGGTAAGGGAACGTGGAAGCTGAACACAAATCTCTTGGCCGCAGGAAACATTGAGGAGCTCAAGAGGGACTACACAGGTTGGAGAAACATGAAGCTCCTCTTTGAGACTGGTGGGAAACAGTAAAAGGGAACATCAAGAGGTTCTTAATTATCAAGGGTGTTCAGAATGTGAGAGAGAGGTGGGAAAGACAGTCCCAACTCCAGGAAAACATGCAGAACTTGCTCCTGCTGCAGACGATGGGGGTCAATGTCATGAACGATCTGGAGATGAAGGGCCAGCAAGACTCGCTCTTTGCAACGGAGGGCCTCTCAGATAATGTTCCAGTCCAGGGTACGCACCATGGAATCGTGCTCAATTTTCTTCTTCCAGAAGGTGCACAAAGTAGTAAGAAGATCACTAACTCCATGAGGATCAGCAAATCCTTCTATGCCAGTCCGTATGACTCGAAGCCAACCAACAGCGCTGCCTCCCTGTCGTTCCTGTCCTCTATCACGGAGGTCTTTGACGACAGAACACGGGAGAGGCTGAACCAGCCGTTATCTCTGGATGAGCTGACCAAGGAACTCGAGTCCTTTGAAAATAATAAAACTCCCGGAAGTGACAGCTTACTGTTTGAGCTCTATTCTGCTCTATGGGACTTGATTGGCCAGGACCTGCTGAAGGTGTATGTCACTATGTTTCTGGCAGGTATTCCTGCACATACAGTGAATCCATGAGGAAAGGAATCATCACCCTCATCTACAAGCAGAAGGGGGGAGAGAGGAAATCAGAAATTGGAGACCGATCTCACGATTGAATGCGGATAACAAATTCTTATCAAAGTTCGTCGCCAACTGGGTCAGGTCTGCTCTGGGATCATCCTGACCAAACCTGTGCTGTACCAGGAAGGAAGATCGTTGAGAGTCTCGCAATCCTCAGGGATACGATCGGCTATGTGCCGGACCGGACTTTTAACACCTGCCTCTTCAGACTGGACCAGGAGAAAGCCTTTGACAGGATATTGCATAAGTGTATGAGAGATGTTCTATCCAAAATGGGCTTTGGGGAGGGAATCTACAATTGGATCAGAATGCTCTACACCAACATTGTCAGTGCACTCTCAATCAATCGGTGGGAATCAGTTAGCATCCCAGTAAGATCTGGAGTCAGGCAGGGCTCCCCTCTCTCTCCTGCCTTGTTTGTGTGCTGCATAGAGCCATTTGAGGAGTCCATCAGGAAGGATGCGAGCCTGAGCCGGGTGACTATTCCTGTCAGTGGGGGCCTACAGGTTAAGGCTTCCGTCTACATGAATGACGTCGCCATTTTCTGATGGGCTCCGCTGTCCGTGCACAGACTCATGTGCATATGTGACCAGTTCAAACCGGCCTTGGGGACCAAGGAAAACCGAGGCAAGAGCGAGGCCATGGTCTTCAGGAACTGGGCTGACCAATCCTCCATCCCCATCACCGTCAGGACTGACCAACTGAAGGAGCTGGGTATTGTTTCGGCTTGGCTGGGGGCGGGGGGCAATCTGGGGAGGAGCGTATCAGGAAACTGAGTAAGAAACTGGGCAGATGGAAGCAACGGTCGCTCTCCATCGCGGGAAAAACCTGGTCATCTGGTGTGAGGCACTATCATTGCTGTTATATGTGGCACAGCTCTGGCCTATTCCCAGAACCTGTGCCGTCGCAGTCAGCCGGGACATCTTCCAATTTATATGGAGATCAAAGATGGACTCGACGTATAAAGATCCGGGCAACGGGGGAGAAAATACTCCCAATGCTACCCTCACACTGATGGCAACTTTTGTGTGCGGCTGTGTGTGGATCTCCGATACACAAACAAGAAATGTTACTACGTACTGAGATTCTACCTGCCCCCGGTTTTGCAAAGGATGGGCCTGGTCTCGCAGCAAGTTGTTGGACCGTTCTGTATCACCTGTCCTTGGTGGAGACATTTCTGAAGAATAACACCTTTGACCACATGTCCATCAGGAAGTGGTCAGCACATTGTGTCCTTGAGACCTGTCAGGAAAAGGAGAGGGCAGACCCTGTTGAGCGGTTCGCTGAGCAGACTGTCAAAGCCATTTGGCAGAATGCCTCATCGCCAGAACTTTCCAACAAGTACCAAGACATAGCTTGTCTGGTGTTGAGAAGGTCTCTGCCTGTGAGATCCTTTACGCACGCCCGGACTCTCAGCCGCACCACACACTGCCCTCAAAGCGGTTGTGGAGGGGACGAGACTGTCAGACACGTCCTTCTGGAATGTGCATATGCAAAGGAGGGGAATGCAATGGTATTTGTTGAGGTTTGTTCCGAGCAGTACCGTGATGCATGACTCCATCCTCTATGGTCTGTTTCCAAGACGAACATCAACTTTGCATGGAGGATCATCAACTTGGTCAAAGACGCTCTTTTGTCTGTCTGAAACCTGTTGATCTTCCAGCTAAAGGAGTTGTCCCCGAATGAGTGTTGCAGTCTGGCACATTCTGAGCTCCAGGACTACGTATTGAGGGCTGCACTGAATCTTTGGGCAGCTGCCTCCAAGGCGCGGTAGGGAAAGACCACCGTGCCAAGTCTGTCCACCAAAGAAGAACAGGGGACCCACTCAGTAACTGGGCTCCGCTGGCAACTCAGTTAAATATATGGATGATAAACGTACAGACTTCTATATGCGAACGATTAATTCCGATATCTGTGTGTAAAGAAATGCAATGTGCACATATGAATTGCATCATCAATTGTATAGATCATCAAAATATTTTATGAATAAAGTATATTTTTGAAATAAAAATAAGTGTTTCCCTCCTTCCCTGACCAAAAGTAAAGGTGGAGTGTTCGACTGACATGTTGTACTTAGCAGATTAGGTAGTAATGCTTTGGTTTGAGAAGCTTCAGTAAGCAGCAGCTCAGCAAAATGTACAGGTAAGCTCGGGCAAAATCCCTTTAATGCTTGTCTGACAGCAGTCGAGATGGCAGTTAGGGCAGTCACATGTTCTACCTGCGGGATGTGGGTGCTCAGGGAGACCTCCACTATCCCTGATGACTACACCTGTGTGTGAAGTGTTCGGGAAGTGTTCAGGGTCATCCGAGATACTGAGAGCTTCATAGATAAGAGCTTTAGTGAGATGGTCTCACCCAAATTCCTCCCTTAGCCTGTTTCTGCAATGTCTTTCATATCACAGTACCATGTAAAGATCAATACCCTGAGTTCATCTGCCTTACTTGTCAGCCCTGTTGCCTTTAAATAAACACTATTTAATCCAACAGACGTTCCTTGCTTCCTGTCGTGTTCCAGGCAGAGAGTAGCTGGGCGACCAGTAGGAATGGCAAAGGGAGTCGGCAGAGAGTGCAGGAATCGCCTGTGGCTATTCCCCTTGAAAACAAATATGCCATTCTAGATACTGATTTTGGCGTTGGGGGAGTGGGTTGGTCTCGGGAAATGACCGTTCAAGGGAAAGCAGCAGTAGCCAGGTTGTTTGCAGTACAACTGGCTCTGGGGCACAGCGGGAAAGGGTAAAGATAAACAGGGTCTTAGAGGTAGGAGAGTCAATTCTTAGGGGGACAGATTGTAGATTCTGTGGCCTCAAACCGGAATCCAGGATGGTGTGTTACCTCTCAGGTGTCAGAGGCCAGGATGTCTCCGAGTGGCTGCAGAACGTTCTCAAGGGGAGGCTGAGCATCCAGAAGTCATTGTGCACGTTGGCACAAATGACAGAGTTAGATATAGGAATGAGGTCCTACAGAGTGATTACAGAGAGCGAGGAGGAAAGTTAAAAACCAGGACCTCGACCGTGGTAATCTCTTGATTACTTCCAGTGTCATGAGCTAGTGAATGTAAAAATAGGCGGATATGGCAAATAAATATGTGACTAAAGAATTGGTGCGGGGGGAGAGATTCAGATTTTTTTATCATTGGGATCTTTTTTTTGACAAAGGTGATGTGTTCAAGAGGGACAGGTTGCACATGCACTAGACGGGGGACCAATATCTTCGCAGCCAGTTTTGCTAGTGCTACAAGGGAGAGTTGAAACGAGATTGGCATAGGGGGTGGTATCCTCAAGAGCAGGGAGGCAGCTGCGATGCTGGAAAAAGATACAGTAATCAGGATTTGTAATGTGAAAAGTTAGGTCAAGCTGGGACAAGACGGGGAACAAGGGATGCCTGTTAGATTAATTTCCATTTATTTCAATGCAAAAGGGCTGATCGGTAAGACTGATGAACTCCAGGTGTGCATAGGTACGTGGGACTGAGATAGTATAGCTATTACAGAAATATGGCTGAGGGACAGATAGGATTGACAGCTTAATGTACCTGGGTAAAATGCATTAGGAGGGACAGAAATGGTGGAAAGAGTGGTGGGGGACTTGTATTTCTGATGAAGGAGAGTATCACAAAGCATCAGAGATGAAATAACTAAAGGAACAATCAGGGTGTCTTTGTGGGTGGGATTAAGAAATAAGAAGGGGATGGTGACATTATTGGGCCCCCAAATAGTCAATAGTAATTACATGAACAAAAATATGTACAGAGATTAGGGAGACTTGCAGGAACGATAGGGTTGTCATAATGGTAGTTTTAATTTTTATAACACAGTCTGGGACTGCCAGAGCATTAAGGGATTTGATGAGATGGAATTCATTAAGTGCGTCAGGAAAGTTTCCTCAAGCAGTATGTAGAGGGTCCTAATCGGGAAGAGGCAAAATTTGACCTATTCTTAGGAAATAGTGCAGGACAGGTGAGTGAGGTGACAGTGGATTCGCAGTTTGGGACCAGTGACTATAGATCTATTAATTTTAAAATAGTTACGGAGAAGGGAAAAAAACTGGTCTGGTCCTCAGATTCAAGTTCTAACCTGGGGCAAAGTGAATTTTGCCGGAATTGTACAGGAGCTTGCGGGATTGATTGGATTCGTTTGTTTGCATGCGAAGGGACCTCTGGCAAGTGGAAGCCTTTAAAGGTGAGACAGCGAGAATTCAAGATCTATATGTTCCTGTGAGGGTGAAAGGAAAGTTGACAGGAATGGGGAACCTTGAATGACAGGAGATATTGAGGCTTTGACCAGAAAAAAATGTGGACGTGTGGCTCAAGTCCAGGCAGGCGGGATCAGGAGAATCACTGGAGGTACACAGGGATACTGGAGTTTAGTGAAGAAGGAAATCAGTAGGGCGATAAAGGGCCTTGACTGAGAAGATCAGGGTGAATCCAAAGAGGTTCATTTTGAATATTAAAGGACAAAAAAACATTAACTACAGAAGGAATAGGACCATCAAAGACCAAAGTGGACATGTATGTGTGGAACCATAATAGATGGGCGATGTCCGGAACAAATGTTTCTCCTAAGTGTTTACCGTGGAGAAAGACATTAATATTTGGGAACTTGGGGAAGTTAGTGGTGCTATCTTAGGGATAGTCCATATCACAGTAGGCGAGGTTTTGAATGTATTGGAATGTTTGAAGATGGATAAATCTCATTGTCCTTAACAGATAGATATAACAAAACTACAAGGGGCTGGAGAAAAATTTGATGGGTCCTGGCTGATAACTTTGATCATCATTAACCACAGGTGAGATGCCTGAAGACTAGAGGATAACAAATGTTGTATCTTATTCAAGAAGGACTGAAAAAGCAAATATCTAGAAACTATAGACCAGGAAATTTAACATCTGTACGTTACTTGAGAAGGTTATCAGGGATAAGATGGACATGCAATTGGAAAATTGAATTTGATTCGGAATAGTCAGCACGACTTTATGAGTGGAAGTTTGCACCTGACGAATTTGTTCAAGTTCTATGATGACGTGCCCAGGAAAGTTGACCAGGTCTGGCCGGTAGATGTCGAAACGTGTCGTGCTGTAAAAGCACAGCAGGTCAGCCAGAATCGGAGAGGCAGGAGAATCGACGTTTCGGGCATCAGCCCATCATCAGAAATGTCCACATCAGCGGTTTTCCTGCCTCTGATATGCTGCCTGACCTGCTGTGTGTTTCCAGCACCACAATTTTCAACATCTACCGGCCAGACCTAGTCAACTTTCCTGGTTACATCATCATAGAATATTAACTGATCTCCAGCATCTGCAGTGCTGACTTTCTCCAAGGGCAGTAGATTTAATTTATATGGATTTCAGTTACACCAGAACAGGATGGTCCAGGAGGACGCCAGTCAGCCAATCAAGCCTGTAAAACTGTACCCAGAGTAGATCATGTAGTCTATTCAGCTACTTCAAGTTAGTAACACAGGAACTGTAAGAGGCCACCAAGTGACTGGAGAATGGGATAGACTGGAATAAGATGATCTCTCTATGGACCCTCAAACCTGCCCTTCCTTTCAGGAAGGGCACGGCTGATCTGTTCGCAGCCCCAATTTCTCTTTCATGCCCAATTCTTTGTAGCACTCAACTCACTGATGTGTCAATTTTCATTCACACCACGCCGTGCCCCCAAACATTTCAATGATGTAGCTCCCCCTAACTGTCTGGGATAGAGAGGCCCCAACATTCACTACCCTCTGAGAGAAGGAAACACTCTCCACACATATATCGTGAGTTATTGAAATGAACAATAGATATGAACACAGCGTCAGATTGACTGGTCCTGACATCACGGCGGTATTTGACTGAGCAAGGTGTCAGGGAGACTGAACAAAATTGAACTTAATGGGAATCAGTTGTAAACTCCCCATTGGCTGGATCATCCAGAACACAGTGTGACTGGTGGACACCAATCCTCTCAATCCCTGGATATCTCTGTGGGTTATCCTCAGGGAAACTTTCTCGGCACAAACAATTGCAGCTCGTTCATCAATGTCTTTCCCTCCGTCATACCTTCAGAGCTGGGGATGTTCAGTGAAGATCACACAATGCTCAGAACAATGTGTCACCTCCTCAGGAGCTAAAGTTTCAAAACCTGGACAACATTC
Source organism: Chiloscyllium punctatum (assembly GCF_047496795.1). Lineage (NCBI taxonomy): Eukaryota > Metazoa > Chordata > Chondrichthyes > Orectolobiformes > Hemiscylliidae > Chiloscyllium > Chiloscyllium punctatum. The sequence continues at coordinate 123,544,303 of NC_092744.1, read as the reverse complement.
AAGCTCATGTAGTAAAACTTTCCGGAACATTCATGCAACAGTGAGACCAGACCCTGCACATTTCTTCGTTATAAAAAAAACGAAGCTCATGCAGCATCTTAAGCTGGTTTCTTCAGACCATCAAAACTATTGGATAAGAACAGACACGGTCCCTTTCGCTTTCTCCAGCCTATTACACTGGAAGCGATTTTTAAAAATCAACAAATGTTGAAATGCAAAGTAGACAGTCAGAAGGCTGGAAGAACGCAACAAGCAAGGCAGCATCAGAAAGTGGAGAAGTTAACTGATTGTGGATAAATATTCTTCAGGACTGGGATGGGTTATGGGAGCTACAGATAAAGAGGCAGGACGAGGGAGGAGGAGGCAGGGTGGTGAGGTGTGGATAGATGAACATAGGTAAAGGGGTACCACTGGGTTGGACGATGGGAGAACTGAATCCAGTTGAATCGGAAAGAAGGGTAGACTAGAATGGAAGGAGGTGGGAATGGAGTTAGGGGATTGGAAGGCAGGTTATTTGAAATTGGAGAACTCAATGTTGTCTGACGTGCTGTGTTCTTCCATGCCCCTGCTTTCCTGCTATTACACAGGAAGATAATGAGCTCTGTCCGTACATCAGCTGGTAAGCAGGAACCAAGGGTCGCCCAATACTATCCGTGAACCTTTTTTCCCTGGGACAAGAAGGAGGACTTTCAGGCCCTCGAAACACTAACACATGAAGAGAAGAAACTATTCAGCCCCTCCAGACTGTAACATAAAGTAGGATGTCACTGATGCTCCAACATTGCAAACCAATGAAGCAGAGACTGCACAGACAGACTGGCCCATGTTGTTCCTCCTGGCTCCATTGCTAATGGTGCACACGCGTTATATTAACGACACCATGGTTTGCTAACAGTGAGGAGGGAGGCCGGACAGTATGTGCCATGTCTCAAGGAGGCATCTCCCAGAAGGCAGGCTCGTTTCCTAAATGGAGGTCAGAAGTTGCTGGGAATGGCGAACTCTATCAGAGTGTAGCTGCTGACAGGCTTGTGAAAACATAACGTTCAGTGCAGGGTCATACACCAACTAGTCATTGAGACAGTGACAGTTCATTCAGAGCCTGGAGCTCTCGCTTAACCAACATAAGGTCCCACTCAGGTAAGTATAATATCATAGAATCGTAGAGTCTGACAGAACGGGGGCAGGCCGTTCAGGCCAAACTGGTCCATGCTGACCCAAAACTTCATCCATGCTAACCACATTTCCCTACACTTTTCCCACATTCTTCTAACCGTTTTCTCCCTATATAGGTGGCATCTGTGGGCGGCACTATGGCACAGTGGTTATCACTGCTGCCTCACAGCGCACGAGGCCCGGGTTCAGTTCCCGCCTCATGCAACTCTGTGTTTGGAGTTTGCACATCCTCTCCGTGACTGCGTGGGTTTCCCCCCACAATCCAAAAACGTGCAGGTTAGGTGAATTGGTCCTACTAAGTTGCCCGAGGTGCTAGTTAAAGAGGAAAAAGTAGGAGGATGGGTCTGGGTGGGTTGTGGGTCGGTGTGGACTTGTTGGGCCGAAGGGCCTGTTTCCACACTGTAAGTAATCTAATCTAAGTCACATATTTGCCTATGGGAAAATACATACTTTATTTAACACTATCAATGTTTTGTTTTGAAAATAATGTGTGTTGGTCCATTACCCTCAAGGTTTAATGCAATCACTTTTTTTTTCTTTTATAGTGACACAGATTATTTACTTCGCAGTCTTCTCATGGTACTATCACCACACGGATTAATCTGGTGAAACTCCTTTACACTGGCTCACTGTGGCAAGGTGATCGTTCCTTATAAAGGAGAGATAATCTGTACACAGTGCCCCAAGTACCTTCTGAACAACACTCTAGCATGGCAGGAAAGTATTTCACTCCAATTCTTGAAGCGTTTTGCAATGAAGGACAGTATACAATTTACTGTGTTGATTACTTGCTGCCTGGTATGAACTCTGTTTGTGACTCCTGACCAAGGAACACAGCTCATTTTCGACAACGGCCCTTCTGATTCTTTAACGTTCTAATTAGTTCAAAATTAAGAAGGATGGTATGTTTTACCAAATCATTCTTTTGCTTTGCGAACAGCTGTGTTTCAAGTACAGCCACACAAACAGCAACACCACGATTACCATTTGAAATGGTCAGGGATGCCAGGAAGGCGATGTCATAACAGTAGTATCTCCAGTTTATTAATCTGGGGACCCGGGTGCTGACCCCATCCTGGATTCGAATCCCACCATGATAAAATGTGACATTTGAATTCAATAAAATCAAATGAAGCTGTGAAACCATTGCCGATTATCAGAAAATCCTACCTGACAATCTAATGTTCTTCAGGGATTGACATTTACCACATTCAGCTGGTCGGACTGACATGTGAATCCCGCAATGTATTTGACTCTGAATTGCCCTTTGAAATAGTCAAACCAGCCACTCAGTTAATTACTCACTATAAACATCAAAGAAATGAAACCGGACTGAACTAAGCACTTACTACTCACAGCCCACAGACAGCAGTGGGTCAGGAAGGCAGCTCACCAACACTTCTCAAGGACAATGAGGAAAGGGAATTAAATACTGGCCCAGCATCCCACTAATGAATAAAGGAGGATGATCACACTCAGGGAAGACAGACAAAGGGACGTAACTCACTTTAAACAGGATCCATGATTTATACGCTACATAGGCATGATTTGCGGTAATGTGGGAATAGGAGAAAAAAAATAAGATTAACCTCGTTTTTTTAATTTCCATTCCAGCTGATCATTTTCAAACCCTTTGTTTGCTTGTTTTTTTTTTATCTCTCGTTTATCTGTCTATTCAACTCACTCCTTGTCCCCTTCATCATAGACATCCCTGTCACCAACATCAATCACAATATTTTCAAGCTGTGTTCAGTTATGATGGTAGGTCAGCGAACTCGAAATGTCAATGCTCTTTTGCCCTCGACCCACGGGTGTCAAATCTGATCAGTTACTGCGGCAGCTTCTCGTTCTTTTTTTAGTTTCTGATCTCTTGCATCATTCTTTGTTTTATTTAAACTTCCATAATATTATGACATGAGATGTCTGCATCGCTGGTAAGGGCAGCATTTATTGACCTCACTAAATGCTCTTTGTTGTGAGGTCATTCTTTGACACAGTATAGAACCAATCATATTGTTGTGGATCTGACGTCAGTCTTAAGACAGTCCGGTAATAATGCTAGATTTCTTTACCAAAGGATATCAGTACTATAGATAAACGTATTGACAAAATGCTGGTGCTGTTATTGTAATATTCGTGAAATTATCGTTTATTTCCAATTCCTGTCATTTGAATTTAAGTTCTGAAATATCTGAGGTAAGATGTAAAACAGCGTATTTTGTGCAGTAACCTGGGCCTCTGAATTACATATCCGCTGACATCACTTCTCTGACACATTATCCCTGTCATGAATTTACTTTAGAGACAAGAACAAGGTTGTGATTGACATATTTGTAACGGAAAGTGCGCTTGCATGAGAACTGGAACCATAAAGTCTGAATTTTATCAAGGCATGGAGAATGGTTTATTTAGAATCCGCATTGAGTCAAGGTGGGGAATGCTGATATTATGGAGCTGCCAGTGGGTAGGGTGATTGATAGAGAGAATACCAATAAATAAATCAATTCGGGTCCAAAAAGTACTTCGGGATTGTGAACAGTCTTGTTCTCAGATGTTTGTGTGGACGAGCTTGTTGGGCAGTTCAGAAGTTCGTAGTAATGAATGGAATTTGCATTTGAAACTGAAGACAATGGATTCTGTCTTTGCCAAATGTAGATAACAGAAATAGCAATTAGGTTCACCATGGTTTAAGGATTAACAAATGGATAGAGATGAAAAGACTTACCAGGAACACCACAATAGCGAGCATGGGATAGTAGCCCGCATGAATAATCATCAGTGCACCCATATAACCGATGTGATAATGTGAACCCAGACCAGGAAAAATAGGCAAGACACCAGGATAAACTCCTGTCCATTGTTGCAGCATTCCAGTCTAAAGTTCTTAAAATCTGATCCATTAATGGAACATTCCTGGCTATCCTCAGATGTTTATCTCTCCTCTCACTGTCTCTGCAGTGTTGGAGAGACTGATCCCTGTTAGTGTTGGAGATGATGCATCTGCTGCGACAATGGCATAAAGAATTGCTTGAAGCTCCTTACTGTTAGAAGAGCGGTGCCACATCTAGTGCCATAGTCAAAATACATGGAGACTGGCCTCAATCACAGTCACTGAAAAAACAGATCCAGTTGACTCCTTTCAGTGTGGTACCTTCCGTTCACAATACGAACTGGACTGGATTGAATGTTGGCATCACTGGCTGTTGGTCACATCTCCCACAACCAATTGCTGTCGTGACGTTAGTGGTGAGGGACAATGAGGATATTTTCCGATCACAAGTTAGATGATTCTGATGTGTTGTCCGTTTGCAATGTTATAACCACCTGAACTTCCCATCACCATCACCCCCAAAACAAACAACCTAGATGTAGTTACCGTACTGATGTCTCCTCCACAGAACAGGCGCCAGCCAATAGATTTACAGTGGGCATATTTGCCCTGACCATACACAGGAAGTGTGTATCTGTCTGGACATTCCTCTCATTACTCTAATAAGCCAATCTTGTATCCTCAATAACCAATGCCCTTCAGCACTGTTTTATATTAACTCACTAACACTGTCATTTTTGGATTCACTTCAAAGCCAAATGTCAGAAATTGTCACAAATCTGGTCCCTTTACTGGGTTATGTTGTTCTTGATCTTTATTTTCAGGGACAGTCTAAATGACCCAAGGTTTCAATATGTCTGATTTTTTAAAAGGTTTATTAGTGTCCCTTCATTTATACATAACAGATAATGCATCAGGCAGAATGCTTTCAGATTAGATTAGATTACATTACTTACAGTGTGGAAACAGGCCCTTCGGCCCAACAAGTCCACACCGCCCCGCCGAAGCGCAACCCACCCATACCCCTACATCTACATCTACATCTACATCTACATCTACATCTACCCCTTACCTAAGGCTACGGGCAATTTAGCATGGCCAATTCACCTGACCTGCACATCTTTGGACCGTGGGAGCAAACCGGAGCACCCGGAGGAAACCCACGCAGACACGGGGAGAATGTGCAAACTCCACACAGAGAGTCGCCTGAGGCGGGAATTGAACCCGGGTCTCTGGCGCTGTGAGGCAGCAGTGCTAACCACTGTGCCACCGTGCCGCCCAAATTCTTTAAAAAAGCCCCGCATAATCAAAGGATGTGTCCAGCTCTGTAGCTGGGCAGTTCTGTTCAGTTTGGGGGCGAGTTGAGTCAGGGTCACTGTTGAACTTGGATGCTCACCCCCTCCTTCTGCACTTCTGACCTCATGAACAGCAAGCATTTTGTGTCAGATTTACTGTTTGTGCTAAGGGGTTTGTTCATTGCGATTGTTGCAAGTATTTTGATGCAGCATCCTTAAGTCGGGATAGCCTGTCCGTTGGATAGGATACGTTATTCACCTATTCTCCCTTCAGTTCATGCACTTCATTCTGTAATTTGGGAAACAAATACTGTTTGTTTAAAATACTGCAGTCTGACCAGCCAATTCACTCTGCGAATATCCACTACACACTTACCTTTAACAAATAAAAAGTCACTTGCTTAAACATTTTTGAGGGATCGGGCCTGGTCCATAACATATTGGGGGCACTTTGCAGGATTTAGGCAGCGAGTGGCAGGTATTAATGTCTCTTATTTTGTGTGTTGATTTGTCTTGGTAAACAGAGCTTTAGAGAGCAATGGCTCTTGCAGGGACCAAGGATGTTTTGGAGGTGGAAGAATCGACCTTGGGGATTTTACAAAATGCACAGAAATCCAAGCTGCAAGAATTAGTAGACAAGCTGCAGTTGAAGCTGCCTTCTAATGTGAGGAAAGATGAGATGATTGCAGCAGTAGTTCTGCATTCAAACTTGCTGGAAACTCCATCGGGATCTGTACAGAAGATTAAACTTCAATCGCAAATAAAGCAGCTTGTGTTAGAAGCAGAAATGAAGCAGTTTGCCTTGCAACTAAAATTAGAAGAATAAGAAAGAGGACGAATAGGTTTAATCCAGGAAAGAGAAAAATAAAATAAAATAAATGTTTAGCAGGAGAAAAAGAAAAAGAAAAAGAGAGCGCGTTTGCGTTTCAGAGATAGACATTTAGAATGGAAAGTCAGCTTAAAAGGATGGAAATGAAGGCTGAAGGTACGCTTAGGGATCTGGGAAGTATGAGGATGCAAATCAAATGCACATGAACTTGCTCCAGAAGCCTATGGAAAACATTTAGGAATCTAAGGAGTGGCCCGGGTCAAACGTATATTGAGTTTGAAAGGTTCAAACAAAGTAATTTCGATAGATGGAAAAGAACTTTAAAATTCAAGCAAACCTATGATGCACTTAGAGAGTAACTATTTTGGAGGAATTCGAAAATTCGCTGCCTGAAGTAATGCAAACTCCTGTGGGAGAGCAGAGAGTGTAGATAGCAAGGTAAGCAACTGAAATGGCTGAAGATTATGAATTGGTCCATAAAACACAGTTTGGCTTCCAGACTCAATTTCAGTCCATGAGGGAAGTAAACTGGGACAAAGAGAAATCCTCACGTGGGAAGGGATATGTAGATCTCAGTGAAAATCATAAGGATAACTTACGACAGGGGTAAAAAGGAAACCCAAGAAGAGGACAAAGAAGTTAATAAAAACTCCGCTGTTTTCATTTCAATAAATTAGGTCACAGGAAATTACTCTGTTGGTGCGGTAGGGAAAAAAAGATGTAGGAAAACAGGATAAGCCTGGGAGTTTTGTTGGAGTGGTAACAGAAAGCACAGTGGAGTCGAGAAAGCTTCATCAGAGTGTACAAGCTGATCGAAGATTGGTCAAGGAGGAAGTGCCGAATCTTGCTTATAAAATAAACCTTCAAAGGGAAAGTTTATTCACATAGGCCAGAAGTAGCAGGTACAGAGGATGCAATATTAAGGGACGCAGGATCTTCTCAGTCTGTGATGCTGAAAGATGAGGAGATATATAATCCTGAGGGACTATTTCCAGAAAAGTTACGATTAAAGGGATTTCACTGTGAGACTTAAAAAAAAGCACATAGTTATGTTAAGCGAGGATAGAGTGTCCAGTGAAGAGTGAAGAAATTGTGTTAGGAGTACTGGACAAATTCTCAGCTCCAGGAATACAACTTTTCCTTGTAAAGTATAAAACTGATTCACCGGTAGAAGTGCTGCCTGCTCTGGTTAAAAACCAGTGGAGACACAGCCAATTGAAGCAATGCCTTATCTTGGAATCTTTTCTGAATGTGGGGTAACAAGGTCCCAATATCACGAGTTCAAACAGGAGATATAAAAAATGTAAAGGTAAGTAAGCTGAAGCGGCATGAGGAGATACTTCGTTCCATCAGATAGTTGAGACAAAACAGGAGAAAATAGGTGATCATGCACACATATTTAGTTCAGCTCAACGAATTGAGTTACAGCAGAAAGATGAAATTCTTAAGTAGTTGTATCAAAAGGGCATATACATTAGGGATTCTGAATGTATCCCTGAGTATTATTACCTTCAAAATGGTGTCTGCATGAGGAGATGGAAACTATCACATACTGAAGGAGATGAGAAATGGGCAGAAATTCATCAAATTGAATTGCAAAGGGGGTACAGAAAGGAGGAGCTGAAAGTGAAGCATGAATTACCACGTGGAGGTCATGTTGGAGTGAGGAAAACACAGTCTAAAATAGAAGGCATTCTTACTAGCCTAAACTGCACCATCATGTTGTTGAATTTTGCCAGACGTGAAATACACGTGAGGTAATTAGAAAACCACAGGTATTAATAAAACCTGCATCTTTAATAACTGTTCCTGCAGTTGAGGAACCTTTTACAATAGTTTAATTGATTGGCTAGGTCCCCTATATCAAACAAAAAAAGTGTGAATCAGTATTTGTTAACAATAATTGATGTATGCACGAAATTTCCAGAGGCTATTGCATTATGCAACGTCACAGCGAAAAGGATGGTAAAGGAAATACTCTTTTTAAAAATATATACGGACGACCAACAGAGATACAGTGCGACCAAAGTTCAAACTTCACATCCAAACAGTTCAAGGAAGTTAAGGGCAACTCTGTAATAAATCAATTCAAATCTACTGTGAACCATCTAAAATCGCAGAGAGCACGAGAATGGTGACATCAAACTTTAAAGATCATGTTGAATGCTTATGGTAAGGATTATCCAGCTGATTGGCGTAAGGGCTTTTTGTTATCAGAGATGCACAAAATGAATTGACGAAACTCTGTCGATTTTAATTAGGTTATTAAGAGGTAGGACCGTTAAAGTCGATTACGGAGTAATTAGTAAATCAGAAGTAAATGGCCACACTATTGGACTGTGTCTCAAATTTTCTGGAATGATTAAAAAGCACTGGGGAGTTGGCTAGATGGCATTTAAAAGTATTGCAGAATGCACCTAAACAGGAAGTGGACAAGAACTCAAAAATTTGCAATTTTGCTTTCGGGGATAAAGTATGTATGTTACTTCTAGTGATGGGGGGGATCTTGAAAAGCAAGGACTGGTGAAACGTATCAAATGCGAAAGAATATTGAGTGAGGGTAACTACTTGATAGGGACTCCAGACAGAAAGGAATCTCACAGAGTATGTCATGTGAATATGATCAAAAGGTATTTTGACAGGGAACGGACAGCAACAGGAGAATGTGTTAATGATTACAGTACAGAAGGAAGAATCAAGTTCAGAGGATTCTGGATTGAACGTTCCTCAAATTAAAGTGGACAATGAGGAAGTTTTCTAAAATTGGGATAAATTATTGAGTAACTTCTCTGAGGAAAAAAAATGACGTGATAGAGTTGTTAGTATTATATGGGGAGATATGAGGAAATTAAATGGGAAATATTACCTAATTGAGCATAAGGTAGATAAAGGACATGCTGTTCTGATTAAGCAGCATCCTTATAGGCATAATCCTCTAAAGTTGGCACAGGTTCAGAAGGGGATTGAACACATGCTCCAAGATGACATAATCGAACTGAGTTACAGTGACTGGAATTCACCCAAAGTCATGGTACTGAAACCAGATGGTACCCAACGATTATGTGTGGTAATCGCAAAGTCAAAGCAGTTTTAAAAAAGGATGCATATCTAATTCCGCAGTTGTAAGGCTTTAGTGGGAAGGTGGGACAAGCAACTTACATTTGGTATGAGCTACATCTGATTAAGCAAAGCCTTTCAAGGTGGCTATAAAAGAGATAGTGCCAGAAAAGCTAAAAAGTCTTAAAATTGATAAATCTCCTGGCCCTGATGGGATACATCCTAGAGTTCTGAGAGAGGTGGCTGAGGAAATAGCGGAGGCATTGGTTGAGATCTTTCAAGAGTCACTGGAGTCAGGGAAAGTCCCGGATGATTGGAAGATCGCGGTTGTAACCCCATTGTTCAAGAAAGGATCAAGACAAAAGATGGAAAATTATAGGCCAATTAGCCAAACCTCGGTTGTTGGTAAAATTCTAGAATCCATCATTAAGGATGAGGTTTCTAATTTCTCAGAAGAGCAGAGTCTGATTAGAACAAGTCAACATGGATTTACTAAGGGGATGTAATGCCTGACAAACCTGTTGGTATTCTTTGAAGAGGTGACAAGTTGGTACAATCAGGGAAACCCAGTGGATGTGGTCTATCTAGACTTCCAAAAGGCCTTTGATAAGGTGCCACACGGGAGGCTGCTGAGCAAGGTGAGGGCCCATGGTGTTCGAGGTGAGCTACTGGGATGGATTGAGGATTGGCTGTCTGACAGAAGGCAGAGAGTTGAGATAAAAGGTTCTTTTTCAGAATGGCAGCCGGTGACGAGCGGTGTCCTGCAGGGTTCAGTGTTGGGGCCACAGCTGTTCGCATTATATATTAATGATCTGGATGAAGGGACTGGGGGCATTCTAGCGAAGTTTGCCGATGATACGAAGTTAGGTGGACGGGCAGGCAGTACTGAGGTAGTGGGAAGGCTACAGAAGGATCTGGACAGTTCGGGAGAGTGGTCCAGGAAATGGCTGATAGAATTCAACGTGAACAAATGCGAGGTGTTGCACTTTGGCAAAAAGTATAAAAGCACAGACTACTATCTAAATGGTGAGAAAATTCGTAAAGCCAAAGTAAAAAGGGATCTGGGAGTGCTCGTCGAGGATTCTCTAAAGGTAAACATGCAGGTTGAGTCTGTGATTAAGAAAGCGAATGCGATGTTGTCACTTATCTCAAGAGGGTTGGAATATAAAAACAATATTGTGCTACTGAGACTTTATAAAGTTCTGGTTAGGCCCCATTTGGAGTACTGTGTCCAGTTTTGGTCCCCACACCTCAGGAAGGACATACTGGCACTGGAACGTGTCCAGCGGAGATTCTCACGGATGATCCCTGGAATGGTAGGCCTGACATAGGAGGAACGGCTGAGGATCTTGGGATTGTATTCATTGGAGTTTCGAAGATTAAGGGGAGACTTAATAGAGACGTACAAGATAATACATGGCTTGGAAAGGGTGGATGCTAGGAAATTGTTTCCGTTAGGTGAGGAGACTAGGACCCGTGGACACAGCCTTAGAATTAGAGGGGGTAAATTCAGAACAGAAATGCGGAGACATTTCTTCAGCCAGAGAGTGGTGGGCCTGTGGAATTCATTGCCGCAGAGTGCAGTGGAGGCCGGGACGCTAAATGTCTTACAGGCAGAGATTGATAGATTATTGTTGTCTCGGGGAATTAAGGGCTACGGGGAGAATGCAGGTAAGTGGGTTTGAAGTGCCCAGCAGCCATGATGGAATGGCGGAGTGGACTCGATGGGCCGAATGCCCTTACTTCCACTCCTATGTCTTAATGTCTTATGGTCTTATAAATGCGAGCGGTGTGGGTGTCGGTGCTGCACACCTGCAGGAAGACGACGAGAAGATAGAAAGACTCATTGGTATTTATCCAGCAAGTGAAATATTTATTGGTAGAAATATTCAACAGCTAAGAAAGAGACTTTGAGCTTCGTGTTGGCACGACAACATTTCAGTTTTTATATTATTAGCAACGAATCTGTAACAATAACCTATTGAAGCTTTTGGAGAAATTGTAGGACAGAAATGCGAGTATGTTTAGCTCGACCCTGTAATTTCAGCCACAGCATTTGAAAATTGAGCCTGTGGCAGGTCTTGAAAACATGATTGCCAAAGCATTGTCGAAACTTTAATGACAGATAGACACACTCAGTGGTAGGTGTATCACACACTGAATTTGGATGTAGCTCTGCAGGTTTGCATTTTTATACTAAGTGAATGCATATGCGTGTTTTTGTGTACTAACCACTACTTTTGGTGATTTTGAGAACTGAAGATATCTTTGGATATTAATGAATCAGTTTTATAATGTCCCTTCACAGGGTTATATTGTGCTTGTTTTTTTTTTCAGAGAGGTTCTAACCGAACCAAGGTTCCAACATGTCTCAATTTTGAACGGCTCATTGGGGTCCTTTGGTTTATACCAAACTGGTAATGCCTCAAGAAGAAGGTCTTCAAGTCTTAAAATAAACTGGTATAATCAAGTGAACGTGACCAGCTCTCCACCTGCGCAGTTCAGTCAGTTTGAAGGTTATTTTAGTCAGAGTCACTGTTGAAACTGGACGCTCTCCCCATCCTTCTGTCCTCTGAATTTGTAACCTGTAAGCTTGGTTTGTGTAATTTTTACTCTTTGTGCCAAGGTGTTTGTTTATTGGGAATGTTGAAACCAATTTGGAACAGTATCATTAAGTCGGGAAAGCCTGTCAGGTTTGGATCGGATGGGTTATTTGGGTATTCAATATTCGGTTTGTTGTGTTTCATTACTTAATGTTTTAAATAAATTCTTTTTGTTTAAAACTCGGCAGTCTGACCAGATACGTCACTCTGGGGATATCCACTATACACTTACCTTCAACAATTAGCAAATCTATGGTCAGGGAGACCTGCTTGAACTGATTGGAGGAGTCGGGCCTGGTCCATAAAAATGTACAATAATCTTGTTCATCAAAAGTTATGATTTAACGAGTAAGGGAAGGAATGAATATGATATTGGCAATGACACAAAAAGGATTGGGGCTAACAACTGAGGAGACCCCTTCAGATTACAAAAAGATCTTGATCAAATGGGTAAATCGGCTGACAAATAGCAGACAGAGTTCAATCTGGATGAATGCGAGGTGCAGGCACTGGTGTGTATTTGCTGCTGGCTGCTGCACTAGGAATGGGATGATTTTATTCCCCATCTCCTGGGTTCAGCACATCGATGTCCTTCGTGATCTTTGAGAGGCCTTACTCTCCTGGTTAAGTCTTGCTGTTAATGTCGTTGCACAATATCTTTGAATTATCACTAACCTTATCTGCCCATGTTATCTCATACCTCCTTTTCGCTTTCCTTATTTCTCTAAAATTGATGCCCCACTCTCTTTATATTGATTAAGAGATTCAATTCAATAAAGTTGTCGGTATCTAAAGTAAGTCTGTCTTTTATTTATGAGTGGAACCTCAATAACTTTAGTCATCCATGGTTCCTTAACGTTACTAGCTTTACCCTTCATTCAAACAGGAACATAATGCCTCTCAACTCACGTCGTCAGACTATTGAATGCCTCCCCCTTGTCAGACATTATTTTACCTGCGAAAAGTCTACTCCCATCAAACTTGGACAGTCCGTGTCCATTCCATTAAATATCATGGCACTCCAATGAAAAACATAATATTAATGGAAGGCGTATTATTTTCCACTAATACCTATGATTGCAAGACCCAAAGGTATTCCCCCATGTTTACTTCAGTCGCTTGCCCTGCCTATTTCACAAAACCAGGTCTCGTTTTGCTCCTTTTCTATTCGGATGACCCACGTACTGATGAAGAAAATTTTCTTCGACACGTTTGACAAATACTTCATGATTCAACCCTTTAACACAATGGTAGTCCCAATATTTTTTTTTTAGAAATTAAAATACGCATTACTACAACCTTATTAAGCTTACATATATCCGAGATCTCCCTGCATGTCTGTTTCTCAATTTGTTTCTTACTGTTAGCAAGCATATGGTGCAATAACGTCAACGTACTCTTTACTTTCTTATTTTTAATTTCTATGAATATATTTTCATTGGACGATTTGTCACAAACGTGCGTATAGTGCAATCTCTTCAAAGTGATCTTTACTTTCTTATTTTTAACACGACCCATGTATTTTTACTGATGATTTTTGAGAAATAAATGATCCAGTTACACCAATGATTTATCCCTTAATCTACAACGGCAGGCCTCCCCCACTCCACCCACCGTATTCCACATTTTCTATCCATTCTCTGACACCTATCACCTGGAACATTGAATTGACAGTCTTGAACATCTTTCAGGCGAAAGTGAGGACTGCATATGTGGAGATTAGCGTTGAGAGTGTGGTGCTGGAAAAGCACAGCATGGCAGGCAGCACCCGAAAGCAGGGAAATCAATGTTTTGGGCAAAAGGCCTTCAACAGCCCTTTCCTGATGAGAGGCTTTTGCCCGAAGCGTCGATTTTTCTGCTCTTCTGGTTCTGCCTGACCGGCTGTGCTTTTCCAGCAACACACTCTCGACTTGAACATCTCTCCACCAACTTTCAGTAATAAATATAATATCCCAATCCTATGTGCTTAAATATGCCCTGAGTTCATGAACCTTCCCCATAAGACCCCTTACATTGAAATAAATGCAACTTATTGCTTCCGAATTACTGTATACTCAGACTCTCTCATGTTTAGTTTCTAATGGACGTGCTCTAATCACATTCATAACCTTCTCCATCCATCCGTCCATTAACACTGCCAATTAGAATAACCCCCTTGCCTTCTCTATCAATATAAAGTCTGTCTATATTGAGTGAGTAAATCTCCCTGCAAAGATATTGGTAGATTTCCAGTTTAGATTAGACCAAACCTTTTTGAACATGTGTTTCCTAGTCCAAAACACATTCCAATTTCCCAAAAATCTAAATCCCTCAACCTCAACACAACTCTTCAGCCATTGATTTTTCTCCTTTAAACTTTCGTTCCTCCACCGTTTGGGGCTGGCATTGGGAGTAAACTACAAATTACTCCACTTAAAATTTTATTTTTAATCTACCTCACCTCTTAAATTCAGTCTGTACTGCTTTAAACTTTTCTGTAAAAATGTCGTTCCCACCAATATGCACAATAATCAATGACTACTCAATTTCACATTTAACAATGTGCTTGAAACGTTTATAGTCATTCTTAAGCCGAGCACAAACCATCCTAACCTCATGCTCACTGTCACTGAATCTGCTGATGCCTCTGATTGAAAAGCCCACTTTAGCAATAATTCTACTAAATCTTCTCTAACTCTGCCTAATATAAAAATCGTTCCAACAGTCCAATAACTGACGGCTCTTCCATTTTCCTCAGAAAGACAACCTTTTTCAACAGTTCCAAAAAGTGAAAATCTTTTTGGCAGAGGAATGAACAGAGGTCTCCCTTTAGCCGGAGACGTTTGAACTGCCTTTTTATCTTTCCTGACACTCACCTTTTATCTGACTGCTTTGCTGGATAGTGTTTTTTTCTAAATCTTCTTGCCATCCTCTCTGTGGCATATATGACATTATGCCTAAAAGCAGGATTTTTCACAACACCTTATTTATATGTTACCTTTCATTACCTATAGATAATAATATTAAAATGAAAGAAAAAACATATACACATCAAAAATATAAAAATTAGATACAATCAACCCTTTAGCTAATTAACTCAATAAAAGTATTCATCTTCAATATATTCCTGGAAGTAATGTCATCTCCTGAGCTGAAAACAGACAGGACTCTCCGGAATGAAGGCACAACTCCTTATTTTTTTTAAAAAAGTTTTATTTTTCGAAACATGAACAAACTTTCGCAGCGTTAAAGATGAAGCCTTTAAAAACATGTGTAAATTGGAAGTTTTGGTTTTGCCTATGCTATTTCTGAGTTTACCATTATTATCTCGCTGTTTTCATCCTCTAAGACACCAATATTTAATTTTAACATTCTTTTCCTTTTTGTCTTCTGGGAGAAATGTTGTTTATCAATACGTATGTTTTCTACTAATTTTGCTTCATAGCCATATTGATGCTTTTAGTAACCGTTTGCTGGCATTTAACGCATTTTTTCTTTCGTTTATTCATAGGATGAGGGCGCCGCTCATTTCGACAGCATTTAGTGTCCATCCCTAGAGGGCAGTTAAGAATCAACCAAATGTATGGGGTGTTGAAGTTATACATAGGTGAGACCTGGTAAGAATGATGGTTTTGTCCTTAAAGGACACTCGTGAAATATGTGTCTCTTTCTAACAATGAGCCATGCTTTCATGATCATCAATAGACTCTTAATTTCAGGTTCATATCGAATTTAAAATACACCATCTACCGTGAGAGCATTTGAACCCGAGTTCCCAGAACATCATCTGCATGAGCAGTCGGTGATTATACCATCAGGCCATCACTGTTATGTTACTGTTGATTGCCTTGTTAAGCTATGGATCACTTTTCATCTTTTTACAATTCTTTATCCATTAAGGATTGCACTTCAATTGAGGTGTCTTGATTATCTCCCGAAGTAGTTACCACTGTTATTCAACTGTCCTGCACTTTAATATTTTTGCCAAGTCCACTTGGGCAAATCGCTTCCTCGGGCCAGTAAAGTTGTCATTGCCCAAAACTAAACCCCTCGTATGTGACTGTCTTCACTGTTTCAATCTGAATGTGAACCTCCAGCATGCTATGCCACTCTTTCTTAGATGATCCTTACGACAATATGATTTATCACTCCTTCCTCATTACGTAATATTAAGTCGGTTCTCTGGTTGGTTCCATGACATGTTAATCGAATAAGTAATCCCTCATAGATTTGATGAGCCGTTCTTTGTGTCTCCCCTTGCAAATTGATTAATCAAGTCGATATGCATATTCAAATTACTCATAATCACTCGTGTGTCCTTGTCTCAAGCCATCATTATTCGCTGGATCATTCTATTCCCTACTTTGAAAGTAGTTTGCTGGGATGGAAGATTGTGGGCTGGAAATGCTCCTACCAATGGGTTTCTTTAAATGTGTTTTATTTCAAACCAGACTGATTCATCATTTTTGTCCAACGTGTTAATATCATTTCTTAATACAGCCTTGACATTACCCTTGACAAATACAGACACTCCATCTGCTGTTCCTCCTTGTCTGAATACTGTGTACCCGTGGACATTTAACACCCCAGTCCTGACCTTCCTGTAATCACGTTTCAGTAATCCCCACCATGCCATATCTATTTCTGCTTGAGCGGTCAGTTCATTAGTTTTATTCCAAATACTGCACGCTTTTAGGTCAAAGTATTGTTTTTACATACGTTCCATTGATATGTCTTTATTGTTTAATACTTTTGTGCACAGGCTCTCCATCCTTATTTATTGATCCCCAATAACAGTGAGCTTATCATTTATTCCCACTTTCTACTCATATTTTTAAATTGTTATGATTCTTTCCCTCAGTCTGGTCATTGTACAAGCCCTGCCTGTTTATTCGACAACCCTCTACTTTCTGTTCAGTTTCTGACCTTCTGCCTTGGTCCCCAGCCTCCTTAGTTGTACGATCACACCTCCCTTCCAGGATGTTGGGGCCCCTCCACGTAAGGCGCACACTTTCATTTTTGTATAGTTCCCACCTGACCTGGAAGCAATACGAATCATCCAAAAACCAGAACCCAACCTCCAAGACCAGTTCTTTAACTCGACTCGACTATCTTCCTCTTCCTTGTCTCACTTGCAGGCGCACGGGGAGTAATCCCAAGAATACAACACTGGAGATCCCGCGTTCATTCTTACTCCTAAGTCCCGGAACCTTCTTTGCAGGACCTTTCATTCTTCTTAACTATGTCATTGATATCAATGTGAACGACCGATGGCAGTTTCCCCTCCCAATTCAATATGCCCTGATCATGCACGGAGACATTCTTGATCCTGACACTGATCACCCTTTTTACGAAGAAATCATAGAATTATAGAATCCCTACAGTGAGGAAGCAGGCCATTTCACACAGCATGTCCATGCTGACCCTCTGAAGAGTAACCCACCCTGACCCATTCCCCTGCTCTATTACTCTGCATTTACCCATGGCCAATGTACCTAACCGGCACATCGCTGAACACTATTGGCAAAAAATAAATAACCTAGCCCCATTCTGCTATGCTACGTTGAATTTGCATTCTCACAACAGATACTGCCAAAACTATTGAGCATTTCGATCAACCTCCGGTTTTGTCACCGATGATGATTGCATTTTGATAAAAAAAAAGTATACAACTCAGACTTGAAGCAAAGCTGAGTTTAAACTCTCAGGAGAAACTAAATATCTGGTTGTTCGATGACCCCAGTAAAGGTTCAGTAAATGACTTCTGTTTGGCCCATGAACGTAATTTGTTCATTTTCCCAATCAATGAATAAAGGAGATATTTTCTTTTCATCTTCTTTGATATCAGAAAGCTTGGAAACATTGCACTTTTACTCCTTCATATGGGTGTGATTACATCTCATTCTTTCGTCTTAGTGCAATTAAAGATGATTATTCACAAGACAAACACACACATATACATACACACGCACGCACACATATGCACACACACACACATATACACACGCACGCACACATACACACACACACACACACACAATGTAATAGTTTGTCGTTGAATGACAGTAACATTTTAAGCAATTGGAATGATAACTGGAAAGGAAATAAGCAAAGGAAAGATGAGAGAAAATGGATCTTTTTGGAACAGAAAATACTTTTATGTGAACTTACTAAGTTGATCAAATTTATGAAAAGCTATGCAGGGCTGAAAAAAGGTTTTGTTATGAAGGTGTCGAGGTATACTATACAGTTAAGGGAGACAGGAAGCTGGCGTAATGTGTTCTGAAAGAAGTTGAAATGTAAAATTTGACTGTGAAACCAAGAGTGATGATGCGTTGCCATGGAACAAGAACAAATTCAAATTCAGTCAGACAGTTTCGATTATGCACCAACACACTGAAATCAAATGGAGATTGAAATATAATGTTTTTGATGACATTAATATCAATGAAATGATCCGATGCTTTGTGGCATAAAACAGGACATTTTGAACATTTAGGGGGAGAACGGCTAAAGTCATCCACAAAGTTAGACTGCGAGTTGAACAGCTTCCTGAAGGCACCTGTCTATAAGAAATTTGCGCAGCAGAACATCAAAGCCGACCGTGAGTAAAATCTACAGAGAAAATCTACAAAGGGGAATCGACAACGATGACTGGTTTTGAAACATGATTATAATTTTTGTAAACGTTTATTGGGGTTTTTGTTTCATCAGACCAGTATTGTAGAGTGAGAGGTTGATGATACGTTTAACCCAAGGGAGGTCTAAATAGGTGTTTATTTTATTATTCTCTGTTGGACTTAAATAACAACATTTTTAATTTTACTTTACTTAGTGTAAGTGGATCTTTGCCTCTCGACACTTAAGATATTACGGCATGAGGTGAACGGTTTCTGTGTGGCTGGTTGAAATTAGGAGAGTAGTTAACCCTGTGTTGTAACAGTTTGGGGGCTTTCGTCCACGGTTTTAACAGGTTTAGGCAGATCCAAACTGACATTTGGGTAGATTTGAATAGATTTGTGGTATGAGAAAAAGCCCAGTGTGGTAAAACATTTGCACGTTCATGTCCGAGATCTTCAAATAAAACGTCAGTAAGACAACTTGTTCAATTTCGATGACTTGTGGTTGGTTAAATTAAAAGTGCGAAAAATGGCTCTTAAAAAAATTAAGAGGTGTTTGAAGATAATTCTCAATTTTTCAAAGGATGTTTAGAAAGAAAGATAAAGGCCAAACCTTGAGAATTAGCAAAGAAAATAGATTTGCGTTTCACCAAGGACAAAAGCAAAGCTGAAATTGTCAGGGAAGTACTCAAACGCTCAGGTGTGTCAGAGAAGCAGACAAGTGCAGTAGAGTGAGAAAAAGTTAAAATACAATTGAGTAAAATGGAGTATAAAGATAAACAAAGGAAGAGAGAAAGACAGAGAGAAGAAACAGAAAGCAAGAGAGAAGAGAGAGAGGGGAAAGGGAAGGAGAAGGCTCGTATCTGAGTAAAGAGAGAAGAATTGGAGAAAAAAGAGAGAGAAGGTTTTTAGTTGAGGAACAAAAGCAAGAATTTGAACTTGAGAAGTTGCGATTTAGTCAAAAAAGTCAAGATAACAGGTTGGAGATTAAAAGGGTAGGTGGTAATACATACAGCTATGTCAACACTTTGCCACATTTTGATGAGAAAGATTTTGAAGCCTTCTTTGTTTCATTGAAAACTTGGCTAGGCAGCTGGAATGGTCCAAGTAATTATGGGTAATGTTATTTCAGACTAAACTGGTAGGCAGGGCGAGTCAGGTATTTGCTCCACTGTCAGCCGAGGGGTCAAGAGACCCTGAAGATGTCAAGCAATCTATTTTAAGTGCTCACGAATTGGTAGCAGAGGCATGTAGATCACAGTTCATAAACATTAGGAAGTAAACAGGTCAGACTTTGGTTGAGTTTGAAAGAATTAAACATAGGCATTTTGATAGATGGATGCTTGCTTTAAAGATAAATATGACCGATGAGGCTGTAATGAAGATTATTCTGCTGAAGATGTTGAAAAAATCATTTCCAGAGATAATGAGAATTCACATGGAAGAGCGGAAAGTTCAGGAATTGAGAAGGGAGGAGAATTAGCAGATGAATACATTTTGCTGCAAAGGATAAACTTCCAACCAAAATTTCATCTTGCGAGGGATTGAATTTGCGCGTAGTCGAGATGCTATACTATAAAAAAAAGAGTAGAGGGTAAAAGTTTATCACAGGTTAAAGAAGATGCCCAAGAGGGTGGGCATAAGGTGAAAGGCCTCACGTGTTTTCACTGTAATAGAGTGGGACATGGAAAATGACAGTGCTGGTAGTTTCAGAAGGGCACTAGGAAAAGTTATATCACTGCTTTAAGGTGGCATACGTAAGGTCACAGTGCTGATCAGTAAAAAAAAGCACTGTGGCAAAAGATGTGATAAAAGAAGCTAAGCCACTTGCACTAATGGATGTATTAAAGGAAATAGTGCGAGTGACTGACAGAGTGTGAGTTCCAGGAATCCAGTTTATTCTTGGGAATGATTTAGCAGGGTCCAAGTTGGGAGCAACGCTGCTTGTTGTGGAAAAGCCCAAGGAAGACCAAGAAACTGAGGAGTTAAAACAGAAGTATCCTGCTATTTTCCCAGATTGCACAGTGACCCGATCCCACTGTCATAATTCACAGCATGAAGCACACAAACTAAAGACAAAGATGAAGGAGTTGAGGTTGATTTGGCAGATACCCTGTTTGACGTAATGTTGCAGGGAAAACTTGAACAGGCAGTGGGTCAGAGAGAAGTGTTTATTCATGTTAGGCGAAGGGACTTGCAACTGACAGACAAGACGATACAAGATATATATGTGGATGCGTACTCTGAAAAGAAGGCAAAGATATTCCTGAGGGTTAGTGTCTGAAATGTAGACCATGGCAAGTTAGTGCAGAGGAGGAATGTGCCGAAGTGGACCGAGAGTGTTTTGCCACTAACGTAGAAAAGGGAAGCATTAGGGTAGCACATGAACTACCAGTGGTAGGTCATCTTGGGTCGAAAGACACAGGCGAAGGGATAAAAACATTTTTATTGACGTGAAATGCACAAAGATGTGGTTAACGTTTGGCAGGTATATCATACATGCCAAATGGTAGGTTGACCACAGGCAGTAATGGAAGTAGCATCTCTATTGCCAATTCCCAGATTCCCAAGATCCCTTCATGTGGGTTCTAAATGATAGTTTAGGTCCCCTCCTGAAAAGTAGAGGAGAGGGAGAACTGGAGAAACAGGTGTTAGTTACTGCCTGACAGAGTGAGGAAAGAAATCCAAATGTTGTGGATTTTGATATGCCTCAAAATATGTTAAAAATGAAGACGTCCTTGAGCGTTGGGACAGATTCATAAATTACCTGTCTCATGAGCATAGAACGTAGTTGAAAAGTTTGTTATTGCACTATGAGGACATATGTAAGAATAACATGAGGAGGAGTAATACTATTGTACACGAAGTAGACATAGGGAATACTGTTCTGATATAACAACACCCATATCAGCTTAATTCTCTCAAAGCCAGACAGGTCCAAAATGAGGTGGAGGCCATGCTCAAGGAGAATATCATCAAACTAATCCCGACCGAGTACAGCTCACTGATAGTCTTAGTTTCCAAACTGAACGGTGTTGGTTAATTCTGTGTGGATTATCGGAAGGGCGTGTTTGCATATTTTATGAGTCTTACAATCGATGATTCTGTAACTCATCTTTTATAATTAATTCTTCATTCTCCTCAATCCATTTCCGTCAAAAGTCCTCTGTAAATGCTTTCAATGATCTAACTTTCTGAACTTTCTTAAACAGAAAATTCCTGACATTGATGTGGTGCTGTAGCCAATCAAGCCAATCTATGTTTCAGTGCTGTATGAGTGAACATGTCAGTTTCAGAACCATGTGTGCTTAAACCTGATGGCAACCCGCTGAACCTACCACAACTGACTGCATATATTCCAAGCAGTAGAACTGACATCTAATAGATAGAGTGCAATTCACCCATGGCCAACAGACCAACAGTCCTGCAACATTCAGTCATGAATGTCGATGGAACATGAAACAGCTCACTGTCGAAGAGGGCTCCACAAATATCTACATCCTAAGTAATGGAACAGCCCTGTAACTCAATGTAAAATACAAGGATGCAGTATCTGCACCATCCTCAGCCAGAAGTGTTGAGTGGATGATCCACTTCACCCTCATCATGATGCCAAAAGAATCACAGATGCCAGTCTTCTATTAATTCTTCATGCATGTTACAAGAAGAAACTGCTGAACACAGTAAACTACGGCAAAGGCAATGGGCCCTGACCCCATTCTTGCAATAAGCCTGAAGACTTGTGCTGCACAAGCCGTATCACTGGGGAAGCTGTTTCATTCCAGTTCCAACTCTGACATCTCCCTGGCAATGTGGAAAATTGTTCAGCTATATCAAGTCGCCTCAGGGGGGAATACTTATAATCTGACCAATTACCACCCCCTCAGTGCCACCACGACCGTCAAATTGGTGGGAGTTCTTTTTTGACAGAGCTGTCAAGCAGCACAGAAATATCCTGCTCAGTGTGGCTTCCTATAGGTCCCCATGTGAAGATGGTGCTGTTGTGGAAATGTCACTGGATGACTCATCCAGACCAGGCAAATGCTGTTGTAGATGGTGGAAGTTAAAAACAACTAATAAAATATCGAGATTTGAAATCTGGTGTCAGTAACAGTGACCCTGAAATTTATGTCGATTGTAAACTTCAATTTGCTTTCCCAACGTACTTTATGGAAGTGAATTCTGGTCTGGTGAATTCCATACTTTCCTCACCTGGCCTAAAATTGACTCCAGACACACAGACATGTAAGAAACTTTTCAATGTTCTCTTAATCGGTCAAGCAAGACACTAAATTGTATTGATGTGCTCCGAGGTTCGGAAGGTTAAAATCCACAGAACACCCAGCTGCATCCTCACTATCCGAAAAGGGAATGGGAAACACAGTCCTGTTGACCACGAAGAGACCTCCTTCCTAATATCTCTGAGCTTGTGACAGCCATACCCCAGCTGTCTCCTGATCCGTTTAGTGTCTAGAAATCCTTATTTAAATCCCGTCTTTTGGCTTTCACAGAATGCTGCCATAGAGAATTTCCCAGGGTCACCATTATCTGAGGGCACAACTCTCATCTCAGTAGAGAGCGGCCTGCCTGTATCTAATACTGTGACCTCTTGTTTCAGACAACCCAGCCAGAGGTATTATCATCCTTGCTTCCAATCTGTCTCGCCCTGTCAGTGTTCGAAATATTTCATTGAGATCTCCACACATTTTCCTAAGACCCAAGGAATACTGATCCAATGTCTATTCCGTCAACAAGTCTGTCATCCCAGAGATCAGTTTGATCATCTTTCACTGCTCTCCCTCAATGTCACGTTTGTCCTATATTAAGTAAGGAGACCAACGTTGCACACAATTCTGCAATATGTTCTAGATGGGCGTCTCCCCAAGGGCCTGTACAATTGCAGTAAGACACCCTTACTCCTGTGTTCAAATCCCCCTGAAATGATGAACAACACACCCTTTACCTTCCTACCTGTTTTGTGTTTCTTCAATATTGCTTTCATTACTGTTGTACAGGGAGATTTGAACTTTTCAATGTTGCAGCTACTCACTTAGTCGGTCTGTATACACTGGTTAGTGTGTCAATATCATTCCCAGTATTATCTTTTGGCTTCAGAACTTACTGGAGAAAGTGAGGACTGCAGATGCTGGAGATCAGAGCTGAAAAATGTGCTGCTGGAAAAGCGTAGCAGGTCAGGCAGCATCCAAGGAACAGGAGAGTCGATGTTTCGGGCATAAGCCCCCTCACCTACTACCCCACCAACCTCCATGTACAGCATATTATCCGCCGTAATTTCCGCCAACCTAGTGAACCTCCTCTGTATCCACCGCAGTGCCAGGACATCATTTCTCATGTGAGGAGACCAAAATTGCACACAATACCCCAGGTGTGGTCTCACCAGCACTTTGTACAGCTGTAGGATAACCTCCCTGCTTTTAAACTCAATCCCTTTAGCAATTCTTTTTGCCTCGTTAACTACCTGTTGCACCTACAGACCAATTTCTGTGTTTCATGCACAAGGACACCCAAGTCCCTCTGCACATAAACATGCTGCATTTGTTTTAGCATGCAAGCAATAGTCCTTTTCACTGGTATTCGGAACAAAATGGATGACTTCGCATTTATTACAATTGTACTCCATCTGCTAGACCTATGTCCATCCACTTAAACTATTTATGTTCCTTATTAAAGTTTAACATTCCGCTGCACACTTTTCTCTGACACTCATTTTAGTATCATCTGCAATCTTTGAAACACTACACGTGGTGTCCAACTACAAATCGTCTATGTAAGGTGTGAATAATTGCGGTCCTAGCACTGATCCCTGAGGCACACCACTAGTCAATGATCAGAAACCAGAGAAAAACACTCATTTATTCCCACTCATTGCTTCTTGTTAGTTAACCAATCCTCTATCCATGTTAATGCATTACCTATAATACCACATATCTTTACCTTATGCAGCAGCTTTTTTGGCGGCACTGTGTCAAATGCTTTTTGTAAATCTCGGTACACTGCATCTCCTGGGTCTCCGTGATCATAATGCCTTCTTCGATTTCCTGTAAATTAGTTAAGCATGACTTGCCTTTCATGAACTGATGCAGTGTCAGCCCAATGGGACAATTCCTATCGAGATGCATTGCTATTAATTCCTTGATTACATATTGAAATATTTTCCCCACTATACTTAATGGATAACTGATCTATAGTTCCCCACCTTTGTCGACATCTCTTTTTTAACAGTGGTGTCTGACTTCCTGTTTTCGAATCTACTGGAACTGCACCAGAGTCCAGTGAATTTAGGAAAAAAAATCCACAAATGCACTTAATATTTCTCCCACTACCATTGTTAGTAAATTGTGATGCATTCCATCAGAGCCAGGAGACTTATCTACCTTTAGCTCCATTACCTTGCTCAACACTATCTCTTCCGTGGGAATGATTGTTTCCAGGTCCTCACCTATTATCATTGTTTTGACAATTACTGGCATGTTATTAATGTATTTTACAGACAAGATCGACAAAATATGTGCTAACATTCTCGGCCATTTCCTCATATCCCATTACTGAATCACACTTCTCACCCACTACAGGGAAATTGCTTACGTTAGCCACTATTTTTGTTTTATATATTTATAGAATCTTTTGCTACCTGTCTTTATATTTTGAGGTAGTTTACTCTCATCATCTATCTTAAGTTTTTTGATAGCTTTTTTGTGCTTTCTTTTGACGTTTATATTTTTCCAAATCTTTTAGTTTCCCAGTGGTCTTTGTCATTATTTATGCTATTTATTTTAATTCAATAGCTTCCCTTATTTCCTGAGACATCCACGACAGATTACCCTTTTCCTGCAGTCCTTCCATTTCCCTGTTATATACTGTTGCTGAGCTCTTGGTAAAATTGCATTGAAAGCCAGCCAGTGTTCATCAACGGTTCCACCTTAAAGTCTTTGCTTCCAGCCAACTTTAGCCAACTCTTCCCTCATCCTGTTGTAGTCTCCTTTGTTTAAGCACAATACTCTGGTATTGGATTTGATCTTATTACCTTCCATCTGTATGCTGAGTTCAACCATACTTTAAGTCCCAATAATTTGTCCCAATGCATTTATTTATTAATCTCATTCTTTATCTCTCGAAACTAAGGCTTCCCAGTCTTGCTGGGAAGATGTGACTTGTTTTTGTTCCTTCTGTGAAGACATAAAAAATGTATTTGCCTCATACTTCTGTCACTTGCCTGCTGTAATGCTGTATTCTCTAGGTTCAGACTGTAACGAAGCTGCACTTGTCTTCTCTTACCTTTTCCTTTGACAGTTAAGTCATAACGCTTGTTAATAATCTCTTCAGAAACCCACAAATTCATGTTCACACCATGCAATCAGAGGAGCATAGACTCTGTTCTGTCAGAAATTTTAATTAGATCAGGACATCAGATCCGCATAGAATACTCCAGGTACAGTCTCACCAACACTGTGTAACTCGTGCAGAATGTCTTTACTTCTAGTCGGAATAAATTACTGTAGAAGCTTCAATCGGTACTGAAACCAACACGTGGTAGATATCACAGTAAGTCAGACAGCATCCGTGGAGAGAGAGCGTGGAGTTCTACACCGCATATATACTGATTCTCTTTAAACAAAATCAAACCTAAACTTTTCCTTGCTCAATTTTTGTATGTTTCTCCCAGTACACTTTGTTTTTTTTTCCTCTCTGTTAAGATTAGATTACTTACAGTATGGAAACAGGCCCTTCGGCCCAACAAGTCCACACCGCCCCGCCGAAGCACAACCCACCCATACATTTACCCCTTACCTAACACTACAGGCAATTTAGCGTGGCCAATTTACCGGACCCGCACATCATTGGACTGTGGGAGGAAACTAACGCCGACACAGGGAGAACGTGCAAACTCTACACAGTCAGTCACCTGATGTGGGAATTGAACCTGGGACTCTAGCACTGTGAGGTAACAGTGCTAACCACTGTGCTACTGTGTCATCCACTAACTTCATGAGTCCTTGACAATCTCCTGAATGTTCAACTATACCATATTCACTGGCTTTCCATTGTTCACATTCACAAGGGTTATCTTCAAGCAAAAAAGTTTGCAAATTTTGACTACCCTTTCAGAACTCTAGAATCATTTTCTTGACGTTTGCTATTGTTCTCTAAGTGTCCAATATCAGATTCTTTATAATAAATTTCAAAGGATTCCCTTCTGTGGATAAGAGATTAGCCAGTCTATAGGTCTCCACTCTCCCTCCTCTTCCCTTCTTAAATCCTTGCAACGCATTCATTATCTTCCAAATTGAACATGGAAAAATACAATGATCCTCAATGCAATCAATCTGTGCACTGCTACTTTCATTGAAATTTCAGTATGAATTACATCTGGTCTGTCAGACGTATCAATCCTCAATCTACATATGTTTTCAAATACTACATCATCACTGATATGGATGATTTTAGGGTTTAGTTACACACGTCCCATGATCACTTGGTATTTCCTCCATGAAGACAGAAACTATAAGTAACAGGTTAGTTTCCCTGTCATTTTTCTGTTCTCTGCAGTACGTACCACCTTCTGATCACACACCACCAATTTCAAAACATTGTGACCTCCAGCTCGGTGTTCAACATTCTGTTAAAGCAACCCATCTCACACACCATCATGAAATCCATTTCCCCAGCATTAAAATTCACTTGGGTTAACATTGTTCAGATGTAAGGTAAAAACAATGACTGCAGATGCTGAAAACCAAATACTGGATTAGTAGTGCTGGAAGAGCACAGCAGTTCAGGCAGCATCCAACGAGCAGCGAAACCGATGTTTTTGCCCGAAACGTCGATTTCGCTGCTCGTTGGATGCTGCCGGAACTGCTGTGCTCTTCCAGCACCACTAATCCACTGTTCAGATGTAACTTGAAGCTGTCCATTTTTATTGTAGTACCCACAAAACTTGGATGTATAATTTCCTGTTTTGTAATATAAACAGAACTTGTATCACAAATTTCTCTTTGAGATATAACTCCCATCAATGTTTGCTTATACTTGCCGTTTCTGAGCTCCACCATACCAGATTCTGTGGAATCTGAGTGACATGGGCTCTGGGGAGATAAATGGCAGATTCAGGCGAGATGTTTAGTGAGACGTGTCTCAACATTGATGTCATCTCACCACATCTTACACATTTCTCTCAAGTGTCATTCTGACATTTTCATCAGATTTCCCGTTATGCTGGTGGGGTGAAGGAGGACAATGATCTTTCAACAATGCTGTGTATTCCCCCAAACAGCTGAGACTGCTCTAACCTGGATGCGAACCTTACAGTAGGCTGGTGAAGTGTTGCTGCTGATGTGCAGGATCTCGTTGAAATCACATCTGGGGTAGTGTGTACAGAATTAATCTCCTCACTGGGGAAATTGAAATTTAATCAGAATATTCCCTCAATTGATCTGTGCAATGACGGTGTTAAACGTTGAATTCCTACAATGTGGAAGCAGACCATTTGACCCATCGACTGCACATTAATCCTCCAATGACCAGCACATTGAAATTCCACTATTCCCCCCTGCTCCCTAACCCAATCTCTGTGACCTGCCATTTTCTTTGACTCATGCACCTTACCTGCGCATCCTGGGACTGGGAGGAAACTGGAGTACCCGATAGAAACCGTTGCAGGCACAGGGAGAATGTGAGACAGTGACTCGAGACTGAAATTGAATCTGGATCTCTGGTGCTGTGAGGCAGCAGTGCTAACCACTGAGCTACCCACTGTAGGCAACACAACGTGCCTGCGCAATTCAGCCCTCAAAATGTCACTTAACGGCAGCGAGATTCCGTAAGTCCCCAAACCTGTCACTGAGCAACAGAAGAAGGACATTGAGACTTTGAACGGCTACAGCAGGAACAGGAGCAAGACATGCAAGACGTCGAGAAAATAATGTAGGAACATTGGATGGATATTCAGCCCATCGAGACTGTCATGTCCGAACACCAGGAGGACATTCAGCCCATCAAGTGTGTAAAGCAGGAACAGAATGAGTCCATTCAGCCACTCATGCCTCTTACGCAGCAATTGGATCAGATCATTTACAACCTTGTGAATTAAAGGGGAATGTCGAGGTTCTGGAAAGGGAAGAACTTCGAACAGCCAACTTCACTAGGGAATGAAAAGGGATGAACAAACTATTGGGAATTGAAGACAATTTTTTAGAATCAGCAATTAAGGAATTAATGACAGGATATGTTCAAATCAAACCACAATCAATCGCAGTTAACATGATTTACTGAAGGATAAATCAGGTTTGAATTTTTTGACCTATGTTTTTTAAAAAATAATCTGACAAGCAAGGTGGATGAAGGGGATTCTATAGATGTCTTAATTCTGGACTTCCAGAAGGCATTGCATAACGTGCCTCACAAAAGATTAATATGCAATACAAAAGCAAATAGGATAAGGAAAATGTATTTTGTTGGAGAGGCGCTAACGAAAAAAAGCCATGATATGGAGTTGCTGGTTTGGACTGGGTTGGACAACATCAGAAATGGCAAGATACCAGATTATAGTCCAACAGATTTATTTTGAAAAACACTAGCTTTGTTCCCGCTGTTCAGGTGTTAGTGAGAGCAGAACAACTTAGACATATAATATACAAGGAAAAGATCAAAGAGCTGGACAACTCATGCACATGAATTTCACAAATCGAAGATGTCTCCCAAATCTTTTATCATTTAGAATGGAGGTGCGGGTTTTGATTGATTAATATGCAAACCTGAGAATTTATTTCAAGTCACTGCTTGGAGATAATTTAAGGTACTAACGATGTAAAGGAAGGGACCCCTCCGAACAGGCTATGCTATTGAGGAGTGAGGTCTTTTTTCGAGTCTGTCTTTGTCTTCTCCTGGAGTCAGACTGATTTTATTTCCAAAGTATGAGTTTATAAAATACCGCATTGACTGAATGTATATGAATTGTATATTTTTGACAAAATGCGATTCATTGGTATGAGACAGGAAAGTGAATGGATGTACATGTGATAGAGGGGGAGTGTGAGTGTGCGTGGGGAGGAGAGGGAGAGGTGCATGGGTTATGTCGGGAAGAGCGAGAGGGGGTGTGTACCTACGTTAAGACACAGCCAGATTTGGCAGATTCCTTTCCCCACACACTCACTCCATGGTTTCAGAGTTTTCCTTCTCTGAATCTCTGCTCATTTTCTGTTGTTCATGTTACAGACCCAGATGCTGCAACTACAGTCCTTATGCTCCATCCAGTTTTGGGTCACCAAATCATCAGGTCTCTCTGAATGTGAGAGGCAGCTCACAGCACGACCTCCAGGAAACCATCCCCAGTACATGCACTAAGGTTTCAATAACAGGAGAGAGTCAGAAGTTTCTCAGTTACAAGTTAGATGTCTGGTCCTTTATAATGATTGTCGAGGGGTTCCCTCGTGTTACTGACTGCACGGTCAGCTGAGAGCGACAAACACAGGCATTCAGTGGACAGGCACGTCTCTCAAAGCTACGGGAACCTCTTGTCCAACATGGATAATCACATGGGACACACCAGGAAGTGAAAAACAGCCCAATACACACTATTTCATTGTTTCAGAGCTTCGCAATTCCAGCATTTGATATATTCAGAATCCAAATATAAAACACCAAGGAATGATACATAAAAACAAACAATGAATTAACTGATAACATGTTGTGAAAATATGGAAAAGGAGACGGGGGAGTGAGAATAACTGGAGAAGTGAGACAATGGTGGGTCCAATCACAAAAATGGGAACATCAAATGAAAACATTGGCAGATCAGTTGGAGTGCTTCGTTACATCAAAATCTGAATCTGCCTCACGGTACCAACCCAGACACCATAAGCTAGGACAAGGTACCAGCCAGAATGGAGAGCTGTGCAGACCCTGCTAGTGGAGTACTCCATAAACTGGACTAACTGCCCAGCATGGGGACCATTGCAAACCAAATTATATTGCTACGATATTTGCACAACAGAAATGCATTTGACGTGAAGATTTGCAACCCATGAAGTGAGTGACAGTAAATGGGCTCCCACAAATATATGGAGCTGTATCTCTACTGCATCAATATAAGGCGAGAGACAGAGAGAGAGAGAGAGAGAGAGAGAGAGAGAGAGAGAGAGAGAGAGAGAGAGAGAGATTTGGTGGTGATAAATATGAAAATTGTTGTTTGAGAGAGAACACACGTGGAGGAAATCATTTTAAATGAGAACAACTGACAATATAAAGATACTGAGGATTGTACCACAGACAGAGGAAATGATGTGCTTCAAAATATTTAACTAAAGGCATTGCCAGACCCAGCAACAATATAAATCAATCCTCACAGAAATGATGGTATTCTGAGGTCAGGTGAGAACCGAGCCATGGAATATCAACTCAGATTTGCAGGTTTGAATTTGGGAGTGTCAGCAGCAGATTATTGACTACATTTCAAAGCTCAGGGTTCAAATAGCAGATAATAAGCCAGTGAAGTATATTCAGGAGATGTTAATCATTACAAATAGGAATAGTTAAGAAATGGGTCAGGAATCAGCTCATGGCCAAAGGGATCACCATAGTTGTGAATCGTCTGTTTCAGCCTCAGATAATGACCAGGGATGGGATGAAGTCAGAGGAACGAAATGGTGTTTGTAACCAGAAGAGAAGACAGTGACCTCCAAGCTTTCAATATTTAACTAGGGCTGTGATACAATGAATTGTGTTCCATAGCTGAAACTGAGTAGGTCAACCGACAAGGCACAGTGCCCGAACGAAAGAAGGAAAGTTGTTCGTGGTGGTTTGGAGAGTGAATGTTTACACAGTAGAGTAAATGTAAAGAAACATAATCTAGTCACACATGATTACTGCAAATAATAAATGGACAGTGAAACTTACCAGGTACACCAACAATAGTCAGGGTAGCATAATAAAAATATTGAATAATGTAAAGTGCATATTCGGTCTGCCATGGTAATGGCCAGAAATGATATGTAGAAAGAATCCATACATATTAGGATAAACTCCTGTCCATTGTTGTTACATTCCAGTCTAAAGTTCGATTAGATTAGATTACATTACAGTGTGGAAACTCTCAGAGTCAGATCTCCCATTCCCCTCTCTCTGTAACTGCTAATCCCTGTTCGTGCTGTCGGTGATACACCCGCTCTTACTAAGGGATAACACAATTAACGGTGTCCATTGAATCATTAAAATATGTAAACCCTCCACTGGGATAAATACAATCTCTGGAGACTGACATTAATCACAGTCACCAAACAAACAGGTTCAGTTAACCAGTTCCTTACATCATTTTACACATCCCAATAAAAGGGAATATTTACTCAGTCTGAACCGATTGGATGACTGTTGCCGAGGGATAGATCATAAATCTTTCAATCTTTTTAATCTTTCTTCCTTGTATGTAGAAGTATTGCTGGAACATTGCAGGGTTGTATATATTCCACCCTGTTTATAAAAGGACAGAGGGATAGAATAACAGATCAGATGCATAAAATGCCTGGTAGGGAAGTTTCTAGATACCTTGAGTAATGCCACTCGTAGCTTGAAATGCCCTGGCATCAAACCATTTCATAACTTCGAGGCAACATTCAGTGCATTGAAATTGCTGCTCAGGAACAGGGAGAAACAATTCCGTCCCCAAGTGCCTGTTATAGAGACATAGGAAGACATAGGCCTTTCGGCCTGTTTCAGCCTCTCGAACCTGTTACTTGTTCAGCTTCTCAGACCTGTATAACAAAAGCAGAGTCAGTCAGCATGATTGCTCAATTACACAGAAATAAAATATAAATTAAACATTCTGATTTTGATGGTATTTTACAGAAACAGCAAAAAGGATTTCAGTCAATACGAACTGCATGGAATGTGAAAAGGCCATTCAGTCCTTCAGTTCGATAACACAAGAGCAGCAGGTGGAGAGCACACAGCTATTAGAGCCTGTTATTTGGGAGCAGCAGGAGGAGAGCACACAGCGATTAGAGCCTGTTATTCGGGAGCAGCAGGAGGAGACACACAGCTATTGGAGCCTGTTACTCAGGAGCAGCAGGAGGAGAGCACACAGCTATTGGAGCCTGTTACTCAGGACCAGCAGAAGGAGGGCACACAGCGATTAGAGCCTGTTATTCGGGAGCAGCAGGTGGAAAGAACACAGCTATTGTAGCCTGTTACTCAGGACCAGCAGGAGGAGAGCACACAGCTATTGAAACCTGTTCCTCTGGAGCACCAGGAGGAGAGACCACAGGTATTGGAGCCTGTTACTCAAGGGTAGGAGGAGGAGGGCACACAGCTATTAAAACCTGTTACTCAGGGATAGGAGGAGGAGGGCACACAGCTATTAAAACCTGTTACTCAGGGGTAGGAGGAGGAGAGCACACACCTATTAAAACCTGTTACTCAGGGGTAGGAGGAGAGCACACAGCTATTAAAACCTGTTACTCAGGGGTAGGAGGAGGGCACACAGCTATTGGAGCCTGTTACTCAGGAGCAGCAGGAGGAGGGCACACAGCTATTGCTCCTTCTTCCCTTTTAAATCTTCCCATTTCACCTTAAGCCTATGCCTTCTATGGTTGAACTCCCCCATCCTGTGGAAAAGACCTTGGCTATTCACCCTATCCTTGCCTCCCAGGATTTTCTAATTTCTATAATGTCACCCAGCAACCTCCTTCACTCCATCTGATACTAACTTCAAGATCAAGTATTTAAAAATAAACATCGGAAATTTGAAACAATACGAAAAGTGACTGGTAAACAACACACAGTCCAAACTTCATATTGTCATTTGCTTTTCTCTATGTTACAATACTAAGGCAGCAGGAAAATTTTACTAGCGTCAATAAGTAGTCAAACACCTGAATTCCTTTTTCTAAAGGGGGTGATGATCTCGACAGTGAAAACTTACTTTTGGCCAGATCTACATAATACCACATAGTTAACATTCTCCCTCCTGACCTCCCTATGACCTTGTATGGTTGTGTCTTCTTTATCTTGCACTCAAGAGAAGGAACCCCTTTCCCCCATTCATATCTTAATTTAAACCCGTTTTACATCATCTTCTCGTTCTCCACTGCTAAATGTCCGGATATCTGTTGCCACACCCTCTTTTCCCGGTCAGCCATCCCCCACCCCTGGCTAGGGATCAAAAATCCACTTTCCAATCATTTTCAGTTCTGAAGAATCATCGCACTAAACTTGAAACACTAACTCTGTTTCTCTATCTCTGCAGATGCTGCCTGACCTGTAGAATTTCTCCGGAAATGAATAGGAACACCACAAATGTTCAAGTCAGCAAATAATTATGAATACTGGACATAAAAATGCAAATATTGCTGGACAGACTGAGAGCTTTGTAGAAGGGTCACTGGAAGAATTAAATCGCAGATATTCCAGATAAAACTCGGTTAACATGTGATGCTGAAAAAACACAGCAGCAGCAGAAGCAGACGTTTTTTTCAATCGTAGTGTGTAACTTTTTCCTCAGGATAATCCCTCAGTGTACTATTACCATCGAGCCAATCCATAGTTAAGTGACGAGTGTGTGTGAACATGCCAGAGTCAGAACCATGTGTACCTAAACTTGATGATATATCATTAAAGCTGGATTGGTTACACCTCACACAGCGGAACTAACATCTGATGGAGAGGGAGAATTGATCACAATTCAAACATATCAGATCTAAACTCTGCAGTACTGCCACATGCAGGGATAAAGGTCGATGGACCTTTAAACAATTTACTGGCGGAGAGGACTCCTGAAATACCCCTATCCAAAATAACGGAACAGCCGTGTACATCTGTGTAAAAGACAAGGATGTAGTATCTACACCATCCTCAGCCAGAAGCGTGGTTTTGATGATCCACCTCATCCTCGCCATGATTCCAACAGTATCACAGATGCTAGTTTTTAACAGAATCAATTCGCTGCACGTGACTTGAAGAAACAGGTTAACACGGTAGATAAGGCAATGGGTCCTGACCCCATTCCTGCAATAGGACTAAAGACTTGTGCTGCATAACAAGCCGTGTCCCTGCGGAAGCTGTTTCATTCCAGCTCCAACTCTGACATCTCCCTGGCAATGCGGAAAGTTACTCAGCTATGTCCAGACTCCTAAGAGGACAATAATTACAATCTGACCAATTACCACCCCGTCTGTCCCATCACGATATTCAAACCAAAGGGAGTCATTTCCGACTGATTTGTCAAGCAGCACAGAAATACCCTGCTCAGTGTGGTTTCTGATAGGTCCCCATGTGGAAATGGTGCTGCTGTGGAAATGTAACTGGGTTACAAGTACAGACCAGGCCTGTGCTCTGGCAGATGGTGGAAGTTAAAAACAATTAATACAACATTGAGTTGTAAAATCTGGTCAGTAGTAGTGACCTTGAAGCCAAGTTGCAAACACCAATTGTCTTCCCCAATGTACTTTGAGGAAGTGAATCTCTCGTGCTTTCCTTGTCTGGCCTAAAACTGACTCCGAGCACACAGAGATGTGATACACTCTTCAATGGTCTCTAAATTGGCCAAGAAAGACACTCAATAGCACCAAACTGCTCTGAAGTCTTAAAGGATAAACCCGGACAGAACACTCGGCATCAGCATTGGTATTGGAAAAGGGAATGGGAAACAGAGTCCTGTTATTCCTGCAGAGACCTCCTTCTTAACATCTGAGAGCTTCTGACAGCATTGACAGAGCTTTTCCACAGACTGCACAGAAACATCGGGAAATGAGTAGGCCCATCAACACATTGATCCTTCCCCCATTCCAGCTCAATGCAGTTTTCCCAAACAATATACATATCCTGCAACATGATTAACCATCGGAAAAATGTAAAATTGGAACTACAGTAGTAGAATGTTCTACCCCATTCAATACAATGACAGCTGATTGTTTATCTCCACGCCATAAGCCTGTTATCACCACCCTTTTACTGTGTAGAAATCCTTGTATATAATCAGTGCCTTGGTTTCCACAGCCTGATCTGGGAGAGAATTCCCCAGGTTCACCAGTCTCTTGAGTGTAGACATTTATTCTCATCTCAATGCAGTGTGGCCATTCTGCACCTAATACTGTAGCTCGTGATGTTAGACATCTCAGCCAGGGGAATTATAATCCGTGCTTCCAATCGGTCTCACCCTGTCAGAGTTTTATATATCTCACTTTGATCACCACTCATTTTCCTAAGCACCATGGAATACAGGCCCATTTGCATCAATCCCTTCTCCGACAACAAGCCTGTCATCCCAGAGATCAGTCTGGTCATCCGCCACTGCTCTTCCTCAATGTCAGCTTTGTCCTTTATTAGATAAGAAGACCAAAACTGCACACAATGCTATACAATGTTCGTGATGGGGTCTCACCAAGACCCTGTACAGCCGCATTAATACAACCGTACTCCTGGACTCAAATCCCCCTGAAATGAAGCTCAACACATTATTTATCTTACTAACTGCTTTCTGTTCCCGTAATATGGTTTTCAGTGACTGGTGTACAGGGAGATCCAAATCATTTTCAATGTTACAACTCCCCACTTGCTGAGCCTTTATACACTGGTCAGCGTGCCAATGCCATTCTCAGTATTGAATTCTGGATTCAGAACTCACTGCCCTACATGGACCTCGGAGGCTGCGCAGGCAGAAACAAATAAAGGAGCATAAGTCCATTTATAAATCAACATTTTAGAACCAATCCATTTTCAAATGGTCGGCTGCTGTTCTATTTATCCAATGGATCGCACAACGTCACATCTACCCATACTGCTTGACACCTGCCAAACATTAACTCCACTTATCTCAATCAATTTAGAGCTTTTCTACATCCTCCTCACCAACTGACAATCCAACATGGTTTAGTGCTGTCAGCAGGCTGGGAAATATTGCATTTGGTTCCCTCAACCAAATGTTGGATGTGTGTTAGGAACAGTTGGGGCCTAATCCCCGATCCCTGTGATACACCATGAGCCTTCGTCTCCAATAAAAGGGTCCTTTTATTCTTGTATTTCTGGTTCAAGGGCTCCTTTGCTGAAGCTTGTACACTCTGACTTGCTTTTGCCCCTTATTTTCTCCCCCTCTCTTTTCTCTCCGTCTTACTGACGTTGTAGCTTGGACAGGATCAGCAGCAACGAGAGCCCAAGCATTCAGACTTTGAATGGACTCAGGGCATGGCCCTTGAGAGGTCTCAAGTGGAGCACAGTGTATGAACCTTGAGCTGGGCCCAGTGCAGAGGAGAGTATGTCCCTGCCTACTTTTCCGGAGCAAGTACAGGACCTGGAGTTGTCGACTGCTACATCAGCAGAGGCAACGTGTGTAAGGTAGGCTCAGTTGGAAAAGGTGATGCCAGAGGATTGGGGACTTCCTTGTTGATTGGGTGGTGCGTTGGTGCTTATGAAGTAGACGATGGAAGGACATTACGGCAACATAGATGAGGTGGGCACAACAGTAAGAGACATGTCTCTGACATTGGAGGGTCTGGCAATGCGGGCGACGAGGCGGTGATGGAAGAGTATTGGCCCAGCGGCAAAGATGGCACCTGAGGATCAGCAACTTCGATGTTGGTGGCCTCTGATGTAGATGGTGATGAAGCTGGTGTCCAGTTATGGGGGGTGCAGGTGTCACCGATAGTAAGGCGCTGACTCAGGACCCATGGACTTTCTTCTAGCAATACCTTTATTTTTTCAATATTCGGTATTCAAATTATTTAAAACGGTGCCAATTTGAGGTAGAAATGTCTTGTATTTACCCTGTAAAATACACCTGAGAGTAAACTCAAAATTGATATCAAAATATACCATTCATTGTTTCCTGCCAGCTATGCCGTGCTAAGGCCATGTCTATACGTTAGCCCCAGTTCCATAAGATGTGATGCTGCACATTAGGTTTGGGACTTTACCGAAATACTTTCCAAAAATTCAAATACATTACATCCATTGCTTCACCATAATTAACTAACCAGCCAGCATCTCAAATATGATTCCCATTTCATAAATTTATTCTGACGTTGTCTATGTCCATTACTTTCAGTCCCAATATTTTCTACAAAACCATGTATTTACTAATTTCATTCTATTCTTTTGTTCACCTGACTTTGGTTTCCTAGTCGTGCTTCGAAGTTTTTTTTTGGTTTGTTGATGCTTTCTTCTGTGAAGACAGTATTGAAGTACTTGCTTCACAGTTCTGCCATTTCCCTGTTTTCCATTCTACATTCTCTGGTTTCAGATTGTAATAAGCTGCTATTTTTCGTTTACTTTCACAATAACATACTTTTGCAACCTATTGCAGTTGAGTCGTATAACCTTTATTAATACGTGTTTTCAGAACACAGCAATTTCTGCCTTATGCTGCTCAATGACTACCCTTCCACAATCATACATTCAGAGAAGGAGATATTCTGCACCATCAGAAATACAGCACGATATACATTATTCCCACATTCCTGAATGCAGCCTGTAACCGGGATGTAATCAGAGTCTGATGCTGGTCCATGTACTTCTTAACGGTTGTGAGGCGACCCACAGCGACATTTTTAAAAAGTAATTAAATGTGATTTGTTTTCGGGGGAGATCCAAGATATTGGCGACTCAGTAGGTTTGCCCTGCTCAGCTCTACAGCAGAACCCAGACAAAATGGTGCATTCACTTTCTCTTTCTTACGCATTGTGGTAAAAAATACTGACCCCCTGTAGTGCTGTATGTCAGTTGAAGTGAGTAAGGAAAATGACGAAGGGTAAACGACCACGTGGATCGCAACTAGCAGGCACTGCCCTGCAGCCACGGATACACCCGCGGTCGTGGCTTCGGCCTCTTTGAATCTGCCAGGGGACTTAACATTAGAGCAGAAC
The DNA here is from genome assembly GCF_047496795.1 of Chiloscyllium punctatum. Lineage (NCBI taxonomy): Eukaryota > Metazoa > Chordata > Chondrichthyes > Orectolobiformes > Hemiscylliidae > Chiloscyllium > Chiloscyllium punctatum. Next base: position 123,506,052 of record NC_092744.1, on the reverse strand, counting down.
TTGGTCATGGGGCACGTAAAACTCCGAGGGAAGATTGATTCAGAGATGGAGGAGACCCAGACCAGGCTGGAACCGATCTCGGCCATGCTGCAGAAGCATGACGAGGAGATACAGCGTTTCAGACACATGTCATGGAGGATGAGGAGCGGACTGTTTCCTCTGAACCTTCAGTGGAATCCTCAGCAGGTCGGGTGCAGGCCTTGGGATGGCGGGTACCAGGCGCGGAGGGAGCAGGTCGACTTTGAAAATCGAGGCCATCATAAGAATATCTACCTGATCAGGCTGGCGGGACGGGAAGAAGAACGCCAGCCCATCAGTTTTTGGAGCAATGGCTTCGGCAGTTTTTTGAAGCTGGAATTCGAGATGGACCGGATGCAGGTCGAGCAGGCCCACCAAGTCACAGTGCACAAGCACGGATGAGACCAGCACCCTGGGCCCCCGCCCAGTCCTTGTGCAACTCCAGCACTATGGAGAGAAACAAATGGTTCTCCTGAAAAGGGGAAGGATCCACAGGCTCTTATATTCAAAGGATCACGAATTATGTTTTTTTCCAGGACCTTTCTATGGTCATGGGCCACACGAGGCAGGCCTTTGATAGGGTAAAAAAAGAGGCTGAGGGAATTGAATATTCAGTATAATGTAAGATACCCGACAACATTATGTTTCAACCACGGAGTGTCCGTGTTTAATTTTGACTCACTAGGAAATGCAAAGGACTTCCTGGACACCTTAAGATAGATTGGCTGGCTCAAATAGTATGGACAATCATGTTCTCTTTGTTTCCTCTGTGGTTTGCCTCGTTTACCTTTTCATTTCTCTTTCTCTCCTTTCTCCTTTCTTCCACCCCTCCCATTAATCTTTTTATCTCTAATTTCCTTTTTGTTTTTCTTAGTACGGAATGGGTGCAGAGTTCGTGGGGAGGTGAGGGGGTGGTGATGGAGGGTTACATTTCTTTTCACCAGGACTGCCTTGGATCTGGAAGGCACGGGTTGAGTACCCACTTCTAATTTACTTGTTGTAAGACACATTTAACTTTTTAAAGTTTGTTTTGTCTAGATTTGGCAAGCAGCTTCAGCTAGTAGGAGCGAAGGGGGATTAGTGGGTAGTATGAGCCCTCTCTATAGGGAAGGAGGGAGAATCACCTCTTATTTGTGTTATGTGTTGGTTCATTGTACAAGGAGTTGTTAGGAGTTTTGAGTTAGTCGTTTTTGCAGTTGTATTTTCAAGTTTATATGAACTGTTTACCGCTTTCTCGCAGTGCCCAATAAAAGGGGACCTTCCTCACAGAGGGTCACTGGCTGTTTCGGATGGTTATGGCTAACCGCTCATTAAATGGTGCACCTGAAACATTAAACGGGAGTAAATCACCAATTGATGCTTTCAGGCCTTCGAAAGGAAAGGGTCAATGTAGCCTTGGTGCCTGAAAAAAAGACATCTAACCAATAAGGAACATTTAAAATTACAGAAGAGAGTGTTTGGCGGGGTGTTATTTTTATCCTTTAATTCAAATGAAGAGGAGTAGCTTTTCTCATTCAGAAGAACCTTCTATATCAGTTGTTTGTCCAAATTAAGGACGAATGTCAGCTGTTTCTGATCCATAAAACTTAATACATAGAGAGGAACATGGTAGAAGTCAGAGAGACATAGAGATGTACAGCATGGAAACAGACCCTTCGGTCCAACCCATCCATGCCGACTAGATATCCCAATCCAATCTAGTCCCACCTTCCAGCACCCAGCCAATATCCCAGGAAACCCTTCTTATTCATGTACTCATACAAATGTCTCTTAAATGTTGCAATTGTACCAACCTCCACCACTTCCTCTGGCAGCTCATTCCATACACGTACCACCTTTGAAAGGTTGCCTTTCAGGTCTCTTTTATATCTTTCACTTCTCACCCTAAACCTATGTCCCCTAGTTCTGGACTTCCCAACCCCATGGAAATGACTTTGCCTATTTATTCTATCCATGCCCCTCATAATTTTGTGCAACTCTATAACGTCTCCTCTCAGCCTCCGACGCTCCAGAGAAAACAACCACAGGCTGCTCAGCCTCTCCCTATATCTGAAATCGTCCAACCCTGGCAAAAGTCTTGTAAAACATTTCTGAACCCTTTCAGGTTTCACAATATATTTCTGATAGGAAGGATACCAGAATTACACGCAATATTCCAACAGTGGTCTAAACAATGTACTGTATAGCTGCAACGTGACCTTCCAACTCCTGTGCTCAATACTCTGAACAATAAAAGAAAGCATACGAACTGCCTTATTCACTATCTTATCTACCTGTGACTCCGCTTTCAAGGAGCTATGAAACTACACTCCAAGGTCTCTTTGTTCAGCAACACTCCCCAGGACTTTTCCATTAAGTGTATAACTTCTGCAATGATTTGCTTTCCCAAAATGCAGCACCTCGCATTTATCTGCATTACACTCCACCTGCACTTCTCAGCCCATTGGCTCGATTGGTCCAGATCCTGTTGTAATCTGAGGTGACCCTCTTCACTGTCCACTACACCTGCAATTTTGGTGTCATCTGCAAACTTACTAGCTGTACCTCTTATGCTTGCATCCAAATCATTTATGTAAATGACAAAAAGTAGAGGGTCCAGCACAGATCCTTGTGGCACTCCACTGGTCACAGGTCTCCATTCTGAAAAAAACAACCCTCCACCACCAGCCTCTCTCTTGTACCGTTGAGCCAGTTCTGTATCCAAATGGCTAGTTCCCCTGTATTCCATGAGATCTAACCTTGCTAATGAGTCTCCCATGGGGAACCTTGTCGAACGCCTTACTGAGGTCCAAATAGATCACATCCACTGCTTTACCCTCATCAATCCTCTATGTTACTTCTTCAAAAACTCAATCAAGTGTGTGAGACATGATTTCCCAAGCACAAAGCCATGGTGGCTATCCCTAATCAGTCCTTGCCTTTCCAAATATATGTTTATCATATCACTCAGGTTGCCCACCACCGAGGTCAGGCTCACCGGTCTATAGTTCTCTGGTTTGTCATTACCTCCCTTCTTAAACAGTGGCACCACGTTTGCCAACCTCCAGTCTTCCGGCACTTCACGTGCGACTAGTGATGATACAAATACCTCAGCAAGGGGCCCAGCAATCTCTTATCGAGCTTCAAACAGAGTTATCGGCTACACCCTTTCAGGACCTGTGGGTTTACCCATTCAAGACATCCAGCACTTCCTCCTCTGTAACCTGGACATTTTGCAAGATGCCACCATCTATTTCCCTACAGTTTATATCTTCCATATCCTTTTCCACAGGAAACACTGATGCAAAATATTCATTTAGTATCTCCCCCCCCCTTTTCGGCAACTCCACACAAAGGCTGATTGCTGATGTTTGTCCTTAATATACTTGCAAACACTCTTTGCATTCTCCTTAATTATATTTGCAAAAGCTAACTCATGTCCACTTTTTGACCTCCTGATTTCCCTCTTAAGTCAGTTCCTATTTCCCTTGTACTCTTCTAAGGATTCACTCGATCTATCCTGTCTATACCTGACATATGCTTCCTTCTTTTTCTTAACCAAACCCTCAATTTCTTTAGTTAACCAGCATTCCATATACCTACCAGCCTTTCATTTTAACCTGACAGGAATATTTCTCTGGATTCTTGTTATCTAGTTTCTGAAGGCTTCCCATTTTCCCTTTACCTGCGAAAATCTGCCTGCAATCAGCTTTCGAACGTTATTGGCTAATACCGTCGAAATTGGCCTTTCTCCAATTTAGAACTTCAACTTTTAGATCTGGTCTATTCTTTTCCATCACTATTTTAAAACGAATAGAATTATGGTCGCTGGCCCCAAATTTCTCCCCCACTGACACCTCAGTCACCTGCTCTGCTATATTTCCCAAGAGTAGAGTAGGTCAAGTTTTGCACATTCTGTAGTAGGTATATCCATATATTGAATCTGAAAATTGTCTTGTGCGCACTTAGGAAATTCCTCTCCATCTAAATCTTGAACACGTTGGAAGTCCCAGTCTATTTTTGGAAAGTTAAAAATCCTCTACTGTACCTACCCTATTATTCTTACGGATTGCTGAGAAATCCTTACAAGTTTGTTTCTCAATTTCCCTCTGACTATTGGGGGATCTATAATACAATCCCTTAAAGGTGATCATCTCTTCCTTATTTCTCAGTTCTACCCAAATAACTTCCCTGGATATGTTTCCGGGAATATCCTCTCTCAGCACAGCTGTAATGCGATCCCTTATCAAAAATGCCACTCCCCTCCTCTCTTGCGTCCCTTTCCATCCTTCCTGGAACACTAAGTTGCCAGTCCTGCCCATCCCTGAGCCATGTTTCTGTAATTGCTATGATATCCCAGTCCCATGTTCCTAACCATGCCCTGAGTTCATCTGCCTTCCTTGTTAGGCACCTTCCATTGAAAACGTACAGTATAATTTATCAGTCCTACATTGTCTCTGCCTGCCCTGACTGTTTGATTGACTTCTGTTCTCAACTGTACCAGTCTCAGATTGATCTCTTTCCTCATTATCTCCGTGGGCACCCCCCACCACCACCTTAGTTTAAATCCACCGAGCAGTTCTAGCAAATTTCTGTTTCAGTGTGTTACTCCCCTTCCAATTTAGTTGCAATCTGTCCTTCTGGTACAGGTCACTTCTACCTCAAAAGAGATTCCAATGATCCAAAAATGTGAATCCTTCTCCCATACACCAGCTCCTCAGCCATGCATTCATCTGCTCTATCCTCGTATTCCTGCCCTCACTAGCTCGTAGCGCTGGGAGTAATCCAGATATTAGTACCCTTGAGGACTTCTTTTTAAATATCTGTCTAACTCTTTCTAGTCTCACTTCAGAATCTCAACCTTTTCCTGTCCTATGTCGTTGGTCCAATGTGGACAATGACCTCTCGCTGAACCCTCTCCCCCCCCCACCCCCCCCCCCCCCGTGAGAATATTCTGCAGACTCTCTGAGACATCCTTGATTCTGCCACCAGGGAAACACCACTCCATTCTGCTTTTCCTCTCCTGGCTACAGAAACATCTCTCTGTACCTCGGACTACAGAATCCCCTAACACAATTGATCTCTTGGAAGCCGATGTACCACTCGTTGCATTACAGTCAGTCACAATACCAGAAACTTGGCTGTTCGTGCTACGTTCCCCTGAGAATCCATCACCCCCTACATTTTCCAAAACACCATCCCTGTTTGAAATTGGTACATCCACAAAAAACTCCTGCCATGGGTGCCTACCTCTCTTACCCTTCTTGGAGTTAACCCATCTATATGACTGTATCTGAGACTTCCCCCCCCCACCTCCTATAACTGCCGTCCATCACATACTGCTGCTTTTGCAAATATCTCATCGCTTCTAACTGTCTCTCCAACCGATCCATTTCATCTTGTCAGTCTCGTATCCAACAGCATTTATGGCAGATATATGGTAGTAACCTTTAAACTCTCTTTGAACTCCCACATCTGAGAAGAAGTACATATCACTGCAAAGGCCAGTTTGGCTCCTTCACAATTTACAGACCCAAAAAATAACACCGTCTCCTCTACAAAACATTGCACCAGGTTAAATTAATACCTATGGCTTTTATTTTAACTTTAATCAAGAGACTTATCTCCAAAACATATGATCAAGAAAGAACCCACGATACTCACTACTGCAGCCTTTCTATTGGACAGACTTAAAACAACAATTAACTGATCTGATTCTGTGTTGTGAACTTCACCCAAACAGGTTTCTTCAAGATTTGATGTGAAATTCACTGTTTGTTAGTTTTTGCAAACGCACTCCGATATCCAGAGATACATGAGTTCAAAAACATCAAAGGCAGTAATTGTGCAGGTTCTCTCTGTCTCTCTCTGTCTCTCTCTCCCTCTCCCCACCCCCGCACTGTCCTCACCATGTGCTTCATTTGTCTGTTCTTCCCGCTTTTGAAACTGCTGTTATTTTGACATTGTTTTTTTCCCAAAGTTCCAAAACAATACAACAGCATATAAAACTAATTGCTGCTCCTGGAATTCGAGGAAATCACCTCCAGTATCGAAAATACCTCAAAAAAAGGAGCAGCTCATACAGCCAGAAAATTTTCCCGTCCTCCATCTTGCCCCTGGTACACCCTTCAAATTAACAGATGCAGTCTCCAGGTTGATGGCCCTTGGGGGGCCTCATACAATTTTAGGGGGAGACTTTCACTGATATATGGATCCCAAGGTGGATAGGGTCTTATGGGTTCTCAACGATATTTCCCTGCGATCTAGGCAGCTGGTGGATGTAAACAGGGAGCTGGGCGTGGTAGATGTGTGGAGATTGTTCACACTTAGGGTAGGCACTTCACCTTTTTAACTAACCCCATAAGTGCCAAACTAGGATTGACGGTTTTTTTCCCTTTGGCCTTTTTGAATTCAGTATTATCCTGTAGAATTGATCATGCGACAGTGTACATAGAGGTTTAGGATGGTGGCGATGGGACAGGCTCACAGCAGTGGTGCATGGATACCTTCCTCCTGAATGATAGCTAGTCATAGAGTTGGAGAGATGTACAACATGGAAACAGACCCTTCGGTCAAACCCATCAATGCCGACCAGATGTCCAAACCCAATCTAGTCCCACCTGCCAGCACCCAGCACATATCCCTCCAAACGCTTCCCATTCATATAACCATCCGAAGGCCTCTTAAATGTTGTAATTGTACCAGTGTCCACCACATTCTCTGGCAGATCATTCCATATGTGTACCACCCTCTGCGTGAAAAAGTTGAGCCTTGTGTCTCGTTTATATCTTTCCACTCTCGACATAAACCTATGCCCTCTAGTTCTGGACTCCTCGACCGCAATGAAAAGACTTTAGCTATTTCTCCTATCCATGCCCCTAATAATTTTTTAAACCTCTATAAGGTCGCCCCTCAGGCTATGAGGATCCAGGGAAAACAGCCCCAGCCTGTTCAGTCTCTCCCTGTAGTTGAAATCCTCCAACCCTGGCAACATCCTTGTAAATCTTTTCTGAACCCTTTCAAGTTTCACAACATCTTTCCGATAGGATGGAGACCAGAATTACACGTAATATTCCAACAGTGGCCTAACCAATGCCCTGTAAAGACGCAACATAACCTCCCAACTACTGTACTCAATACTGTGACCTATAAAGGAAAGCATACCAAACGCCTTTCTCACTATCGTATCTACGTGCGACTCCACTTTCAAGGAGCTACGAACCTGCACTCCAAGGTCGATTTGTCCAGCAACACTCCCTAGCACCTTGCCATTAAGTGTATAAGTCCTGCTAAGATTTGCTTTTTTATTAAATATTTTTCATAGGATTTAAACATTTTTGTACACCAATTTGGACGGCCAGTAATCTAACGGTGCTTTGGGAGACTGTCAAGGCCTATGTAAGGGATTTGATTATTTCTTACTCGGCGACTAAGAAGCGGTAGAAGGGAGAGCAGCAGTTCACAGAGTGTATTTTGACAAACTGTCTGTAATTAAGTTGCAGCAGATTACAATGCTCCGCACTACTCTGAAAGCTGCGCTCACCCAGACAGCAAAAATAGCGATTCCGTTTCCGAAAAGAGGGTATACGATTAATGTGATAACCAGGGTAGATATCTGGCATACTTGGCCAGAAAGAAGAGTGCCCCCAGTCTATCACATCCATTAGTACGTGTGCTGTTAAAATCACCTGCAATCCCAGAAAGATTAATGCAGCATTCATGAAGTCCTTTTCTGGGCTTTTCCAGTCAGAGGGCTGTAAGGACAGATTGGCGACAATGAAGCCTTTTTTTAGTACCCTGGACCTTCCAGGTGTAACTTCAGAGCAGGTGTCTCTTTCAAATGCCTTTCTGACATTCCAAAAGATACAGGAGGCCGTGAGGCAGCACAAGAGTGGTAAAGCACCGGGCCCGATGGATTTTAGAGTGAGATTTAAAAGGAGTTCATAGACATGCTTACTGGGCCAATGTTGGATATGTACAATTCTTCATACAGTCAGGACTGCCTCCCATCCTCTCCGAGAGAAGGAAATATCTGTCGTATTCTCCGGAGGATTGCACTTCATAAAGGCCTTTATCCTTATTAATTGTGGACTTTCACATTTTGGTGAAAATGCTATCTTTGAAGCTGGAGAAGGTGACCTTTTCGTACTGCCCAGTCAGCTTATACGGAGGTTTACAGTTGGCTTGGATGTTTTATTTGAGATCACAGGCGGCCTCTTATGGAGCTCACCCAATTGCAGTTTACGCGGGAGCTGAGGGATGTGAATTTTAAAACTTTAACAAATGCCAAATACCCTTCATTGTGAAATAGGACCAGACAGGTTTTATTAGGGGTCACATGTCGTCTAATAATAATAGGGGAGTGTTAATATGGTTCAGGTGTGCCAGCTAGGGTCGATTCCGGGCTTGGTAGTGAATGCAGAGAAAACATTTGACCGGCTGGAGTGGCCGGACCTCTATGATGGCCTGGAATGGTTTGGCCTTGGAGAGGCTTTTGCCAGGTGGTGACAGTATTGGAAATGTATTGCTGGAAAAGTGCAGCAGATCAGGCAGCATCCAAGGAGCAGGAGAATCGATGTTTCGGGCATGAGCCCTTATTTAGCACTGAAGAAGGGCTCATGCCCGAAACGTCGATTCTCCTGTTTCTTGGATGCTGCCTGACCTGCTGCGCTTTTCCAGCAACACATTTTCAGCTCTGATCTCCAGCATCTGCAGTCCTCACTTTCTCCTGGGGTGACAGTATTATTTAGTCACACATGGTATAAGGTCTGACAATTTTAGCAATGGCAGAGTTAGCCGTCAAGGGTGTCTCTCTTTCACCGTTACTATTTATATTGGTGACTGAGCCGTTGGCAGAGCCAATCCGGAGGAACCACAATGTTCCTGCCCTGGACGTAGGATCAGGATGGCATAAGATCACACTTTATGGAGATGGCGTTCTTCTTTTTCTAACTAACTCGATGATATCTGTGCCCCAAGTGATTAATGTATTTGGATCTTTCTTGGGGTATAAAAATAAATTTATAAAATCAGAGACCATGCCTATCGGGGTCTTATTAGAATATCTGATCTTGGAGGTGGAATCCGATTCCCTTTCAGATAGTCAGAGGGAGGTTTCCTGTATTTAGGCATTATTATTACTCCAGCCTTCAATGAATTCGATAAAGATATTTTCCTGCAGTTGCTCGAGAACATAAGGCAGGACCTTCAGCACTGGGAGGATCTTTCTATATCCTGGTTGGGAAGAATATCTCCGGTCAAAATGAATGTGTATTATATCCAAGGCAAATGCACCTTTTGATACTGCCCAGTCAGCCTATACGGAGCTTTACAGTCGGCTTGGATGTTTTATTTGAGATCACAGGCGGCCTCTTATGGAGCTCACCCAATTGCAGTTTCCGCGGGAGCTGAGGGATTTGGATTTTATACACTTTAACGAATACCAATTGACTTCCCTCCTAGCCTATTTGGCTGATTTGATTTGTCAAGACCCGCGGTCAATGTGGTTGGACATCGATGCCTCCCAGGCAAAATGTCCCCTCATTAATCTGTTGTTCATGGACAAGCTGCGGACTGTTATGGATCATTGCAGAAATCCAACTGTCCTTAACACAATTAAAGCATGGAGAATTATGCAATAAAGTGAGGACAATTTACAAAAAAATCACTTCCCCTTTTACTCCCATTGTAGGATTGATGGATTCTGGCTTTTGGCTCTGGGAGTCCAGAGGACCTTTTTGTTTGGGAGACTTAATTGACGGGGTGGGCATGATGTCTTTCCAGCAGCTGAGCCAGAAATATGAGCTATCTAGGAGATACGGGATTTTATACAGAAAAAAAAACTACATTAATGGTTAGTCCCCATAAGTCGAATATGGAGGTGAAAGTGCTTCAGTCCATGTGCACTTTCTCGGTCAGCACTCTGTAGCATTTAATAGGAGGTAGTGTCTCAAAGGACATCGAGCAGCTGTGTGGAATTTTGGTTCACCAAATGGGGGTGGAATCTTCAACTGAGGAGTGGGCAGATATTTGGAAGAATGTCTGGAAGATTTCGATTTGCAATAGTTCACAAGCTATGCAACTGAATGTACTCCACAGGGTTTATTTGGCATCGGAGTTGCTTGTCAAATTTAAGAAAGGAGTGTCCCCGGCGTGCCCAAATGTAAAACAGATGTTGGTACGCATACTCATTGCTTATGGTCATGCCACTAACCTCGTATCTATTAGGGCCCTATCGCGAGTGTTTTGGAAGGGGTCTTGGGAACCGAGGTCAAGGTAGATCTGATGTCCCGCCTCTTGGATTTGCCAGATCACCCATCTTTGGGAAGAAGTTGGTTAGTATTCTTTCATTTTGTGCTAGAAAGAAAATTCTGATGAGGTGGATGTCGGACAATCTCCAGGAATCTCGTGGTTGTGTAGGTTAGTTATGAAGCACATCCCCCTGATCTTCCTTACAATTATCATGCACCAGAAAATGGAACTTTTTCATAGGATGTGGCGGTCCTTTTTGAACAATGTAGGTGCGGAGATTTTGGCTATTTTGGTCAGGGCCTTTGTGTAACCATAAGCATTGTGTCTGCTGTCCTAGATGCCCCATAGGAGGAAGAATTCTGAACAAACACGGCTTCACAATACCAACTCTCGATACACTAAGGAGCCAATTGGGACTCACAGCCGGAACATATAGGAGAGCTCAAGCCATATATCTTGCAATTGTTTCTGAGCTTGATAATGATGTCCATGGGAATCCAGGGATATGAGCACCAACTGCTAGGTTAAGGTACAGAAGGACGGATATTCATGTCATAATTGAAAGATTAATTCACTGACAAATCGAATAAACGTGGCTCTTCTCAGCGAAATAGGACTAACTGGAGATATCAGACTTTGGGGACTGCGTCCAATAACAAGAATAAGAACGTAAAAAAAATGCTGAGAGATAAGCTCAAATGGTCAATTATATCAGATACACAATCTGCCACACAGAATCAGACACCATAATACAGAGGAGATATCCGTTTAGTATGGAGCAAAGTGCAGACCAGGCTAGAGTACTGCTCAATACAACCCAGTACTCTGTACAGACAGTGCCTGACCACACCAGTCCGTGGGGAGCCGTGCAGTTAATAACAGTGAATTGCTCTATAAAGCTGGAGCACTTACCCTCGCAGCATGTACAGCTGTGTACACCCCACAGTGCATTTATCTGTAAACCAGGAGCAGTTACCCTCCCAGCATGTAGTGCCGTGCAAGTCATGACGCAAATTGCCTCCACAATCTGTGATGAGCCGTACCCTCACTCTGGCCGTTCTCTTGTTCCTGACATACGTGTAGAACATCTTCGCTTTACCCACCAAGACTTTTTCATGCCCGCTTCTTGCTCTCCTGAGTTCAGCAAGTAGTGCTGTATACACCAACCCAGTGCATTGATTTCTAAACCTGGAGGGATTACCCTCCCAGCATGTCGAGCTGTGTACACCATCCCAGTGCATCGAACTGTAAACCTGCAGCAGTTCCCTTCCCAGCATGTAGGACTTTGTGCATCACCCCAATGCATTGATCTGAAAACCAAGAGCAGTTACCCTCCCAGAATGTAGAGCTGTGTCCATCACCCTAGTACATTGTTCAGTAACATTGTGTTAGATCACTGCTCACTGTGGGGAAATTTGCAGCCCATGCTGGAAGTGACAGGATATGTAGCTCCCCTCCATTTACAGCTTCATACTTCCATTGTGCCAAGGAATGTAAACATCTAGTCAAAAGGAAGGAGAAAGTTTTCTTAAGGTTGAGGAGGCAAGGATCAGACAGGGCTCTAGAGCGTTACAAGTTAGCCAGGAAGGAACTGAAGAATGAACTCAGGAGAGCAAGAAGCGGGCATGAAAAAGTCTTGGTGGGTAAAAGCGAAGATTTTCTACACGTATGTCAGGAACAAGAGGACGGCCAGAGTGAGGATAGGGCTCATCACAGATTGTGGAGGCAATTTACGTCATGAGTTGGGGGAGGTAGGGGGAGGTCATTAATGAATGCTTTGCTTCAGTATTCACTACTGAGAGGGGTATTGAAGTTTATGGGGAGAGCGTGAAACAGGCTGATATGTTCGAACGGTGGCGGGGGGGAGGTGTAACGAAAAATTTGAGAAACACAGGGATAGATAATTCTCCTTGTCCAAAAAGAATATAAGTGAGTATTCTACAGTAAACGAGAGAATAGATTGGTGCGCGCTTGGCAATGATCTTTGCATCCTCACTGTCCACTGGAGTCAGGCCAGATGAAAAGAGGTTGGCAAATGTTATTCTCTTGTTTAAGCAATGGAATAGGGATAATCTTGGGAATTATAGACTAATCAGTCTCAAGACAGTGGTGGGCAAAGAATTGGTGAGGATTCTGAGAGACATGATTTATGATTACGTGGAAAAAAACATCGTTTGATAGAGATAGTCAGTTTGCATTTGTGAGGGGCAGGTCAATCTGCACGAATCTTTTTGTATCATTTGAGGATGTGACAAAACACATTTATGAAGGTAGATCAATGGATGTTGTGTATAAAGGTTTTATCAAGAAGATCGATAAAGTTACCCACACTAGGCTCATTCAGAAAGTAAGTAGGCATGGGATGCAGGGAAATCCGGTTGACTGGATACACAATTCCTGGCCCATGGAAGACTGAGGTTGGGAGTAGATATAAAGCATTCAGTTTGGAGCTCTGTAATTAATGGTGTCCAGCAGAATCAGTTTTAGGACTTCTGCTCTTTGCGATTTTTACGAATGGCTTGGAGGAGGAAGTGGACGTGCGGATAGGTACGTTTGCTGATAACACAAGGGTTGATGGAGTTCTGGATAATGTTGAGGTATGTTGTAAGTTGCAATGGAACATTGACAGGATTCGGAACTGAGCTGATGAGAAGCAGATCAAGTTAAATCTGGAAAAATATGAAGTCATTCACTTTGGAGGGTCGAATTTGAACGATGAATATTGGGCTAAAGGCAGTATTCTTGGCAGTGCGGAGGAACAGAGGGATCTTGGGGTCCATGTCCAGAGATCCCTCACAGTTACCACCCAGGTTGATGGTAAATCGGCAAAAGCGAGGACTGCAAATGCTGGATATCAGAGTCAAGATTAGGGTGGTGCTGGAAAGCATAGCAGGTCACGCAGCATCCGAGGAGCAGGAAAATCGACGTTTCAAGCAGAAGCTCTTCATCATCTGATGAGTGGCTTCTGCCCAAAATATCAATTTCCCCGCTACTCGGATGCTGCCTGACCTGCTGTGCTTTTCCAACACCACCCTAATCTTGACCCAGGTTGATGTGGTTGTTAAGAAAGTGTATATTGTGTTGGCTTTCACAAACTACGGAACTAAGTTTCAGAGTTGTGAGATTATGCAACAGCTCTGTAAAGCTCGGAATAAACCACTGTTATGAAATTGAATGTGTTTATAGTACCTTTTAAGAGAGACTGAATGTTGTTCTGCACTGTGAGCTTGCAAACACCTGTCGTTTGACCAGTTAGCAGTCCCAGACTATACTGGAAAATATAAAGCATGCAACGTTTGGCTGTGAACCAGATACCCTGAGTTTTGGTTGCTGATTGACAACAATTCAAACTTAACCATTCAGTTTAAATTATGCACTAGGACATAAAAGTCAATCGATTTTGAATTTATTGTTTTCCAACATCTAATCAATGAGATGCTCAAATATTGAGTGGCATAAAAGAGGCAGGCAGTTCGCTAGTTGGGCTGAGAGTAACTGCCATCTAGAGAGAGAAGGCCATGCAAAACTCTCTTTGACAAAGATTCCATTTTTGTATGAAACATCCTTGCACTAAAATTCAGAAGACACCTCAGGAAGATCTTCAGCTGAAAGAAAGATGACACTAGAGATGACAGATGCTATACGGTTTTGAAATTAAGTTGATGCAATTTTAATATACCCTTTTTTAAATTGGAACATTATGTTGTTACAAAGTTGGAGGCAAATACCAACCAGTTCAGAGAAAGAGGGGCTTCGAGTTGTGAATAGCTGTTGTTCAATGTTCACTTTTAGAGTTAAGGAATAAATTGAAATTATTTATACTTAAAGAGTAAAGTTTGAGATTTGTCACTTGTACTTTAACAGCTTACATTTCGAGTTGAGCTTTTCTGGCTGTTTGCTTTAATTAGCGGACGGGTTCATCGCCGTGATGTAACACTAAACGTTGAATATTGTGTTCAGTTCTGGTCGCCTTGTCATAGAAAAATGTGGAAGCTATAGAGAGGGTGCAGAGGATCTCCTGCAGCGCAACAGAAATTTTGACATACGCCACACAGAGCAAGTGAAATATTGGGAATGTCACCACGCGATAAGTAAATACTGGCAGACTCTTGATGTCTGTATCAACATCAGTGTGTCAGCGTGTGTATAGTATGTCTGTATTGATGACAGTGTGTCTGTGTGTGCATGCATATCAGTGAATCGGTATGTATCCCTGTATGTCTGTATTAGTATCTGTGTTACTGCGTTAGTTCATTTTTGTGTGTGTATCTATAATCAATAATGTGTGTCTTTGCGTGTCCGTATTTGCCTCTGTGTGAACCTGCGTGTCTCTGTGTGTATCCATTTTCAAAGCGGATATGTCAGCCTCTGTGCTGTTCAAAGTGAAGCAATGCCTCCTCAGTTGGGCTTCACACTCTACTACATCGATGGCATTCCTGGTGAAGTGTTCTAGCCCAAAACGTTAATTTTTCTGCTCCTCGAAAGCTGCCTGACCTGCTGTGCTTTTCAGCACTATGATCTCCAGCATCTGCAGACCTCACTTTTTCACATCAGAGTTTCAGTCTGGGAGGGAGCCAGCTCACAGCACCATCCAAACTGACAGCACCATCACCACACACACCCGCACACACACATATAGGCAGGTATAGGGAGTGTCGTAAATGTACTGAGGACCCTAAGAGTGGAGAATGTTCATGTAGAGTAATGTCTGCGCTCCTTCTACAACGTGGAAGTGATTTGTCTTTGAAGATTATTCGTGACACGGACTGTACACAATACAGAGTATTTCCACTGCAACTGCATCCAATGAAGGTCGACTGAAACATTTGTAAATTGATGTAATGCATTTATTACACGTTCTTTAACTTGAAATCTTTTGTTATGCACTCTTACAAATTGTAAGTGAGAAAAGATTGAAAAGTCCTGAAACTAACCCAGTGATGTTGGTAATATCTCAAGAACAATATCACTAGGTAACAGACGAAAGTGCTCTGTGCTTAAAAAGGTGTTATTTGAAAACCCAAGCAACCGTGCAATCTGAGAGATTTACAGAATTTGATGTCATCCGAGAGAGAATAATGTCTGTCATTTAGCCAGGGTAGGAGAGCAGAGGACGGCACTTTACGGCTCTACACTTAAAATTGATAGACAGTAGAGATGGAGGAAGGGGGAGGGTGTTGGTGTCAGTTTCAGTGGATTTACCCCAAAACTTTCAACAGAGATGCAGACAGAGATACACACAAACATACATAGACACATTAAACACACAACACGTATAGATACAGGTAGCAACACTTACACACTAAGACATGCACACTCCTGCAGACAGAAAAAGTAATTTATTTAAGATAGAGAAAAATACGATATTCATTCGTAAGGGAACCATTTGATCAGTTGGTGAAGGCAGAAGAATGCGGCTGAGAAACATTTCACCCGTGATCAAACGGCACAGCAGATCCGATTGGCTAAATGGATTAATTGTGCTCCAATTTCCTATTTTCTGAAATGATTCATTTTGGAAGATCGAGTTCAAATACAGATTACAGGGTCAAAGGTAGCATTCTTGGCCGTGTGGAGGAACAGGCGGATCTTAGGCTCCATGTCCTTAGGTACCGACAAGTTACCATTCAAGTTGATAGGGATATTAAGAGAAGCATGGTGAGTTGGTTTTCGTGAACAGAGAAATTGAGTTTAAGAGCATCGAGATTATGCTATAGCTCTATAAAGACCTGGTTAGACCACACATGAAGGATTGTGTTGAGTTCTGGTCGCACCATTACGGAAAGAAATTGGAAACTTTCCAGAGGGTGCAGACAGGATTTACCAGGATGTTGACTGTGCAGGAGGGCATGTCTTATGCAGAATGTCTGAGGGAGCTAGGGTCTTCTCATTGGAGTGAGGAAGGATGAGAGACACATAATATAGGTGTGTAATATGATTAGGCATAGATGGAGTGGACAACTGGAGACTTTTTACAGGTGTGGAAATGGCTATCACGGAGGGAGCATAATTTTAAAGTGATTGGAGGAAGGCTGAGAGGAGATGCCAGAAACAGTATTTTCTTTCTACAGATAGTGGTAGCTGCATGGAATGCACAGCCAGCGGTGGTAGCAGAATCAGATACAATACGGACATTCAAGCAACTCTTGGATAGACACATGGATGATAATAAAATGAAGGGTATGAAGTTTCGTTTAGTCTTAGACGAGGATAAAAGGTTGACACAACATCGAAGGCTGAAGGACTGTGCTGTGCTGTACTGTTCTATGTTCCAATTTCCTGCACTCTTGTGAGCTTATGGTATCTGGAGTTCATCTCACCTCAATTGAAGTTAAATTTGATTGTCAGTTGTTAAAGGAAATGTGGAAAGGTTTGAGTTTTGAATGACCTATATCTGTTACTAATTGTTGTGTCCCTGTGTCAAAAGATTAGTGATTTGCTTGAGGGGGACACATTTTAAGAATAAGGGCATTCCCTTTTCTGACTGAGACAGGGATGTTCCTTTCTGTTTAGGGTTGTGTGATCTGTAGTGTTCCAACGCCCAAGCAGCAGTGAAGACTGGGTTACTAAAAACATTCAAAATTGAGTTTCATAGATCATTGATGATCAAAAGAATCCACGTTTATTGGGAACAGACAGGAAAGGGATGTTTAGTTACAATCACATCAACAATGCACATTCTAAATGGAGCAGCAGGCGTGAAGTGCTGAATGGCCACCTGCTGTTCCTAACCCATGTCTAGTTCTCTCACTCAAACTCTCGATTCTGTTACAGATGGAAAAGGAAGGTCCAATTCAGCCCGGAGGCAATGAGACACAAAGACATCTTTTTGCCCTCTAAGGATTTACAAACGAAGATGATAAAGTCATTCAGCCATTTGAGTACATTAGAAATCACATGAGGAGGCCATCCAACCTTTCTAAGCTGCTACACAGGAACAGGGAACCCTGAGTAACTATCAGGACATAGACAGTAGGGATTGATGTTTGTTTTCAATTTGGAAAGCTTTAACGTAGTGGAGTACCTGAGAGATCAGTGCAAGATCAATAACTATTTCGAACCTGTCAATGATTTAGATGTGGGGACTGATTGGATTGGACCTCAATTTGCTCAGCCACCAAGATATTAATTCAATAAGATGTCAAGTGGACGTAGAGAGTTTGTAATGGGGTAGATACAGGGGAGATTAGTGCGTAAACCTTTAGCAGAAACAGTATAACCTGCGCGAATGAAGTGTATGCTGTGACAAAAGGGTAAAACAATCGTAAACAACTTAAAAGGAGAGAGATCACAAAACTCAGTGGTACAAAGGGATTCGTGCATCCTGGTACATGCATCACACAAAGTTATTATGCCGATGTGGTAAGTGGTAAGGAAAGTATTTCGAATTATTCTATTCCATCAAAAAGCTATTAGGATATATTACTGCATCTGTACAGGGGCTTTCTGAGGCCACATCTGAAGTATTACGTGTAGTAATGATTCCTTAACCTGAAAAGTAAATATACTAAATTGATTCTGAAGCTTTGTAAAGATGTATGTGTTCCTGGAAAGAAGGCCTTATTCGGTCATACAGCACAGAAACAGACCTTTCGGTTTAACTTGTCCATGACGACCTGGGTGTCCTCAATTAATCACGTCCTATTTGCCCAAAACCCTTGCACTTGCCCAAAGCACTTGGCCCAAAACCCTTCCTGTTCAACTAACCATTCAAATGGCTTTTAAATGTTGTAATTTTCCCAGCTGCCAACATTTCCTTTGACACTTCATTCCATACAGTCCGAGAAAAGGTTACCACTTTTATTTCTTTTAAATCTTTCTCCCTCACCTTCAAACTATGTGCTCTAGTTTTGGACTCCCTCAACCTCAGAAAATGTCCTTGGGTAGTCACCATTTCCATGCACCCTCATAATTTTATAAACCTCTACAAGGTCAGGGCACTTAAGGTTTGGAAATGAGAGATTTTCATACTGAACCATATAAGATCTTGAGGAGAGTGCATCAGGTGCTTGGCTGATGGACATTTCCACCGGTGTTGGAAACTAGAACTAAAGATTCAAATTTAAGAGAACAATGTATTCATTTTAACACAGATATTCCAAAGACATGAATTTATTGGACAAAACTATGAGGACACACACAAACGCATCTTCAAATAATCGCTTATAAATTGCTCCTAAATGGATCAGGGAACAGGAATGGAATCATACAATCTAGAGCATATTCAAGGAGGCTTCATTTGGACCAATTAGGTGGTCAGATAACATTATTGTATATTTCATTTAAAAGTTGGAGAAGATGCAACCTGCGAGAGACTTATTGTTTATTTTGTTTCCTTGTTCCTTCTCACAGCAAAGTATGAGAGGGGAAAACTCATCAGGCATTTTTAGCACTCGTGAAGGATTCTTGTTGAGGATTCATTGGAATCTCCACACTGCCAGAAGCAAAGGGAATTCAGCCAAATCCAAATCTTCCAGGAAGGTATCCGATTGACAAAAGCTTGTGTGAACAGAATGACAGCAGAAGCAGAAAACAATTTAATATTTCGTTTTGTCTTGAATTTAACTTTTGCGACGAAAATCTCTTTCAAGTTGATATTCGGTAGAGATTTTAGCTGTTTGTCTTCATGCATGTGTATGCGTGTGTCTGTGTGCATTTGTGTGTGTGACACTGTGAGTGTCTTAGTGTATGTGTCTGTGTATGTGTATGTTTCTGTGTATACAAACTGCATCTCAGTATACATTTAAAGATAAATATTAAGGTACTTATTTGTCCACACTGCTTGTCATGTATCTTTCCATTAGGTTAAGTAAGTTTACTTTGGTAAATTACTTTTCCAAATTTAAGCTATCTGCCTGACTTGTCCCAAACAAAGAACCTGACCTAGTCTGAGAACTGCATCATTGATTATATCACCAACCTAGTCACATTTAAAATGTGTCATGACCAATGGAGGAGAGGGACTAGAAAATGGAACAGAGACCGCTCCAGCCCCAGTCTGAACAGGGATGAGGATAAATTCAAAAAGGGCTGTTTGAGTGGAAATGGTCTTCCCCAGATGTTTGTGGTGCTTGTGTGTTTGCATTTATTGAAAGCCATGCTACTTCGATATTGGATGGTAAAGGACAATGAACTACAGAAAGGAAAGTGAGGCTGAAGCCACAACCTGATCAGCCACAATCTTATTGCGTGGTGGAGAAGGCTCCAAAAGTCTAATGACCAGCCCTTCTCCTCAGTCCCTTGTTCCTATGTTCGACTGAACATCTCAAACCTTCTTGACAGGAACAGTCAGAGGCTATTTACCTCAGTAACCTGATGCACAGAAACAGCGGAAACCATTCAGCAGATGAAGACTGTCACATACTTTTTGACATGGCGTTGGAAAATATTCTTGGGAAAAGAAAGGGTAGGTGACGGTGTGAAACATCTCACTCCTCTGTCTTTACAGAACTGTCTTCATTTCTTGGTCATGTTGCCGATTCAGATTCACTGTAAATACAGCGCCCATACCTCACCCAGAGATGGCCCACAAAATCCTCTGTTCTCCCTGACTGCAACATCCAATAACAGAATTTTCAGGAAAATAACTTCCCAATAACAAAATGAGAGAACGTCAGATACATGAATAGGTCATTCAGCCCTTCTGGCCTGTCTTTCCCTTCAACATGATCATAGCTAATCTGCAAAATCCTCAACTCTTCTTTTATTCTCAATCACTGCAGCCCTCAACATTCTGATGCCTCATATATCCATTGTGCCTCCTTCTAAACATCTTAGTGATCTACCTCCCCTACCTCTCTGGAATACAGAAGTCCCAACAGTCACTGTCCTCTGTGAGAAGGAAACGCTGCTCACAAAGACACCGTGACCTATTCACATGAATAAAAATATGTACACGCGATAAGAGTGACTGGCCCAGACTGGCAGGATTTCAAGAAACCCGAACAAAACTGAATGCAGTAGGAATGAGTGGTAGTTAGATGCATTCAAAGGACAAGGGAAGGCCTTCGTGGTTGGTGAGGATCAATCATCTCTGTCACAAGACATCTCAGGGCGCATCCTCAAGGTAGCTTTCTTCAGCTGCTTCAACGTCTTTGCCACATCATACAGTCAGAAGTGGGAGATGTTTACAGAAGATTGTTAAGAATAATTTGTCACCTGTCCATTGCTGAAGCAGTCCATGTCCATGTGCAGCAAGACCTGGATAGCAGCTAAACTGTGTTGCTAAATTGAAGATAACATTCTTGTAACAGTCCAACTAGAAATTTCTCTTTCCCACAGGTAAATAAGAGGAGCTCATTCAGCATCTCAAGCTGTTTGCAACGGAAAGTATTCAACCCACTGAAACTATTTGGCAAGAACAGGCATAGCCAATTCAGTCCCTCCTGCCTATTACACAAGGAGGGAAGGAGTGTTGTCAGCACATCGATGTGTTAAACAGGAACCAGGAGTTGCCAAGTCAGGTCTTTGAGTCTCTTCCGTGTGACCAGGAAGAGGGCACTCAACCTGTCAAGTCAATTATACCGAAATAGTAAGATGTCATTGATGCCCCAACATGACAAACAGTGAAGCAGAGACTACACAGATAAACCACTCTATGTTGTTCCTCCTGGATCCATTACGAGTGGTAAATGTGTTACTTTAACTTGCTTTACAGAATGTGAGAAGGGAAAGTGGATGGTTCGTGCAAAGTCTCAATGAAATAGCTTCTGTCTCCGAGAAGGCAGACTGGTGTTTCGATGAAGATTAGAAACTTGTGGGAATGCCTAACTCTTTCAGGAGTAAGGTATTGTTGCTGCTGACTGATTTGTGAACAATGGAGATTCATAGACCAACTGCATATTGAGACAGTGAGAGTTCATTCAGAACCTGGAGCTGCCTCTCAACCAACATGGGGGCTCCGGGCAGGTCTGTGAACTATTGGGAATCAAATATCATTTAAAATTTTATGTTTTACCTGACTACTGTCTTTTTCTTGACAATATGATTGTCAGTACCTAGTCTTCAAGTTTAAATGTAAAAGCCTGTTATTCGTTCTCAGCGCCATGGACTAAACACTCATTTTCCTCACACTTTCCTCTCGGTACCATCATCGCAGGAATAAGTCTTGTGAAACTATTTTGCACGATCTCAGTCGCAATGAAATAATTCCTTATAAGGGAGAGAGAATCAGTACTCAGTGGCCTAACTACTATCCAATCAACACGCTACAACTGCAGGAAGATGAACTTACTTCAACACTTGAATCATTTTGTAATGAAGGACAACATACAATTTACTGTCCTAATTACTTGCTGGCTAATGTGAATTGTACAAGTGATAACTGCAGTTACCAATCTCTCATCTTCTAATAAATTCAAAATGAAAATTACTGTATTTGTTGCTCACATTCAATTCAATTCTTTGCCTTCTGAGCAGCTGTGCTCCAAGCACTGATACATGGGCTACCTGATGAGCAATGACCTTTAGTCCAGAGCAGAATCTTGCTCTCTGTATTTTCCCCATTATCCAATTCTCAATCCATGTAGTATATTCACTCCTTACACAAGGACTTTAACGTTCTTCACTTACCTGTCAAAAGCCTCCTGAAAATTCAAATACACTGTTCGCATTGGTTCTTATTTGTCGATGTCACAATCAACATCCTCCACAAACTCCAAGTGATTTCTCAAAAACGATTTCCCTTTCTAAAATCGAGGCTGAATCACCAAATCATGTCATTATTCTCCAAAGATCTAGTTATTACGATTTCCTAAAAAAAATCTAATAATTTCCCTCACATCTGAGATCGATGTATTCATCAGTTGGTATTCTGATTTCCCTCTCTCTCCTGTTTTAAATATTTTTGGTCGCAGTAGCTACTTCCAAGTCTGCAGTCTCCTTTCCAAAACACAAAAAGCTTTGATAAACTTTGCCCTCCCTCAAAGAGTTAAGGAATTGACTGTACAGAATCAGGCCATTCTGTACCTGCTCCCGAAAGAGCTACCCGGCAAGCACAAATCTCCAGCCCTAACTTTGTAACCCTCTCAATTCATAACTCATTTAATCAAGCAACGTACCAACATTCAAGACTATGAGCTTTGTCTTTTCCCCAGTACTTCCTCTTGAATAATTCTAACTTCTTGCCGTTCCACATTTTCATCAGTCACCATGTTACCTAACATTTCGGGAAGATTTTTTTTTCCTTCCTCTGTGGAGACACAACCAACATATTCACCTCACTGGACGGAGATGGCCTCTGTCACCTTGTGAGTACAAAGAGAGGATCGCACTCTGGCAAAATGGATACTTCACCCAAACCCTGCCTGGAAAGTTCCAGAATCAAAACAGTTGATGGGCATTTTGAGTACAGACATTCCCTGGTGTGAGACTACAGGTTCTGCCAGAGGAGGTTTCACAGCTCTGTGACCTCTTAATTGTTGAAATTAACTGGCTTCACACTTTGCACATGGGAACCATTCAACATTGGGAAATATTTGTGGAAATCTCAGAAAGGATAGTGTGGTGTCCTGCTCCTTCCTATGCAGTCTCTGCAGACCCAGACTCTCTCCAAACTGCAGTGCACAAATCTTGTCCAGAGTGGGGCCACCAGACCCTCAGATTTCCCTAAGTCATGGTAGTAGCTGATAACACAAACCCAAGAAAACAATCCAGAGAACCTCCACTCACTTTCCAGTAATGGGTCCAAGCCAAATCTCTGTATACATGTCACACCCACTCAGAGTTAAGAAATGGATTTCTCTCCTCAGTTTCTATTCCTGGCTGAGAAAAACATTGCAGCTCTGCACAGTCCCCATGAGCTGAAATGCTACTGGTTCTGTTCTCCATGGAAGTAGTTGACAATGTAACTGAAAATCTTTCTGTACCTCAGTCACAATAACAGCAACACTACCATTACCAACGTAGATGCTGGCAATGCAATGATCTAGTGCTAATATCTCCAGACTATTAATCCAGGGGCCCAGCTAATGACTCAAACCTGGACTTGAATCCCGCCTCATCAGATTGTGGAATTTGAATTCAATGGAGTATTTGGGTTAACAATCTCATGAAAGATTGTCAATTGCTAAATAAAAACAAACACCTAGACCACTTGTGTCCTCCGTGAAGGAAATCTGTTATCTTCACGTGGTGAGGCCCACATGTGACACCAGACCCAAAGCAATGTGATTGACTCTCAACTGCCCTTCTGAAATGGCCATGCGAGCCATTCAGTTATATCATGTCAAGGTCTCAAAGAAATGAAACCAGACAGATCGAAGCACTGGCAGCCTACAGCATGTGCACTGCTATGGTTCAAGAAGACAGCTCACCAACACCTTTTCATGGGCAACCCGGAAAGGGAAATATATACTGGCCCAGCCAGTTACACCCATGTCGCATTAATGAATTAAAGAAGATGACCACACTCAAGGAAGAGAGACAGAGGGGACAAACATATGGAATGTACAAAGACCTTGTTCATTAAAAGCCCTGGATTAATGATCCAGAGACAGAATGAAAATAACATTAGTTAGGAGACAGAAAGCGATGTTGTGGAGATTTGAGGAGAATACAACGATATTTCCTCAGTCACCATCACGCTTTCTAGCAGACAGAATGAAATGCAACGCAAATCAACGAAACTTATTACATTTGGTCAACATAATGCTGATAGCTGATGTGGCTCTGTGGGTCAGGAATTCAGCCGTACATTTTCACAGTGCTAGGGCCTGGTTCAATTCCAACCTCAGGCGAATCTGTGTGTGGAGTTTGCATATTCTCCCCACGTCTGCATGTGTTTCATCTCACAGTTCAAAAATATGCAGATTAGGTGAATTGGCCAAGCTCATCTTCTCATTGTGTTCACAGATGTGTAGGTTAGGCACAAAAGTGAGGGGTCAATATCGGGGGGTAGAAGAATGGGCCTGGTCAGCTTACTCTTCCAAGGACCTCTTTCCACACTACATGCATTCGATGAATGTGGACAGTGCAATTTCAAATGGAAATAATAGTATGCTACATAAGTGTTTTAATCACTGGATATACAGTTCGATAGGGTTGTGCACATATAGAACATAGAACACTACAGTTCAGTACAGACCCTTCGACCCTCGATGTTGCACCAACCTATGAAAACAATCGGAAGCCTATCTAACCTACACTAATTCATTTTACATCCATATGCCTATCCAATGATAATTTAAATGGCCTTAAAGTTGGTGAGTCTACTACTGTTGCAGACAGTGCTTTCCACATCTCTGCTACTCTCTGAGTAAAGTTATGAGCTCCGAAATCTTTCCTATATCCATTAAAACTCAAGGTAAAGCTACGTTTCCTCGTGCTAGCCATTATCATCCAAAAGAACAGGCTCTCGCAATCCAACCTATCTGATCTCTGATTATATTAAATGCCTGAATTAAATCACCTCTCAACATTCTCTCAAACGAAAGCAGCCTCAAATCCCTCAGCCTTTCCTTCGTAAGATCTTACCTCCATACCAGGCAATAACCTAGTAAAGCTCCTCTGAACCGTTTCCAATGATTCCATATTCTTCCACGAATGAGATGACAAGAACTGTATTCAATAGTCCAAGTGCGGCTGCACGAGGGTATTGTACAGCTGCAGCATGACCTCAGGGTTCCGAAACAAAATCCCTCGAGTAATAAAAGCAAACACACCATATGCCCTCTGATCAACACTATCAAACTGGGTAGCAACTTTCAGGGATCTATGTACATGGACACTGAGGAATCTCTACTCATTTACACTACCATGAGTCTCACCAAGAGCCCAATACTCTGCATTTCTGTTGCTTCATCAAAGTGAATCACCTGACATTGTTCCGCATTGCATTCCATTTGCCACCTCACAGCCCAGCATCCAAATTATCTGTGTCCCGCTGTAACCCACATCATCCTTTGGCACTATCCACAACTCTAGCGACCTTCGTGTCATCTGCAAATTTACAAACCCATCCTTCTACGCCATCATCCAGATCGTTTTTAAATATGACAAACAACAGTGGGCCAAAACCAGATCCTTGTGGTACAACACCCTCTGTCTTCTTTCAGCTCGCCAATTCTTGATCCAAACCGCTAAATTACCCTCAATCCCATGCCTCCATTTTTTTTTTTTTTTTGCAATAGCCTATCGTGGGGAACCTTACCAAACGCTTTACTGAATGTCTTATACATTACACCAACTGTTTTACCCGCATCCACCTGTTTGGCCACCTTCTCAAACAATTCAATACGGTTGGTGAGACACGACCTGACCTTCACCAAACCGTGTTGACTATACCTAATCCAATTATTCCTTTCTAGATGAGGTTAAACCCTATATCTTTAACAATTTCAAAATTTTCCTCACAACCAAAGTAACGCTCACTGGTCTATAATTAGACTCTAATCCCCTTCTTGAATAAGGTAAAAACATTTGCCAAACTCCAGTTTTCTGCACTATTCCTGTAGACCAAGACCAAAGATCAAAGCTAAAGGCTCTGTAATCTCATCCCTGGCTTCCCGGAGATTCCTCGGATAAATCCAATCCGGCACAGGGGAGTTATCTATTTTTACACTTTCCAGAATTGCTGAAACCTCTTCCGTTTGAACCTTTATCCTATCTTATCTACTGACCTGTGTCTCAGGATTCCCTTCGATAACATTAGCTATTTTCTAGTGTGAATACTGATGAGAAAATTCATTTAGCGCTTTCCCAATCTCCTCTGACTCCAAGCACAACTTCCCACTACGACGCTTGATAGGCCCAGATCTTACTTAGTCATTGTTTTATTCCTGATATAGTTATTGAAAACCTTCAGGTTTTCCTTGACGCAATCTACCAACGACTTCTCATGTCCCCTCCTGGCTCTTCGATGCACAGAATTAAAAACCACGACATGGATAACACAATGTGCAGGGCCATGGAAAGAATACGGAGCAACATCAGTCGAAATATAGCTCATTACGTGCTGATACCAGAGATTTTTGCCCCAGTAACCACCTCCTTTGTTATAATAATGATGTACAATTGTAAAGTGTTAAAATAAAACATTCTGCCCATCGATCCTCTGAAGAATATTGGACACAGATCCACCTCCTACACGATTCCTCTATTTCCCATCGTTAAAGCAAGGATTTACAGATGAACAATTTTTCATGGTCAATTGGCAGGAATCAGAAACACCTGGACGAAACACTTGCAGACACGGGATGAATATGAAAGCTCATTACAGACCGTGACCCAAGGGTGGAATTGAGCGCCGGTTCCCAGGTGCTTTGAGATAGCCATGCTAACCACTGAGCCACCGTGCCACCCACCCAAATATGTCTCTCTGCTACCGTATACGAGGGAACTTGGAAATCTAAAATACAAGTGGAAAGTGTTGGTGAAACACAGCTGATGAGTCAGTGTCTTGAGAGTGAAAGGGAGTTAACATATTGAGACAAACATCAGTCTGTTCTAAAAAAGTCATATTGCTCTCAGAACGTTAATTCTCTTTCTGCTCAGGTGCTGCTGGACTTGTTAAAGTTTTCCACCACTTCCAACTTCCCTTTTCGTTTGGTGTGTGGATATTTTTCTGATATGAAAGGGAACAGAGAAGCTGCCATTTCAGTTAACTCTCATGAATTTGGTTATGGTCCTTGAATGAAAAATTAAAAGATTTTTATTTGACAGAGCTCTACATATTAATAACATTTTCCGTGTCATAAATCACCATGAAAATGTTGAATTCAGTGGCCCTGAATCACATGATCAATCCTCGTAAAGTACCCAGTTGAATTAAGGATCCCAATCTTTACCTCAATGTCATATCATGCTCCTGGTGTCACGAGGGTCATACTTATTCAGCAAGGTCTTACATTTCTGAAACTTTAGATGAAGCTGTGGAAACATAAGATACATTGGTACAGGGCATAGTCATCCACGGATTTTGGAAGGACCTAGCATGGACAGATTTTACATGTCAAACACCAACACTCTGGAAAAGGTGAAATAGTGTAGCCTACTTGAATCTCTTGTGTCCAAGTGATGCACATACACACGGATTCTAAGATGTCTTAACAACTGGTTAGTTCCTCATCAGGATGGCATGTAACTTAGAAGATAACTGTGGAGATCGTTTTCCCATTGTTCCCATTACCAGTGCAGAATGTTCTCTTATTCCCATTAATCACGATTTTGCTCAGGGTCCTGGATTCCAGGCTCAGTCAAGTCCTGCTTCGATTGAAAGGGAAGTCTCTCTGATCTTACCTCAAATTATATTGGAAGATAAGTTAAAAGAACAAGGAGCAAAAGACAAGAATACTCTTTGAACAATATCTTCACAATGTACAAAAGAAAGTTGATACATGGACTTCCAATTCTGTCCCAAGACGTTTGTCCTGTTGGTAATGAGTCTGGTTGGTTAAGTATTGTGATAGAGGGACAAGACGAAACTCCACTCTGTACCAATAGTTAACAAAGCCATGCTGTTCACGGTGCATCAGGCAGTGGCAAACATGTTGTTTTCTGTTGCTGTTGGACAGTGATAATTTCAAACGCACCATTCACTGATGACATGGAATGGCACAGAAGTCAGCAATTTCCAGCATTTCGTGAGAGAGCAAAAAGCGAATGGGAGAGTCAGGGAAAGTGGAGTGATCCGGAAGTGGTGTGATACACAGTGCGAGAAGTGTGAAGGGAGATGTTCAGCAGAAGGGGAAATGCAAGGGAAATAGGTGGGTAAGGAAAGATGAGGAAGGGGAGGAGGTAGTCTGTCAGAAGGGCCATCTGTGGCAGGCAATACCATGCAGTTGGAAAACTGAGATTGATGGATAATCAAACATCACTGTTAAGGAAAATTGGGATCTGGTTTCCTATGAATATTAGGAAAATGTTTCTCTTCTTCTTTTATTAACAGGATTCTTGTTCGAATTGTACATCCACTCTACATTTCTGTATCTCCATCAAAGGCAGACATTTTCTTTTCTCTCCAAATCATTATCTCGACATTATGTCACTTTATGCCTCTAAACAACATCCAGAACAGTGGGTGCTTGTTTCTATGAATTTGCTTCCAATCCAATGTAGAAATGAGAATGTGATTTGATCTTCTATTGCATGCTAAAAATGCAGAATTCAATTGAACCTTTATTCTCATCACCTTAGTTCTTTCAAATAAACTTCAGGAATGAGCCTGCGTCCATCCTGCAGATTTAAAAAAAGTTCCCTGTGCTCTGACGGGATTGCAGCGAATGTTAAGAAGAATGAGCTGCAGGCCCACATAAAATGGAAATGTTGCAGTGCACAGTGCCAAAAGCGAGACCAAGAATAATGACGTATAATAATTATTCAAATCAATAATATGAATAATACATGCAGAGGGCCGGAGTACAAAAGCAGAATTCAGTTCCATGTCCAAAATACTATTTGTGGCTCTCTAATAAAAGCTCTCTGCTGCATCATGCTGCGAATTCACCAAAAGAGGGAAAACTGTAGACTAGAATGATCAATTCTTCCTCTGCAACAACGACAGTAGAACAGGTAGAAAATCAAGTTTTGTTTCTGATATTCATACACGTTGATGATAACAATGTGGGAGATGGGGGTGGGGTTTAGAGCATGATAAACAATGTTGTGGATGACACAATGATCATTTTGGTGGTTCCAAGTGAGGACGAAAGTGTTAGGTTATAGGAGGGTACAATCGGATTGTTCAGATAGCCAGAACAATGATCAAAAAACTTAACACTGCAATATGTGAGAAGCTGCATTTTGAAAGAATAACAGCACAAAAAAGTACTCAAACCATGAAGATACGTTAGATTTGTTTTTGCTTTACTTTGGAGCAGAGAAGGTTATGGGGTAAACCTGATAGAGGTGTATAACAGCATGAGAACTATAGACAGAGTGGACAGACAACAGCTGTTCCCCTTAGTCAAACGGTTAAGTACAAGAGGATACATGCTAAAAGTGAAAGACAAGAGATTTAGTGAGGATTTGTGAAATCTGTTTTGAACCCAAGGGATGATATGCTTCTGAAATGCATTGCCTGTGAGGGTGGTTTAGGAAGGAAACCGTACAAACTTGGCAAAGCCCTTGTATCAGCGCTTGGTGGTGCCAGATTTGAGAGGCATCTTCTTTATTATACGATTCTATGATATATTGTGAAGCACCATCCAATGGTAATTGTTGGTTTGTTCCATCAAACTGGGCTCAGGAAGTGGGGAGATTACAAACCAGCATCATCCCATGGAGCATCAGCACTCACTAAACCGAGGACAGCCCGGCCATCCCTGAAAATATCCAAGATAATTCACATGCTCAGTGTAAATGTCGTTCAATAAGCCTACTAACATTATTGCGGCTATTTGACACCATTATTTTATGGACACCAAAAACATAGAAAGCAACTTTCCTTCATTAATATATTGACGTCTCGTTCTAAGCTTGTTATTTATCGGCAGAATAATAAATTCCTTGCCACACATTCACTTTGACAAAGAGTCAGATTTCCTGTGTTTTTCTGCCAACTGTTCACCACAGTATGGTGGCTTATTTAACACTATGTCCACTCCCAGTAATACTCACTCGCAACTATACTGGCACATGAGATGCACAGCTTGCACTCCCTCCCAACAGCCACTTGGATGGACCAACACCAACTGGGCTGGAACTTCTCAAAGGCAATTAATGTTGGAATAGGTCCATTAAAATCCCAAATGAATTTTTGAAAAATCCGATTTCCTCATAATAATTTAACAATGCAAACATGCTTATTGATCTGATGAGCTTGTTGCGGCCTTTGAAGGAGTGTGATGCATTTGCAGAAACCATTTCGTAAATACATTGAAATAGAAGGCCGACTCACAGCCCAGGTCACGAATAACACAAGTTAATGCAGCATTTAATCAGCAGCTGAATGAGCCCAAAATGCCAGAGCAGAGTCGGCCATGCACCTTGAGGTAACTTTCATTGATATAGTTTGGTGTTTTCTTGTTGGTGTAGACATGTTGCGCTGAATGGCCTGTTTGTGTGCTACCGGTCTCTCCACCTATCTTTATATCATCTGAAAAGTTAACCTGACTGCCCTTAGAACAATCATCTAGATCATTAATTTACGAAGACTACCACTTTAATTCTTGAAAACAGAAAATAATCTCACCAT
The DNA here is from genome assembly GCF_047496795.1 of Chiloscyllium punctatum. NCBI lineage: Eukaryota > Metazoa > Chordata > Chondrichthyes > Orectolobiformes > Hemiscylliidae > Chiloscyllium > Chiloscyllium punctatum. The sequence goes on along the minus strand of NC_092744.1, from coordinate 123,475,673 downwards.
TTCCATAGCTTGTGAGCATCAATTGGTGAAGAATATAATCTCCAAGGTCACATTGCAACTGATTTGAATCGAAACCATTGTTCCTTCACTGTCACTTGTTCAGAATCCTGTAAATCTCTCTGACAACAAAAATGTTACTGTTCGTGCACCACGAGGTATACACACCACTGTGTGTATCTTCTCTGGACTGTTTTGCGTATCATTATTGCCATAGCTGTTTCGACGTGGTCTCACCAGTACCCTGTAAAACTGTAGAAAATCTTTCTTACTTCTGAATTAATTCTTTTTCAAAAACGTTTCAACATTTGTCTGGCCTCTCTAAAACTTTGATGTACCCAATTTCTTTTGTGTGATCCAGGTGCTTGATTCCTCTGTGCCTCTATCCAATCTCTCCATTTAAATTACTCCTGCGTTTTCATTAAATTGCCAACATATTTGAACACAGACGCATATTCCATTCTGTGCTCCATATACCAATATTTATGGTTCATTTGACCCACTTATATCTGTTAATAATCTCGTGTCTTCTTCATCTACAAAGAAAAACAAAAAATGTAAAAATATTACATTGTCATTTTCACTGGAATTTGGCGACAGTTTGAGTCTTTGACCAAATATTCTGTCTGTATTATGGAAGAATAAAAACGTTTTAAATTGTCTGTGTCCTCTCAAGAAAGTTCACATGTTTGTTTTCTTCCATAATGCAAACAGATATTTCGTCAAAGACATAGGTTGTCGCCACAATTCACTGGAATGGGCAATGTCATATTTTTAGTCCATGTCTAAACTATAAATTAGCGACAATGCTAAAGTGTTTTGCAGTCCCTTCACTCAGTTCCCATCACTTCTGAAATACAAACAGACGGTGAAGGATCTGTCTGGGTGTAATTGAGAAACAACAAATGTTAAAAATGCAGAAAACAGCGAGTGAGGATAAAATAAATGGTCTTGTCAGCATGGTAGCTCGTGACATGTGATGTTACACAAAGCTCAGTGTTGGGATCACGGCTCTTTACTTCGTAAATTAATGATCTAGAGGATTGTTCTAAGGGTATTCTGGTTAACTTTTCAGATGATATAAAGATAGGTGGAGAGACAGGTAGCATTGTGGAAGGGCAGAGGTTGCAGAAGGGTTTAGACAAGTTAGGAGAGTTTGCAAAGAAGTGGTAGATGGAGTAGATGGAGTACAATGGGGGCTAGTGTGATGTCATGCACTTTGGTAAGAAGAATACAGACATGGACTATTTTGTAAATGTGGGAAAATTCTTCAGTCTGAAGTGCAAAGAGACTTCGGAGTCATAAGAACCATAAATTTTACTATAAAATAACGAAACACACTACAAGCTATCTTATGCTTTAAATTAACTCTGTATGTTCGTATACCACCCCTAACGAACGCTGCCGCGCTCCACGTGCTGATTTCTTCTTCTTACGATGGACTTGGAGGTATCTTCTCTTTTGGTGGTTATTTCCTATTTGCTGTGCTAAGTGGGTTTTTGCGGTGATTCTCATTCTTCTGATTCGTCACCCCCTTTTGGGAGGATTGGATTACCCTGAGCAAACAGACCCAACCAGGGGGTGGCACATTGATGGCCCAAGGGCGATATTCCATTATCCCATTCAAGTTCAACTCCAGGTTTGTATTGCAGGGTCTGTCACTCTCAAGTTTGTTTGCAAACCGTTTGTGGAGAGCTGCAGCCTGTCTGGATTCTGCTGCATGTGGATTAGCACAGAGACTTTAGTCAAGGATGGGATCCATTTCCCAGTGTGCTTTAATCATTGTTCATTTGTGTAACTCCATGATAATTTTTTATTATCCATCATAAGTTCATTATTTCAGGTGGTCCGACTGGTCACAAAGGCAAATACCATGATGACGTTTATTTTGAGAGGACTTGAATAGAAAAGCATAGATGAAATTCTGAGATTCTATAAGGTTCTAATCAGACCACATTTGGATTGTTGTTTGATGTCTTGGGCCCCATATCTCAAGAAGAATATACCACCCCTGGAGCGTGTTGGTTTGCAGTTAGCTTATCTCTGTTTGTATTCTGTAAACATTCAACTCGACCTTGCGATAGTCGAACACTGTGAAAGCTGAAGAACTGTTATGTCTAGGACCAGGGGATGAGAGGATAACAACTTGAATTACCCCAGTCTTTGCCCTTGAGAGTGGGATGACGAACACTATAAAGCAGGCGTCTGTATAATGTTTCAGTACACCTTGCATTGAGGCATCTGACGTAGTGTAATGAGACAAAAACCTGCAGGAGTTTTTAAATAAAGAACCTTTCTTTTCTCTTGTGAATAGTTGAGTCAAGTTGATTTAATTTCCACGACAGTAAGCTTGGGGGCTCATCCGGGATCCCATGACTGGGTGAGATTCTGAAGATTCCCAGGCGGTGTAGGCGCCAGCACCTTGAAGGTCGTTCACTTTGCGTGGGAAGACTGGAAATCTGTGGATCACCCCAGGGCTGGGGTTTCGAATCGAATAGGCTCGGGGTAAGAGTCGTGGCTTAAGTAATCAGACATAGAGACTCATTCTAAGAGAATAAATACAGCAGAAAAAGGGTTTCCTGAACTCTCACGTGGTATTAGAGTAAAACCCCAAGGGAGGGGATTACCGTCTCTACAGTGTTCAGGAGACAGCAAGTTTAAGGGTGGTTTTAGACTAGGAACCACGACTGGCTGAGTTGGACTAGCCTGAGTTGTACCGGGCACGTGGTTTCTTGGTTTACAAAAACCAAGGCATTGAGGGAGAGAGAGAGAGAGGGAGAAAGAGAGAACTGACCAGGTATCCAGTTACACTAAAACTGCGCTCCAGCAAGAGCAAACAAAGGGATAGTCCACACAGGACTTGGAATGGTCAAACAAAAATACAATACATGCTAAATAATTGTGGCGCAGAATGTGTAAAGCAGTTAGAATTGTGGATCAAGGAATGTGGTTTTCCAGAGGGAGGAAGTTTTAGGAAAAGACAGCTGGAAATGTTGAGCTCCAGATAGGAAGAGAGAGAAGGAAAAAAGGAAGGGAAAAGTAGAACTTATGAAATGGAGTGCTTATCGCATGTGGAAGGTTGAGGCTGATATCAGAGAAAGGAAATCTCAAGGAAAGGATAGACCAAATACACGTACAAACACCAGTGCACATGCAGACACGTGCGGCAAACAACCTAACGAAGCTTTACATTTTCTTAAGTCTGTTTCAGTTCCTGACCTTGATGACTGCTCTCAGAGACCTGCAGACCTCTACGACATCAGCCTGGTTGAAGTTCCACGTCAGCCACCTCCTGGCACGAAATCTAGTTGCCGATGTCACCAAAATCAAGTATACCTGGCCAGCTGCAAATGTCAATACCAGAGTAGCCAACCCTCAAGCAGAGCAGAACAAAGACGTTAATGCTTTTGCTGCAGCGCTGGCAACCGCCTGTAGGAAGGCATTCCCAGTGTGAATAGACTTGACCAAAGTAACAATGCGTAAACAGTGGGAATGTGAGACCGTGTCCCAGTACCTTACGCACCTCACTGAAATTCATAATGCCCATAGTGGACGGAGACCACCTGATGAGATAATGGCAGCAGAAATCATGCTGGATGAGGCACACCCGAGGAACAGTTTGATCAATGGAATAAAGGAAGAAATAGCGAAAAACGTAAAAGACACGTGTATTACCTGGGTCACAGGAAAGCTGAATTTGATAGAACAACATGCGATACATGCTGAAAAATTGCTTACCCAAGAGGAGGATAAGCGGAAACTAAAGATGGAACAGCAAGCACACAAAGCTCAGCTTACACTGATGCAAATGATCGCCCAACCATTGGAGGGAGGTGCTAGAGGAAGAGAGAGAGGCAGAGGTGGAGGTCACAGAATATTAAGAGTTCGTGGAAGAAGTGCAGGCAGAGGTAGATCTGGCGGGTAAGTTTTTTGCAGAGCAATGGACCACTGGCCGAGCCAGAGCCCACACAGTGCCCTCAATCGGCTCTGGAAGCTGGACAGCAGGGTGATTGACAGGGGAAGGCTGAGGTCGAGGTGGGCAGCCCACTAACGGGGAAACTTGCCAATTCTCCTTCTTGTGATTGGAATTTTATCCTTTAAATCTGATTGCTTGCAACTCGTAGGGAAACTGGGATTGGACTTGATCAGTACTCTGACAGGCTTGCAGGTAATTCAATGGAAAGATTTACCAGTGCAGGCTGTAAAATATGACCCACAACCCCTTATGTATGTCAATGAGTGGCTATTAAGCCAGAGAGCAATAAATTCAGTGAGCAGTTCACTCACCCTGGAAGAAAACAACCATGTTAGTCCTATTAACACCGAATTTCTTGCTGGAGATATGCTGCACTGCACAGCACACATACATCTTGATGACCCTGACGAACTATATGAGAAGAATTTGCTCAGGAGATTTGTTAGAGTTGTTATTTTGCGATTTTTACTGGAGTGATCACAAATGTGCAGTCGGTGTGAACTTATCTAAGGTATCTGTAGCAGCAAGTAGACCCTACCTTTTTGATGTGGAAGACTCCGTTCCTCACTGGCAAAGGCGTCTGGTGACATGTGGCAGGATTTGGCAGCATGGATGCTAAAGGCTCAAATAATGAAAGGTTGGGTCTTCAGGGACGATTTGGGTGTTTGCTTTAATGCAGATATGCGGACATATAAGAATAAACTACATTGGCTAACTCAGGCAGATAGGACAGTCCAGGTAAACCCCAGTAGCCCTGAAAAGCCGAGAGAGATCACCTGGCGTTTCGATCCAATGGAAATCTCAGAACCAAGATTAAAAATGGTCCCGACAGAGTTGGGGTCAAAGTGAAAACATGATGTGGGGCGAATACGGGGCTGTGAGCTCATAAGCATAACCCCGAAGTCTGAGTATTGTCCTTGCAGAGCACAATACCTGCTAAAACCTGAAGCTATAGAAGGATTTACTCCAGGCTTTGAATCCGTCCTAAAGGCTGGAGTGATAATCCCCTGTGAAAACTCACCGGTGAGAACACCCATTTTTTCCGGTCAAAAAGGGAAACATTCCCGGTGAACCGGACGAATGGATATGTGTTCAAACCTGTAGGCAGTCAATAACGCTGTTGTTCCACGCCCCCCACATGTTCCCAAATCCGATACAATTTTGGCTCAAATTCCACCGGACAGTAAATGGTCCTTTAATGTGGATATATCAAATGCCTTGAGCTCTACAGGCTGATCCCTCGGGGCAAGAAGGAAGACAGCCTGTGGCCCAGAACACTGCTTCTGTCAGGACCTTGGGGAATAGTTGAGGCGTTGCTTGTTGTACTGTAAAGGTCTTTGTCTTTGTGTGTCTTGTTTTGTTTCGTTGTTTATAGGTCTTTGTTTACGATTCCGGGTTGAGGCGATCGGTTTGCGAGTTTCCATGGGACTGACTGAAGTGCCAGCCCCCAGGACAATTCAATCCTGTTCCGTTGTGCAGACCGTACCCCGTCTTTTGCCCCCTCAGGGGCCATCGTGGTGCATCATGGTAAACAGGACGCACACCCCCAACCCCAACAACCTTTTGAACATTTACAGATGGATTTTATTAAACAAACACCCAGCGAAGGGAAAATATATTGTTTGGTAATAGTTGATATGTTTTCCAAATGGGTGGAAGCGTTCCCCACGTCTAAACAGGATGCCAGTGCAGAAGCCAATGCGTTTCTAACTGAGATAATTCCGAGATGGGGCATCCCTGAAAGGATCAATAGTGACAATGGGACACCATTTGTCAATAATGTCTTACAGCAGATCAGTGATTATTTGGTAATAAACATGAAACAACTTTGTGCCGACCAGTCAGCGAGCATTGGGGCAGTGTAAAAAGAAAATGCTGCCTTTAAAAAATGACAAAATGTTGAGGAACTAGGGGTGACAGGGAGAAAGGCACTTCCAATGATGCTAATGTATATGATATCTAGGAGGAGAGGAAGAGCTAATCTGGGCCCGTTTGAGATTGTGTTCGGCAGACTGCCCAAAACAGGAATTGGCACAAGACCAAAGGTAAGACAGAAAACAGGCCACAGTGAGGATGAGTTGTTGTGTTACTCTCTGCACGTTTGTCTGAAATACAGAATCAAGTGAATGCAGCACTACCCCAACCAGCAGGAGGGAAGCTGCATTATCTTGAACTTGAAGACTGGATAGTGGTGAAAGACTTCAGGAGGAAAAAAAACTAGAAGGTGAAGAGATGGCTGGGACTGTTTCAAGTACTCCTCACAACACAGAGAGCGGTTTGGATTGCAGAAAGAGCCATATGGATATGCACCCGCAATTGCAAGCGTGTAGCTGGGCCTGAGGAGACATCAGACAGCACCGGAACCAATTAAGTGCAAGTAGTAATTCGAAGCCTCATACTAATAAGGGCCTGCCCCAGCTCACACTTTTATCAAACAACCTGGTAGGATATTCGTAAGGGCAGTGGAATTGCGTGGACTCCACCCTACCATGGCTTTAATGAATGTGACGTGTGAACATGGGCTGTGTACGGGGCATGCCTTAGCAAGTGTTGAAAGCACCACAAAGGTGTGTTTCGGGTAGATAGTGTCTGAGGAAAGGCCTGGTGTTTCCTAAACATTTTCTGATGTTTAGTTATTCTGGCTCTTCTTTCTAATGTTGCTATAGTTGTCCTTGTTGTCATAAAATAACAAAAATGGGAAAATGTATTGGAAAATTATCCGCTTACAGTGAAATTAATTATCCATTTACTGTGAAATTTGACAGAGACCATCTACCATGGCAGAATTCAAATCCAGGTCACCAGAACATTATCTGGGTCTCTCGCTTAACAGTTCAAACATAATCAAAACAAATTAAATCAATGCTGTACTGAACTTTGTTAACGATGTTTTGATGAAGGTTTGCAGTTAGCTTATCTCCGTTTGGATTCTGAAAACATTCAACTCGGCCTTGCAAAAGTCGAACTCTGTGAAAGCTGAAGAACTGTTATGTCTAGGACCAGGGGATGAGAGGATAACAACTTGAGTTTCCCCAGTCTTTGCCCTTGAGAGCGTGATAAGGAACGCCAAAGGTAGGCGTCTGTATAATGTTTCAGTACTCCTTGCATTGAGGCATCTTACTTAGTGTAATGAGTCAAAATCCTTCAGGATTTGAAAATAAAGACCCTTTCCTTGCTCTTGCTAATAATTGAGCCAAGTCGATTAAATTTCCATGACACAGGAATGGCTTCAGAAATGAAAAGCCTAACGTATGAAGTCTCTGGGATTAAACTCACTGAAGTTGCGAAGGATGAGGAGTTTCTAATTGAATCAGACAAAATACTAAATGCCTGGTCAGAGTATATGTCAGAAAGATGCTTCCATTATTAGGAGGGAAAGGACCCAATGACATAGTCTTAAAGTTAAGGGAAGATATTTTATACGGGAGATAAGGAGAAACGCCTTCAGCCAGAGAGTGATGAATCTATGGTAAAGATGAAAGTTTCCTTCCTTAAAGGACATTAGTGAACCACATGAGTTTTACCTTACAATCGATTCATGGTCACCATCAGTCTCTTAATTCCACATTTAAATTCAAGCTCCACCATCTACCATGGCAGAATTCAAATCCAGATCACCAGAACATTATCTAGGTCTCTCGCTTAACAGTTCAAACATAACACCTCCAAGTCTGTGCCTTGCCTAGTCCTCCAGAGTGTGACTAACCTGTGTAATACGATTTTCCCAAGATTTTTCCCTCATGCTCTTATTGATTTACTTGTCAAATCATGGATGACTTTTTTTCAATTCCCCATTCCTCTTCCTCTCACCAATATATTTTAATTGAGAGGTTATTTAATATCTCCTTGCGTCTTTGCCTTTTTTTTTTATCTGTCTTGGGCCCTTCATTTTTTTTTCCTGGCCTGTCCACCCAAGCCAACTCCTTCCTTCGCCCAATAAATTATCATTGCCCAATATAAATATCATTGCCCACTATAATTATCATTGCTCAAAACTAAAACCGTCATATGTGACTCTGTCCTCATTCATTCAATCTGAGGTTGAAACTACAGCATGTTGCAGTTACTGCTTACAAGAGGATCCTAAACTGCAAGATCTTTTTATCAATCCTTCCGTGTCACATAAAATCAAAGCTGAAGTAACCCATTCTCTGGTTGAATCCATGACATGTTGCTCTCAGAAACAATCCTTCATACAGTCCATGAACTGTTCTTCGAGGCTACCTTTGCCAAGTTGATTAATTGAGTCAATGTGCATGTTCATCCCACTGTTGTGCCCTTGTCACCAGCCCTTATTATTTCCGACCTCAGAAATACTTCTGCGGGACAGTAGCAGAACATTACTTTTCCCAAGAGGATTCTTGTCTTGCTTTTTATTTACACCTAGACTGATTTATATGCCGTTCCCTAGTGCCAATATCATTTCTTAATGCAGCCTTGATATCATCCTTAACCAATACATCAATTCCACCTCCTGCTCCTTCTTGTCTAACCTTCCGAAATAGTGAGTGCCCTTGGACATGTCATTGCCCAGTCCTGATCTCCCTGTAATCATGTTTCTGTAATCCGCAACAGGTCATACCCACTTGTCTCTGTATCTATTGTCAGCTGATCAATATTTTTCTGAATACTGTGTTCTTTTAGGTACAAAGTTTTTAAAAACGTTTTCTTTGTTTGTCTTTCCCTTCTAATACTTCTTTGTACACTAGCTTCCTGATCTCACACACGTCACTACCTCAGATCCCCCACACTGTCCAACCTTATTTGTTAATTCCTGATAACTTTGCGCCTCATCTCCATATTTATTCCAATCTCCAACTCACATTTTGAATTGACATGTTCCATCCTTCATCGTGGTCATGAGACTGGCCATGCCTGATGTTTTATTCGCCTCTACCTTCTGCTCAATTTCTGACCTGCTGCTTTGGTTGCCAAACTCTTGGTTTATTAGTTTAAATCAATCCAAATTCCACTAGCAAACCTCACTACAAGGATGTTGGTGCTCCTCCAGTTAAGATGTAACCTGTCTATTTTTGAAAGCTCTCACCTGTCTTGGAACAGATCCCAATGATCCAAAAATTGTAACCCTCACCCCGTACGAGCTCTTTAACAACATTGTAAAGTATACTACCTTCCTAATCATTACCTCTTTTCCACGTGGGACTGGGAATAATTCTGACGTTACAGCGGATCATTCTCTCTCTCTCTCTCACACACACACACACCACCTTACTTTGTAGAAGAATACCAGTAACCTTATAAATAACCAGAATGACAACTGGAATGAACGATTTAGTTAAAGGTAGGATGCAAACAGTTAGGTTTACTTTTCATTAAGCAGAATGGGCAAAGTTGTGAACTTATTGCAGTACTCAAAATTATGAAAAAAATTACAGGTTAAAATACGAATACTCTGTTTCTGTTCGTTGGCATTACAGCATCTAGCAGTCGTAGTTTCAAGATTGTCAGCACAAGAGCTAGAAGTGAGATAAGGAAAAACTTCTTTATTGAGAGATTTGTTAGAATTTAGAATGCTCTGTTTGGGAGAGTTGTGAATGAAGATATATATTTGTAAGTTACGAATGTAAATGGCTACAGAGACCGGGTGGCAAATGAGAGGAATTTGGGAGACATTTCCGGGGCTGATGCATACACAGTGGCCCAGTAGCCTCCTTCTGTCCATTAAAGTTTTGTACTCTATCATATACAGACGCAAGTCATCATGAATACCTGATTATTTCCTATTGTAAATGCTGGCAAATATTTAATCATATTTGCTACAGCATAACCACTTAAACTGCAAGTATTGCAAAGTCAGCTTGACGATGAAGACTAATTAGTACTCAGCATATGAATATTTTAAATTTTGTATTCCAATTATTAAAACAAATTATTCTTTGCTCTGGCACAAAACACTTTGTAAATTTTCGACTTTTCACTCATACGGAAATACGCTTATCATTTTTATTCACTAACGAAATTTTACATTAAATACCATTCATTCATTAAAAATTGCAAGATTTCAAATTATTGTTCTCTACAATGTAATATCATAAATCATTCATTTACGTTAACATTTACAGTGCATGTTGAATTATTGTGAGTTCTCAATTGTTGGCAAATACCTGAAGCTCGTACATTTAAGTGAGGAATTAAACTGATTGCTACTTAAATATATAAGAACGCTATTTCTATATGACTGTTCAATATATTTCTCAATCTGACTCTATAATCGGTCAGACACCAACCACTTTCTAAAAGTTGGTCCGACAATGTATTTGTTTGAATACCGACAATGAATATGTAATTGTGATCATGTCTATGTCAGAGAGCATATGTTTTGTTCAATAGAAAACAAAATGGACATTCTTTATTTTTGAATCATAAAATGTTGACAGGCGTTAGTTCCATAAATATAACATCAAGCTCATTGCTTTAAGAGAGGATGCAATTATTGTTCGGCTGAAAGATTATACTTCACATCTCACTTTTGCGCAATTCATGAAACATGGCAAATATATTTGATTAGTTTTCGGATCACTGAACTCATCACCTTGCAATCATAGCCTTCATTGAAAATAGATTAAGAAGGATCTGAATGCAGGCAGAGTGTTACTGAAATCATAGCTGCCTCTGGAGCTTCCTTCGATACTGGCCTGCACCTAAGTGTATCCAGAACATTACCACGTGGTTCTGGGCAGTCATTCAAGCAATATTTCACAGCAAATCATTTGGAATCCAAGTTGGGCCATGTGGAAACTAGCCAACAGGCTATCACTGGTCTCTATGTAAGTACAAATGCTGTCCAAATTACACATCAATAACTGGCTAGCAACCATGCTTGACAAATTCATTTTCAGTCAGACCATGGCCCAGAGAGCAGATATGTGGACATGGAGTGTCAGAAGCACATTAGACAAATTACTTACGGAGATGATATCTGGCCTACCTCCCAAACTCCATACATCTGCAACCTGGACAGGCAGTGAGTGGAGATGTTAACAAGGTGAAAGAGAAGACAGCAGATTCTGGAGATTAGTGACGTGAGGGTAGAGCTGGAAAAGCACAGCAGCTCAGGTAGCATCCAAGGAGCAGGAAAAACAAACTTTCGGGCAAAAACCCTTCATCAGCAATAAGACAGGGAGCCATGAGTGTGGAGATATAAATGGGAGGGAGTGGGGCTCTTTAAAGGTAACTGAGAGTGCGATAATTGGATGGAGGTGTGGATAATAGTGATACATCGCAGGGGAGGGAGGAGTGGATAGATGGGAAGGAAGATGGCCTGGTGGGTACGGCGACTCAGTGGTTAACACTACTGCCTCACAATGCCAGGGACCAGTTACGATTCCTGCCCAGGCGACTGTCCGTGTGGAGTTTGTATGTTCTCCCTTGTGTCTGCATGGGTTTCCTCCGCGAGTTCTGGTTTTCTCCCACGTTCCAAAGATGTGTAAGCCAGATGAATTGGTCATTCAAAATTGCCCATAGTTATAGGTGCATTAGTCAGAGGGAAATGGGTTACTCTTCGGAGGTTTGGTATTGATTTGTTGGGCCAAAGGGCCTGCTTCCACTCTGTAGGGAATATAAAAGAAGTACCCTTTCCCACTTTGAATGAAAAGATGGGACAGGTCACGAGGGCGGTGCTAAGCTGGAAGTTTGGAACTGTGATAAGGTGGGAGGAGGTAAAATGAGGAAACTGGTGAAATCTACATTGATACCATGGAATTGGAGGGTCCCGAGGTTGAAGATGTGGTGGTATGGGAACGGCGATGGATGAAGCGCTGGACCTGCATGTCCTCAGCAGAGTGGGAGGAGAGTTGAAGTGATCGGCCACAGGGCAGTGGGGCTGGTTGGTGCGGGTGTCCGTGAGATGTTTTCTGCAGTGCTCTGCGAGTAGATGTCCTCTCTCACCAACGTATACAATACCACATTGGAAGCAACGGACACAGTAGCTCACATGTGTGGAACTGCAGTAGAAACCTTGACGACTGGGGAAGGATCTTTGAGGCTTTGGGTCGGGGGGAGGTGTGGGCACAGATCTTGAAATTTCTGTGGTGGCAGGGGAAGGTGCCTGGAGAGGAGTTTGAATTGTTGGGGACCTGACGGGCACTACCTACCTTGTATCCTGTATTCTGCATTCAAAGTCAATCATCCAGAATAAATCGCTTCACACTTTTCCAGGTTGGAATCACCTGTCACTTATTAGCCCAGTTCTTCATCCTGTCAATATCCCAGTGCAAACTACTACAGACCCCACACTATCCCCAATCCCACCAACATTTTCTTTCCATCGACAAATGTAATAAACCGCCGTTGCACTGCCTCATCCAAATCATTTATAGAAAACACAAACAACTGAGTTCTCAGAACCGAACCCGACAGAACACCACTTTTCACCGAGCTCCAGAGTGAATAGATTAAATTGCTTACAGTGAGGAAACAAGCCATTCAACCCAACAAGTCCACACCGACTCGCAACCCACTCAGACCCATTCCCCTGCATCTAACACAACAGGCAATTTATCATGGCCAATTCATCTAACCTGCACATCGTTGGACTGTTGGAGGAAACCGGAGCACCAAGTGAAAACCCACGTAGACACGGGGAGAACGTGCAAACTCCACACAGTCAGTCACCTGAGGCGGAAATTTAACCTGGGTCTCTGGCATTATGAGGCAGCAGTGCTAACCACTGTGACACCATGCCGCCCACTTCCCACACTTCCCATTTACCACCACTTTGTGTCTCTATGGGCCAGCTAATTCTGTATCCAGACAGATAGGTTTCCCTGTATCCTCTGCCTCCTTGCTTTCTGAATGTACCTACCATGGGGAACGTGATCAAACGCTGTGTTAGAATCCATGCACATTGCATCCACTGCTCTACCTTCTTCAATGTGTTTGATCTCATTCTCAAAGAATCCCATAAGGTTTGTGAGGCATAACTTGCCCCTCACAAAGCCATGCTGACTATTTCTACACAAACTATGATTTTCCAAGTAATCATAAAGTCTATCTCTCAGAATCATCTCCACTACTTTGTGCAATACTGATGCAAGACTGACTGGATTGTAATTCTCACGATTATCCTTATTTCCTTGCCTGAACAAGGGAGTAACCTTTGCCACCCTCAATCATTTGGCACTACTCTAATGGAGAGTAAAAACGTAAAGATCATCCAAAGGGACAGAAATCTCTTTCCTCTCTTCCTGTTGCAACCTCATATGTTTCCCCTCTGGCACAGCGGATTTATCTCTCCTCATGTTTGTAATTCAATTAGTCTGTACTTCATCTGAAATTGTCCAACCCGGTCGAACCAATTGATTGACAAAATGTTCAGCACATCAGCTTCCTCTATCTCTATCCATTCCAGCATGCACACCTGCTCTTCAAAGGTTTCATTCACTAAAACTTTCGTTTCTTTCATAAAGACAGAAGCAAAAAACTCATTTAGGGCTTCCCCTACCTCCTCAGACTTCACACACAAATTCACTATGCTATCCCTGATCGGCCCTACTCTTTCTTTGACCATTCTCTTATTCCTCACATAAGTGTAAGATGCCTTTGTGTTCTCCCTAATCCGTGCTGCCAAGCCTTTCTCGTGCCCCCTTAAACAGTCTCCACATGTCTATAGTACCTTTACCATGGAACAGTTGCTCCCAGTCCATGCTTCCAAACTCATGTCTAATCGCATCATAGTTTCCTCTTCCCCAATTAAATATCCTCCCATTTTGCCTAATCCTCTCCTTCTCCATAGCTATGTAGAATGTGAGGCAGTTGTATTCACTATCACCAAAATGCTTTCCCACTACAAGATCTGATATCTGCCCCATAGAATGAAAAATATGGGAAGGCACGAATGCGCTCCTGACGAAGGGGTGAAACCCAAATCTTTCACTCTCCTGCTCCACAGATGTTGCCTGACGGGCTGTTCGTTTTCAGTGTCACACGTTTCGACTCTGATTCCCAGCATCTGCCGTCCTCATTTTCCCTATTACTGACGGCTGTCCCCTCTGCACACTTTGCAGGGAATTAGCAGAAACTCGTTGTATGTGGAGCAGACTGCTCAGTTCTGGAAAATTGCATTTGATTAATGCATTTATTAAAAACTAAGTTGCATTTCAACAAATACTAATTCAGTCCCAGAGTTACAGATTTGGTTCATGAATTGGGCAGCTTCTTACCAAACACTGATTGTTTGAACAACTCCGAGGTACAGAGGATTCCAGGTGCTATATTCCAGGGTGGATGTGCTTTACCTTGATACTGAGAATATTATCGGACAGGCAGGTGTGATAAGGTCACAAGGTGACATGTGGAAATGCGACATTGTTGCCATTACAGAGATATGTTTGAGGGAGGTCAGGGCAGACAACTCAATATGCTATGGTACAAGAACTATAGGCAGGTAACGAGAGGGGTAAAAGAGGAGGTGGTGTTGCATTATTAGTTATGGAGTCAGTTCCAACAGTAAGGAGGGACAATATCTTGGAATGATCTAATGAGGCTTTGTGGATAGAGCTCAGGATCAAAACCATTGCAGAGGCACTGCTGGGGATATATTATAGACCCCAAGATAAAAGAAAGTACAGGAGCAGATATATAACAAATTTAATGAGCTGTGTAAAAACAGTAATAGGATTGTTACAAACAGGCATTTCATTTCCAAACATTCACTCGGGCAGTGATAACTTTTCAAGAGGGGACAGATGCCTTGACATTTATTCCAGAGAGCTTCTTATATCAAGATGTAGCAGATACAACAACGGGTGGGTCAATGCTGGGCCTCACTGTGGGGAATGAAGCCAGTCAGGATATCGCAGGCAGGATTGGATGAGCATTATACGGCCAGTGACCGTGACATCATATATTTTAAGTTTGGTAAGGAAAAGATAAAAAAAAACACCAACTGGCAAATAAATGTTAATGGAGTGAGGAGAACGAAGTTATGAAACAAAATTACAGGATCTGGCCAAAGTACACTGGTTTCTGGGTGAAAATGTAGCAGAACAGCGTGTGGCGGGGGCATGGGAGATAACTTGATCAAACTGGAATTAATGAGAGTGTCCACCCAACATGTTACACGGAAGATGAAAATTTGGAAAACAAGCCCAGAGAACCTCGGATGTCAACAAACATTCAGAACATAATTATAAACGAAAGAGAGACTTAAAGCAGGTACAAAGTGAGAATGTCAGTGGATGCACTAAAAGAATATAGTAAGTGTAGGGCTAAACTTAAAAAGTCAGTAGAAGAGCAGAAGGGGGATCAACATAAAACATTAGTAGGTGAGATTAACATGAATCCAAAGACATTTTATCAGTTTATTAAGAAGAAGAGGAAAACAACAGAAAGAAGGGGGTATTAGAGACCAATTGGGGCAGCCTGTGCACGGAGCCACAGAATATGTTAAACACTGGCTTCATATCGGTCTTCAGTTTGATGAAGCCACTCCTGGATTCAGGGAGGATGACCGTGTGACCCTTGAACGAATTGATAAAGAATCCAAGAAAGAATTGAAAGTTTAATCATGCTAAACAGTGGGAAAATCCCCAGATCCGAATAAGCTGCATCTTAGGCTGACATTTTCATTTATTTGCCTCTGGCCACAGAGAAGTGTGATAGGACACGATGACATCTATTGTCGTCACAATTCACAAAGAGTGCCAGAACTAAGGCACGGGATTAAAAACCACCAAGTCTCCCAACAGTGAGAGGGAAACAATTGTAGAAATTCCTGAGGGCTGTTGAGGCCTGATCATTAAATATCTTGAAGGCTGAGTCAGACTGATTTTTAAACAAGGGTTAGTTATGGGGAAAAGGCATGAAATACAACGGGGCATTATCAGAATAAATATAACCAAATTGAACAGGAAAGCAGACTCAGTGCGCAGCATAATGTTGCTCCTACGTCTATTTTTTTTCTTGCAATAGCCCGGTATTCAAACATCAACCCCCCTCCCTTTGGAGTGAGACACAGATTGGAATGCAATCGATGGATTCAAGGAATTCATAAATGCAGTAGGAATAGAGAGAAAGGACCAGAGGACTGCGACAACGCAGATTGGCTGTTGGGGTGAAGATTTGCATCAGCGGAATCAGCTCTACCAGGAGGAAGACCTCAGTTGAGGTCTTGTCCTGGAGAGCAGGTTATCATGGGTTTGATGTCAAGGAGTGTGTAAGTCACAAACATTACATCACTGTCGTGATACTTACCTGGCAGGGGAGATACCATGTTACCAAGGTGGTTCTCCCAGGACGAGGCTAAGATCAAGTGTCTGTTCTTATCAGGACAGGTGTCGAGTTGCGAGTCATCAGAGCTCGTGAAGAGATCATCGTGATTGGACGTTGGAGGATCGTTTGGTTGTGCTGACCTGCTCTTGGTGGATCGTCATGCTGGCTTCGGCCTAACACCAATTCAGGGACCAGCCAACCTCCGAGCTATGGCCTCAGCAGCCAGTCGCAGCCCTGGCCAGGGCATTCGGAACACAGTCAGGGTGACTGTGAAGAAGATGGAGGAGCACACACCAGTAAATCGGACGGTGTTTGTAAAGAAAGTTCTGCTGGAGTGCTGCGGGCTCGCAGCAGCGGACGTGTACTGCCTGCAGGGTTTCCCTGGGGCAGGCTACTTTGATGTGACCTTCAGAAGAATGAAGCAGTGCGAACAGCTCCTGAAGGTCTTCAAGGAGAAGGAAGAGGAGCCACTGTTTTCCATCTTGTCGGCGACCCCATTGTGTGTGCTTCCTGCACAGAGGAATCGGGTTGTTACAATCGATATGTACAACCCCTATGTTCCAGCGGCTGATGTCCTGCCTCATCAGCCTGGACCAGGAGAAAGCCTTTGACAGGATATCGCATACATATATGAGGGATGTCCTCTCCGAAATGGGCTTTGGGGAGGGAATCGGAAATTGGATCAGACTGCTCTACGCCAACATTGTCAGTGCAGTCTCAATGAATGGGTGGGAATCAGATAGCTTCCCTATAAGATCTGAAGTCAGGCAGGGATGACCCCTCTCACCCGCCTTGTTTGTGTGTTGCATAGAGCCATTTGCCGAATCCATCAGGAAGGATGCGAGCCTGAGAGGGGTGACTATTCCTGGCAGCGGGGGCCTACAGGTTAAAGCCTTCCTGTACATGGATGACATCGCTGTTTTCTGTTCGGATCCGCTGTCCGTGCACAGACTCATGTGCATCTGTGACCAGTTCGAACGGGCCTCGTGGGCCAAGGTAAACCGAGGCAACAGCGAGGCCATGCTCTTCAGGAACTGGGCCGACCAATCCTCTATCCCCTTCACCGTAAGGACTGACCACCGGAAGGTGCTGGGTATTTGGTTTGGGAGGGCTGTGGCGTGCGCCAAGACCTGGGCAGAGCGGATCAGGAAGATGAGACAGAAACTAGGCAGATGGGGGCAACGGTCGCTCTCCATCGCGGGAAAAAACCTGGTCATCAGGTGTGAGGTACTCTCAGTATTGCTATATGTGGCACAGGTCTGGCCTATCCCCAGAACCTGTGCCGCCGCAGTCACCCAGGCCTTCTTCCACTTCATGTGGAGATCAAAGATGGACCAGGTCCGAAGAGACACCATGTATAAAGACCAGTGCAATGGGGGAAAAAACACGCCCAATACCACCCTCACCCTGATGACCACCTTTGTGTGTGGCTGCATCAAGCTGTGCGTGGATCCCCGGTACGCAAACACCAAGTGTCACTACGTACTGAGGTTCTACCTGTCCCCGGTGTTGCGAAGGATGGGCCTGCCCTCCCTGCCACGGAACGCTCCAACTGGTTGGACCGTTCCGTATCACCTGTCCTTCGTGAAGAAATTTATGAGGAAAAACACCTTTGACCAGAATTCCATCAGGAAGTGGTCAGCACGTAGTGTCCTTGAGACCCTTCAGGAAAAGGAGAGGGCGGATCCCGTCGAACGGTTCCCTGAGCAGACTGTCAAAGCCATTTGGCAATATGCCTCATCGCCAGAACTTTCCAACAAGCACCAAGACATGGCTTGGCTGGTGGTGAGAAGGGCTCTGCCTTTGAGATCCTTCATGCACGCCCGGACTCTCTGCTGCACCGCACGCTGCCCTCCAAGTGGTGCGGTGGGGACGAGACTGTCACACACCTCGTTCTGGAATGTGCCTATGCAGAGGAAGTCTTGAGAGGAATGCAGTGGTGCTTGTCGAGGTTCGTCCCAAGCAGCGCCATGACGTGGGACTCCGTGGTCTACGGCCTGTTCCCCGGGAATCACACCGAGTCGAACATTAACTGCGCCTGGAGAATCATCAACTCGGTGAAGGACACTCTCTGGGCGGTCCGAAACCTGTTGATCTTCCAGCTGAAGGAGTTGACCCCGACTGAGTGTTGCAGACTGGCACATTCCAAGGTTACAGACTACGTGTTGAGGGACGCGCTGAAGCTTGGGGCAGCTGCCGCCAAGGCGCAGTGGGGAAAGTCCACCTTGTAACATCGGCCTGCCTAAAGAAGAACAGGGGGCCCATGCGGACATTTTTTGGCCTCTGCTGATGCCTCAGCCAAATGAATGTGCATAAGATTGAGAAATGCACAGACCTGTATATAGCAATGATAAATTGTGATCTGTATGTAAATGTTGACATATATATGGCATGACCAAATGTACAGACCATCAAATCATTTTATAAATAAAGTATATTTTTGAAATACAAAAAAATCACTGTCGTGTTTCCCTACTTTCCTGACTAAATGTAAATGTAGAAGAGTAGAGAAAATACAGTTGATAGGAGCATAAGTAGTATTTCAATGGATTGAGAGGCTTCTGATAGCAGCACATCAGCAAAACGTGCAGGCAAGC
This sequence comes from Chiloscyllium punctatum, assembly GCF_047496795.1. Lineage (NCBI taxonomy): Eukaryota > Metazoa > Chordata > Chondrichthyes > Orectolobiformes > Hemiscylliidae > Chiloscyllium > Chiloscyllium punctatum. The sequence continues at coordinate 123,456,872 of NC_092744.1, read as the reverse complement.
TCAAATAAAGTCCTGTTAACTTAGCATTACAGCAGTCGAGATGGTAGTTAGTCCAGGTGCACGTTCTTCCTGTGGGATGTTAGAGCTCCGGGAGATTTCCACCATCCCTGATGACTACATGTGTGGAACGTATACCTGTCTACGGCTCCTGGGAGACCATGTTTGGGAGTTGGAGCTGGATGCACTCAGGATCATCGGAGATGCTATGAACTTTATTGGTAAGTGCTTTAGTGTGGTGGTCACGCCCAAGACCCGCCCCTAGCCATGTTTCTGTAATGACTGTAATGGCCCAGTCGCTCATGAAGATGCACGCCCTGAGTTCATCAGCCTGACCTGTCTGCCCTGTTGCATTTAAATAAACACAATTTAATCCAACAGCTAGTCCTTGCTCCCTATCGTATTCCAGGCAGAGAGTAGGTTTGGAAAGGGAAAGGGAGTAGGCAGAGAGTGCAGCAATCCCATATGGCCATTCCTTTCAAAAACAAGTAAACCATTTTAGCTACTGTTGGGGGGAAAGACGATTCAATGGAATACAGCAGTAACCCGGTTGGTGGCAATACCACTGACACTGGGGCACAGCGGTAAAGGATAAATATAAACAGGGTCTTAGAGATAGAAGAGTCGATTGTTGGAGGAACGGATTGGAGATTCTGGGGCCTCAAACGGGAATCCAGCAAGGTGTGTTACCTCACAGGTGTCAGGGTCCAGTAAGTCTCTGAGCGACTGCAGAACGTTGTCAAGGGGAGGGGGGGTGAGGGTGAGCGGCCAGAAGTCATTGTGCACACTGGTATAAATGATACAGGTAGAAATAGGGATAAAGTCCGACAGAGTGCTTACAGAGAGCTAGGAGAAAAGTTCAAAACCAAGACGTCGAAGTAGTAATCTCCTGATGACTTCCTGTTTCATGAGTTCATAAAAGTAAGAATATGAGGATATGGCAGATACAGGAATGACTAAAGAATTAGTGCAGGGGGTAGGGTCTCAGATTTTTAGATCATTGGGGTCTTTTCTGTGACAGTGTTGATCTTTGCAAGAGGGACAGATGGCACATACACACTGGAGGACGGACCAATAACTTGGCGACCAGGTTTGCTGATGATCCAAGGGAGGATTTAATCAAGATTGGCAAGGTGTGGGATCCTCAAGTGCAAGGAAGGAAGTGTGAGACTGGAAAGAGATAGAGTAATCAGAAACAATAAAGTGAAGAGACGGGTTAGGCTGGAATACGATAGGGAGCAAGGAATGCCTGCTGGATTTATTTCAACGCAAGAGGGCTGACAGTAAGACCAATGAACTCAGGGCATGGATATGTCCGCGGGAGTGGAATGTTATAGTCATTACAGAAACATGGCTAACAGAGGGACAGGACTGGCAGCTTAGTGTGCCAGGGTTTAGTTGCTTTAGGCAGGACAGCGATGGTGAAAGGAGGGGAGGGGGAGTTGCATTTCTGATGAAGGAAAGTATAACAGACGTAATGAGAGATGTAAAAACTGAAGGATCAAACAGCGAGGATTTATGATGGAGCTAATAAATGGAGGTGGAAGTGGAATGGTGATGTTATAGGGGTTAAACTATATCCCCTTTGTGGGCGGCACGGTGGCACAGTGGCACAGTGGTTAGCACTGTTGCCTCACAGCGCCAGAGACCCGGGTTCAATTCCCGCCTCAGGCGACTGACTGTGTGGAGTTTGCACGTTCTCCCCGTGTGTGCGTGGGTTTCCTCCGGGTGCTCCGGTTTCCTCCCACACTCCAAAGATGTGCAGGTCAGGTGAATTGGCCATGTTAAATTGCCCGTAGTGTTAGGTAAGGGGTAGATATAGATGTAGGGGTATGGGTGGGTTACGCTTCGGCGGGGCGGTGTGGACTTGTTGGGCCGAAGGGCCTGTTTCCACACTGTAAGTAATCTAATCTAATCTAATTAACAGGAATTAGAGTAATAAATATATTTGCAGAGAGGAGGGGCATGCAGGAGCAAAAGGATTGTCATAATCGGGGATTTTAGTATTTATAACTGGGACTACAAGAGCGTTAAGTGCTTTGGTGGGGTCGAATCTATTAAGTGGGCCAGTAAAACTTCCTGAAGCAGTATATAGAGGGGCCTACTCGTGAAGGAGCAAAATTCGACCTACTCGTAGGAAATATGATAGAACAGGTGATGGAGGTGATAGTGGGGGAGCACTTTGGAACCAGTGACCTAGTCCTACTAATTTGCACGTAATTAGGGAGAGCGACAAAACTGGTCCACAGCTTCAAGTTCTAAATTGGGGCAAGATGAGTCTAGATGGAATGACATAGGACTTGGGAGATGATTGTTGGAATAGTTTGTTTGCCGGCAAAGGGACCGCTGGCAGGTCGGAGGCTTTTGAACGTGTGATACTAGAGTTCAAGGTGTATTTGTTACTGTGGGGATGGAAGGAAAGTTGGCAGGAATGGGGAACTCTGAATGACAAGAGATATTTAGTCTTTGACCGGAATAAAAGGCAGCTCAGTTACAGGCAGCGGGGATCTAGTGAATCCCTGGAGGTATATAATGGACACAGGAATTTACTGAAGAAGGAAATCAGGAGGGGAAAAAGGGGGCATGAAAGAACCTTGGCTGAGAAGATGAGGATGAATCCAAAAAGGTATTTTAAGTATATTATAGGAAAAACAATAAATAGTAATAAAATAAGACCCCTGAAAGACCAAAGTGGACATGTATGTGTGGAACCATAAGAGATTGGAGATGCCCTCAACGAATAATTCTCTTCTGTGTTTAACATGGAGAAAGAAATGAATAGTTAGGAACTTGACGAAGTTCATGGTGACTTCTTAGGGACAGTCCATATCACAGGAGAGGAGGCACTGGACGTACTAGAATGCTTGAGTTTTGATAGATCTCATGTTCCTTACCAGATATATCCAAGAACATTGTCGGCGGCTCGAGAAGAATTTATGGGGACCTGGCTGATAAGTTTGATCATCATTAACCACAGTTGAGATCCAGGAAGACTGGAGGTTAGCAAATATTGTGACCTTATTTAAGAAAGACCTGGGGCAAAAGCCTTCGAACTATGGACAAGTAAGTTTAACATCTGTGGTAGGTACGTTACTAGAGAAAATTCTAAACGATAAGATGTACGTTAATTTCAAAAGACAAGATTTGATTAGAAATATTGAGCATGGCTTTGTGTGTGGGAGTTCATGCTTGACAAATTTCTCAAAGTTATTTGATGACATGACCAGGAAGGTTGACTAGGCGCTAGATGCGAAAAAGTGTGGCCCTGGAAAAGCACAGCAGGTCAGGCAGGTACAAGAAAATCGATATTTCAGGCATAAGCCCTTTATCACAAATGTCCAAAACATCGATTGTACTGTTCCTTGGATGTTGCGCCACCTGCCATGCTTTTGCAGTTCCACACTTGTCGACTCTGATCTCCAGAATTTGCAGTGCTCACTTTCACCTCGGGTGGTAGACTTAGTCAATATCGATTTCAGTTACACCAGGACAAAATAAGGCTTTTCAGCCCCTGGAGCCTGGCATATAGTTGCAGGAGGAGGTCAATCAGCCCCTCGAGCTTATAACACTGGCTCCAGAGTATATGATGCAGCATCAGTACTCTGTTATGCAGCAACAGGATCAGTTTATTCAGCTACTTCAGGTCAGGAACACAGGAACTGTAACAAACCACAAACTGATTGGACTCTGGGATATACTGGAATAACACGAGGCTATTTAACTCCTGAAGCCTGTCCTTCCCTTCAGTCAGGTCAGGGATGATCTACTGTCTGCGGAAATTTCTCTTTCATGCAAATTCTTTGTAGCACTCGACTCTGCCAAAGTCCATTGATACGCTCCTCACCCCTCCCAAATACTTCAGTGATGCAGCTGTCTGGGATAGAGAGGCTCCAACAGACACTACCCTCTCAGAGAAGGAAACACTCCCCACACATATACCTTGGCCTATTGACATGAAAAAAATATATAAACACAGCGTCAGTGACTGGCACTGACATTACTGAAAGATTTGACTGAGCAATGTGTCAAAGGGTTTGAACAAGGATCGTACTTAATGGGAATCTGTCGTAATCTCTCCACAATTTGGATCATTCGGAAACAATGTGGCTGTTGGACATCAATCCTCTCAGTCCATGGATATCTCTGTGGGCGATCAACAGGGTAGCTTCCTCCGCATGAATATTTTCAGCTAACTCATGAATGTCTTACCTTCTGTCATTCGACCAGAAGTGAAGATGTTCAGTGAAGATCATATAAAGCATCAAATCCTGTACAATAGTCAAGCTCATGATGTTAACGTACAGGCAAAATTCGTGTGATCGCATTGCTGGACACTGCACATTTCCACGGTATAGAAAAAGGAGGTCGTTCAGCTAGTTTCACTGGAATGTGAGAAAGCCATTCAGCTCATCGAAACAGCCCGTTCACTCTCTGTTGCTTCTTACAAAAGAAGAGATTTTTAAAAAAAATCTGCAAAGGTTGGAATTCAAAGTAGACAGGCAGGAAGCAGGAACAATAAAACAGGAGAGAGAGCTTCAGTAGGTGAGAAGTCAACGCCTTGGGTAAAATCCTTCTTCTGGACTGTGGGTGAGGGGTAAGGTGGTCTACATTTAAATAGGTGGGGTGGGGGAGGAGGAGGCAGGGTGGTAAGGTGAACACAGGTAGAGGGTATGACCGGGTTGGTCGATAGGAGGAATGAATCTAGTTGGTAGTTGGCAGAAGGGCTGACCAGAGGAATAGGAGGAAGGAGGAGGGGCTGGGAATTTATTTGGGAGATTGGAAGGGCAGTAATTTGAGACTGGGGAAATCAATGTTGAGTCCCCCGGGCTGTAGGCTGCCCAGACGAAAGATGAAGTGTTGTTCGTCCAATTTGCGGTTTGCTTCATTGTTGCAATGGAGGAAGTCAAGGATGGCCACGTTGGAAAGGGCGTGGGAGGGGGTATTGAAATAGACAGTGACAGGTGGGTCATCGCAGCCCTTACAGGCCCAACTGAGATGCTCAGCAAAACATTCCCTTAGTTTACATTTGGTCTCCCCAATATGGAGAAGACCACATCGGGAGCACCAGATACAGTAAACTGGGTTGAATCCCAGCACCTGGCATATCTTCCACAAGGACCATTCCCTTCACTAATCTTTGGTTTGTGCCACACTCTTCACCAAATCCTCCAATCCCCACTGGCACTGCCGCTGCAAACGGAAAAGGTACATTACCCGCTTGCACATCACCTCCCTCACATCCATCCAGCACCCCAAACAGCCCTTCAGGGTGAAACGGAGGTTCACCTGCCTTTCCTCCAACCTAGTTTACTATATCAGGTAATCCCAATGTGGTCTTCTCTACATTAGGGAGACCAAACGTAAACTAAGGGTACATTTCTCTGGGCACAAAGGGGCCGACCTGACATCCCAGTCACCATCCATTTCAGTTCCCCTTCTCAATGCCTTTCCAACATGACTATCTTTGGCTTCCTCTGTTGCTACCATGGGTCAGACCGCAAATTGGAGGGACAACACCTTATCTTCTGCCTGGGCAGCCGACTGCCTGGAGGACTCATTGAGTTCTCCAATTTTTATTGAACTTCCCAGCCATGCGCCTGCTCCCTTTCCAGCCCATCCCCCACTCTTCTACTCCGCCAAACGACCCTGCCTTCCAGATACCAACTGGATTCATCCCTCCCATTGACCAAGCAGTTTTCATTCACTACTTGTGTCCACCAATCCCTACCTCACCATCCCGCTGCTCTCCCCATCCCAATCTCTCCCGTCCTGAAGATCGGTTATACCTGAAATGTTGACTTCTCTACCTCCTGATGCTGCCTGGCTTGCTGTGTTCGTCCAGCCTCCTTTTTGTCGATTATTACACAGCAAGACATGGAGTCCAGTCAGCACAACACGCTGGTAAGCAGGAAACATGGGTCTCTCAATAATGATCCTCTTCCCCAGGACCACAAGGAGGACATTCAGCCCCTCGAAACACTGACACATGAACAGAAGAACCCATTCAGCCCCTACAAGCTGTTATACTGCAATAGGAGGAGGACATTAATACTGCAACACGAAAATCCAATGAAGCAGAGACTGCACAGACAGACTACTCCATGATGTCCCTAATGGCTCCATTGCTAATGGTACACATGTGTTACATTAACGTGGTTTACAGATGGTAAGGAGCCACAGATGATGGTTTGTACCAAGTCTCAAGGAGGCATGTTCCATCTCCAAGAAGACAGGCTAGTGTTCTGCATGGAGATCAAAAACTTTTGGGAATGGCCAATTCTATCAGAGTGTGGCTACTGGCAGGTTTGAGAACAATGTGATGCTCAGTGCAGTCTCACCCTAACTGTAGATTGAGATGGTGGGAGTTTATTCAGAATCTGGAGCTCTCTCGCAACCAAATAGTGGTTGCACAGAGATATGTAAACTATCATAAATTCATAGAATCCTTCAGCACGGAGACAGGCCATTCAGCCTGACTGGTCTATGCCGACCAAAATGTCTATCAATGCTGAACCCATTTCCTTACATTTGGCCCATATCCTACTCAACGGTTCTTATCCATGTATTTGCTCAAATATGAAAACATGCATTGCAGGAAAACGCGTTATATTTCATGCCATCAATGTTTTGTTTTGGTCCGTAACGTTCAAGTTTTATTGCAATCACTTTTTATTCTTTTGTAGCATTACAGATTAAATACTCATTTTCTTCACACCCTCGTAATGGTAACATCACTGCAGGGATTAGGCTAGTGCAACTCCTTTACACTGTCTCATTGTGACAAGGAGACCATTCCTTATAAAAGAGAGAAAATCTGTTCACAGCGCCCCAAGTACTTCTCAATATCACTCTACACCTGCAGGAAAGTGTTAACGTTCACATTCGTTCATGGGCGGCAAGGTGGCACAGTGGTTAGCACTGCTGCCTCACAGCGCCAGAGACCTGGGTTCAATTCCTGCCTCAGGCGACTGACTGTGTGGATTTTGCACATTCTCCCCGTGTCTGCGTGGGTTTTCTCCGGGTGCTCCGGTTTCCTCCCACAGTCCAAAGATGTGCAGGTCAGGTGAATTGGTCATGCTAAATTGTCCGTGGTGTTAGGGAAGGGGTAAATGTAGGGGTATGGGTGGGTTGCGCTTCGGCGGGGCGGTGTGGACTTGTTGGGCCGAAGAGCCTGTTTCCACACTGTAAGTAATCTAATCTAATCTAATCTTTAATCGGTTTGCAATGAAGGACAGCACATGTTTATTGTTCTGATTACTTACTGCTCCGTATGAATTCGTTAGTGACTCATGACCAATGACATCGAGGTCCTTTTCATCAAGAGCACTTCCTATCATCTCGCCTTCTCATAAATACAAAATGAGAAGGATGATATGTTTTCCCAAATCAGTTCTTTGCTTTGCAAACCGTGATGCTTCAAGCACAGCCACGCCAACTGCAACACCACTATTACCATTGGAGATGGTTCGAGATGCTGAGGACGTGATGACCTAGCTGTATTATCTCTGGAATATTAATCCAGGGACCCAGGTAATGACCGAGGGCCTAGATTTGAATTCCAACACAGCAAATGTTGGAATTTGAATTCCACAAAATCTTCGGAATTAAGTGTCCAATGAAATCATTGTCAGTTGTCAGAAAAAAAAACCCCTGCCTGGTACCCTAATGCCCTCCAGGGAAGGTAATCTATCATCTTCTCCCGGTTGACATGTAACTCTCGATCCATTGCAATGTTTTTAAGTCTCAGGTGCCGTTTAAAATGGCCAAGCCAGCCGCTCAGTTGTATCAAAGACCACAATGTCTCAAAGAAATTAAACCGGACAGAACGAAGCACTGACTACTTACAGCCCACTGACTGAAGTGGTCATGAAGGCAGCTTCCAAATGCCTTCTCATGTTCAATGAGGAAAGGAAATTAAATGTTGTCCCAGCATCCTATTAATGGATAAAAGAAGATGATCATACTCAGGGAAGTGACAAAGGGACATTACTCGCTTTAAACCTGGGCTGTGATGTACACCTGAGATGGCATGATTTTCCTTAATATGGGGACAGGACAAAAATAAACAAGATTAATCTTGATCGTTACTTCCATCTCAGTCGATCAGCAACGATCCCCTTGTTGGCCTTTTTAAAATCTCTCTCTTTCTTGATCTGTTCAACTTAGTCCTTCTCTTCACAACAATTTGTGAACAATTTGTCAACAGCAGCAATGACACTATTCCCCAATCATGCTCCGTTCTGATGTATGGTCAATGGACTCGAAATACCAAATCTGTTTTCCTCTCTATCCGAGGCTGACAAATCTGCTCAGTTTCTCTGGCACTTTCACGTTCTATTTCATTCTGATCTCTTTGTTGTATTTAACCTTTAATGTTTTTATTAAATGGGATGTCGGCATCGCTGACAGGGGCAGCATTTGTTGACCTCACTAAATACCCTTTCCTGTGAGGTCATTCCTGTGCGGTATAGAGCCAAGCACATTGCTTTCAGTCTGAATTCAGTCTTAAGCCCGACTAGACAATAATGTTAGATTTCTTTACTAAAGGATAACAATAGAATAGATAAACTTAGCGACAAGGTGCTGGTGGTGTTATGGTTGATATTGGTAAAATTCACTTTTATTTTTAATTCCTGTCATTTGAATTTCATTTCTAACATCCTCTGAGGTAGGAGTTAAGCAGTGTCTTTAGTGTAGTAACTTGGGCTACTGAATTACATGTCTAGCAACATCACTTCTCTGACACACTGTCCCTGTCATGGATTTACTTTAGAAATAATAACAAGGTTGTGGTGGAAACATTTGTAACAGAAAGAGTGATTAAAAGAGAGCTGGAACTATGGAGTCTGAGGCATAGATAATGGTTTATTTAGCAACCACACTAATGTCAAGCTGGGGACTGGGTATATGATAGAACTGGTACTGGATAGGTTTGGTGATGGAGAGAATACCAAGACGTAAATCAATTCAGGGCAAATGGTACTTCGAGATTGTGATCAGTCTTGTTCTCAGATGTTTGTGAGTGCAGGGATGCAGCCAGTCCTGAAATTTGCGGTAATGAATGTATTTGCATATGAAACTGAAGACGATAGTTTCCATTCTTGCCAAATATAGATAACATAAATAAAATGAAGTTCATCATTGCTTATGGGATTAATATATAGATAGAGATGGAGAGACTTACCAGGAACACCAACAATAGCGAGCATGGGATAGTAGCCCACCTGAATAATCAGCAGTACACCTAATATCCGATATGATAACATGTGCCCAAACCAGGTAAGATAGTCATGAGCCCAGTATAAACTCCTGACCATTGTTACCGCATTCCACTCTACTGTTCTCAGATTCTGATCCATTGGTGGAACATTCCAGTCTGCTGTTCTCAGATTCTGATACATTGCTGGAACTTGCAGTCTATCCTCAACTTCTGATCTCTCGTCTCCCTGTCTCTGCAGTTGCTGATGCTTGTTAGTGTTGGAGGTGAGGCATCTGAAGCTATAATGTGATAATGCATTGCAAGAATCCCCTTACTAATAGAAGAGGGAAACCGTCCAGTGACACAATTAGGATCCATGGGGACTGACATCAGTCACAGTCAGTAGACAAACAGATGCAGTTAACTCCTTTCAGTATGGTGCCTTCAGTTCACAATAACAACTGGATTAAATTAAATGTTGACATCGCTGGTTATTGGTCATATCTCCCATTACCAATTGCTGTCCTGAAGTTCGTTGTGAGGGATAATGATGGATGTTTTCTTACAGCAGGCTAGATGATTCAGCAGTGAGGTCCGTTTGCAATGCTATACCCGCTTGAACGTCCCACCACGACCACCCACAAAAAACACAATCTAAATGTTGTTATTGTGCTGATATCTCCTCGACTAGAACAGGTACCAACCAACAAATTCTGAATGATCATATTTGCACTCCAATACACAGGAAGTGTGGATCTGCCTGGGCATTCCTCTGCCTTCACTAATGAGACAGTTTGGTATTTTCAACACTCAATGCGAGTCAGCACTGTTTTATGTAAACTGACAAATACCTTAATACAATTTATTGGCTTCAAATCAGTAGGACTTCATTTTTTTTATTGCAGTCCAAAACCAAATGTGGCGTGTAGTCACAAAGTCGGTCTTTGTACAACGTTACATTGTTTTTGTTTTTTCCTTAAAGAGGACCTAAACAACCCACGGTTCCAATGCACCAGAAGTTTGATAGATTCATTGGGGTCCTTTTGTTTATACATAACAGATAATGCCTCAGCCACAAGGCTTCAAGTTTTTAAACAGAAACATGTATAATCAAGAGGTCATGGCCAGCTCTCTCACTGGACAGCTCCGAGCAGTTCTGGGGTTTGTTGAGTCAGGGTCACCATTGTAACTGGATGCTTTCTCACATCTTCTGCCCTTCTGACTTTATAATCTGTTAGCCTTTTTGTCAGTTTTATTCTTTGTGCAAAGCTACACGTTTACTGGGGTTGTTGCAAGTATTTTGGAACAGCATCCTTTAGACGGGATAACCTGTCAGGTCTTGATAGGATAACATATTCAGGTATTCTATTTTCTGTTCCTTGTGTTTCATTCTATAATTTGTTCAATAAAGTCTGTTTGTTCCCAACTCGGCATTCTGACCAGTTAATTCACTCTGGGAATACAGCGAACTTATGGTAAAGGATACCTGCTTTAAAATGTTTTGAGGGATCGGGCCTGCTCCATAACAGATTGGGGGCCCTTTGTGGGATTTTGGCGGTGAGTGGCAAGTATTAGTGCATGTTATTTCGTGTGTTGATTTGGTGAGGAAACAGAACTTTAATAGCAATGGCTCTTGCAGTCACCAAGGATGTTTTGAAGGTGGATGAATCAACCTTGGGGGGTTTTTACAAAATGCACATTTGTTCAAGCTGCGGGAATTAATAGACGAACTGGAGGTGAAGCTACCTCCTAATGTGAGGAAAGATGAGATGATTGCAGCAGTAACTTAGCATTCAAATTTGCTGGAAACTCCATCAGGATCTGTGGAGATGACTAAACTTCAATCACGAATGAAGCAGTTTGAGTTAGAAGCAGGAATGAAGCAGTTTGAGTTACGATTAGAATCAGAAGAGTAAGAAAGAGAACAAATAGGTTTAGCAGAGGAAAGAGAAAGAAAAAACAACAAATAGCTTTCACATAAAGAAAGAAAAGGAGAGAGCGTTTCAGCTGCAGAGATGGGCACTTAGAATGGGAATTCAGCTTAAAAGCATGGAGATGAAGGCTGAAGGTGAGCTTAGTAAGGAGCAGAGTGAGAATGAGCAAACCCATAGTAGTCAAAAGCCTGGTGAGAAACATTTTAAATATATTTACGTCTTGCCTAACGTGATGAATAGGATATGGAAATCTTTTTCATTTAATTTGAAAAGATGGTAAAAAAAAATTGTAGTGGCAAGTGGCCATGTGGGTATTGCTGATCCAAACCAAACTTTGTAGGTTGAGTTCGTGAGGTATTCACAACACTATCAGAGGTGAGATCTGGGCAGTATGAGGAGGTAAAGAAAGTGCATATGACCTTGTGCCAAAATCCTACCGACAACATTTCAGGAATCTGAGGAGGGATCCTCGTCAAACCCATATTGAGTTTGAAAAGATGAAACAAAGTAATTTTGATGGAGGGACAAGAGCTGTAAAAAGAGAGCCAACCTATGATGCTCTTCGAGAGACAATTAATTTGGAGGCGTTCAAATATTTGTAGCTCAGCTAAATTAATTGAGTTGCAGCAGAAAAATAAAAGGTTAAAGCAATTATATCAAAAAGCATATACATTCGGAATTTTGAATGTATCCCTGAGTGATATTACCCTTAAAATGATGTCCAAATCAGGAAATAGAGAATATCATATATTAAAGGAGATGATAGTTGGGCAGACGTTCATCAAATCGTATTGCCCATGGGACACAGAAAGGAGGTGATGCGAATGGTGCATGAGCTACCACCTGGAAGGCATTTAGGACTGAGGAAACCACAGGCTTAAATACAGAGATATTTTTATTCGCCTGGACTGAAACATGATGTAGTTGAAGTTTGGCGGACTTGTCATACATGCCAGGCAATTGGAAAAACACAGGCGATAATAAAACCTGCACGTTTCATAACAATTCCTGCATTTGTGGAGCCTTTTACAAAGTGTTAATTGATTAGCCAGCTCCCCAAACTCAAACCAAAAAATTGGGCAACAGCATTTGATAACAATACTGGATTCATCGACTAGATTTCCAGAGGCTATCACAAGATGCAATATCAAAGCTAAAAAAAATTGCAGAGGAATTACTCTTTATTAAAAATAGATAAGTACTACCAATAGAGATGCAGTGAGATCAAGGTTCAAACTTCACATCCAAATTATTCACTATAATATCGTTGGAATGAAGCAATTTAACACCACTGCGTACCATGCAAAATTGCAGGGAACGCTAGAAAGGTGACATGAAAAATTAAGGACCATGTTGACGGCTTATGCTCAGGATTATCCAAATGATTAGCGTCAGAGAATTCCGTTTGTGCTTTTTGTGATCAGGGATGCACCAAATTAACAGAGCAAGTTCAATCCATTTGTATTAGTTTATGGGTATTAAATGGGAGGACCATTACAAACGATTAAGGAGAAAATAGTAAATCAGTATTTAAAGGTCACACGATAAGGAATGATTAATAGCGCTGGGGAATTAGCTTGACAGCATTTAAAAGTATTTCAGCATGTAATAAAACAGAAAGCGGGCAGGAAATCAAACAATTGCAATTTTGCTGTCGGGGATAAGGCATTACTGTTCTTCCAGCAAGAGGTGAATCTTAGAACATAGAACATAGAACAATACAGCACAGAACAGGCCCTTCGGCCCACGATGTTGTGCCGAACATTTGTCCTAGCTTAAGCACCTATTCATGTACCGATCCAATTGCCGCTTAAAGGTCACCAATGATTCTGACTCTGCCACTCCCACAGGCAGCGCATTCCATGCCCCCACCACTCTCTGGGTAAAGAACCTACCCCTGACATCCCCCCTATACTTTCCACCCTTCACCTTAAATTTATGTCGCCTTGTAACACTCTGTTGTACCCGGGCAAAAGTCTCTGACTGTCTATCTATTTCCCTGATTATCTTATAAACCTCTATCAAGTCACCCCTCATCCTTCACCGTTCCAATGAGAAAAGGCCTAGCACTCTCAACCTATCCTCGTACGACCTATTCTCCATTCCAGACAACATCCTGGTAAATCTCCTCTGCACCCTCTCCAAGGCTTCCACATCTTTCCTAAAATGAGGCGACCAGAACTGCACACAGTACTCCAAATATGGCCATACCAAGATCCTGTACTGCTGCAACATCACCTCATGACTCTTGAATTCAATCCCTCTGCTAATGAACGCTAATACACCATAGGCCATCTTATAAGCTCTATCCACCTGAGTGGCAACTTTCAAAGAGTTATGAACATAGACCCCAAGATACCTCTGTTCCTCCACCTGACTAAGAACCCTACCATTAACCCTGCATTCCGCATTCTTATTTGTCCTTCCAAGATGGACAACCTCACTCTTGACAGGGTTGAACTCCATCTGCCACTCTTCAGCCCAGCTCTGCATCTTATCTAGGTCCCTTTGCAGCCGACAACAGCCCTCCTCACTATCCACAACTCCACAAATCTTCGTATTGTCTGCAAATTTACTTTGAAAAGCAACGTTTAGTGGACCTTATGAAATACAAAAGATATTGCGTGAGGGTAAGTACCTGATAAGAACTCCAGACATGACATTTGTCATGTCAATACACTGAAAAGATATTTTGATAGGGAAGAAAGCAAAAGGAGAAGCTTTTAATGATTGTGTCACAGCAGGAAGAACCAAGTTCAGTGGCTTCTGAAATGGACATTCCTCCAATTAAATTGGACAATGAGATAGTTGTCTAAAATTGAGATACATTATTCAGTTATCTTCCTGACAAAAATTGAAATGACCAGAAAGAGTTAGTATTATCAAATGGGGAGATATACAGTCATTAACTTGGAAGTACTAACCCAACTGTGCATAATGTAGCTGTAGGAGTTGCTGTTATGATTAAACAACATCCTTACAGGCATAATACTCTAAAGTTGGCACAGGCGTAGAAAGAGATTGAATGCATGCTCTGAGATGACATAATTAACATGCGTTACAGTGACCGCAAATCACCCATAGTCATGGTACCAAAACCAAATGGCACCCAACGGTTATGTGCGGACTATCATAAGTCAATGTCATTAAAAAGATTGATGTATACCCAGTTCCCCGTTTGGAAGACTGTGTTGAAAATTTGGGACAAGCAACATAAATTTTGTGTGAAACATGTGCCGGCCACATTTCAGGGACTAACCAATAAGTTTTCAGATTATCCAACGTGTGGTGTACATTGATGACTTAGTGGTTTTTCGTCATTCATGGAAAGAACACTTACAGCATTTATCAGACTTTCTCGATCGACTGCAGAAGGCAGGCTTGGTGGTACACCTAGCGAAAAGTGAATTTGCCAAAGCAAAAGTCACCTTCCTGGGCCATAATATTAGACATAGATAAACGGTAACATGGGATGTAAAAGTGAAGGTAATTGGGGAATTTCCCATACCGTTGACAAAATGAGCAGCACTCTGCCTCGTGGAATTGTATGGATTTTATCGAAGGGTTGTGCCTCATTTTCGCAACATGACTGCTCCACTTGATAATGAAAGGCAAGAAAATTCAGTGGACAGAGGACAGTTAGAAGACATTTGACAGCATGAAATATGTGTTAACCATTGCCCCACTATCAGAAACACCTGATTATGCAAAACCATTCAAGGTGGCTTTAAATGTGAGTGATCTGCATATCGGGGTGCTGGACTACTGCAGAGAGACGGCAAGAAGACAGAAAGACCTATTGGATATTTCTCCAAGAAGTTGAACGTTCATTATTCAACAGTTGAGAAAGAGACTGTGAGCTTTGTGTTAGCACGACAATATTTCAGTGTTTATATTACCAACAACACATCTGAGGCAACCATGTACACTGACCATACCCCATTGAAGTTATTGGAGAACCTTATGGACAAAAATGCGAGACTGTTTAGCTGGAGCCTGTAGTTACAGCCATTCAATTTGAAAATTATGCACGAGGCAGTTCTTGAAAAATGATTTCAAATGCATTTTCCAGACTTGAATGACAGATTAAGACACTCAGTGATGGAAGTACCACACACCGAATCCAAATGTTTTTGTGCATATTTGCATGTTTATAGAAAATGAATATATATGCGTATTTTTGTGCACTAACCACTATTTTTGACGGGTTAGAAAACTGAAGCAATCTTTGGATATTGATGATTCAGTTTTATATCAAGGGAGTTGTCACAAAACTGGTCCCTTAAAAGGTTGTGTTGTCCTTGAATTGTTTTCAGAGATTTTCTAAACGACCCAAGTTCTAGCATGTCCCAATTTTGAATGCTTCATTGGGGTCCTTTGGCTTTTACCTAACAGATAGTGCGTCAGGAAGAAGGCTTTCAAGTCTTTAGAAGGAAAACTGTTGTAATCAAGGGGACGTGGCCAGCTCTCCAGCTGCAGAGGTCAGTTCAGCTCGTGGGTTAGTTGAGTCAGGGTCATTGTTGAAACTGGACGCCCTCCCCCTCCTTCAGCCCTCTGACTTCGTAACCTGTAAGTTTATTGTGTGTAAGTTTTACTCTTTCTGCTCAGGGTTTTGTTCATGGAGATTGTTACACGTAATTTGGAACAGCATCATTAAGTTGTGATAGCCTGTCAGATCCGGATAGGATGAATTATTCAGGTACTGGATTTTTGGTTTGTTGTGTTTCATTCCTTACTTTTGCAATAAATTCTGTTTGTTTAAAAGTTGGCAGTCGGAGCAGCTAATTCACTCTGGGAATATCCACTATACACTTAAATTGAACAAATAGCAACATTACAGTCTTAGCTACGTACTTAAAAATGTTTTGAGGGGAAAACAAATGCCCGCATCTCACAACAGACAGAGATCCCTCCCCCACCCTCTCCAGCAGCAGCGGCGAGGACATCCGCGGCCGCCTCGGGGGACTTAACTGCAGAGGCGAGCCTGGTCTAAGTGATGAAGAGAGGATCAAAGCCTACATCGAAGAATCCAGGAGCAGGTGCGAGTTGTTCTCAGCACAATCGAGAAATTGAAAAGCTCGAACATCGTGTTGGAGACGCGGAGCTAAAGGCCACGAGCTCGGAGACTGCGGCTGAATCGGCTGTGGGCCAGGTCCGGGCCCTTGAACAGTGAGTTTGGACCTTGGAGGAGCACATCAACGAGCTCGGCAATCGGGGACATCGAAAATACATCCGGTTGCTGGGCCTTCCTGAACGGGAAGAGGACAGCAAGCTGGCAGGTTTTGTTTCCAGCAATGGATGCCTGAATGATTACAGCTGGAGTCTGGACCAGGCCAGGAGTGGATAGAGTCGCCTCACTGGGTTGCGATATGCAGTCCCGGACCAGCACCCCCGCCTGGTCCTGTTCTGTCTCCAATGCTACAGAGAGAAGCAGATGCTCCTGGAAGCCTCTAGAATCGTGGGGAAGGATCCCCAGGCCTTGTGTACAAGGGGTCTAGGATTATGCTATTTCAGGATTTTTCTCCAGCTGTGGTCCGCAAAAGGGGGGCATTTGATGAGGTGAAGAGGCATCTGAGAGACTTTAACATCCAATATTCCTTGTGTTACACAGCAACACTGCGCTACAGCCGTGAAGGATCAGTTTATAACTTTGGATCACCGGAGAAGGGTAAAGAATTTTTGGACTCTCTTAAATAGACTGTAAGAATTAAACTGTATGGCTAATGATGCTGCTTTCCATCCCCCCACCCCAGTTTACATTTTCTTTCCCTTTTTATCCCCTTTATTGTTTAATATCGCCTCCAGGGGTGTAGGAAGGGGGGGCTTATTTGTTATCCACGATGTGATTTTCTTATTTTTTACAGGTCGTGTGGCTTAGTTGATTCGTGTCTCTGTGTGTGTGTCTGTGTATGTGTGTATGTGTGGGGGGGGGGGGGGGAGGGGCGTTTTGCTCTGTCCTTCCCCATTTCTTTTTAGAGCGGGATTTTGTTTCTCTTTTTATCATTATACTTAGTTATTTATTACTTGCCGGGATTGTAAATTTATAGTTTGATATGTTTGCACTTCGTATTTTCTTTACTCAACGTATTCAAGTGTTGGTGGGCGTTGGGGGGGGGGGGGGTGGAGGTGGGGAACTCACTGTTAACTCTGGTTTTATGTTACACGTGAATTTATTTACTGTATTATGTGGTGCCTGGGTCGAGGGCGGGGCGCTGGTTGGGAGAGGATACAATGGGTTTACTGACAGATAGTGATGCCCTCTTGGAACAAGGGGGAACATCTGCTTTTTAAAGTGTTTTATATTTTTCTTATTTAGAAATAGTTTATAACTATATTATTGTTAAAGTGTTCAAGAAATTCTACTTGTTTGAATTTTCTACGGTCTGAGCTCGGGGTGGTTTGGGTGGGGTTCTTCCTCCCGGGGGGTACCGGTCTTGCCTGAACGATCCTGGTTAGTCCTTCGATTCGTGTGTGCACCTGGAACATCAAGGGGAATAATTCACCAGTCAAATGGTAGAAAATACTATCAACCCTCAAAAATGAAAGGGTTGATGTTGCTCTCTTACAGGAGAAACACTTACTAAATAAAGAGCACTTAAAATTACAACAAGGACGATTTGCTCAGGCCTTCTTTCTATCTTTTAGTTCTAAAAGTAGGGGAGTAGTCATTCTCATTCGGAAGAACCTTCCTTTCAAAATCTTTAGTCAGATAAAAGATGAATCTGGGCAGTATATACTGACTAAGGCAAACATAAATGTAGAGGAGTATGGAATTTTGAATCTTTGTTTTTCCCTGGCACACCCTTTCAAATTTATAATGGAAGCATTCTCCAAACTGATGGCTTTTGGGGCTCATCACACAATTATAGAAGGAGATTGTAATTGTGCTATGGACCCAGAGATAGATAGGATGTCCAAGAGTACTACGGGTATATCTCTTACATCCAGACAATTGGCAGATTTGAATAAGGAGCTAGGGTTAGTCGATGTGTCGAGGTACCTTCATCCACAGGACAGAGACTTTAATTTCTCCTCTAACCCACATAAGTGTCATACCAGAATTGATATATTTTTTGATCCCTTGACCTTTCTGAACTCCATATTATCCTGCAAAATAGGTAATGTAATAATCTTTGATCATGCTGCAGTATATATGGAAGTTAACACTAGGGACAATGAGACAAGCCCCCGACATTGGCATATGGATTCCTTCTTAATGAAGGATTGTAAATTCGTAAAATATTTCTCTCAAGAATTCAAAACCTTTTCGGAAATTAACTCAGGCATGGCCAGTAACCTGTCTATGATGTGGGAGACCATTAAGACATATGCGCAAGGTCTCATCATTTCATACTCGGTGAACCAAAAAAAAACGGAAAACAACAGCGTCTACTCGAGGCTCGTTTGAAGGCAACTGAGAAAGCATAGGTTGATAGGCCCTCTATTGCTAAATTACAAAGCATTACAGCCCTTAGGGCAGCTCTGAATACTGCACTTACCCAAACAGCAAAGAGGGAAATATTATTTGGAAAACAAAGACTATATGCATACAGCGATAAGCCTGGTAGATAACGAGCATATCTCGCAAGGATTAAAAAAAAGGCCCCTCAAATTATCATGTCCATTAGGGAAAGTGCTGTTACTTTGCCTTGTGCCCGGAAAAGGATCAATACAGCCATCAGAAAGTTTTATTCTGATCTGTATAAACCAAAGGATTGTGATGATCGAGCTAAGAAGATGGAATCCTTTTTTAAAAGTCTGGTCTTTCCGGATCTAATCCCGAAAGAGGTGTCGGTCCTGATTGCTCCCCTGACAACCTAGGAAATACTTGGTGAAATCAGGCAGCTTCAGAGCGGTAAAGTACCTGGCCCAGTTGGCTTCCCGGCTGAATTCTGCAAAGAGTTTGTAGAGGTCCTGGGTGGTCCACTTATAGACATATATAATTATTCATATAGTCAGGGCTGCCTCCCGCCTTCGAAGTGAGAAGCAAATATTTCTCTCATCCTTAAAAAAGGAAAGGCCCCAGAAGATTGCACATCCTGAAGACCAATATCTTTGCTAAATATAGATTTTAAAATTCTTTCTAAAACATTGGCATTAAATCTGGAGAGGGTTTTACCGCACGTCGTAAAAGAGGATCAGACGGGGTTTATTTAGGGCTGTAGATCATCTAATAATATTAGAAAGGTTTTAAATGTGATCCAAGTCTGTCATCTGGAACGAAAACCGGGAATAGCGGAGAAGGTATTCGATCGAGTTGAATGGTCATATCTGATTTACACACTGGCAAAGTTCGGTGTCGGAGACGTATTCGCCAAATGGGTCTCAATATTGTACAATGACCCCAAAGCAGCCGTGATTACTAATGGTTTATACTCGGAGAGCTTCAGTCTGGATAGCACCTGTCGTCAGGGATGTCCTCTCTCACCGTTATTATTCACACCAATAATTGATCCACAAGCAGAAGCTAAAAGGGCTGATTTTAATACAATGGCTCGGAGGGTTGATTTGGGTAAACATAAAATTACCATTAATGCAGACAATGTTCTCCTTTCTCTTAGTAATCCTTTGATATCCGTGCCCTGCTTGATCCAAGTAATTAATTCATTCAGTACGTTCTCAGGTTACAAAATGAATTACGTATAATTGTAGGCTATGCCAATGGGTGGTTTCACTAGTACGAAAGATGTGTTGCTAGAAAAGCGCAGCAGGTCAAGCAGAGGAGAAGGAGAAGGAGAATCGACGTTTTGGGCATAAGCCCTTCTTCAGGAATGAGGAAGGTGTGCCAAGCAGGCTAAGATAAAAGGTAGGGAGGAGGGACTTGGAGGCGGATCTGCATGTCCTTGGCGACATGAGAGGGGGAGTTAAAGTGTTCAGCCACGGGGTTGGTTGGTGTAGGTGTCCGAGAGGTGTTCTCTGAAAAGTGTCTCTGAAACCAACCAACTCAACTGCGCCGTGGCTGAACACTTTAACTCCCCCTCCCACTCCACCAAGGACATGCAGGTCCTTGACCTCCTCCATAGCCAGACCATGGCAACACGCCGCCTGGAGGAAGAGCACCTCATCTTCCGCCTAGGAACCCTCCAACCACAAGGGATGAATGCAGATTTCTCCAGCTTCCTCATTTCCTCTCCCCCCACCTTTTCTCAGTCCCAAGCCTAGGACTCAGCCTTGCCTTTTTGACATGCAATCGTTCTCCTGACCTCTCCACCCGTACACCCTCTCCGGCCTACCACCCTTGCCTTAACCTCCTTCCACCTATCGCATTCCCAACGTCCCTCCCCAAGTCCCTCCTCCCTACCTTTTATCTTAGCCTGCTTGGTAAAACCTTCCTCATTCCAGAAGAAGGGCTTATGCCCGAAACGTTGATTCTCCTGCTCCTTATATGCTGCTTAACCTGCTGTGCTTTTCCAGCAACACCTATTTCAGCTCTGATCTCCAGCATTTGCAGTCCTCACTTTCTCCTCGTTTTGCTAATATGTCCAATTTATCGGACAGATCTCGCTTTCCCTTTCGGTGGTCTCTGGAGAGTTTTTTTTATATTTGGGGATTTTTATCACCCCAGTATTTGTTCAGCTGTACAAAGCCAATTTTGTGCACATATTATAGCATATATATTTCACCTCAGGAAGGACATACTGGCACTGGAACGTGTCCAGCGGAGATTCACACGGATGATCCCTGGAATGACAGGTCTAGCATATGAGGAATGGCTGAAGATACTGGGATTGTATTAGTTGGAGTTTAGAAGATTAAGGGGAGATCTAATAGAGATGTACAAAATAATACATGGCTTTGAAAAGGTGGATGCTAGGAAATTGTTTCTGTTAGGCGAGGAGATTAGGACCCGTGGACACAGCCTTAGAATTAGAGGGGGTCATTTCAGAACATAAATGCGGAGACATTTCTTCAGCCAGAGAGTGGTGGGCCTGTGGAATTCATTGCCACGGAGTGCAGTGGAAGCCGGGACGCTAAATGTCTTCAAGGCCGAGATTGATAGGTTCTTGTTGTCTAGAGGAATTAAGGGCTACGGGGAGAATGCTGGTAAGTGGAGCTGAAATGCGCATCAGCCATGATTGAATGGCGGAGTGGACTCGATGGGCCGAATGGCCTTACTTCCACTCCTATGTCTTATGGTCTTATGGAATAAGGCAGGACTTTCACCGCTTGGGGGGATCTCCCACTATTTCAGTTTGTCAGAATAGCTCGAATTAAAATTAATATTTTGCCTCATCTCTTATACCCTATGTGAATGCTCCCTGTGATGTTGCACAGGTATTGTCTAAACTATATAGTTGGATTGGTTCTTTCATTTGAATCATAGACGGCCCCTTATTGTATTAAAGAAGCTGCAGCTTCCACAAGCAAGGGGCGAACTGGATTTTCCAGACTTTAGGAAGTATCAGCTGAGTTCTCTATTTAGCTACATAGCCGACTGGATCTCGTGTGACCCGCAATCAATCTGGCTGGACATTGAGGCTTCTCAAGCAAATTGTCCCTTCATTAATCTCTTGTTTTTGATAAGATGAAAGTCATTATGGACTATTATAAGAACCCTAAATACAATTAACGCTTGGAAGATACTGCAGCACGACGAAGGTAATTCACAAAAAAACCTCACCTTATACTCCTATAGTGGGAGCACGGAATTTTCAACCGGGATACACAGACGCTACATTAAAAACCTGGAGGTCCAGTGGTATCGCTTGCTTAGGGGATCAGTTCAATGAGAAGGTTATGATGTCATTTGAATAGCTGCACCAGAAATTTGGACTGCCTAATGGTAAGTTTTTTTGAGATTTCCAATTTCGAGGTTATACACAGAAGACGACCACATTATTGGACAGCTTTTAAAAATCGGATAGGGATAGAAGAGTGTGAAGGCCAATAGGTCCACCCTCGGTCAGCACTCTTTATCACTCATTACAGAACCAATTATCAAAAAACATGGAAAATTGTTTAAAACATGGAAGCAGGAATTGGGGTTCCAAATCCCTTTAGAAATGTGGGAAAACATCTGAGAAAATGCCAGAAAGGTCTCCATTTGTAATAGAACCCATGTAAATTCAATTAAAGGTTCGCCATAGGACTCATATAGCACCGGAACAACTGATAACATTTAGGGCAGGAACATCTCCAGTATGTTCTCAATGTAAAATAGAAGTGGGCACTCTCACACACTGCTTATGGACATATCATAGGTTCAGTAAATACTGGACCAGAGTAGCATATGCGCTGACAGAAACCTTGGGAGCGGAAATTGGAGTAGATCTAGTATCGCTTTTCTGAGGCTTTTCGAACCTGTCCTCCCTGGATGTGCACGTGAGGAAATTATTTTCCTTTCTCTCCTTTTGTGCAAGGAAATCTATCTTAGTAAATTGGGTAGCTGAGGGCCCTCCAGGACATTCGAATTAGCACAGTTTAATCATGGAATGTATTCCCCTTGACTTCCTTACGAATATGGTGCACGAAAAAAACTGAATTATTCTATAAAATATGGCAGCCCTTCCTGAACAAATAGATACTGATATTTCAGCCATATTATCAAGGGCTTTTATCTAGGTGTGGTATGATTCTGGCTAGTCCGGGGATCCCCCGGGATAGGAATCCCATATAAATACCAGTTTTCTTATGACTTGATGTTAATTCATTCTGAGCATGTACTTCATTATTTAATTACTATGTTATTGTGTGGAGAAATCTAAGATATTCTATTATATGCTTTGGTTATTTGCAGGTTAGATTAGTTCTTAGTTGAGTGTTTTTTTTTCTTTCTGCTGTCTTATGTGTTTGTTGTGTTTTTGGGAATTATTTATTTAATACTTAATGGTATTTTAGTATTTATATTTGTTTGGTTTTTTTAAGTTTCTAAAAAATGTTTTAAAACTGTATTTTTTCTTCAATAAAAGTATGTATAAAAATAGTCATGGATTTGAGTCAGTGACTGATAATGGCTATGAGGCAGATAGGGACTGGGACCAGTGACAGAGGAGACCTGAGGGAAATACAGTAATATCTCATAGTCACGAGTATTCAACCAACACTCTTTCTGACAAATGGAATGAGATGCAACGCAGAGTAAGAGAACAGATGACGTTTTGTACATGGAATGGTGAATGACAATGTGAATAGAACAGGACAATTTTAAATGTGATGAGCAGAATTATATTTTATATAGACTGTTTAATCACATTTTCTCCAGGTTGTTAATATTGTTTATACCTGGACGAGACAAACCTGACAAAACTGGTCGTGCGTGACAAACCTGTTGGAATTCTTTGAAGAGGTGACAAGTAGGTTAGACTAGGGAAACCCAGTTGATGTGGTCTATCTAGACTTCCAAAAGGCCTTTGATTAGGTGCCACATGGGAGGCTGTGAGCAAGGTGAGGGCCCATGGTGTTCGAGGTGAGCTACTGGTACGGATTGAGGATTGGCTGTCTGACAGAAGACAGAGAGTTGGGATAAAAGGTTCTTTTTCGGAATGGCAGCCAGCGATGAGCGGTGTCCCGCAGGGTTCAGTGTTGGGGCCACAGCTGTTCACATTATATATTAATGATCTGGATAAAGGGACTGGGGGCATTCTAGCGAAGTTTGCCGATGATACAAAGTTAGGTGGACAGGCAGGTAGTACTGAGGAAGTGGGGAGGCTGAAGAAGGATCTAGACAGTTTGGGAGAGTGGTCCAGGAAATGGCTGATAGAATTCAACGTGAACAAATGCGAGGTCTTGCACTTTGGAAAAAAGAATACAAGCATGGACTACTTTCTAAACGGTGAGAAAATTCATAAAGCCAAAGTACAAAGGGATCTGGGAGTGCTGGTCGAGGATTCTCCAAAGGTAAACATGCAGGTTGAATCTGTGATTAAGAAAGCGAATGCAATGTTGTCATTTATCTCAAGAGGGTTGGAATATAAAAGCACCGTTGTGCTACTGAGACTTTATAAAGCTCTGGTTAGGCCCCATTTGGAGTACTGTGTCCAGTTTTGGTCCCCACACCTCAGGAAGGACATACTGGCACTGGAGCATATCGAGCGGAGATTCACATGGATGATCCCTGGAATGGTAGATCTAACATAGGAGGAACGGCTGAGGATCCTGGGATTGTATTCATTGGAGTTCAGAAGATTAAGGGGAGAACTAATAGAAACTTACAAGATAATACATGGCTTGGAGAGGAGACTAGGACCCGTGGACACAGCCTTAGAATTAGAGAGGGTAAATTCAGAACAGAAATGTGGAGACATTTCTTCAGCCAGAGAGTGGTGGGCCTGTAGAATTCATTGCCGCAGAGTGCAGTGGAGGCCGGGATGCTAAATGTCTTCAAGGCAGAGATTGATAAATTCTTGATGTCACAAGGAATTAAGGGCTACGGGGAGAATACGGGTAAGTGGAGTTGAAATGCCCATTAGCTATGATTGAATGGAGGAGTGGACTCGATGATCCGAATGGCCTTACTTCCCCTCCTATGTCTTATGGATATTCAGATATAAAAACGGACACAGATAACAAAGTGGATGGGGTTACAGGGAGTTACAGCAGAGTAAGAGTGAGGATACAGCTCATACTGAGCTGATACATAGATGATGGGCTGCATGGCAACCATCTTTGCTGAAATTATTCAGAGAAATGTATTGAAAATGTTCAGACACTGAGGAGACAATTTTGGGCATAAAACGCATAGACAATGTCATAATTAATAAACTATTCCTATTTTTTCTTCAACTGTAGCTGTATCTCGAATGCCTTTTAAATCAAAATAACTTTGATGAGATCCCTGCATTTATTTTCAGAACATAAAGAAGAACCGAATCCAGTGTAATACATGTGTTAAAGGCACAAGTAATGGGAACAGGAATGGAGCATATTGTCCAAATATAACTGGATTCACCATCTAGACCATTTAAACAATAAAGCAAAATATTGGTGATAGTGGAAATATGAAATGCAAATGCAAAATGATGGAGAAATGCAACAGATAACGCAGGATCTGGGCAGAGACACAGACTTAACGTATCAAATCTAATATGAACCTCTTCTGAACAAGTCACATTGGATTAAAAAAAAAGTTAATTCCATTTTTCTATGTCCCGGTACTTCCAGAACTGTGGAGTTTCTCTCCAGAACTTTCACCTGGTGCAATGTCAGGAAACAGAGTGTAGTAGTGGGCGGTTGCTTTTTTGTACTGGAGGCTTGTGCCCAGCAGTATTCGACAGAGGTTGGTTCTCGGTTTTCAATGTTTGTCATTTATGTAAATGTTTTGCATGAGAATATGGAAGGCATAGTTAGTAAGTTTGCAGATGACACCAAAACTGGTGGCACAGTGGACAGTGAAGAAGGTTTTCTTTAATTACAAAAGGATCTTGATCAAATGGGTCAATATGCTGACAAATAGCAGAGAGAGTTCAATCTTGAGGAATGCGAGGTGCAGAGAATAGTGTGTGTTTGCTGCTGTCCGATGCACCAAGATTAAGATGATTTTATTCCCCATCTCCTGGGTTCAACAAATCATATCCTTCATGATATTTGAGTGGCTTTACCCCCTCCGTGGTTACCCTGTTGCTCTTCATGTAGTTGCACAATATCTTTGGATTATCATTAAATTTTTCGGCCCATTCTATCTCATATCTCCTTTTTGTTTTCATGATTTCTCTCGAAATAATGCCCCACACTCTTTATACTGATTAACTTTACCCAACTGAACAAGATGTCTATAACTAAAGTAAGATTTTCTTTGATTCTTGAAAAAAACCTCAATAACTGTAGTTTTCCATTGTTCCTTAACCTTACCATGCTTACCCATCACTCTAACAGGAACATAATGCCTCTCAACTCTAGTCGTCACACTGTTGAACGCCTCACACTCGTCACACGTCGTTCTATCTGCCAATAGTCTACTCCAATCAAACTTGGAAAGTCCTTGTCCCATGCCATTAAAATTTATGATACACCAATTAAAAAAAGTAATCATGAAAGGTTTATTCTATTCCATAACCACTATGGAACTAATAGAGTTATGATTGAAATACCCAAAATATTTCCTCACATTTACTTCAGTCACTTGCCCTGCCTATTGCACAAAAGTTGGTCTGGTATTGCTCCTTCTCTATTAGGATCATCTACATATTGATGAAGAAGGTTTTCGTGGACACATTGTACAATTTCTTCACCATCCAACCCTTTAACACTGTGGTAGTCTTAGACAGTTTTTCGAAATTCAAAATCCCCCGTTATTACAACCTTATTCAGCTTACATTTTTCCGAGATTTCCCTGCAGGTTTGTTTCTCAATTTCTTTCTTATTGTTGGAGAGCGCATGGTGCAATACCATCAGTGTGCTCTTTCCTTTCTTATTTTTAATTTCTATGAATACATTTTCACTGGACATTTTGTCAAGTATGAGAATTTTGTGCAATCTCTTCAAAGCGATTTTTACTTTCTTATGCTTAATACTAGCCACATGTTTTAACTGGATGATTTTTCAGACATATCTTCTCCAGTTAGAGCAATAATTTATTCGTTCATCAAAAATGGCAGTCCTCCTCGTCCTCCCCACTCACTGCATGACTTTTTCTATATTTCCTATGATAATTAACACCTGGAACTTTGAACTGCCAGTCTTGATCATCTCTCAGGCGAAAGTGAGGACGGTAGATGCTGGGGATTAGATAAAAACAATGACTGCAGATGCTGAAAACCAAATACTGGATTAGTTGTGCTGGAAGAGCACAGTAGTTCAGGCAGCATCCGACGAGCAGCGAAATCGACGTTTCGGGCAAAAGCCCTTTATCAGGAATCGCTGGAGATTAGAGTCGAGAGTGTAGTGTTGGAAAAGCACCGCAGGTCAAGTCGCATCTGAGGAGCAGGAAAATCGACGTTTAAATCAAAAGTCCTCCATCAGCGGATTCCTCACATGCTATCTGACCTGTTGTACTTTCGCAGCACTACACTCTCGACTCGAACATCTCTCAACCAACTTTCTATAATAAATATGATGTCCCCGTCCTATGTTCTTAAATATGCCCTGGGTTCGTCAGCCTTACTTGTGAGACCCCTTACATTCGAATAAATGAAATTTAGTGCTTCAGAATTACTATTTACTTCTGACTGTCTCGTCTTTCTTTTCTAATTGCCATGCTCTCCTCACATTCATAAACTTCCCCATCCATCCTACCATTTGTAATGTTACTTGGAATATCTCCCTTGCCATCTCGATCAATATAAAGTCTCCTACACAGACTGAATAAATCTCCCTGCTCAGAGATTGGTTGCTTTCCAGGTTAGATTAGACCAATCCTTTCTGATCAGGTCTATTCTATTTTAAATTAGATTCCAATCTCCCAAAAATCTAAGTCCTTCAACAACACAGTAGCTTTTCAGCCATCGATTTTTCTCCTTTAACCTTTTGCTCCCTCTCGGTTCAGTTTAGCATTGGGAGTAAACCAGAAATTACTACTTTTAAGATTTTATTTCTAATCTTCGACCTCACCTCTTAAATTTACTCTGTACTGCCATAATCTTTCCCGAAAAATATCATTCCAACCAATATGTACTGTAACTTTTGACTGCTCAACCTCTCCTTTAACAATGTTCTTGAAATATTTCGAGACGTTCTTAATCCTAGCACAGGGGAAGCAACAAACCATCCTAAATCTATGGTCACTGCCACAGAATCTCCTGTTGATGCCCCTGACAGAAGAGTGCACTGTAGCGATAATTCTACTAAATCTTCTCAAACGCTGCCGAACATGAGAATCATTCCAAGTGTCCAAAAATTGATTGCTCTGCCATTTTCCTCAGAGAGACAATCCCCTTCAGCAGTTCTAAAAACTGAAAATCATTTTGATAGAGGAATAGCCAGCGTAGAAGTTGCAGAGAAGATTTACGAGAATGTTGCCCGGAATGGAAGGTGTTAGCTGTGAAGAGCAGTTCAGTAGGTTAGGTTTGTTTTCAGTGCAAAAAAGGAGATTGAGGGGGGACCTGATTGAGTTTTACAAAATCATGAAGGATATCGACAGGATAGATGGAGATAAGCTTTTCCCAGGTTGAAGGATTCAATAACAAGAGGTCACGCTTTCAAGGTGAGAGTGAAACGTTTTAGGCGGATACACAAGGCAATTGCTTCACACAGAGGTTGGTGGATGTCTGGAATGCGTTGCCAGCAGAGGTGGCAGAGGCAGGCACGGTAGATTCTTTTAAGATGCGTCTGGACAGATGAATGAGTAGGTGGGGAGCAGAGGGAAACAGATGCTTAGGAATTGGGCGACAGGCTTAGACAGTACGTTTGGATCGGCTTATGCTTGCAGCGCCGACGGGCCTGTTCCTGGGCTGTAAATTTTCTTTGTTCTTTGTTCTTTCTAAATATTGGTCTTTGGATCATAGTTTGGAAAATGTATCTGTGTTTCAGCACCTTGGCGAGTTGAATGGGATAACAGTGTATTATTTCAATGAACAGACTACGAAACTGAAGCACGAGGAACGGGGAACCTGGATCACAAAATGAACTCTGCATCAACATCACATTTTGGGGGAGGCAATATAAATCTTGAAATATTTGCAAACCAAATACATTTAGAAATAGGAAATTGTTTTCTGCAGTTTACACATTAATGATGAGACCACTTTCAGTGTTTTTAAATTGTTATGATTCCTTCCCTCAGCATGGTAATTTAACTGGCTCTGCCTGTTTATTCGAATAACCTTTAGTTTCTGCTCAGTTTCTGACCTGCTTCTTTGGTTCATAGCCTCCTGTATCACCAGTTTAAATCTGCACGATATCACCTCCCTTCCAGGATGTTGGGGCCCCTCCAGTTAAAGTGCATACTTTTTTTTGTACAGTTCCCACGTGCACTGGACGCGACTCGAATCATTCAAAAATCAGAAACAATCCTCCTAAACTACCTCTTTGCCACATATTCAACTGTACTATCTTCCTCTTCCTTGTCTCACTTTCAGGTGGTACAGGAAGTAATCCCAAGCTTACAACACTGGAGATCCTGCTTTTAAACTTACTGCTAACTCCCTGAACTTTCTTTGCAGGACCTTGCAAACTTTCACTCTTCTTACCGATATCATTGGGATCAATATGAACGACGACGGCTGGCTGTTTACCCTCCCACTTCAAAATGCCCTGAGCATACTCAGAGACATTCTTGATCCTGGCACCGACTGCCCTTTGTATGAAGAAATCATACAACTGTAGAATCCCGACAGTGGGGAAACAGGCATTTTACACAGCACGTCCACGCTGACCTTCCAAAGAGTAACCCACCCTGACCCATTCCCTTACTCTATTACTCTGCATTTAACCCTGTCTAATGTATGTAACCAACAACTATTGGCAAAAAAAACCAACCCAGAACCATTCCTCTACACTATGTTGAATCTGCTTTCTCACAACAGATACTGCCAGAACTACTGAACATTCTAACTTCTGGTTTTGGTCACCGATGATGAGTGCATATTGATAAAAACGAACCGGAAAATAAAAAAAAAACAGCTGAATTTAAACTCTAGGGAGAAAACTAAATAGTTGGTCGTTCAATAATGCCAGTAAAGTTTTATTACATTATTGATGTTCAGTCCATGAACATCACTTGTTTACTTTCCCATTTCATGAATAAAGGAGATTTTTAAATCACTTTTGATGTCAGAAAGCTTGGAAATGTTGTACGTTTATTCCTTCATATGGGAATGTGATTACCTCACATTCTTTCATCTTACACACAATACGTTACTTTCTCGAATAATACCAGAAACGTTGTAAGTAATTGGAATGATAACTGGAAAGATATATTTAAGTAAAGGAAGAGTGAGAGAAAATGGGTCTTTTTTGGAACAGAAAGTTTATGTGAACTTTCTAAGTTGATCAAATGTATGGAAAGCTATGCAGGGCAGATAAAGGATATTGTTATGAACATGTAGATGTATATGTTACTTTTAAGAGAGACTGGAAGCATGCACAAAGTATTCTGAAAGAAGTTAAAATGTAACAGTTGACCGTGAAATCAATAGTGAGGCTGAGTTACTACGGAACAAAAACCAATTGAAATTCGACCAGCCCGCCTAAGTTATGCCCCAACATACTGAAATCAAATTGAGTCTGAAATATAATGTATTTGATGACATCAAATCAATGAAATGATCCGATGTTTTGAGGTGTAAAACCGGACATTTGAATACTTATGGGGTCAACTGCCAAGGACATCCACAAAAATAGACTGCAAGCAGAAGAGCTGCCTGAAGGTACCTGTCTGTAAGAAGTTTGCACAGCATAACAGCGAAGCTGATCGAGAGTAACATCTACAAAGCAAAATCGACAAAGGAGAATCGACAAAGCTGACTGGTTTTGAAACATGATTATATTTTTTGTAAACCTGAGTCGGTTTTTTTTTGTTTCATCAGACCAGTAATGTCGAGTGGGAGGTAAAAGATACGTTTAACCTAAGGGATTTCTAAATAGTTGCTTGTTTTATTATTCTCTGTCATACTTAAATAACAAAGTTGTTAATTTTACTTTAAATAGTGAGTCTGTAAATGAATCTTTGCCTCTTGAAACTTACGAGATTACGGCATGAGGTGAACTTATTCTGTGTGGTTGGTTTTAAATTAGGAGAGTTGTTAACCTTGTGTTGTCACAGTTTAGGGGCTTTCGTCCGTGATTTGAACAAGTTTAGACAAATCCAAACTGAAATCTGGGTAGATTTGAATAGATTTGAGGTACAAAAAAAACACAGCATATTTAAACATTTGCACGTTAGTGTCTGAGATCTTTAAATAAAATGACATAGAGACAAATTGTTTAATTTCGATAACTTGTGGTTGGTTAAATTAAAAGTGAGAGAAATGGCGCTTAAAAGTTTCAGAGAGGTTTGTGGATGATCCTCAAATTTGCCAAGGAAGTTTAGAAAGAAAGATAAAGGCTAAACTTTTCGAATTAGTGAAAAGCATAGTTTTGTGTTTAACGAAGGACAAATGTAAAGCTGAAATTGTCAGGGAATTACTCAATCACGAAGGTGTGTCAGAGAAACCGACAAGTGCAGTACAGTGAAAAGAAATACATTGCAATTGAGGAAAATTGAGTTTAAAGATAAACAAAGGGAGAGAGAAAGTGAGAGAGAAGAAACAGAAAGCAACACAGAAGAGAGAGAAAGAGAAAAGGGAAAGAGAAGATTCGCAGCTGAGCAAAAAGAGAGAGAATTTGAAATTGAGATGTTGCGATTTAGTCAGCAAAGTCAAGTTAGTAGGATGGAGATTAAAAGGGAAGATAGTGATACATACAACTATGTTAAATCTCTGGCACATTGTGTTGAGAAAATTTTGAAGCAGTAGAGCTGATGGGCGGCACGGTGGCACAGTGGTTAGCACTGTTGCCTCAGAGCGCCAGAAACCCCCGTTCCATTCCCGCCACAGGCAATTGTCTGTGTGGAGTTTGCGCATTCTCAGCGTGTCTGCGTGGGTTTGCTCCGGGTGTTCCGGTTTCCTCCGACAGTCCACAAATGTGTGGGTTAGGCGAATTGGCCATGTTAACTTGACTGAAAGGGTGGGTGGGTTGCGCTTTGGTGTGACCTTGTTGGGCCGAAGGGCGCGTTTGCGGCGCTTCTAATCTTATTTCATTGACAACTTGGCTAGGCAGATAGAATGGTCCAAGGATTTAAGGGGGATGCTAGCTCGGAATATACTGGTAGGTAGGGTGAGTGAAGTATGTTCACCACTGTCAGATGAGGAGTTAAGAGATTCTGAAGACGTCAAACAAGTCATTTGAAGTGCTCACAAACTGGTACCAGAGACATATAAACAGCAGTACAGAAACATAAAGGAGGAACCAGGTCAGACTTATCTTGAGTTTGAAATAACTAAACATAGGCATTTTGATAGATGGATGTTTGCTTTAAAGATAGATACGACATATGAGGCTCTAATGTTGATTATTCTGCTGAAGGAGTCGAAGATCTTACTTCCAGAGATGATAAAAATTCATGTGGAGGAACAGAAATGTCAGGAATTGAGAAGGGCAGGAGAATTAGCAGATGTTGCTGCATAAGACAAGCTTCCAGCCAGAATTTCGTCCTGTGAGAGACAGAATTTGCGAGAAGGGGAGATGCCACAGTATAAATGAAAGAGTAGAGAATAAGAGGTTACCACAGGTTAAAGAAGATGCCCAAGAGAATGCAAAGGAGGTGAAAGGCCTTAGGTATTTTTACTGTCGTAGATTGGGACACAGAAAATTTCAGTGATGGTGCTTTCAAAAGGGCACTGGTAAAAAGTGTTTTCACTGCCATAAGGTGGGATACCTAAGGTCACAGTGCTGCTCATTAAGAAAAGCATTATGGGAGAAGATGTGGTAAAATAAGCTAATCTAGTGGCATTCGTGAAAGTATTAAAGAAAACCCCAACAAGAACCGAAGAGCTGCAGGAAAGTGCACAGCCTTGGCAGGGTCTGGGTATGGAGTTAGTACCTGATCTCTATAAAGAATTCACCTCTGTGAGTAAAGTCTACTCAGAAACAACAGGGAGAGAAGGAGAAGTTATAATTTTGAGAAATACAGGACCTAACCAGTTTCTACTATTAAGAGATGAGCAAATTTGCAGTCTTTCTGATCTGTTACACGAGAGTGTCATAATTTGTGGGATGGTTGGACAGAAATTTAGCTTTCCTCTACATAAGATCAGGTTGTAGTGCCGACTCAAGTCTGGGGAAGTTACCGTGGGAGTGACTGACAGAGTGTCAGATCCAGGAATCCAGTTTGTTCTTGAGAATGGTTTAGCAGGGTCCAAGTTGGGAGCGACACCCCTAGTTGTGGAGAAGTCCTAGGAAGACCAAGAAACAGAGGAGTTAAATCACAAATATACTGGTATTTTCCCAGACTGTACACTAACCAGATCCCACTATCATAAGTCACAGCAGGAAGCACAAACTAAAGAGAATGATGAAGGAGTTAAGGTTCAGTTAGCTGACATCCTGTTTGACGTAATGGTGCAGGGAAATCATGACCAAAGAGAGGGTCAGAGAGAGGTGTTTAGTCCTGAAAGGCTAAGGGATTGACAACAGACAGGCAAGATGATAAAAGATTTTTTGTGGATGCGTAATCTTAGAGTGAGGCAGAGATGTTCCTGAGGTTCATTACCAGAAATATAGCATCCTAAGACGGAAGTGGAGACTACGGCAGGTTAGTGCAGAGGGGTAATGTGCTGAAGTGCACCAGATTATGTTGCCGGTGGCTTAGACACAGGAATGTTTACGGGTAGCACGTGAACTACCTGTGGGAGGTCACTGAGTGGTACGAAAGATTCAGGCGAAGGAATAAAAACATTTTTATCGACTTAGAATGCACACAGATGTGGTTAAATTTTGGCATTCATGCCAAATAGTAGGTAGGCCACAGGCAGTAATGAAACTAGCTTCTCTGTTGCCAATTCCCACATTCGAAGATCCCTCCTTTTGGGTTGTAACTGAGTGTGTACGTCACCTCCTGAACAGTAGAGGAGAGAAAGAATTGGAAAAACGGGTGTTAGTTACTGCCCCACAGAGTGAGGAATCAAATCCAAATGTTGCGAATGTTGACATGCCCCAAAATATGTTTAAAAACAACAAGTCCTTGAGCAGTAGGATACGTTAGTAAACGATCTGTCTCAGGAGCATTGAACGCAGTTGAAATGTTTTTGGTACGGCAGTATGAGGACATATGTAAAAATAATATGGGGAGGAGTAATGCTATTGAACATGAAGTAGACTTGGGAATACTGTTCCGATAAAACAACATACATATCGTCTTAATCCTCTCAAAGCCAGACCTGTCCAGAAGGAGGTGGAGGGCATGCTCAATGGGGTCATCAGCGAACCAAGCCAGATTGAGTGGATCTCGCTGATCATCTTAGTTTCTAAAAAGGATGGGACTCAATAATTTTGGCTGGATTATTGGAAGGTAAACACTGTTACATAATCAGACTTATATCCAATACTGACATTGGAGGACTGTAACGAGAAAGTTGGACAAGTCAGTTACATCACCAAGTTCGAGTTAATGCGCAGTTTCTGGCAGTTGCCTTTGGAAGAGATGGTGAAAGACATTTCTGAATTGTAACGCCAAATGGACCGTATCAATTCAAAGTTTTGCCCTTTGGAATAACGAACACACTCGACACATTCCAAAGACTCATGGACAGAATTGTGGCCTGACTAATAAACTGTGCAGTCCATTGGACGATGTAGTGGTCTTTAGTTAGTTCCGGAAAGATCACTTGGTACAGTTGGCAGAGCCTTTTGAACAAATACAAGAAACAAACCTGGAGATAAAATTAAACAAAACTGAATTCGCGAAAGCAGACTTAATATTCTTGGGACAAAATATCGGTCATGGAAGGTTGACGCCATGGAACACAAAGTCAAAAGGTTCTGAGGAATTTCCACGACCAGCCGCGAAGAAAAAGGTGCTTCGCTCCTTAAGAGTCAGCGGATTCAATCAGAAGTTTGTTCCAAATGTCAGCAGTGTAGTGGCCTCATTAACCGACTTGCTGAAGAAGAACAACACAAAGTTTTGGTTGACAGAACAATGCCAGGAGGCATTCGACCATGAAAAAAAAATATTGACCACCAAACCCATTTCAGCGACAACAAACACTTCAACACCTTTTAAAGTTGCCGTCGACGCGAGTGACATAGGAGTTAGAGCTGTACTGCTACAGGATGATGAGTTGGGATCGTTCTTTTCAAAGAAACTCAACATCCACGAAAGAAAATAGTCCACGATTGAGAAAGAACTATTGAGTTTGGTTCTAGAGTTCAACATTTTAATGTGTATTCATAAACACTGTTGGAGACGGTTGTGTGCATGGATCCCAATCTGCTTACATTCTTTGAATGCTTTAAAGACTATTTCGTTGGAGTCTTATGTTACAGACGTTTAATTTAAAAATTGCACATATAGCATGTTGTAAGAATATAATCGCAGATGTGTTCTCACAGATTTAACTGATAAAGTTTAGATTAGATTTGTATTTATCCAATGTTAGATATAGGTAAATGGGAAGAAGTTAAGGTGAACATAGATTTCAGTTTTCTGTATGTCATGGTAATGTGTTTAAAGAATATAAAAACAAATGAGACCGTGTTTTCATTATAATAGCTCTTTTTTGAGAGGGAAGGTGTTATAAATGTGTAGAGGGTACTGTACCTTTAAGAGAGGTCAAGAATTTACAAGCACAGTGAGTTCTGTAAAACTTACCATGTAACATGT
Organism: Chiloscyllium punctatum; assembly: GCF_047496795.1. Lineage (NCBI taxonomy): Eukaryota > Metazoa > Chordata > Chondrichthyes > Orectolobiformes > Hemiscylliidae > Chiloscyllium > Chiloscyllium punctatum. The sequence goes on along the minus strand of NC_092744.1, from coordinate 123,421,510 downwards.
GGTTCAGCAGCTTGCAGTACCTGGGTTGCTATGATACAAAAAATAAAATCAAATTTAATCAATCCATTTAAATAATGTCCCAAGAAACAAAAGTACAATCGACTTTAAATTTCGCATTTAGCAATATTATAAAAAAAGAATGAAATTAGCCGATGCTTTGGGGTAGAAAGCTGAAAAGAAAATTGACCAGTAAGGGGAGAACTGCCACGCCACCACCATCTGCAGACTGCCCAGAGAATTGCTCTCCGAAATGTACCTTTATTTATCAATGACCTGTGAAACAGAAACTCTAAGGAGAAGAAACTAAGACAGAGGAAGATACAAAGAGAAGATTCGACAGCTGGCTGGTTCTGAAACTTGAATGTTTTAGTATATCTTATGGGGGGGGGGAGGTTATCGGACAAGTATTGTAGAAGAGAAAGAAAAGGATAGGTCAGAGAAAGGAGTTGCAAATAGTTGTTAGGTAGTTATTCTCTGTTAGACATTTTTTTTAAAGTTGTTAATTTTTACTTTAAGTAGTGACCTTTAGCGTGCTTATTGGCCTTCCGAATTTTTACACATTACAGCATGGGTTAAATCTTTTCTGTGTTTCAAGTTTAAATTAGCGCGGGGTGGTGGAGATGGGGTGGAGGGCGGGAAGGTTTCCCCCGTGTTGTAACATCTTAAATCGGATTTCTCTGCACAGATGCTGCCAGACATGCAGAGCTTTTCCAGCACATTTCTGTCTTAGTTTCTGGTTTACGAAATCTGCAGTTTTCTTGACTTTCTTATGTGTATCATTGACAGCCACGGTTGAGGTCCTGGAAGACAGCTAATGTTGTTACATTATTTGTAATTTGGCTGCAAAGAAAAACCAGGGAACTACAGACCAGTGAGTTTGATGTCAAGAGTGGATAAGTGTTTGTAGGAGATTCTGAGAGGCAGGATTTACATGCATTTGGAAAGGCAAGGACTGATGAGGGATATTCAGCACGGCTTTATGTGTAGGATTCCATGTCTCGCAAACTAGATTGCAGTTTTTGAAGAGGTGATTGGGAAGATAGATGAAGATAAAGCAGCATACGTTGTCTACATGGACATTAGTGAGGCCCAACAAGGATCCACATGGTAGTCTGGTTAATAAGCTTAGATGGCAGGAGATCAGGGAGAGCTATTCAATAAGATACAAAACTGGCTTACCGTAGGAGACAGAGGGTGTTGGGAGAGATTTGTTGTTCCAATTGGAGGCCTGCGTCCAGTGTTGCGCCACAAGGACCAGGCTGTTGCTCATTGTTTTTGAAAATGGTTTGGATGAGAATATTGGAAATATGGATATTAATTTAGAGAAGGAATCCCCAAAATTGGAATTATGGTGGACAGTGAAGAAGGCTAGCTTAGAGAACAAAGATATCTTGATCTACTTGGCAAGTGGGCTGAGGATTGGCTGATGGAGCTTCATGCAGATAAATTTGAGATATTGCACTTTGTTAGGCAAGCGAGTGTATGATTTATTTTAGTAAATGGTAGCATGCTAGGGAGTGTTGCCAAATAGAGAGATCCACGGACCAGGTATATAGTTCCATGAAAGTGGAGTCGCAGGTTGACAGGGCAGTAAATAAGGCATAAGGCAAGCTGACTTCCATCGGTCAGAGCATTCATGACAGGAATTCGAGCATCATGTCGTGGTTCTACAAGAGCATAGTAAGGCCACATTTGGAATACTGAGTACAATTATTGTCGCCCTGCTATAGGAAGGATGTTATAAACTGGGACCGGGGCAAAAGTAATTAAAATGATGTGACGGAGACGGGAGGTTTTGAGACATAAGGATAGGCTGGGAATTTATTCCTTTTGCGTTGGAGGCTGAGAGGTGACATTTATTTCATCATGAGAGGCATGGATAGGATGAATAGAAAAGATCTTTTCCCGTGGGTGGGTGAGTCCAGAACCAGAGAGGATAGGTTTAAGGAAAGAGGGAAGACATTTCAAAGAAATCAAAGGGACAGTTGTTTCTTACAGAGGGTGGTGTGTACAGGTAGCGAGCTGTCAGAGAAAGTGGCATTGGGGAGCACAAATACAACATTTGAAAGGCAATTGGATGTCTTCATGAATAGGAAATGTTTGGGCGTGTCTGTGTCAAAAGAAGAAAAATAGTAATAATTCAATTTAGGAAACCAGGTGAGCACAGATGCGTTAAACCGAAAGGTCTGTTTGCATATTGTATGTTTCTAAGAGTCTATGACGCTTTCAATACTCCTTCATCACTGGTCCTTCATTGCACTCAATTCATTTCCAAGTCAAAACTCATCAGTAAATACTTTAAATGATCTAACTCTCCAAACTTTCTTAAATAGAGAATTTCTGTCAATGATGTGGTTCTGTAGACCACAGCAGCAGCATAAACAGAATTATATTTAAGCACAAATTGTAACGTTTTTCCTGGGATAATCCCTCGGTCTACCATTCCATCCATGTTGATCTGTGGTTCAGTGATATATTGGTGAACGTGCCACTGATAGAATCATGCGTACCTAAACCTGATGAAACCCATTAAAGCTACCATAATTGACTGCTTGCATTCCAAACAGCAGAACATAACATCTGATAGAGAAGGTGTAGTGATCCCAACACCAACAAACCAACAGTATTGTCACATCCAGCCATAAATGCTGATGGATGGTTAAACAATTTCATGGAGGAGAGGGCTCCACTATTATCCCCATCCTAAATAATGGAACAGTCCTGGACATTCGTGTAAAAGGTAATGATGTAGTTTTTGCAAGATACTCCGCCAGTCGTGTTGAGTGAATGATCCACCTCACCCTCGCCATGATGCCCACAGAATCACAGATGCCAGTCTTCAATCAATTTGAATTTCTGCAAGTGACAAGAAGAAACAAGCGAACAAAGTAGATACGACAAAGGCAATGGGCCCGGACACCATTCCTGTAATAGGACTGAAGACTTGTGCTGCACAACGAGCCGTGTCCCTGGGGAAGCTGTTTCATTCCAACTCCAACTCTGACATCTTCTTGGCAATGTGTAAATTTACTCAACTATGTCCAGTCCGCGAAGAGGAGAATAATTACAATCTGACCATTTGCCACCCCCTCAGTCCCATCACGATAGTTAAAACGGTAGAATTTCTTTTTGACAGATCTGTCAAACAGAACAGAAATAATCAGCTCAGCGTGGCTTCCAATAGGTCCCTACGTGGAGATGGTGCTGTTATGGAAGTGTCACTGGATTACTAATCCAGACCAGGCTAATGCAGTGGCAGCTGATGGAACTTAATAACAATTAATAAAATATCGAGATCTAAAATCTGGTATCAGTAACGGTGATGCTGAAACCAATATCGATTGCAAACTCCAATTTGCTTCATCAATTGACTTTCAGGAAGTGAAATCTGGCCTGGTAAATTCCATGCATTCCTAGTCTGGCCTAAACGATACTCTAGACACACACACATGTGATAAACTTTGCAATGGTCTCGAAAACGGTAAAGCAAGACACGAAACTGTGTCAAATTGCTCTGAGGTTTGAAAGAATAAAGCTGACAGAACTTCCAGCACCAGCCTTAGTATCGGAAAATGGGAATGGGAAACACAGTCCAGTAGTGTAGTATACGGGTCGATGGTGTGACCCTTATTATTTGTGATACACAGTAATAATGTAGATATGAAAGTAGAGGTTGTGGGGGAGTGTGGTATGTGAGTTTGGCCGAGTGGTTGTCATTGAGGTGGTAGGTCTTATCTAACTCAAATCATTACCTAAACACCCAACTCCATGGTGTCCCTCACATTCAATACCAGCCCAATTCTCCCATCCATCATGGCTGGAGGTACTCACCATCACCCGGATGCCCCAGGATATTCCGTGATCCCTGCAAATTGTGCTACCATTAAAAGGTCAATGGGCACATGGTTGAGCTTTCTCAGTTAGGAACTGCCCTGCAAAGTTTACCCTGAGCATTGCAGATAAGGGACAATTAAACCACAGTATGTCGACGGGGCACGGAGGTCCTGGTGGATGGGCTAGGATAGAGGGGACCATTCTCTTCCCGGGCGGTGGAGGGGGGGCACACCACCAGACCCACCGAGCATGCTCTGATCTCACCACCCAGCTCAGTACAGTATCTGTGGTTTGAAGAAATGTTCACCAATACAGGACAAGCATCAATAACCTTCCCCACTCCGTCAGGATAAGAGTCATCATATTCTCTTTGCTCCCTCACACTCACTGTATATCTGTTGCACCACCAACACACGAACAAGGCTAATGTTCCACCACTCTCACTGCTGCAAGCAGCATCTTCCTTCTCTCTCTCTTTCCCCTCCACTATATCTCCCTCATTAGTAACAATGCTTGGATACAACACTATGGACTGACAACACTATGGACTGGACACACTTCAACATCTCCCCCCAAACCACATCAGCACGAACAGCAGGGACCCCCACTTCCACCTTCACACCTTCCCTCCATTTCTTGCATTCCAAGAGAAACAGCCTGAAATAGGATGGAGAGCGACAAGCCGGGTGGTGGAGTGCCCGATATCCATCTCTCCCCACCACCACCCGTACCTGTGTGTCTGTATTTCACTGTGTGAGTATCTATATGTAAGTGCAGGTCTGACCGTCTCTGTAGTGCTGAAAATGAAACAATCTCTCCATCAGCTGGCCTCCCCACCCGACTGCAGTGACAGCGGCAGAAAGTGACAACCCTCGAGTATTCAGACTGGGAGGGAGAGACAGTGAGACAGCTCATAGCATGATCCAATCTGACAGCACCATCAACACACATACGAGCAGGCTCGCACACGCAAAGCAGGTAGATGGAATATTGTAAATATACTTGGGCCTATCAGAATGGAAATGCTCATCTCTGAGTGAACCATTTTGTCAGCAGATGGGATGAATTGATTTCTCATTCTGTGATTTCAAATGCTTAAAATTTGTGTGTGAAAATATTGAAACGTCCCGAAAAAGGCCCAGTAGTGTTGCTAATGACACAGGAATGTTGCAAATGACACAGGAATAACATTGCTCAGTATCGGACAAAACTGCTGTATGCTTCCAAAGATATTATTGGAAAAATCAAATGCCCGTGCAATTTGAGGGATTCGCAGTGAAGGATTTGTTATCTTCTGAGCGAGGAAAAAACTCTGCCATTGATGCAGTGGAGTGGGGAGTCCAGCAGAGGGTAATATTGTATGAATCTAATCACAAATTTTAGAGTCTAGCACTGCTGGCTCACAGCACCAGGCCTCCAGGGCTCGTGTCCACCCTCAGCCGATTGTCTGTGTGAAGTTTCACATTCTCTCCGTGTCTGCGAGGGTTTCCACCAGATTTTCCTGTTTCCACCTGCAGTCCAAAGGTGCGGATGTTAGGTGAACTAGCTATGCTAAATTCTCCTTCGTGCCCAGAGATATGTGGGGTTGGGGCATTAGTCATGAGTAAACGTAGGATTGCATTTGAACTGGTCAGGGTAGGTTCCTCTTCGAAATGTCAGTACGGATGTGGTGGGTCGAAGGGCCTGTTTCCACACTGTAGGAATTCAGTGAACTCCATGAACAACAGGGACAGACAGAGAGAGAGGAGGAGCGAGACTTCAATTCAAATTTCAGTCTATTTACTTCAAAAACAACTTTGCACAGAGATGCAGACAGAGGGACACACAAACTGAGATACTGACGCTAACACACATAACACATGGACACAGATATACGCACAGATATGGACATTTATATACAAACACACAAACATAACCCCACAAACAGGCACACATTGTCTTTAATACAGAGATGTATACGTTTTTATTAAGTAGTTATCAATGATCAGTCGGAGAAGGCAGGAGAATGGGGTTGAGAAATATTTTAGCAGCGATCAAATGCCATGGCAGACAAGATGGGCTGAATGGCCTAATTCTGCTCCAGGGTTCATTGCTCATGTGATCTTATGGTGTCTGGAATTGTCTTTCAACGAGGTCAGTGGAGGCTGAATTTGGTAAGTATTTGATTTAGGAGAGTTAATGAGAATGTGGACAGGCTTGAGGGGCTGAATAGTCGATATATATTCCTAATTGTCTACTCCTTATATGTCAAAGGAGTGGTGTTTCCTCTCAAAGGAGAGGAACACATTTTGAGAATAAGGACCTTCCAATTTCTGACTGAGACAGGGATGTTCCTTTCGCTTAAGGTTTGTATGCTCTGTGGTGTTCTCATGCAGAAGTAGCAAGGTTCCATTCCATAGGTCTTTGGTGAACGAGAGAATCCATGTTTATTGGGAACTGACAGGAAGGGGATGTTTAGTCACAATCACATCAACAATGCACATTCTGAATGGTGCAGCAGGCGCGAGGGGCTGAATGGCCAGCTGATGAACCTAACTCATATGCTGTTCTCTGAACCACTCAATAATGTTACAGAGGTAAAGAAAGATCCCATTCAGCCAGTCAGCATCGTTATAATGAGACAGACTGAGACCATTCTGCCCTCTAAGGATTCACACAGGAATAGATTGAAGTCATTCAGCCGGCTAAGTACATTACACAGTGTAGGATGAGGCCATCCTACCTTTCTAGCCTGCTGCCCAACAACAGGGAAACCTGGTAAACTATCAGGGAATAAACATTTAGGATAAATGTTTATATTCAGGTTATAAAATTGTAACTTGGCGGAGTGCCTCAAGGATCAGTGTGACGTTATCAACAATTTATAATCTATACCAATGACTTAGATGAGAGGACTAATTGAATTGGAGCTCAATTAGTTCATTTACCAAGATAGTCATTTAACAGCACATGGAGACTCTGCAATGGGATGCCGACAGGGGAGATAGTGAGCAAAGCTTTGGCAGAAAACAGTATAACAAGGGCTAAGGGGAGTCAGTGCTCAGAACAGATAAAATAACAGTAACCTACTTAAATGGAGAGAACATCGCAGAACTCATTGGTCCGGAGGGATGTGTGTGTCTCGGTACATGAGTCATACTAACCCGGTCAGCAGATTCAGCAAGGGATTTGGGAAGTGTATTGAATGATGCTGTTTCATGCGAAGGCTCTCGGGTATAATCATCGGGATGTTTTTCTGCATCTGTACATGACAATGCTGAGACTACACCGAATGTATTGTGTGTAGTAATTAACCTTGAAATTGAAAGAGAAAAGATATGCAATTGTTTTAGAAGCTTTTCACAGATGCTTCACTTTACTCCTTGTTAGAATGAAGGCCTGATAGAACCACAGTGTCATACAGCACGGAAACAGACCCTTCAGTCCAGCTCATTTGCTCCGACCAGATATTCCAATCTGATGTAAAACCACTTGCCAACATTAGATCCATAACTCTCTAAACCTTCTTATTCATATACCCATCCATTGCCTCTTAAATTTTGTCATTGTACCAGCCGCTACCACTTTCGCTGCCAGCTCGCTCCATATACGCACTACCTTCTGTGTGAAAAAGTTACCACTCAGGTATCTTTTTAATTTTCCCCTCTCACTTTAAATCTTTGCCCTCTGGTTTGGACTCCTCCAGCCTTGGGAAATAACCTTGGCTGACCCCGCATCCATGCCCCTCATGGACTCTACAAGGTCAGAGTACTTCAGACCTGAGAATGAGAGCTGATCGTATTGAACCATATAAGACCCTGAGGAGAGTGTATTGGGGCGTAGCTGAGGGATGAGAGAATTAAACTAAGGATTTAATTTTAGAAAACAACATGCTCATTTTAACACAGGTACTATGAAGACATGAATTTATTGTACAAAAATTATGCAGACACATAGAAACATACCTTCAAATTATAACTTACAAATTATTCCTAAATGGAGCAGTTAACAGGGATGGAGTCATTCAATCAGGGGAATGTTCAACCAGACCTTACCTGGTCCAAGTTGGTGTTTGGGTCACATTATTGCATGTTTCAGATCAGGGAGGGAGCTAATGCAACCTGTCGAAGAAGCATCGGCCATTGCTCCGTCTCTATTTGTACATCTCTACAGCAACATATGAGAGCTGAAAACCAATCAGCCCACATTATCACTCTTTGAGGGTTCCTGTTGAGGATTCATTGGAATCTCTCCACTGCCAGCAGCAAAGGGAATTCAGCCAAATCCAACTGTTCCAGGAAGAAACCCCAATACAGCATCTTCTGTGATGCAGAATCACTTCAGAGGCAGAAGAACAATTGAAACTCTCTCAATTTTGCTTTTATTCTGAAATTAACTGTTATTTGGACAAAGCTCTTTCGAATTAATATTCTGCAGAGTTCCATTTTTTTTCAGTTTGCCTTCAGACGTGTGTGTGTTTGCATGCATGTGCGTGAGTCTACGTATGCATGTTTCTGTGTCTCAGGTTCATAAAAAAATAAATGTTGATGTACATATTGTCGATGTTCAAAATGTCTATCATTTATGTATCCATCGCAATTCGAGTAACTTTGCTTTGGTTTTAGATTAATTATATTTACAAATTTAAGAAACCTGTCCGACTTGTTCCTAACACTGAACCTGACCCAGTCTGAGACGGATATCATTTACCATATCACAAATTTAGTTGCAGTGATAATTTGTCGTAACGTCTAGAGGAGTGGGACTAGAAAAAGAAGCAATGACGCTCTCACCTCAGAAGGAACAGGGATAAGGAGAATTTCACAAAAGGCCAATTGAGTGGGAATTTCTCCGACCACAGGTTTGTGATAGCTGTGTGTTTGCATTTATTCAAAGGGGTGTTAGTTAAATATTTGACGGGAAAGTGACTCAAGGATATTGAAATGCAGATAGGAACGTGAGGCTGAGACCACAATCTGATCAGCCACAATCTTAGTGCCCTGGTGGGGCAGGGACCCACTCCTGTACCTTGGTCCTACTGCGCCCCATTCCATTCGGCCCCTCAATCTGCAACTCACGAGCAGTTGGAGACCACTTATTCTGGTCAACAGAAACCGAGGTGGCCATTCAGCCCCTGAATACAGTCAAACATGATTTGGTGTTGATCGGAAAACGTTCTTGGGAAAACGATTTGGTGTTACTGTGAAACAGTCCCCTCCTGCCTCTTTACAGAAGTTCCCCTGTCTCCATTTAATTGTCATGTTGTTGACCCAGATTCAGAGTGAATAATGACCACATACTGTACCCAGAAATTGCTCACAAAATGCTCTGGCCTCTTTGACTACAACATTCCTTCACAGGAGAGACAGGAAAATAACAACGATGAACCTTCCAATAACAGAATGCAAGAACATGAGAAGCAGGAGTAGGTCATTCAGCTCCTACGGTCTGCCATTCCCTTCAATTGGATCATGGCTCATCTGCTCTAAGCCCCAACTCCTGGAGTATCTGCCATGTCAAACATCCATCCAGCCCTTCTTCCAACTACCTCAATGATCTATCTCCCCTTCCTCTGTGGAATAGTGAAGTCCTGACGGTAACTCCCCTCTGTGAGAAGGAAAAACACCGCAGCTATACACCATGACCTATTGACATCAACAAATTATATAAAAACCAGGTGACTGGCTCTGACAACAAGGCAGTGTTTAACTGAGGAGGGTATCAAGTAACCTGAAGAAAATTGAACATAATGGAAATGAAGCGGAACCTCCCCACAGATTGGAGTGTTTCAGCACAAAGAAGATGTTTGTAGTTCTTCGACATGTACCACCTGAGTGTCGGGACATCTCTGCTAGAGATCCACAACACAACCATCCTCTGATGGGGTGTCTTCACCCCATCAGAATCTCAGAAATGGAGATGGTGACTGAAAATCATGTAAGGTTTAGAATAATGTGCCCCCCTCAGCTCCTGAAGCAGTCTGTGTCCATGTGGAGGAAGACCCAGACAGCATTCAGGCTTGTGCTGTTGAAGTGTCAGTAAGATTCATGTAACAGTCCTGCTGGACACTGTGTGTTACCAAAGTAAAGAGAGGTGCTCGTTCAGCACCTCAAGCTAACTTCACAGGAATAAGAGGAGGTCATTCCACCCATCAATGCTATTGGATAAGAATAGGGATAGCCCATTCATTCCCTCCTGACTATTACACAGGAAGGTAAGGAGCCCAGTCAAGCCCACATTGAGCTGCTAAACAGGAACCACGGGTTGCCCAGTCAGGTTCTTGAGCGTCTCCCATGACGTCATGAGGTGGACATTCAGCCGCTCAAGCCCCTTGTACAGAAATAGGATGATGTTATCTACAACCAAAAATGGCAAACCAATTCAACAGACACTGCATGGATATACTACTCCATGTCGTTCCTCCTGGCTCCATTGCTAATGGTCCACAATGTATACATTAATATGGTTTGTTGATAGTGAGAAGAGAGGACATCTCCGAGAAGGCAGACCGGTATTGTCTATGGAGGTCAGAAGCTGTTGGGAATGGCTAACATTTTCAGGAGTTAGGCATTGCAACTGCTGACAGATTTGTGAACAATGTGACTTTCAGTGCAGGGTCACTCACCAAATGCACATTGAGGCAATGAGAGTTCATTCAGAGCCTGAAGCTCCCTCCCAAAAAACATAGGAGCTTCACAGAGGTACATAAACTACCAGGAAGCACGTATCATGGGCAAAATGTAATTTCTTATGCCACCAATGTGTTTCTCTGGACATAATGTGTGTTCGTCCATAATCTTCAAGTTTCAATACAATCAACTCTTATGCTCTCACCGTGCTACCAATTAAACATCCTTTTCGTTCACACTCGCTTTATATTACCATCATCCCAGAGTATAATCTGATAAAATAGCTTTGCACTTCATCTGTGACAAGGTGATCATTGATTTATAAAGGTCAGAAAGTCTGTCCACAATAGCCCAAATACTGCCTCAACAACATTCCACAACTCCTGCACATGATTCATTTTGTAATGAAGGCTGACATTTCATTTCCTGTTCTGATTAATGGATGCCCTGCATGAATACTATTCGTGACTTGTGGCCAAGGACATTCCGATCCTTTGTGCCAAAAGCACTTCGCAGACTTTCACCTTTAAATAAATCCAACATGACAAGGACTGTATGTGTTGTTCACATTCAAATCAGTTCTTTGTGTTACAAATAGCGATGCTCCAAGCACTGATGCATGTGATACCCAATCAGTCGTGACCTTCTGTCCAAAGGAGGACTCTAGTCTCTGTGTTCTCTCCATCATCCAATTCTCAATCCATGCAGGATACCTTCCCCTTACCCAAGGACTGTAACTTTCTTCTCTCACCTATGTGCAACCGTGTCAACCTTCTTCTGAAAATACAAATACACCGTTCCCACTAGTTCTCACTCGTCGATGTCACAACCAACATCGTCCATAAACTCCAGTACGTTTTTCAAAGGTAGTTTTCCTGTCCTGAATCTGGTTGATACTACTCAATCATACTATTGTTCTCCAATGATCTATTTATGATTAAATACAAAAATTGCTCATAGTTTCCTCACTAATGACATAAACCTATCTCCCAGTTGGTTTTCTGTTTTCACTCTCCGTCCTGTTGTAAATATGTGCGGTCACAATAGCTGCTTTCCAGTTGCAAGGATCCATTACAGATCATAAAGAGTTTTGATCTCTTTCATATAATTACGGAAAAGGCAGGAAAGAAGGAGGTATTCACCTATCGTGTCTGCACCAGCTCCGAAAAGAGTTATCCAGCAAGCTCAATTCTCCAACCCTATCTCTGTAGCCCTCTAAATTCATCACTGACCTGGTCCAGCAGCTTTCCAACCTTCAACACAATGAGTTTTTCCAGTACTTCAACTTTACTAATTCTAAATATCTTAATTTCCTCACTTTTGCCAGTAACCATGTTCTCTAAAATTTCCGAAAAATATTTTCTGTTGCTTCTTCTGTTTAGACAGAACCAATGTATTCACCTGACGAGACAGAGCTGGCCAATGTCACCTTGTGAATACGTGAGATGATGGGACTCTGGCATAATGGATATGTCCCCTACTCCTGCCTAGCAATGTCCAGAATCAAAATGATTGATGGACATTTTGAATATAGTCCTCTCCCTGGTGTGAGACTGCACAGCTCTGTGACCTCCTCATTGTTGAAATAAACCGGATTCACTCTTTGGACCTGGGAAAGGTTTCCCATTGGGAAGTATTTGTGGAAATCTCAGAATGGATAATGCAGTGCTCTACTCCTCCCTATGCATTCTCAGCAGACTCAGATACACTATAAAATCTATCCTCATACCTTGCACAGAGTAGGTACACCAGGGCCTCTAGTCTCCCTGAATGAATGCAGCAGCTGACAACACAAATCCAAGAAAACCATCCAGAGAAACTACACTGACTTTCCAATGTCAGGGGCAAGTCAATACTTATATATATGGCACAGTGTTGAAAATGCCTACATCTCCTCTGTTTGTATTCCTGGCTGATAAACTGTTACATTTCTGTACCGTCCCTGAAATATGAATAGTTCTGCTCTGGTGGAAATAGTTGACAATGTAACTGCACAATTATCTGTACGTCAGTCACGATAATACCAACACTGATATTGATGGTGGAGATGCTGGGAGAGGTGATGGTCCAGTGGCATTTTCTCTAGACTGTAAATTCTGAGATTTCCACAAATATTTCCCAATGGTATACCTTTCCCAGGTAATGACCCAAACCCGGACTTCAATCCCGCACATCAGACGTTGGAATTTGAATTCAATAAAATATTTGGAATTAACAATCTAATAAAATATTGATGGGTGCCAAAACTAAGAACATCTTCAAAGTTTGGTAGAAGATTTGTAGCTCGGGTGCTCGTTGTTGTGGTTCTGTTCGCCGAGCTGGGAATTTGTCTTGCAAACGTTTCGTCCCCTGTCTAGGTGGCATCCTCAGTGCTTGGGAGCCTCCTGTGACGCGCTTCTGTGCTGTTTCCTCCGGCATTTATAGTGGTTTGTCTCTACCGCTTCCGGTTGTCATCTGGCTCACTCGTCTCCTTCAGGGAAGGAAATTTGATTTCTTCACTGGTCTGGCCTGCATGTGATTCCAGGCTGTCAGCAGTGGTAGTCTCTCAAATGGCCTTTGAAATGTTCAAGTCAGACATTCAGTTATAACACTACAAGGTCTCAAAGAACTGGTTCAGACAGACTGAACCACTGCCAGTCTACAGCACGTCGATGTGCAGTGGTTCAGAGAAGCAGTTCCACAGCACCATCTCAAAAGCAACTCGGAAAGTGAAATAACTGCTGGCCCAGACAACAACACCCATGTCCCATTAATGAAGAAAAGAAGATGACCACACTCAGGATGGAGTGATAGAGGGGACAGAACTCACTTGAAACAGGGACTTTGACATACACCTACATGGGCATGATACTCAGGAATATGGGAAAAGGTGAAAAATAAATGAAAATGATCTCCCAATTTATTTCCATGCTAGCTGATTAGCCACAGTCCCTTTGTTTATTTTTTCAATGACTCTATTTCTCCATATATTCAACTCAATCCACCAACACACATTGCATAATTTCCCAGATGCTTCCACATCTGATGCATGGTGAGTCGACTCAAAATGCTAACTCTGTTTTTCTCTCGACAGAGGCTACCAAACCTGCTCGGTATCCCCAGCATTCCGTTTTTTGTTTTGTTTCTTTGTTTGATTTAACCTTTACTTTTGTTATTTTATGGGATATTGGCCCATCAAGTCCACATTGATCCTCTGCAGAGCATCGCACCCAAACCAACCGCATACCCCTTCCCTGCATTTCCCATGGCTAACCCGACTCCTACCCTGTCCCTGCGTCTCCCGTGGCTAACACACCTCGCTGCACATGATGGGTAATTTAGCATGGTCAATCTACTGAACCTGTGTGCACTGTGGGTGGAAACTGAACGTGACAGGCGTGTAGAACATCGAACATAGAACAATACAGCAGAGAACAGGCCCTTCAGCCCACGATGTTGTGCCGACTATTGATCCTCATGTATGCACCCTCAAATTTCTGTGAGCATATGAATGTCCAGTAGTCTCTTAAATGTCCCCAATGACCTTGCCTCCACAACTGCTGCTGGCAACGCATTCCATGCTCTCACAACACTCTGTGTAAAGAAACCGCCTCTGACATCCCCTCTCTATACTTTCCTCCAACCAGCTTAAAAATATAACCCCTCGTATTAGCTATTTCTGCCCTTTGAAATAGTCTCTGGCTATCGACTCTATCCATGCCTCTCATTATTTTGCACACCTCAATTAGGTTCCCTCTCCTCCTTCTCTCCAATGAAAAAAGTCCGAGCTCAGTCAACCTCTCCTCATAAAATAAGCCCTCCAGTCCAGGCAGCATCCTGGTAAACCTCCTTTGAACCCTCTCCAAAGCATCCACATCTTTCCTATAATAGGGCGACCAGAACTGGACACAGTATTCCAAGTGCGGTCTAACCAAAGTTTTATAGAGCTGCAACAAGATCTCACGACTCTTAAACTCAATCCCCCTGTTAATCAAAGCCAAAATGCTATATGCTTTCTTAACAACCCTGTCCACTTCGGTGGCCATTTTAAGGGATCTATGTATCTGCACACCAAGATCCCTCTGTTCCTCCACACTGCCAAGAATCCTATCCTTAATCCTGTACTCAGCTTTCAAATTCGACCTTCCAAAATGCATCATTTCGCATTTATCCAGGTTGAACTCCATCTGCCGCCTCTCAGCCCATCTCTGCATCCTGTCAATGCCCTACAGCAGCCGACAACAGCCTCTATACTGTCAACGAAACCCCCAACCTTTGTGTCATCTGCAAACTTACTAACCCATCATTCAATCCCCTCATCCAAGTCATTAATAAAAATTATAAACAGTAGAGGCCCGAGGACAGAGCCCTGTGGAACACCACTCACTACAGACTTCCAGGCAGAATATGTTCCTTCTACTACCACTCGCTGTTTTCTGTTGGCCAGCCAATTCAGTATCCAGACAGCTAAGTTCTGCAGTATCCCATTCCTCCTGACCTTCTGAACGAGTCTGCCATGGGGAATCTTATCAAATGCCTTGCTGATGTCCATATACACCACATCCACAGCTCGACCCTCATCAACCTTTCTAGTCACATCCTCAATGAACTCGATAAGGTTTGTGAGGCATGACCTGCCCTTCACAAAGCCTTGCTGACTGCATTAAAACAAGCCATACTCTTCCAGATGGTCATAAATCCTATCCCTCAGAATCCTTTCTAACACCTTGCAGACATCAGATGTGAGACTTACTGGTCTGTAATTGCCGGTAATTTCCCTATTTCCTTTTGTGAAGAGAGGAATTACATTTGCCTCTCTCCAGTCCTCAGGTATGACTCCAGTGGAGAGCGAGGATGAAAAGGTATTCGCAAGTGGCGAAGCAATTGCATTCTCGTTTCCCAAAGCAGCCGAGAACAAACCTGGTCCAGGCCTGGTGACTTGTCAATCTTAATGTTCGATAAAATTTTCAGCACATCAGCTTCCTCTATCTCTATCCATTTCAGCATGCACACCTGCTCTTCAAAGGTTTCATTCACTACAAAGTTTGTTTCTTTCGTAAAGACAGAAGAGAAAAACTCATTTAGGGCTTCCTCTACCTCCACAGACTCCACACACAAATTCCCTATGCTTTCCCTGATCGGCCCTCCTCTTTCTTTGACCATTCTCTTATTCCTCACATAAGTGTAAAATGCCTTTGTGTTCTCCCTAATCCGTTCTGTCAAGCCTTTCTCGTGCCTCCTCCTGGCTCTCCTCAGACCATTTTTAAGCTCCTTCCTCGCCTGCCTGTAACCCTCTGGAGCTGAACTTCACCCTAACTTCCTCCTCCTTATGTAAGTTACCTTTTTCCTTTTGACGAGAATCTCCACCCTCTCGTCATCCAAGGTTCCTTTATCTTACCACTTCTTGCCAGTCTCAGAGGGACATATTTATTCATCACTTACAACAACTGTTCCTTAAACAGTGTACACATGTCTATAGTGCCTTTAACATGGAACAATTGCTCCCAATCCATGTTTCCTAACTCATGTCTAATCGCATCATAGTTTCCTCTTCCCCAATTAAATATCCTCCCATTTTGCCTAATCCTCTCCTTCTCCATAGCTATGTAGAATGTGAGGCAGTTGTGGTCACTATCACCAAAATGCTCTCCTATCACAAGATCTGATACCTGCCCCGGCTCGTTTCCGAGCACCAAGTCTAGAATGGCCTCTCTCCTCGTTGGCCTGTCAACATACTGAGTTCGGAAACCCTCCTGAATACACCTTACAAAAAAAAACTCCATTCAAATCTTCTTTTCGAAGGAGGTTCCAATCAAGTCCAAGAAAGTTAAAGTCTCTCGTTACAACAACCCTACTACATTCACACTTTTCCAAAATCTGCCGACCTATGCTTTCTTCAATCTCCCTGTTGCTATTGGAGGGCCTGTAGTAAACCCCTAACGAGGTGACTGCTCCCTTGCTGTTCCTAATTTCCACCCATATTGACTTGGGTAGGCAGATCTTCCTCAACAATGGAAGCTTCTGTAGCTGTGATACCCCTCTCGGAGGTCATCTCGGAGAACATCGAGGATTACACACATGCTCAGTGAAGAGTAATTCAACGACAGCACCAACATTATTCCAACTGCTTGACACCTTTAATTTAAGGACACGAATGACATAGAAATAGACTTCCTTTCATTATTATGTAGACTTCTCGTGTAAGGTTGTTATTTCTCTGAAGAATAGTAAATTCCTTCTCATATATTCATATTGATAAAGAGTCCGTTTTCCTGCGAGCTGTTCGTCACAGCAAGACAGCTTGTGTAACACTCCATCCACCACCAGTCATATTTACTCCCAGCTAAACCAGCACATGAGATGCAATGCTGGTACTCCATCCCACCAGCCACTTGGATGGACCAACACCAACTCGACTGGAACTTCTCAAGGACAAATCATTGCTGGTCTAGCTCCATGAAAATCCCAAATGAACGAAAGAAGACAATCCAATTTTCTAATAATTATTAAACAATGAGGACATTTTGTTGATCTGATGAGTTGGTCACGGTCTTTGAAGTTGGATGATCTATTTCTGTGAAAGCATTTCATGCATGTATTGAAAGAACAAAAAAGCTCAGGTCACAGATACACGGTAATGCAGCATTTAAACACAAATTGCCAGGGAATAGTAGGGTATAGATCTTCAGGTAACTGGGAATAATGTAGTCTGGTGTTTTCTGGCTGGCATAGTTGTACTGGGCTGAAAGGCCTGTTTGCATGCTGTATGACTCTATCACTTTAATTGTTGGAAACAGAGAATGTAGTCTCACTATTTCCATAGCTTGTGAGTATCAAGTAGTGAGGAATACAGTCTCGAAGGGCACGTAGGATATGCAGTTATATCATTATCCCTTCACTATCAAATTGTTTAAAACCCTTTTCTCTCTTTGTAACATATCTGTTAGTATTCCTGCAGCACAAGAACCCCTGCGGTCAATCACCATATTCTGAATAGAAATTAAACACAGGCAACTGAATGCTGGCCTTGGTAATGAAACGCACCTCACAAGAGCAACAGAAAGGAATCTGAAGTAGTAAAGTTATCCATTCGACACAATCTGATTCTTAAAGCAGTTTCAAGGCAGGCTTTCCCTTTGTCCTATGCTCCTGGCCTCTCTACAACATCATGAACCTTTCCTGAGTGCTTTTCCCGTGCTCTTTAAAAGTCACATTTGAAAAGCTGTGCCCAGTAATCTGAAAGGAGAGTTTTCATGTTCATAAGAAATGTGTCAGAATGTTTCAGTATTTAAAGACAACAGAAATGCAGAAACTAGCATCAGGAGTAAGGAGTCAAAACAGCTCCATCATGCGATAAGATCGTGGATGATCTGACTGTGGCCTCAATCAAACATTCCTCCTTTGCTCTTAAAACATTAGTGCGTCATTCTTAGTCAAGAATCTGCCTGCGTTTGCCTAAGGAATATTCAATGTCTTATCCTCCATCGCTCTCTAGGAAGGGAGTTCCACAAAGGCACAATACTTTGAGATGATTCCACCAAATCACCATCTTCTTCACTGAGATAATCTTCAGCTTTACAACCCATTCACTCATGGTAATCTCTGACACAAGCTGAAACATTCTTTCAGAATTCAACTTGAAAAGACTAGTTGGAATATTCTGGGGTTAAACAAGATCACATATTGTTCGCCTAAACTCTAGCAGATCCAGGGCCAGACAGTTCAAGATGTCCCCCAGAAATAAACGCTCCTCCCAGTAGTCAGCTGAGTGAACATTCTCTGGATTGCATTTCTTCTCATTGTGGCCATCACTCTCTTGGTGTGGTTACATCACAACATTATAAATATGCACAAAATCGTCCCGACTTTTAAATGTATTCTGTTTCAGAAAGTTTCAACGTCTATTTTACCTCAATAAAAATTTGATGTACATGGAAAGTTTTTATTTAGTAATCGAGGTGCCCGGTTCCTCTGTGCCTCAAGCCCAATCTCTCCACTGAAATAATGCCCTACTTTCCATTCAACCCGCAAATACCTTTCAGCATAGACACATTTTTCTACTATGTTCCATACACCAATATTCGCCTGTTCACTTGGCCCACCTTAATCTTCTTAAGGTGCCCTCTTCATATCTTCCTTCTCTAACAGTTTCAAAAGTTTGTATTCTTCCCTAATGCAGACAGAATATTTGGCCAAAGAAACACACTGTGGCGACATTTCAAAGTAATTGACAATGAAATATTTTTACTCCATGTCTAAGCTATAAAGTTGACGCAAAGCTAAAGTGTTTTGCTTTCCCATCACTCAGTTCCCACTACTCAAAGTAGGGTTAGTTGGTGTGGAGTGTGTGTGGGTAGATTTAAGGAACCGCAAAGGTGGAAAACCACAGTTGGAGTAATGTGTAGGCCTTTGAATCGTAGTCAGGAGCTGGTGCGCATGATAGACCAGGAGATAGAAAAGATATGAAGGAGAGGCAAAGTTACAGTTATAGGGGGACTGGGAAAATTAGTGGCAGTAATTTGCAAGGAAAGGAATTTGTGGAATGTCTACAAGATGGCTTTTTGGAGCAGCTTATCGTGCAGGCAACAAGGGAACGGGTAATACTAGATTTAGTGTTGTGCAGTAAGGCAGACTTGATAAGGAAGCTTAAGCTTAAGCACAAGAGAAAGCAGATAACATGGCAAATAGCAGTGGGAAACCAGAGGATTAGGAAGCTTACAAAGAGGAACAGAGGGCAACAAAATAAAAAATAAGGACAAAGACAATTAAATACAAGGGTAAGCTATCCAGTGATATAAAGGACGACTGTAAGAGTCACTTTAGATATATAAAGGGCAAAAGTGAAGCAGAAGTGGATATTGGGGCACTGGAAAATGACGTTGGAGAGATAGTAGTGTGGAACAAATAATAGATGAGAAACTGAATAATTATTTCACGTCAGCTTTCACTGTGGAAGATATGAATAATATCCCAAAAAATCAAGAGAATGAGGAGGCAGAGCTGATTAGGAGAAGTTGCTCGAAAAACTAAATGGGTAAATAAGCTGGATGGAGACATTAATGGGAATCTTCCAGAAATCTTTGGAATCAGGGAGGGTCCCAGCAGACGAAAAAATTGTGAACGTGACACTTTTTTTTAATAGATATTTTTATGAAAAAAAGAAGATTTTTGAATTTATTTTACAAAATTGCAAAAATAGTACAAACTAGTGTATTCTGCTTTACAATATAATCACGACCCCAATATAGAATTTTTAAAAAACTACTAATCTATTCTCCAAACTAGCAAGCCATAAAATAGGATATCCTACAATACAAACAATAAAACAAAAGGAGAAAAGAAAAAAAATAAGTAAATACATAATAGATACATTTTGTTTTATTTTTATAGTAAGTCTTCACAGAACCTATATTGATACAGGATTCCTCCTTCCAGGGGCCCCCGAACCAGCCAGAACCATCCCCACGGCAAAGCAAAGGCTCTGAACAATGTGGCTGATCTATCTGTGTCAATGTAGTTCAAAACGGACTGCCATGTTCGATAAAATAATTCCGCCTTTTGGTGCCCCACATTCGTAAGGAAGTCAAGGGGGATATATTCCATGACTATCCTGTGACAATTTGAAAGTCTTGGGGGACTTTCACATATCGAATTCACTAAAATGCATTTCCCACGGACAAAAGGGAATAATAATGAATATTTTCCTCCCGTAGACATCTAAAGAGGGGAAATTTGGGGAGGCCAAAAGTAGAGGAACTGGGTCCAACCCAATCTCCGTACCCAAAATCTTTGCCAAGGCATTCGGTATTCTGTCCCAATACATGCGGATCTTACGGCATGTCCACAGACAATGCGTGGAAGTACCAATTCTTAGTTTGCACATAGGACACATTGGAATTGCTCCTGCCTTGAACTTGGCAAGTCGTGCAGGTGCCATGTGAGCACTATGAAGTATCTTCAATTGGATAGCCTGAGTTCTGTTACAGATATGGATCTTCCTGGCGTTTTCCCAGAAGTCCTCCCACATCTCTAAAGATATTTCCCTCCCCAACTCTTGACTATTATATAACCGTTCCATGTCCTTTGATACCTTATTAACTAGTTAGTGGTAGAGAGTACTGACCGCGGGTGGATGCATCCGCCGAAGCACTCTCCTTTCCCTATCAGATTGATATGGATTAATTATCAATGTTTTGTATAAAGTCTCGTATTTGAAAATATTGAAAAAGATCTTTGCTAGGCCGCCCAAATTTCTAACGCAGCTGTTTGAAGGACATCATGACCTCCCCATCAAAAAGGTCTCCCAAACGGGAGATACCGTTGGACTCCCACGTTGTGAATCCAGCATCAGTCTGCCCTGGCTAGAATCTCAACATTCCCACTATAGCAGTATAAGGTTTTATAGGTTGCCCTCATCCTGTTGCATCATCCTCCAGGCTTTGATTGTATTTAATACAATAGGATTTTTACAATGATCGTAATAACTCAACTTGTCCATAAATAGTAGATTCATGAAGGGATATTTTGCTTGGGAGGCCTCAGTACCTAACCAGATTTACCCAATCAGCAATGTAGAATAATAGAGAGCTCAATTGGTACCTACTAAAATCAGGAAAATCCATCCCACCCCTTACTTGTGGAAGCTGCAGCTTTTCTAATTTAACAAGGAGCCGTCTATGACTCCAAATAAAAGAGTCAAGCCAACCATAAAGCTTACGCAGCGCCTGTCTCAGCAGCATCAAGGGGAGCATTCTCATAGCTTAGAAAAGGCCAGGTAGGATATTCATGTTGACCAAAGCCAGGATATTGGGAGATCTTCCCAGCATTGAAAGTCCTATCTTATTTTCTCCAATAAATGTGTATAATTGACTTTATATAGCCGACCAAATGCCGGAGAATTAAAAATACCAAAGTAAAGAAAGCCCCCTAGTGACCACTGAAAACGGAAACAGGATCCATCTGGAAAATTGAATATACTGGCAAGACCTCCCAGCGGCATGGCCTATGATTTCACGAAATTGAGTTTATAACCTGAGAACATGCCAAATAAGTTAACCACTTTAATTAAGCGGGGCACAGAAGTCAATGGATCATTTCAGAAAAGGAGGACATCATCCACAGAAAGAGTAATTTTGTGCTTAACCAATCCAACCTGCGGAGCCATTATATTATGGTCAGCTCGTATAGCTTCCGCCAACGGCTCAATCAGTAGCGTAAATAATAATGGTAAGAGAGGGCATTCCTGACGACAACCTCTGCCAACGCCAAAGCTATCTGAACTTGAATTGCTGGTGATCACCGCTGCTTTGTTAAAGACCTCTCCAACACCAAACCGTTCCAGCATTAAAAGAGATGTGGCCATTCTACCCGATCGAATGCCTTCACTGCCTCTAGGGAGACAACTAATCCCGGTATCGCTCCCTGCTGGCAGGCTTGTACCATATATAAGACCCTTCTAATGTTATTAGTTGATCTGCGACCCTTTATAAACCCCATCTGGTCATCTTTTATAACGAATGGTAAATCCCTCTCCAGTCTTAATGCCAACATTTTTGAGAGAACTTTAAAATCCACACTCAACAAGGATATAGGTCTATATGAAGAGCAGTCATCTGGGGCCTTTCCCTTCTTAAGAATGAGAGAAACATTTGCTTCTCTCAGAGAAGGCGGCAGACAGCCCTGGCTATGTGAATAATTAAGCATGTTTATAAGTGGCCCAAACAATTCTCCAATCAATTCTTTATAGAACTCAGCCTGGAATCCATTTGGTCCAGGCGCTTTGCCACTCTGGAGCTGCTTCACCTCCTCCTGTGCTTTCTGGGTTGCCAGGGGGGCATCCAAGAGCAATACTTGCTCTGACGTTAGGCCCGGGAGGGCCAGAGTTTAAAAGAACACTCTATCTTCCTCTTTCTATCCTCACAGTCCTGTGATCTATACAATTCGAAATATAACTTTCTAAAGACTGCATTGATCTTTTTACGATCACAAGTCAGGGTGATCCTTCTAATAGACGTAATGACTTGGGGAGCCTTTTTCTTTCTGGCAAGGTATGCAAGATACCTGCCAGGCTTGTCACTGTATTCAAATAATCTCTGCTTCGCAAGTAATAGCTCCCTCTTTGCTATTTGAGTAAGTGTGGTATTCAACTGTGGTAAAGTTGCCCTAAGTGCTGTGATCAGCTGTAGTTTAGTAATGGAGGGTCTGTCAACGTACGCTGTATCAGCCGCCTTCAGGCGAGCCTCGAGCAGACACTGCTGTTCTCCCTTTTGTCATTTCCGGATAACAGAATATGAGATAATCAAACTTCGCACATATGCCTTAGCATCTCCCAAATCACCGAAGGGTTACTGGCCGTGTTGGAGTTGATATCCCAGAAGGTTTTAAATTCCTAGCAGAAATATTTTATGAACTTCCTATCCTTCAATACCCCAATGTCGGGAAGCTATCTCATCATCACTAGTCTTAACCTCCATATATACTGGGGCAGGGTCGGAAATGTTGTGGTTCTGTTCGACGAGCTGGGAATTTGTCTTGCTAACGTTTTGTCCCCTGTCTAGGTGACATCTTCAGTGCTTGGGAGCTTCCTGTGAAGCGGTTCTGTGCTGTTTCCTCTGGCATTTATAGTGGCCTGTCTCTGCCACTTCCGGTTGTTATTTTGAGCTGTCCGCTGTAGTGGCCGGTATATTGGGTCCAGGTCGATGTGTTTGTTGATAGAGTGCTATGGCACTCATCCACAGACTCTATCAACAAACACATCGACCTGGACCCAATATACCAGCCACTACAGTGGACAGCTCGAACTGACAACTGGAAGTGGCAGAGACAGGCCACTATAAATGCCGGAGGAAACAGCACAGAAGCGCTTCACAGGAGGCTCCCAAGCACTGAGGATGTCACCTAGATAGGGGACGATACGTTTGCAA
This sequence comes from Chiloscyllium punctatum, assembly GCF_047496795.1. NCBI lineage: Eukaryota > Metazoa > Chordata > Chondrichthyes > Orectolobiformes > Hemiscylliidae > Chiloscyllium > Chiloscyllium punctatum. Next base: position 123,398,166 of record NC_092744.1, on the reverse strand, counting down.
GACAAATTCATAGCTCAGCGAACAGAACCACAACAACGAGCACCCGAGCTACAAATCTTCTCCCAAACTTTGAACAGGGTCGGAAATATTACCTACTTCACAAAACAATATTGAGTTCAAAAGGATTGAGGGGACCTAAACATATCGATTCCGGTTTGGCACTTGTGAGGGTTAGAATAAAAAGTAAAGTCTCTCGTCTCCGGGTGAAGACACCGCCACAGATCCACCACCCCAACTCCCTACTCAGATCCGCCAACTGCCTAGGTCTCATAGATATGCCCGCAGAGATCTTAGATATTCTGTCCAGCCCTGGGTTGATGATACAATTACAATCTCCCCCTATAATTGTGTGGTGCACCCAGAGAGCCATCAACTTACAGAACACTTCCATCACAAATGTAAAAGGGTGCTCCGGGGGGGGGGCAACAGAGATTCAAAATCTCAAATTCATCTCCATATATTAGAGTTTTAATTAATGTATACCATCCAGACTCATCTTTTATTGGCTTAGCATATGGAAGGGAAGACTCATCTGAATAAGAATGGCTACTCCCCAATTTTTGAGCTGAAAGATGAAAAGAACATCTGGCCAAATCCACCCTATTTCAGCCTTAAATGCTCCTGAGAAAGTAAATGTGTCTCCTGTAGAAAGTCTACAACCACCCTTTCTTTTTTAAGACTTGATAATATCTTTTTTCTTTTGATTAGTGAGTGGTTCTCCTTGACATTCCCAGTGCTCCACCTAAACGAATGACTAGCCATGATTGTCCAAGCAAGCCCGAGACCCGCCAGGAGGAAGAACCCCACCCAAAAGACATTGAATAAAAACCAAAAACGATTCACACATAAAAACACTCTATAAACAGCGATACCAAAACAACTGAGAACTACCTCTAAAAACAAATAACATCAAACATACTTAAAAGGAGACTTTCCCCCTTGTTCACAGGAGGCACTACTACCTTCCAATAATCCCGCCATAACATCTCCCAGCCAGAAACATGTCCTCGGCCCAGGCATTACAAAGTACAGCAAATAAATTCCAATATCTTATAAAGCAGTCGTTAAAAATGTGCGAGCTAAACCACACACCCCCACATCATCACCTAGATACATTTAGCAAAACAACACAAGATGAAAATATATAAAATTACAAAATTACAATCCCAGCAAGTAATAAGCAACCAAATAAAAATAACACTCAGAAACGTCCCCTAATAATCAAATAAACAGCACGAGCTCTAGATAAGAGTCTATGGAAAGGATAAGAAAGGGGACCCCCAGCCCACACCCTCTCACCAAGGAAAGATGGAGAAGAGAAAGAGGAAGTAAGGAGGAGGAAAAAACAAAGCAGGGGAGCAAAATAAAGTCATTATCAGTATAATTCAAGTACCGCAGTCTATTTGAGAGAAGCCAGTAATTATTTTATTTTTTCCGGTGATCCAAAGTTATATACAGATCCTCCATGACTGCAGCGCAGAGAATACTGAATATTTAAATCCCTCAGATGCTTCTTCGCCTCATCAAACGCCTTGCTCTTGCAGACCACAGCTGGAGAGAAATCCTGGAAGAACATTATCCTGGAGCTCTTGTATATCAAATCATGAGAATCCTTCCCCAAGACTCTGGAGGGCTCTAGCAGCATCTGTTTTTCCCTGTAATGTTGAAGTTGAACAAGGACTGGGCGGGGGCGCAGGTCTGACCCAGGCCGGCGCACAGCAACACGATGGGCCCGTTCAATCCGCACCTGACCCAGCTATGACTACAGTTACATCAGCTGTGGGAGCCATTGCTCCAGGAAATCAACAAGCTGGCCTTCCTCCTCCCATTCGGGAAGGCCCAGCAACCGAATATTTTTCCGATGACCTCAATTTTCGAGGTCGTCAATATGTGCCTCTATGGTCGGCGTTAGATGTCCCAGAAGCCAGACCTGACCAATGGATACCTCAGCAGTGGTCTCAGAGGCCATGGTCCATTGCTCTGTACCTTCGACACGCTGCCCGAGTTTCTCGATCTCTCCGTCATGTTTCTGCAGCATGACCGAGATCGATTTCCACCTGGACTGGGTCTCTTCAATGGACGCATCAACTTCTCTCGGAGTTTAACAAGCTCCAAGATCAGGCTCACCCCTGCAGGTGAGTCCCCCAGGACAGCCGCAGACATCTGTCTTGCTACAGGGTGGGGGGAGGGGTCCCTCTCTGTTGTGAACTGCAAGACCCTTTGCCTTTGGACATTTTAAAAAGCATCAAACTGCTAAATGACAAGGCTGCAGTGCGAAAACTATTTTAAACTATTTAACAGGTGAGGTGAGAATGGGTACCCCACTTTACCTGAGTCTTGGGCAGAGCTCTGTAGACTCATACCTGCTGGGTCGCCATCATCTTGGATCTCCCTGACACCCTGTTTAAAAGGGAATAAGGCAAAAGGCAGAAAATTACAAACTGATCAGCCTAACCTCGATCGTGGGTAACTTCCTGGAATCCACTGTGAAGGATGAGATTTGTAAATAATTAAGTGGGGCGAAGTCAGTCTGGTTTCATCAAGGGGAGGTCATGCTAATGAATCTGTTAGAACACTTTGAGGATGTAACAAGCAGGTTAGATCAAGGAGAGCTAATGGATACTATGTGCCTGGACTTCAAGAAGGACGTTAACAAGGTGCTTCACAGGAGGCTGCTGAGTAAGGGCCCATGGTATCAGAGATAAGGTACTAGTGTGCACAGAAGCTTGGCTGTCTGGCAGAAGATAGAGAGTGGGAATAAAAGGGTCCTTCTCAGGATAGCAGTCAATGACAACTGGTGTTTCGCAAGGGAACCACAATTTTTTACTTTGTACGTTAACAATCTAGATGAAGGAACTGAGGGCAATCCATCGAGGTTTTTAGATTATGCAAAGGTAGATAGAGGGACAGGTATCATTGAGACGGCAGGGAGGCTGCAGAAGGATTTAGACATGGTAGGAGAGTGGGCAAAGACGTGGCAGATGGAGAACACTTGGGAAAGTGCGAGGTTATGCACTTTAGTGGGAAGAAGAGAGGCATGGACTATTTCATAGCTGGGGAGAAAATTCAGAAGTCTGAAGTACAGAACGTTGCGAGTTTCAGTCAAGATTATCTCAAAGTAAATGTGAAAGTTGTGTCAGTAGCTAGGAAGGTGCTGTATATGCCACACAGTGTGTTTGAAATCTTATATTCAACAAAAGAACTCAGTCAACTCTTATAAACAATGATATTTGTTTATTGAACGCAATTGATATTAGAACAATAAAACGTAATATAACGTAATGAAAAGCATTACAATCTATCTTATGGTTTAACTTAAGCTTGGATGATCACATACCACCCCACCAGATGTTGACCGGATTCCACGTGGTGAAGTCTTCTTGTTCTTCTGATGTTCTTGTATGTGTCTTCTCTTTCAGTGGTTATTCTCGGGTTACTACTCTCCGAGGGGTTTTATGGTGATTCTTATCCTTCCAAGTCTTCACGCCTCTTGGGAAGGTGTGGAGGATCTGCCAATGAAATGATCAGGTTCATTTAAACTGATCAATTAGATCCAACCTGGGGTTGTCACATTGATAGCCCAAAGGGCGAATTTCCATTGTCCCATTCAGGTCCAACTTCACGTTGGTATTACAGGGTCTGGAGCTGTCAGGTTTGTTTGCAAACCATCTCTGGGTAGCTGCAGCCTGTCTAGATTCTGCAGCATGTGGAAGAGTTTGGTCAAGGATGGGTTCTACTTCCCAGCATGCTTTAATCATTGTTCATTTTTGTAACTCCATGGTAAATTTATTATTGTCCATTGTAAGATTATTATTTCAGGTGGTCAATCCGGTCAGAAGGGCAAATACAGTGATTACATTTCTTTTGTGATGACTTGAATGGATGGATTTCCGCGGCTCGATAAGACTCTGGTCAGACCACATTTGGTGTATTATGTACAGTTTTGGGCCACATAACTCAGGAAGGATGCAGCACCCCGGAGCGTGTTCAGAGGAGCTTCATAAGAATGGTCCTAGGAATAAAAAGCAAAACATATGAGGTCTCTGGGTCTATACTTGCTGGAGTGTATAAAGGTGAAGGGGGCTCTCATAGAAGCATACAGAATACTGGTTGTCTGGTCAGAGTAGACTTTGGGAAGATTCTTCCACTGTTCGGAGAGAAAGCACTCAAAGATATAGCCTGAGAGTCAAGAGAATATTTTTAGAACGGAGATAAGGAGAAATGCCTTCAGTCTGAGAGTGGTGTGTCTATGGTAAGGATGGGAGTTTCCTTCCTTAAAGGACATCAGTGAACCAGGTATGATTTTCTTGGCAATCGATTCATAACCAACATCAGTCTCTTAATTCCACATTTGAATTCAAGCTCCGCCACTTGCTGTGGCAGGATTTGGACCCAGGTCACCAGAACATTGTCTGGGTTTATCACATAAGAATTCAATTATAACACCACGGGGCCACTGACTTGCCCAATCCTCCACAGTGTGACTAACATGTGAAGTAATACATGCGCTGGGAGTTGTCTTCATGTTATCCTTGACTTCCTCATCAAGATATGGATGATTTTTTTCCATAATACAATTCCTCTTTGGTCTTTAGTATCTTCCTGATTGTTTGCCAAATTTCTTCAGCTGTCTTGCCTTTGACTGTTCTTTTCCTTCCCCAGAGTGTTCACAGCCAAATCCCTCCTTCGGTCTGTATAATTATCATTGCCTAACACTAAAACTCTCATGTATGACTCAGTCTTCACTCTTTCAATCTGAATGTGAAACTCCAGCATGTTGTGGTTTTCCTTCCAAGGCAAAGCTCATCCACCAATCCTTCCTTGTTACATAATGTCAACTCTAAATTAGATTAGATGCCCTTCATTTTTGAAACAGGGCCTTTGGCCCAACAAGTCCACACCAACCCTCCAAAATGTAACCCACCCAGACCCCTCTGAGTTACATACCTCACTCTATGGGCAATTTAGCATGGCCAATTCACCTGACCTGCACATCTTCAGACTGTGGGAGGAAACCCACGCAGACAGAGGGAAAATGTGCAAACTGCACGCAAACAGTCCCCCGAGGCTGGAATCGAACCTGGGTCCCTGTTGCAGTGCTAACCACTCAGCCCCATTCTCCAGTTGTTTCCATGATGGCCTGCTCTCAGAAATAATCTCTCATACACTCTCTGAATCTTTATTCAAGGATATCACTGTCAAGTTGATTAATTGAGCCAATTTGCATGTTCAAACCACCCATAGTTACTGTTGTGCCCTTGTTACAAACCCTCACTCTTTTCTACCTCAGAAGTACTTTGGGGGGAATAGTGGCTGAAAATTACTCTTCCCAAGAGGTTTCTTCTCTTGCATTTATTTGCACTGAGACGAATTTCAAATTATTTTTGGCACAAAACACTTTGAGAAGGTCTGAGTTCCCACTCGCATGCACAAATGTTTATTTTCTTTTCACTAGCCACATTTCCCAGTAAATATCGAGGATTTAAAAGGGCTAAAAGTGGTCATGAGATAGAGTTAGCAAACAGGATTGAGGAAAATCCCAAAGACTTATTTCCATATATAAGGAGCAAGAAGATAACTAGTGAAATGTTTGGCCCACACAAGAACAAAGGAAGAAAGTTATGCATGGAGTCAGAGACAATGGGTGAGATTCTTAGGAAGTACTTTGCATCTGTATTCACCAAGGAGAGGGACATGACGGATGTTGAGGTTAGGGATAGATCTCTGAGTACTCTGGGTCAAGTCGACATAAAGAAGAAGGAAGTTTTGGATACTCTGAAAGGTATTAAGGTAGACAAGCCCACAAGTCTGGATGGGATCAATCACTGGTTACTGAGGGATGTGAGTGTGGAAATAACTGGGGCTTTAACATTTATCTTTGCAGGATGATTGAACATGGGTGAGGTCCCGGAGGACTGGCGAATTTCTAATATTCTCCCCTTGTTTAACAAGGATAGCGGGGATAATCCAGGTAATTGTAGACCGGCAGGCCTGATGTCATTGGAGGCAAGCTGCTGGAGAAGATACTGAGGGACTTGAGTAAGGCGTTTTATTAGGTTCTCCATGGTCGGAGGATGGAGAAGGTGAAGTCGTGTGGGGTCCAGAGTGTTCTATCTAGATACATAGAGAACTGGCTGGCCAACAGGAGACAGAGAGTAGTGGAAGGGGATGTCTCAAAATGGAGACCTATGACCAGTGGTGTGCAACAGCGATCCGTACTGTGACCACTGTTGTTTGTGATATATATCAATGATTTGGAAGAAGGTATTGGTTGCCTGATTGGCAAGTTTGCAGATGACACCAAGATTGTTGGAGTAGCGGATAGTGAAGGAACTGTCAGAGAATACAACAGAATATCGATAGATTGGAGAGTTGGGCACAGAAATAGCAGATGGAGTTCAATCTGTGCAAATGCAAGGTGATGCATTTTGAAAGATCCTGGGGAAAATTGACTTCCAGCGAGATCTGGGTGTTCGGGTCCATTGTTTCCTGAAGATGCCAACACAGGTCAGCAAAGTGGTCAAGTTGGCATATGGTATGCTTTCCTTCATTAGATCAGGTATTGAGTACAAGCGCTGGCAGGTCATACAGTTGCATGGGACTTTGGTTTGGCCGCATTTGGAATGCTGTATCTAAATTTAAATTACTTACAGTGTGGAAACAGGCCCTGCAGCCCAACAAGTCCACACCGATCTGCCAAGGCACAACCCACCCATACATTTACCCCTTACCTAACACGATTGGCAGTTTAGCATGGCCAATTCACCTGACCTGCACATTTTTGGACCGTGGGAGGAAACCTACGCAGACATAGGGAGAATGCACAAACTCCGCACAGTCAGTCGCCTGAGGCGGGAATTGAACTCGGGTCTCTGGCGCTGTGAGGTAGTAGTGCTAACCACTGTGCCACCGTGTCGCTTACAAAGACGAAGAAAGAAAGATTGAGTAGATTAGGACTATTTTCATTACAAAGTCGAAGGTTGAGGTCTACAAAATCAAGACAGATTTATACAGGATGGAAGCTTTTTCCCCAGATTGTGGAACTCAATTAATCGGGGTCATGAGTTCAAAGTGAGAGGGGAAAGGTTTAGTGCAGATATATGTGGGAAGATCTTTACTCATAGGGTGGTGGCAGCCTGGAACGTGTGGTCATCTGAGGTGGTAGTAACAGGAGCAATAGCGTTATCTCAGATGTATTTAGACAGAAACATGAATGGTGAGGGAGCAAAGGGATACAGACCATGAGAAAATTGGTGCAGGTTTAGAAAATATGAGGATCTAGATCAGCACAGGCTAGGAGGGCCGAAGGGTCTGTTCCTGTGTCGGAATGTTCTTTGTTCTTTATCATTCATTCTAAAAATAGCAAGTTTTCAACTTATTGTATGCTACAATTTAATAATGTAAACGATTTATTTATTTGATAGTGCGTGTCAAATTATTGCCATTTCTAAATTACAGTCACAGGGTCAAAGAGATGTACAGCATGGAAACAGACCCTTCGGTCCAACTTGTCCATGCCGACCAAATATCCCAACCCAATCTAGTGCCACCTGCAGCACTCAGCCCATATCCCTCTAAAAACTTTCTATTCATATATCCATCCAGACGCCAACTAAATGTTGCAATTGTAATAACCGCCACTACTTCCTCTGGCAGCTCATTCCACACACGTACAACCCTCTGAGTGAAAACGTTGCCCCTTACATCTCTTTTATATTTTTCCCTTCCCAACCGAAAACTATGCCCTCTAGTTCTGGGCTCCACCACACCAGGGAAAATACCTTGTCAATTTACCCGATCCATGCCCTTCATGATTTTATAAACCTCTATAAAGTCACCCCCAGTCTCCAACGTTCCAGGGAAAACAGCTCCAGCTTGTTCAACTTCCAGCTGTCGCTCAAACCCTCCAACCTTGGCAACATGCATGTAAATCTTTTCTGAACCCTTTCAAGTTTCACCTAATCTATCAGGTCCTGGGGATCTTTCCACCTTTATGCATTTCAAGACATCCAGCACTTCTTCCTCTGTAATACGGACATTTTTCAAGACGTCACTATCTATTTCTCCGTATATCTACATCCCCATGTCCTTCTTCTGAGTAAACACTGATACAAAATACTCGTTTAGTATCACTCCCATCTCCTGCAGCTCCACACAAAGGCACCTTGCTGATCTTTGAGGACTCTATTCTCTCCCTATTTGCCCTTTTGTTCTCAATGTATTTGTAAAATCCTTTTGGATTCTCCTTAACTCTATTTGTGAAAGCTAACTCATGTCCCCTTTTTGCCTTCCTGATTTCCCTCTTTGGTATACTCCTCCTGCCTTTATACTCTTCTAAGGATTCACTCGATCTATCCTGCCTGTACCTGTCATATCCTTCCTTCTTTTTCTTAACCAGACCCTCAATTTCTTTAGTCATTCAGCACTCTCTATACCTACCAGCCTTTCCTTTCAGCCGAACATGAATATACTGTCTCTGGACTCCGGCTATCTAATTTCTGAAGACTTCCCATTTTCTCGCCGTACACATCCCTGCAAACATTTGCCACCATCAGTTTTTGAAAGATATTGCCTAATACCGTCAAAATTGGCCTTTCACCAATTTAGAACTTCAACTTTTAGATCTAGTCTATCCTTTTCCATCATAAATTTAAAACTAATAGAATTGTTGGCAAATAACTGAAGCTCACACATTTCAGGTGAAAAATTAAATCGATTGATTATATTTAAATGTGTAAGAGTTATAATTCTATTTGATTGTTCAATCATTTGCTTACTCTGAATATGCAATCAGTCAGAGGTCAATCATTTTGCAAATGATAGAGCTACAATGTACGCATTTGAGTACTGAGATTCAATGTGTAATTGTGATCACCAAAATAGTCAGACAACATATTCTTCAGTACAAAACAAAATGTAATTCTTTACATTCGTATCATAAAACGTTGTTCGGTGTTTATATTTTAGTTCCACCAAATAACATTAATTTTATTGTTTTCAGAGATGATGCAGTTATTGTTCAGATGAATAATTGTAGCTCATACCTTATTATTGCCCAATTCACAAACATCGTAAACCCCTGGTCATTGATCAGATCATTAAACCCATCACTTTGCATCATGATCGACATTAAAAGTGGATTTCAAAAGGGTGAATTCGGGTACAGTGCTACTGGACCTCACAGCTGCCTGGACCTCACAGCTGCCTGTGGCACTGGGCTCCTGAATCTGCCCAGAGAGTTTCCAACCTTGGTCAGGGCAGTCATTCAAACATTCTCTCACAGAGAATCATTTAGGATCCGCCTTGAGCAGGAGTAAAGAAACCAATAGGCTATCACTGCTCTCGGTGTAGGTATCAATATTGTCTAAATTAGATACCAATGACTGACCAGGAATCAGGTGTAAGAAATTCATCTTCAGTCAGAGCCTGGACCATGGAGCAGATGTATGGACATGGAGTGTCAGAATCATAACGCACAAGGTACTTATGGTGATGACATCTGGCATGTCCCCCAGAGTCCATACATCTGTCCCCTGGACCAGGCACTGGGTGTAAACGTTCACAGTTGACAGTCTATTGCAGCATCTTGTGTCTCACAGTGAATCCTCTGAAACTATATCCAATAAATGTACCTTCATATTCACCAGTATCAAAATAAAATTGTACATGTTTGTGGATGGTCTGATACTAATTGATAGGACACCCAACAGAATGGTTCTGAAGAAACCAGGAGCAAACGGCAAGCCAAGAATAATTTTAATAATGGAACTTGATGGATTTTGTCTGGTCTAGGTAACCATGCATATTGTGCTGGCACTTAGGTGAATGTAACAATGCACATCAAAACTGGAAGTCTTGGTCTAACGCCCTACCCCAGCTTCCTGACTTCACACAGCTCACTCCCTCGCACGCCTCACTCCCTCAATCACCAATTAATGAGAATCCACAAACTGAGTGAAACTTGGAACACAGAACAGTATAGCACAGCAAGAGCCCTTCAGCCCTCAATGTTTTGCTGGCCTTTTATCCTACTCTTAGATCAGACTAACCTACATGCCCTTCAATGTACTAACTTCCATGTTCCTATCCAAGAGTCTTCTTAACTATCTCTAATGTATCTGACTCTACTACCACCGCTGGCTGTGCATTCCGCCCACCCACCACTCTCGGAATAAAGAACCTATCTCTGGCATCTCCTCTAAACCTTCCTCCAATCATTTTAAGGTTATGCCCTTTGTTGATAGCCAATTCTACCCTGGGAAAAGGCTCTGGCTATCCACTCTATGTCTCTCAACATTTTGTACATCTCTGTCAAGTCACCTATCATCCTTGTTCGCTCCAGTGAGAAAAGCCCAAGCTCTCTCAACCTTTCTTCCTAAGACATGTCCTCCAGACCTGGCAGCATCCTGGTAGATATGCTCTGCACACTCTCTGAGACTTCCACATGTGAGTGCGAGCAGCAGCGGAGGAAAGACGAACCAAAAAGACTGCAGCTAAGGTAAGGCAGTTTTTAAAAAATTACTTACCAAAAGCGGGCAGCGTTGTTTTCTCTTCCACAGAAGGATCGGGAGCAGCGGAGGAAGTGACGAGGACCAGAGGGGCAGTCGGGAAGGAAAGCAGTGATTACATATATCAGCAAGGCATTTAAAAAGAATAGGGAGGGGGGGAAAGAAGAGGGGGTGTAGCACTACTAATCGGAGAGCGTATCACTGCTACAGAAGTTACCATTGTCGAGGAAGATCTGCCTACCGAGTCAGTATGGGTGGAAATTAGGAACAGCAAGGGAGCAGTCACCTCTTTAGGGGTTTACTACAGGCCCCCCAATAGCAGCAGGGAGATTGAAGAAAGCATAGGTCGGCAGATTTTGGAAATGTGTGAATGTAGTAGGGTTGTTGTAATGGGTGATTTTAACTTTCCGAATATTGATTGGAACCTCCTTCGAGCAGAAATTTGAATGGAGCTGTTTTTGTAAGGTGTGTTCATGAGGGTTTCCTAACTCAGTACGTTGACAGGCCAACGAGGGGAGAGGCCATTCTAGACTTGGTGCTCGGAAACGAGCCGGTGCAGTATCAGATCTTGTGGTGGGAGAGCATTTTGGTGATAGTGACAACAACTGCCTCACATTCTACATAGCTATGGAGTAGGAGAAGATTAGACAAAATGGGAGGATATTTAATTGGGGAAGAGGAAAGAATGATGCAATTAGACATGAATTAGGAAGCTTGAATTGGGTGCAATTGTTCCATGGTAAAGGCACTATAGACATGTGTACACTGTTTAAGGAACAGTTGTTGCAAGTGATGAATAAACATGTTCCTCTGAGACAGGCAAGAAGGGGTAAGATAAAGGAACCTTGGATGATGAGACCGATGGAGCTTCTCGTCAAAAGGAAGAAGGTACCTTACATAAGGTGGAGGAAGCTAGGGTCAAGCTCAGCTCTAGAGGATTAAAGGCAGGTGAGGAAGGAGCTCAAAAATGGTCTGAGGAGAGCCAGGAGGGGGCACGAGAAAGGCTTGGCCGAACGGATTAGGGAGAACACAAAGGCATTTTACACTTACGTGAGGAGTAAGAGAATGGCCAAAGAAAGAATAGGACTGATCAGGGATAGCATAGGGAACATGTCTGTAAAGTCTGAGGAGGTGAGGGAAGCCCTAAATGAGTTTTGTGCTTCTGTCTTTGTGAAAGAAACAAACTTTGTAATGAATGAAACATTTGAAGAGCAGGTGTGCATGCTGTAATGGATAGAGATAGAGGAAGCTGATGTGCTGAAACTTTTGTCAAACATTAAGATTGACAAGTCGCCATGCCCGGACGAGATTGCCCTCGGCTGCTTTGGGAAGCGAGAAATGTGATTGTTTCACCACTTGCGAAGATCTTTGCATTCTCGCTCTCCACTGGAGTCATACCTGAGGACTGGAGAGAGGCAAATGTAATTCCTCTCTTCACGAAAGGAAATAGGGAAATTCCTGACAGTTACAGACCAGTAAGTCTCACATCTGTCGTCTGCAAGCTGTTGGAAAGTATTCTGAGGGATAGGATTTATGACCATCTGGAAGAGCATGGCTTGATTAAGTGCAGTCAACATGGCTTTGTGAGGGGCAGGTCATGCCTCACAAACCTTATCGAGTTCATTGAGGATGTGACTAGAAAGGTTGATGAGGGTCGAGCTGTGGATGTGGTGTATATGGACTTCAGCAAGGCATTTGATAAGGTTCCCCATGGTAGGCTCATTCAGAAGGTCAGGAGGAATGGGATTCAGGGGAACATAGCTGTCTGGATACAGAATTGGCTGGCCAACAGAAGACAGCGAGTGGTTTTAGAAGGGAATTTTTCTGCCTGGACGTCAGTGGTGAGTGGTGTTCGACAGGGCTCTGTCCTTTGGCCTCTACTGTTTGTAATTTTTATTAATGATTTGGATGAGAGGATTGATGGATCGGTCAGCAAGTTTGCAGACGATACAAAGATTGGAGGTGTTGTTAACCATATAGAGGGCTGTTGGAGACTGCAGCTAGACATTGACAGATGCAGAGATGGGCTGAGAGGTGGCAGATGGTGTTCAACCTGGATAAATGCGAGGTGATGCATTTTGGAAGGTCGAATATGAAAGCTGAGTACAGGATTAAGGATAGGATTCTTGGCAGTGTGGAGGAACAGAGGGATCTTGGTGTGCAGGTACATAGATCCCTTACAATGGCCACAGAAGTGGACAGGGTTGTCAAGATAGCATATGGTATTTTGGCTTTCATTAACAGGGGGATTGAGTTTAAGAGCCGTGAGATCTTGTTGCAGCTCTATAAAACCTAGGTTAGACTGCACTTACTATACAGCGTCCAGTTCTGGTCGCCGTATTATAGGAAAGATGTGGATGCTTTGGAGAGGGTTCAGAGGAGATTTAACAGGATGCTGCCTAGACTGGAGGACTTATCTCATGAAGAGAGGTTGACTGAGCGCGGACTTTTTTCATTGGAGAAAAGGAGGAGGAGAGGGGACCTAATTGAGGTATACAAGATAACGAGAGTTATAGATAGAGTCGATAGCCAGGGACTCTTTCCCAGGGCAGAAATGGCTAACACGAGAGGTCGTAATTTTAAGCTGGTTGGAGGAAAGTATCGAGGGGATGTCAGAGGTGGGTTCTTTACACAGAGAGTTGTGAGAGCATGGAATGCGTTGCCAGCAGCAGTTGTGGAAGCAAGGTCATTGGGGATATTTAAGAGACTGCTGGACATGCATATGGTCACAGAAATTTGAGGGTGCATACATGAGGATCAATGGTCGGCACAACATCGTGGGCTGAAGGGCCTGTTCTGTGCTGTACTGTTCTATGTTCTATGAAGCAACCAGAACTGAACACAGTATTCTCAGTGTGGTTGGACCACAGCTTTATAGAGTTAAGCATTAACCTCACTGCTCTTAAACTCAATACTCCTGTTAATGAAAGCCAACACACGATATGCCTTCTTAACAACCCTGCAAACATGGGTGGCAACTTTGTGGGATCTATGGACATGGAGCCCAATATCCCTCTGTCACTCTGCACTGCCATGAATTCGGCCTTTACCCCTGTATTGTGTATGCAAATACAACCTTCCAAAATAAATCGCTTCACAATTTTTAATGTCGAACTGTATCTGCCACTTATCAGCCCAGCTCTGCATCCTGTCAATGTCCTCTTGTAACCTATACCAAACCTCCATACTATCCACAACTCCACCAACCTTCATGTCATCGGCAAACTTATTAACCCATCATTCCACTACCTCATGAAAGTCATCTATAAAATTCACAAATCGCACAGGTCACAGAGCCAATCCCTATGGAACACCACTGGTCACTGAGCTCCAGGATAAATACTTTCCATCTGCTACCACTCTCTGGGTCTTCTATGGGCCTGCCAAATCCATATCCAGACAGTCAAACTTCCCTGTGTCCCATTCCTCCTTACCTTCTGAATGTGCCGACAATTGTGAACCTTATCAAATGCCTTGCTAACATTCTTGTTCACCACATCTACTGGCCGACCATCATCAACGTGTTTTTTCACATCTTCAAAAAACTCAATAAGGTTTCTGAGGGATGACCTGCTGCTGACAAAGCCATGCTGACTACCTCTAATCAAACTATTGTTTTCTAAGTAATTGTAAATCCTGCCTCTCAGAATCATCTCTAGTACTTTGCCCACCACCGATATAAGACTGACTGTTCAGTCATTCCCATGGTTATCTCTTTTCCCTTTCCTGAACAAGGGAATAACATTTGCCATCCTTCAATCATCTGACAATACTCCAGTGGACAATGAGGATGCAAAGGTTATCGCCAAAGGCACACCAATCACTCCCATCACTTCCTGGAATAACCTCAGGTGTACCCTATCTGACCCAGGTTATTTACCTATCCTTATGTTTGTACTTCAATCAGTCTGTACTTCCCTTCAACTTTTCTATTCCATGTCCAACCAACTGATTCACTGCTTTCCATTTCAATACTACATACAGTGCTGCCTGCTTGAGTAAGTACGGTTCCCAACGTCCTGTGAATCACAGAATGAAAAAAGAAGGAATGCACCAACGCCTTCCTGATGAAGGGCTTATGCCTAAAACATCAACACGCTTGCTCCTCGGATGCCGCCTGACCTGCTGTGCTTTCCCAGCTCCACACTTTTCGACTCTGATCTCTATCAACTGCAGTCCTCACTTTCTACATGACTGCAGCTGTCCCCTCTGTACACTGAGTGGGGAATTAACCATCAAAAACTCATTGTATGTGGAGCTGACTGCTCAGTTCTGGAGAGTTGAACTTAATGAATACGTTTTTTTAAAAATATATATATTACGGTCCAACGTTCAGTGCCAGAGTTACAATTTTGGTTCATGGTTTGAGCAGCCTTATAAGAAATAGTGAATGACTGAAGAACTCCAAGGTACAGAGTATTCCAAGTGTTATGTTCCAGCTTATGTTAATGCTGGGAGTATTACCAGACAGACTGATGACATTTGAGTTGACATTTGGAGGTGTGACATTTTTGCCATCACAGAGACGTGTTTGAGGGAGGTCAGGGTCAACAACTCAATATTCTGTTATACTGGAAAATATGGGCAGGAGAGGAGAGGGTGTTGAAGAGGAGATGGTGTTGTATTATTAATTAAGGAGTCA
Organism: Chiloscyllium punctatum; assembly: GCF_047496795.1. Taxonomy (NCBI): domain Eukaryota; kingdom Metazoa; phylum Chordata; class Chondrichthyes; order Orectolobiformes; family Hemiscylliidae; genus Chiloscyllium; species Chiloscyllium punctatum. The sequence continues at coordinate 123,383,016 of NC_092744.1, read as the reverse complement.
GTTACAGCAGCAAAGAAGGACAATATGTTGGAAGAGTCTTCAAATGAGGGTTTATCGGCAAAGGGTGGATCAAAATGTTGACAGAACATACTGCTGGGGATATTTTATATAGCCCCAGAAAGAGGAAAATACAGGAGAAGATTTATAACCAATTCACTGAGGTGTCCAGGAATGCAAGGCTGAAGATTTTGGAGATAGGGAAGCAAAGCTGGAGATGTTACCGAGATAGGAATGCAAGGGTGGAGATGTTGCAGAGAGAGGAAAACAAGGCTGGAGATGTTGCAGAGATAGGAAAGCAAGGTTGGAGATGGCCGAGAGATAGCGTAAACAGGTTAGTGAGATATTTTTAAATTCAATCACAGGATGTAGGGAGAAGTGTAGCATCTGGAAGGTATAGAGCTAGGGAAGAATGTAGGGCTGGCAGAACTTACAGTCATAGATGGGTCTGGAGTATGAGATAAAAATTGTGGAGATATGGAGGGATACTGAGACACAGATGGATGTAGCGGCTGGAGAAGATGACAAAGAAAGATACAGAAATACACGTAGAAAGTTAAAAAATGGAATTGAGCAATATCTTAATAGAGAAAATATTATAGAAATCTTTGGAATAGAGAAGGCACTGGGAGGAACTGAAGGAGTGAGACCTTGGATTGTCCAATCACGAGAGAAATAGAGTCAGTGTCATACAGCACAGGACAGGCCCTTCGGTTGACAGCGAAAAAATAAAAAGCCCTGCAGACCCTGGAAACCCCTCCTTCCTAATGTCTGGGGGCAAGGGCTAGATTTGGGAGAGGTGTCCTTTAGACTGTTCAAACAACACTGTGACATAACAACCTCATGGTGTCAGATCAAACACTGACATGGAAACATCCTGCTGACTCCGCTCCCTCAGCCTCACGGGGTCAGCTCAAACAGTGACACAGAAACCTCCTGCTGACTCCCTTCACTCAGCCTCACGGTGTCAGATCAAACACTGACATGGAAACCTCCTGCTGACTCCGCTCCCTCAGCCTCACGGGGTCAGCTCAAACAGTGACACAGAAACCTCCTGCTGACTCCCTTCCCTCAGCCTCACGGTGACAGATCAAACAGTGACACAGAAACCTCCTGCTCACTCCCCTCCCTCAGCCTCACGGCTGCACGGTGGCACAGTGGATAGCACTGCTGCCTCACAGCGCCATAGACCTGGGTTCAATTCCCGCCTCAGGGGACTGACTGTGTGGAGTTTGCACATTCTCCCTGTGTCTGCGTGGGTTTCCTCCGGGTGCTCCGGTTTCCTCCCACAGTCCAAAGATGTGTAGGTCAGGGGAATTGGCCATGCTAAATTGCCCGTAGTGTTAGGTAAGGGGTAGATGTAGGGGTATGGGTGGGTTGTGCTTCGGCGGGGCGGTGTGGACTTGTTGGGCCGAAGGGCCTGTTTCCACACTGTAAGTAATCTAATCTAATCTAATCATGGTGTCAGATCAAACACTGACAGGGAAACATGCTGCTGACACCCCTCCTCAGCTGGTGGATCAGTGTCCCTCTACATTGAATAACACTTGGTGGAAGCACTGAGAGAGTGACAGAGCTGGCGGATGTATACAGGGTGGACCATTTCAAACCCAACACCAAGAGGGACTCAGCAGCAGCGTTGCTGATCGAGGTGGTCGGGTCCGAAAGGACATAACTGCTTCACTGCGTCTGCCCCGGGTCAGGGGGAACGACTGACAGGTAGAAACATCCTTGACCTATCCTCACCAACCTACCGGCTGCAGACACATTGTTCGATGACTGTATTGGGAACAGCGAAAGACCGCACACAGTATTTCTGGAGACAAAGTTCCACTTTTGCATCGTGAAGACCCCTTGTGTATATGTGACACCATCACTGTGCTAAACAGGGCAGATTTTCAATAGATTTTGGAACTTTGCACTGGCCGGTGTGAGGCGGTTCGGGTCATTACCAGCAGCAGCAGAATTGACCTCCAGCATAAGTTTCACTGTCACTGCCTGGTGTATGCTCCACTTTATCCGGACCATCAAGCCAGAGATACAGCCTTGTTAAATGGAGAATACAGGAGGGCCTGCCTATAGTAGCACCAAATACACCTCAGAATGAGATGAAGTTACTAAATTGAGCCACGTACTCACCACATGGTATAAATAGAAAATGATACAGAGATCTATCCAATGAATCAGGACTTATCTCTGCAATCCTCTCACATACAGTCTGGGTGAGTGGTGGTGGACAATCACACAACTCACCGGAGGAGAAGGATCCACAAATACCACCTTCCTCAAAGATTGAAGAGCCTAGCACAATAATAGAAAAGGTACGGCTGAACATTTCACAACAATGTTCAGACAGAAATATCGATGGGAGGATCAACTTTAGTCTCCTCCAGATGGCAGTCTTCAGCTAAACGATTCACAACCAGAAAACACACAGCTGAATTCGAGAGGTGAGGTGACAGTGACTTCACTTTTAACATGATCATAACTGCATTTGACCAAATGTCGTATCCAGGATTAACGGCAAACCTGGAGCAAATAGGAATCGTCTGCATTGGCAGAAGTTATACCTGGTACAAAGGAAGGTGGCTGGGGTTGGTGGAGAGCAACCATCTCAGCTCTGCTGCAGGTCCCCAAGGGAGGGGTTTCTGGGTAAGCCTGTAGATCAGAAATGGAAAGGTAGGGCACCATACCCCGACAGGATGATTGGGATGCTCTCTTGTTAGACAGAGACAGCTGGCGGTAGATTAACTGGACAGTCATCACGCCTCAAGTGAGGGAGAGCTTGAGTAGGATAGCCCTTATCATAAACCTCAGTCAGTGCAGGAATTGAACTCACACTGTTAGTATTAATCTGCATTACAAACCAGCTGTCCAACTAACCAAGTCATCACTCAGCTCCATGTGGTAGGTATTGTAATATTATTCCATTCAGATATGTTGCTAAACACCTTTGGAGCAGGTGGAACTCGAAGCCAGCTTCCAAGCTCAGAGAGAGGGACAGCATCAGTGAGCTGTATAACTGCTCTCTGTCCTAGGCCCAATAATTATCAGCTGCTTCATAAATGACCATCCCTACTCAAGTGAAGTCACAACTGGGATTGTTTACCAATAATTGGACAATATTCACCACTATTAGTGATTTACTCTGATACTGAAGCAATCCTTATCCAAATGCAACAAGGACCTGGAAATATGAAGGTGTGCGCTTAACAATGACAAGTACCATTCCCATTGCACACATGCCAGATAACAACTAATAATTGAAAATGGAATCATATCCTCTAACGTTCAATGTCACCACCATCAGTGAACTCCCAACGACCAATATCCCGCGGTTTACCGTTAACCAGAACTGGACTGACCGTATGCTTTCATTACTCATTCCTGTAAAGACCTTATGCTAAAACGTCGACGCTCCTGTACCTCAGATGCTGCCTGACCTGTTGTGCTTTTCCAGCGTCACACTTTGACGTATATAAATTAATTGGCTGCAAGAATATCTCAAGGGCTAGGAATCCTGCAGAAATAACATTCCTCATGATTTCCAAAAGCCTGTACACCATCTATAAGACACACATTGAATGTGTGTGCGATGAAATTCCCGCCCCCTCCCCATTTTCCCTGTGAATGCAGCTTTACCCCTCAACCACTGACACTCAGGAGCATCAATACCTGCCATCTACACGGTGCTCTGCAGAAATTTAACAAGGCTCCTTACAACGTACCTCAGAAACCATGACCGTCAATAAGGACAAGGGAAAGAGACACACGGGATAATCATCAAGTTCGCTTTCCGATCCAAGCCAACCACCATCCTGATTCGGAAGTATATTGCCATTCCTCCAGTGTCACTATTACAAGGTCCCCCCCTAATGATATTAGAACATAGAACAGTACAGCACAGAACAGGCCCTTCAGCCCACAATGTTGTGCCGACCACTGATCCTCATGTATGCACCCTCAAATTTCTGTGACCATATGCATGTCCAGCAGTCTCTTAAATGTCCCCAATGAGTTTGCTTCTACAACTGCTGCTGGCAATGCATTCCATGCTCTCACAAATCTCTGTGTAAAGAACCCGCCTCTGACATTCCCTCTATACTTTCCTCCAACCAGCTGAAAACTATGACCCCTCGTGTTAGCCATTTCTGCCCTTTGAAATAGTCTCTGGCTATCGACTCTATCTGTGCCTCTCATTATCTTGTATACCTCAATTAGGTCCCCTCTCCTCCTGCTTTTCTACAATGAAAGGAGTCCGCGCTCAGTCAACCTCTCTTCATAAGATAAGCCCTCCAGTCCAGGCAGCATCCTGCTAAACATCCTCTGAACCCTCTCCAAAGCATCCACATATTTCCTATAATAGGGCGACCAGAACTGGACGCAATATTCCAAGTGCGGTCTAACCAAAGTTTTATAGAGCTGCAACAAGATCTCACGACTCTTAAACTCAATCCCCCGTTAATGAAAGCCAAAACACCATGTGCTTTCTTAACAACCTGTCCACTTGGGTGACCATTTTAAGGGATCTATGTACCTGCACACCAAGATCCCTCTGTTCCTCCACATTGCCAAGAATCCTATCCTTAATCCTGTATTCAGCTTTCAAATTCGACCTTCCAAAATGCATCACCTCTCAATAACCAGGTTGAAGTCCATCTGCCACCTCTCAGCCCATCTCTGCATCTGTCAATGTCCCGCTGCAGCCTACAACAGCACTCTATACTTTTAACGACACCTGCAATCTTTCTGTCATCTGCAATCTTGCTGACCCATTCTTCAATCCCCTGACCCAAGTCTTAAGTAATAATTACAAACAGTAGAGGCCCAAGGACAGAGCCCTGTGGAACGCCCACTCACTTCCATTCAGAATATTTTCCTTCTACTGTCACTCGCTGTCTTCAGTTGGCCAGCTAATTCTGTATCCAGACAGCTAAGTTCCCCTTTATCCCATTCCTCCTGACCTTCTGAATGAGCCTACTATGGGGAACCTTATCAAATGCCTTGCTGAAGTTCATATACACCACATCCACAGCTCGACCCTCATCAATGTTTCTAGTCAGATCCTCAAAGTATTGTAAGTCTAATTACAGCACATCGACTGCAGTGGTTCAATGTGGCAAACCACCCTCACCTTCTCAAGGGCAACAAGGGATGGACAATAAATACTGGCCCAATCATATTCCATGAATAAATGAAATGAAAATATTGTCCAGACCTGCCCAATGTTGGACACTATGCTTTGGGTTTTGTGAGCTCAGGCTGTTAGTGTCTAGGCAGTAACCTGTTTGTTGTAAACAGCTGAAGGGATGTGCTGTTTTAAACAATCTGTCAGTCTCTCAGAGGCATGGCCTACATAACGAGCATCACACAGACACTGCCTTTCACATCCCATATTACTGAGCTCTGAGATAGACAGAAACAATTCAAAATATACCCAGATCTGACTGTAACATGTTTAAACACGCAGTGATATTGTTGCCATGAAAATGATTATGAGTGAGAATTAGCAGGGAGAAAGTGAGGACTGCAGATGCTGGAGATCAGAGTCAAAAAGTGTGGTTCTGAAAAATAGCACAGCCATTCATGTAGCGGCTGAGGAGCAGGAGAGTCGACTATGAGTTCACAATATTAATAAAAGGGAAAATAAATGTATATTTTCTAATTCCTTGTAGTTAATCATAATTTGGTCTTGGGTGTGATCATGAGACTCATCATTTCAATGCTCCTTACTGTGAGTTGGGCACTGTTTTCATATTATTGTTGTTATAAAAATGAACTGAATACATGGGTGGATTTTGTGCTTATTGGACAATCTAAAGGTTGGTGTTATGAAAGGATGACAGACCTTCAGTAAAGAGAGTTTGCTGTTAACGGTTAGAACAACGCTGCAAACATTTACACAGAGATTTCCAGCTCAAGTCACAGACAAAAACGTTGGTCCGGGATGATGCCGGCCATCAATGGAGCTGTACAATTCTGTTTGGATACTGACATTGTGGGGCTAACATACACTGGATATGGTTTATGAGGGATTCAATGTATAATGCCATGTGCTGCAGGAGTCCATCACCTTTATAACACCTTCATTCAGGATTGGGTCCAAGGTGCAGAATTACAGAGTTTAGATGCCATACCAGAAACGATATAATTGCAAGACATGGTTGTTTACAGATCATTGATACAAATGTTGAACTGCGCCATGTGCTAGTCCATTGACCAGTCTGCCCCACACACCTCTCCCCGTTGTTCAGGTATGTCTCTAACCAATCTGTTGCGTGAGTAACTGCCCAGCTCCAGTTTGGAAGCTCTCTGGACAGATTTTGGAGATGGTCAGTATTTTGGAGGTCATGGTGAGGGCCAGTAACACTGTGTCTGAATTCAGGCTTTTCCTCAAAGTCATTTCGAACAGCTTTGCTGCCTGCAAGATGGTGTGTTCACTGATCTGAACATGAATCGGCTGTTTACTACAGTCACTGAATTTTGTAATAGTCAAGTGTGCATCCTGGTATTTCAATTATTGTTCACTTCAATTGTTTTCAATTGAAAAATATTGATGTTTGGGTTATTTTAAAATATGTAAGAAACAAAGTGATATTAACACTTCATTATAAAAAAATTAAAAGTGACCTGTTGTATATTTCCCACGAACTAATCAAAAAAAACTCAGGTATTGCCTGTAAAGCAGGATTCTGTGAACAGGACTATGTCACTGGCAACTTCACCATCCTCTCTGGTAGGTTCTGTCCCACTGACAGGACATAGTCAGGCTGAGGGGGCAGTTCTTGGCATATAGTCAATACAGTGCTCAGCATTGATGCTGGATCCTGTAGCTGCTAGACTGCTCTGCGACAGGTTATGGGGGAATCAGTAAAAGAGAAACATATCATTGAACAAATCATCACCGATCTGCCTGCTGCAGATACACTTCCACATTTCATATACTGGTAAAACTGGTCACTGCACAGTCCTTATGGGGAGCAAGGGCTACCTTTACATTTTGCAGACCCACCTCACCATGATATGGGTTTCTACTGGGACAGGCGTTAAACAGATTGAGCAACAAATTATGATGCATCTATGAGGTGCAGCGGGCCATCAGCAGCAGCAGACTACAACTCAGTCTGCAAACCTCACACCCGACATACCTGCCACTGTACAGTAACCATCACCGCCAGATATACCTCCCACTGTACAGTAACCATCACCGCCAGATATACTTCCCACTGTACAGGAACCATCACGGCCCGACATACCTCCCACTGTACAATAACTATCAAGAGCTCTGTGCTTAGCACTGCCGCCTCACAGCACCAAATCCTAGGTTCAATTCCGGCCTTGGTGACTGTCTGTGTGGAGTTTGCACATTCCCCCCGTGTCTGCATGGGTTTCCTACGGGTGCTCCGGTTTCCTCTCACAGCCAAAGATGTGCAGTTCAGGCGAATTGGCCATGGTGTTAGGTGCATTAGTCATGGTAAATATAAGTCAGGGAAATGTGTTTGCGTGAGTAACTCTTCGAAGGGTTGGTGTAGACTGGTTGGGCTGAAGGGCCTGTTTCCACACTGTAGGGAATCTAATCTAACCTCCAAGGTTCAAGTCAGGAATATGATGGAATAATCACTTGTCTGAATGAGTGCAGCTCCAACAGTACTCTAGCCTGGGCTTACTAGCAACAGGCAACACAGTTGTGTGGGGAATATCCTGTCTCACAAACTTGATTGATTATTTTGAGCAAGTGACAAAATTGATTAATGAGGGCACGGTGCTGGATGTCGGCCGTTTGGACCTTAGCAAGGCCTTGGATATAGTTCTTTATGGCAGGCTCATACAGAAGGTGAAGTGAACTGAGATCAGCGGTCAGTTAGTAAGATGGATAGAGAACTGCTTGGTCATAGAAGACAGAGTAGTGATGGAACAGTGTTTTTCTGACTGGAGATCTGTAAATAGATTGGCAGACTTGCAGATTGTAAGGATGATTGCCAGAGAATACAGCGGGATATAGGTCAGCTGCAGACTTGGACAGAGAAAACGTTATCTGGGCAGTTGCGACGTGATGTGTTTTAGAAGGTCTAATGCAGGAGAGAAGTATAAAGTGGATGGAAAAACTACTGGCCGCATCAACCTCCGAAGGGATGTAGGTTTACAGCTCCACAGTTCCTGGAAAGTAGCAACAGGGGTGGATAGGGTGATCAAGATGACTGATGGCAAACTTGCAGACAGGCATCGGAGCGTGCAGTATGAAAATTAGCAGGTCATATTGCAGCTGTAGAGAAACTTAGTTCGGGCACATTTTGAATATTGTGTACAGTACAGGTTGCCACACCAGCAGAACGATGTGGAAGTGTTGGAGAGGGTATGGAAAAGTTTTACCAGAATGTTGTCTGGTTTGGAGGGTATTAGCCAGAAGGAGAAATTGAACAAACATTGTTTGTGTGCACCTGGGCATCATTGGCGATGGGGCTACCTGATAGATATTTACAAAATTATCAGAGGCATAGCCAGTTAGAGGCTTTATCCCAGAGTAGAAATATCAATTACTCAAGACCGTAGGTTTTTGGTAAAAGGGAGAAAGTTCGGGAGGTATGATCGGCAAGGTTTATTTTTGCTGTTCCAGACAGAATGTGCAAGTGCCTGGAATGCACTGATAGATGGGAAGGATCTAATATAGCAATGTTTAAGAGGGATCTTGGCACAAATATGAGTAAGTAGGGAACAGAATGACATAGAGGGTGTCGGAGCAAAAACTTTCTTTTTAACTTTAGAACGGCAGCATGTGTCAGTTCGGGCTTGCTGGGCTGAAGGGCCTGTTCCTGTGTTGGACTGATCTCTAAAACAAGATTTGAGCAAAGGAGTGGCAAGATATTGACTGAATGATTACTGATGATCAACAGCCACATTCAGTGGATCTCTCAACAACTTACAGCTTAATACCCTCCCTCCCACAGTAGGGAAACTCAATATGAAGAATTGGACGTGAAAGTCAGAGCTGGTAACTGTTGACTCCATCTTGCCCCTCGCTCCTGCAGCTTTCTATCTTGGACAGCAAAGTCTCGGGGAACACTGCACAGACAGAAGCTGCATGTAATGCACACCAACCAATGCTGGCACATGTCACATGCCAGCCTCACCATGCCATCCTAGCACATCTCCGACCCACTGACAGTATACATTTGTACTTCAATGCTGCAGCTCAGGGTGCACTCACAACTCTCATTACAATTCTGCTGCAAGGACACTGTGCTCAGGATTACACACCCAGCTCATGGACTGCCCCTCTGGGATGCTCACTCCATGTTTGTACACACTCAATGCTGCTGCAAGGACACTGTGCTCAGGGGCACACACACAACTCTTGGTCTGTCCCTCTGGGCTACTCACTCCGTGTTTGTATGCACTCAATGCTGCTGCAAGGACACTGTGCTCAGGGACACACTCAACTCATGGCCTGTCCCTCTGGGGTGCTTATTCGTTGTTTGTACGCACTCACTTGAATGCTCACAGTATGATTGCCTTGTCGTACCCTGCCCTCAGCAGTGTTTCCCCTCAGCCAGAGCTACGAGGCTCACCCACCTGCTGTATTGACACGGTGTTTACCAAAGACAACAAAATGAGGAAGCCTGATATCATTGTCCACAGTCAGTCACGGTGCCCAGCACAGTGAGTCGGGGGAGTCTCAGATCCCAGTCTGGGAGCTTGGACATGGTCAGTCACAGTGCCCAGCACAGTGAGTCAAGGGGAGTCTCAGATCCCAGTCTGGGAGCTTGGACACGGTCAGTCACGGTGCCCAGCACAGTGAGTCAGGGGGAGTCTCAGATCCCAGTCCGGGAGCTTGGACACGGTCAGTCACGGTGCCCAGCACAGTGAGTCAGGGGGAGTCTCAGATCCCAGTCATCGAGCATGGATACGGTGAGTCACGGTGCCCAGCACAGTGAGTTAGTGGGAGTCTAAGATCCCAGTCCGGGAGCTCGGACACGGTCAGTCACGGTACCCAGCACAGTGAGTCAGGGGGAGTCTCAGATCCCAGTCTGGGAGCTCGGACACGGTCAGTCACGGTGCCCAGCACAGTGAGTCAAGGGGAGTCTCAGATCCCAGTCCGGGAGCTTGGACATGGTCAGTCAGCCTCTCATGGTTGTTAGGGTCAGGATCCTTCCCTGTGATAGAGTGAGGAGCTGAATGTTGGGGAGACCCCTATCCCTCTTGGCTCTTTCTGCTCCTGTGTGATTGGTTCCTTCCCGAAATGTGAGAATTACCAAACAGTACTAAGGGAGGTGGAATTAGTTGTAACAGCTGGTAAAAAGGTAGCGAGGTGTCCCGAGTGAGTGCGTAGGCTCTTTCTCTTGGGCGTCTTAACTAATGCTCATCAAAACCAATACTACCACCTTCATCCTTTCCCTTCCCTTCTCTAATTTCAGAATCCCTGATACTCAGCAATATTTAACACACAGTCCTGCCATTCCTTGAGCCAGCTCTCGGTGATCAGTCCATCAGATTTCCACACACCAATCTGCATCTGGAACTCTCCAAACTCCGAGTATTCATGTCTATGAAGGGTACCTCACATTAAGGCTTTCTCTCTTACTCCATCTTCCACTGATAATCTTGTTGTTGTAAATTAGTACCAACTGTATCTCCCATTATTTTGAGAATCCTGGTAGTCTCCTCTACTATTCCTTTTTGGATCCTATACACCCGCCAAGTTATTTTCAATCCCTCCCAAACACTGCACAAGGAACTCAGTCCCAGCTCTGTCACGTTAGCCCATCTAGCTTGTACAGCTGCTGCCTTCCCTAGAACCAGTCCCAATGTCCCAGGAAACCGAAGCCCTCCTGCTGCACCATCGTTCCAGTCACACTCTCATCTACCTAAAACTCCGAGTTCTGTCCTCACTTGGACACGGCACTGGCAGTAACCAAGGGATTGCAACATTTGAGGTCCCGCTTGCTAACCATCCACCTAACTCCCTAAATTCTGATTCCCAGACCGCTTCACCCTTCCTACCCAGGTCATTCCTACCAACATGGACATGACGTTTGACTGCTCACTGTCCCTCAGACGAATGTCCTGCAGACACCGTTATATTCTTAACCCCATTATCCTGGAATTACATAAACAATGACACCTTCTTCAATTTCCTGACTCCCCTGTGCCTATTGCTCCTCCTTCCTTTTCCCTCCCCTCTGCACAGTCAGGCTGCTTGTGGTACCGCAGACATGGCTCCGACTGCCCTCCCCGAACAACCCGCACCTACATCAGCTTCCAAACCAGGAAACTGAATTGGGAGGGAGATATCAGGTATCCTTCCATTCCCTGAATGTTTCTCTTCGATTGTCTAGTCCCCTATTCTCTTTCCTCTTCTTGGCTGTCATGTCTGCAGGGTGATCTGCTCTCTGTGTGTGCTATTCACCTAACTCTCAGCATCACAGATGTCCTATCGAGTCTCTAGTTACTAACTGAGCTCCAAGACCCAGTGTTCATCTAGGACACGAGCAGGGGCTATGTTTTCCCAACGTAACAGAACATATTTTCCATCTAACAAACATGTCTTGTCATGTCCTAAAATGCAACATGTCTAGAGTAACTTAATTAATTACTTAGAATTAAATTAACATCAGGGAAAAAAACAATATGGTTAACTCCCTTATACAACTGTGGCTTACTGAGGGTAATGTATATATTGGCTCAGAATTTCACTTCTCCCTCTTATTTCTGAGTTCAACCCTTATTTCAGAAGTTGAAAAAATAAATTTGCTAACTTCTATCCATTTACTGACAGTCGCTAATAACGATGTATTATCTGCCAATGAATTTACAGCCTTTCCTGTGAAGGCTCTTGTACTTCTTCAAAACTCAGTGCAGGCAGGCCCTAGCAGCAGGTTATCTCTGTGACTCCCAGGTACGTGTAATCCTCCAGCTCCCACTCCACTCTGCTCCCTCACATGGTCACTTGTCTATGTGACTCCCAGACACGATTAGGCCTTGATCCTCAGTGCTGATTTATATCCTCCCACTTTGCTGCCTCTGTAACTACCAGTTATGTTAGCCTCATGCTCCTGCTCCAAGTTGCTCCGTCACAGCCTCCTGCTCTGCTCTTTCTCCAACTCCAAGTCCTCGTCGGCTTCGATCTTTGCTACTGATTAATATTCTCTCGATCTGTGCTGCCCTCTCTCAGGTTCCCTCCCTTTGTGACTCCCAGGTCATGATAGGCCTCAAGCCTCATATAAGATGAACAACATCCCATTCCGCACTGCTGTCTTACTGAATCGTTGTTATGCCTGGACGACAGTGGAAAAGAGGAGGATTAGACAGAGCAGAGGGTGTTAAGGTGACTGAGCGAGCTTATAGGATGCAACAGGTTATCTGGTGAGCCAAGCAGACCTGTAGTGTCGACAGCAGGTAATTGGAAGATACAGTAAGAGTTGTAGACACTGAAGAAGGCGAAGGAAATCGAGAGATAGTGGCTTGTTCATGACGGACCTTTGTAGAGTCAAAGAAGCTTTTTCTGTGCTGCTTACAGAGATGTGGAGACTTCAACAAATGCAACTTGAGAGCCAGCAAGTGCTGTATGATAGTTGAGACTGTTGGATGTTGCACTAACTGGGGGGATCATAAACCTTTGGAGCACTGGTGGTGTTCAAGGACCCGCAGGACATGAGGTGGTGCAGAGAATGGGAGCGTTCCAAATATTGGGATTATAGGGACTGGAAGTCCTGAGATGGATAAGGAGGATGAAAAGTACCATTTTGGCACACGCAACCATTGTAATTACAGAGATTTAGGAAGTGAACCTGTGCTATCATTTATTACAGTTATATGGAGAGTTACAGAAGCTGAAGGGGTTACACATTTTAAAAGGGAGAGATTTTATGTGATCAGAAGTTTAAACAACAATAAATGAATTTCAGTGATTTCTAGCATAGATGGGAATGGAGAAGGAGAGATATTGTGAGGAACTGTCAGATTTATATGGCGGGGAGTATGTAGGATATGAAAGGGAGAGCTGCATTGTCTGTATGCAGTTGCAGACATGAGGACAAGCACCTGTTGGATGGGACACAGATAACAACAGTTCCAACGGCTGGTGCAGTGGCTCAAGAAGGCAGCTCACTACCACTTTCTCAGGGACAACTCCATATCACCAATAAATGCTGGCTCAGCCAACAAAGCACATGTTCATGAATGAATGAAGGAATAAAAGATCTATAAGTAACACTGAGGTCACTCAGGCAGGCCCTTTCAACAGTACTTCACAAACCCGGAATCACTATTCCCTGGAAGGACAGGAGCTCCAGGTGCAGAGGAACACCAACATTTCCAAGGTGTCCTCCAAGACATGCTCCATCCTCCCAGCACGGTGTCTGTCCCTACACCCAAAGGACTGCAATGGGTCAGAAAGGCAGCTCCCCACCACCTTCTCCAGGGAATTACAGATGGGAAGGTAATGGGGAAACTCTGCTGTTAACAGACAGACAGAAAAATAAATCCAGCAGTGGGTGTGAAATGAAATTTCCGTTTCAGAACAACATGCAGAACATGGATAGAATGATTTGTCTGATTGGCACAAGGCAGAGAGTGTGAAGAAAGGGCAATTTTTCACGATGGGAACTGGTGATGGGGGGAGTACCGCAGGGGTCAGTTTTGGGATGACACTCTGCTCATTATACATTAAGAGTCTGGACAAAGAATGTGAAGGGGTATGAGAAATGGGTTTCCAAGAAAGATCCCAGCGATGAATTTTGTGTCATATGAGGAGCAGGTGAGGTCTCTGGGTCTGCACTTGATGAAGTTTAGGCCGCGGCGGCGTAGAACCTTGTTCAAACTTACAGAATACTGAGGGGCCTGGATGGAGTGGACGGGGGCAAGACGTTTCCACGAGCAAGAGAGACTAGGGGACAAGGGCACAGCTTCAGAGTGAAGGGACGGCCCTTCTGAATAGAGATGTGGAGGAATTTATTCAGCCAGCAGGTGATGGATCAGTGGAACTCACTGCATCATGGGACTGTGGATGCTCAGTGATTCAGTGTATCTTACTCAGAGATAGCTAGATTCTTGATGAATAAAGAGATCAAGTGTTACCCGGAGTAAGTGAGAGATTAGGGTTGAGAAACAATTCAGCCATAAGCAAATAGTGGAATAGATCCAATGGACCGAATAGTCTATTTCTGCTCCTAGACATGATGGTCTGATGGACTGCCCGTTTTCCGTAGGTTTCCAAGTGTGCAGTTATCATTTCTGGCATATTGTTCACCATACATTCCAGCACTTTCCTGATTATTGCTGTCACCTCTTGGTTTCAGATCAACTGCAGAAAGCTACATCACAGAGTAACTTGAGAATCATTGTGTATAAACCTCAGAAAGGTGGCATACAGGGCCAGCAGGACATAGAGAAGGTAAATGGAATGCTGGCATTGATTCCAAAGGGAATGGAGAATAAAAATAGGGAAGGCTTGTAATAAATATAGAGGACTCCTGTCAGTCCACACTGAGAATACTGTGAACAGGTTTGGTCCCCTATCTGGAGGGAAAATGTCCTTGCATTGGAGGCAGCCCAGAGAAGGTTCACCAGGTTGTTCTTCAAAATGGAGGGATATTGATGAGAAGAGGTGGAGAAGGTTGAACTTGCAGTCGTTAAAATTTAGAAAATGAGGCAAATGTATTGATACACCGAAGATTCTTGTGTTCTTGCAGATTCGGTACTGAGACATTGTTTCCCTGAGCAAGGATCTGTAACTGGAGATAAAGGGGAATACAGATACCAGAGAAGCTAACAGAGAAAAGCTGGGATGTAGAGACTGGAGGATGTCAGCGTTCAGGTGGTTTGAGATCACTGTTGGTGGTTAGAAATCAGATAGGTTGTTGGGCTGAAAGATGTCAAGGAGATTTACAGGGTTATCAATCCTGAAGTAGTTACAGTGATAGCGAGGAATATAGGGACTAGAGATTACTCAGATAGGGGTGGTCGTTGGAGCTTCAGGAGATACAGAGATTGGGAGGGTTGTCGGGACTGGAGATTACACAGATATTGGTGGTAGTTGGAACTACAGAAGTTTTAATAGAAAGGGAGGATTGTAGGCACTGGATATTAGACAGTTGGAGTGGTAGTTGGAGCTGCAGTTTATCGAGCCCGGGAGGATTGTTGGTGCTGGGAGCTACACTGACATGGACAAAAGTTGGAGTTGCAGGAGAGAGGGAGATAGAGAGGGTTGAAGGGTCTGGATCAGTTCACACAGCCAGGGAGAAGTTTAGGGATTGGAGGAGCCAGAGATACTGAGGGTTGTAGGTCTGCAGGAACTCAGAGAGCTAGTGAGGACTATGAAGGCAGGTTTGCAGCATTCCCATCAGTTACACAGAGATGTGGAGTGCTGTTCTGGAGGAGGTTACAGAAATCAACAGGGTTGCAGATTATGGAAGATATTACAAAGACAGTGAGCTGTAGTATTTGAGGAGGTTACAGGGACAGGATGCGTTGAGGAGTTGGAGGCTGCTACTGGGGTTAATCATGCTGAAAGGGATCAATATCCTTACATCGATCAGGGGGATTGGAAGCTCTGGAGATAAAGAATGAGAAATGCAGGAACTGAAGAATATCACAGAGATGGGGAGGAACATATGAGGGGCATTAATCACTCGGATGTGAAAGCAGAGGTTTTCGTTAGTAGGTTTGCAAAAGACGTGAAAGGTGAGGGTGTTGTCCACAGTGAGGGGGATGGCCTCAGGCTGCAGTCTGAAGGTTGAGGCTCGGACAGAATTTCAGCAGAGCAATTTCAATTGATAACCAGGTAAGAGCACAGCAGGCAATGAGGGAAAACTGATGAACTAAGCTGCATTTATTTTGATGTAACATACCTGACATGTAAGGCAGATGAACGCACGGCATGGATGGGAACATGGGACTGAGAAATCACAGGAATTACAGAAACATAGCTGAGGGACGGACAGGACTCACAGATCATTCTTCCAGACGACTGATTCAACAGGAAGGATAGAAGGGGAGACAAGAACGTAGGGGGAGTGGATCAGTGAAAACATCACTGCAGCACTGAGAGAGGATATTCCTGGGGATCGCCCAGTGAAGGTATGTTAGTGGATCTGAGAAATAAGAATGAATAATCAGTTTGATATGACTGTACTACAGGCCCGCAGTAGTAAGCGGGAAATTGAGCAGCAAACATGTCGGAGATCTCAGATATCTGTAAGAATGATAGGGTTGTAATGGTCGGGGATTTTAACTTTCCAACCCTAGACTGGGACTGCCAGAGTGTTCACAACTGGGATGGGAGGGATTTGTTCAGTGTGTTCAAGAAAACTCTCTCAATCAGTATGTAACTGGCCCGACTTGAGAAAGGGATAAAACCTGACCTCCCTTCGGGAAATATGGTAGAGAAAGGGGCTGAAGAGTTTGTGGGGGAGCACTTTTGCAAAGTCACCACAATTCTATTAGTTTGAAAATAGCGATGGAAAAGGACAGGTCTGGTCCACAAGTTAAAGATCAAAACTGGCCTTGCCCCAGTCCAGAAGGTATTAGGCAAGACTGTCCAAAAGTTGATTCGTGGAGGCTGTTTGCAAGTAAAGGAACGTCGGGCAAGTGGGATTCTTTCAAAAGAGAGATAAATTAAGATTTCAGGGCCAGCATATTCCTGTTAGTGTGAAGGACCATGCTGACGCAAGTGGGAAAAATTGGATGACTGGGGATATTGAGGTGCTGGTCAAGACAAAAGGGTCAAGACATGTCATATACAGCCAGCTGGATTAAGTCAATCCCTTGAAGAACATTGTGGGTGTAGTAATACTCTAAAGATGGAAACCATGAGGGCCTAAAGGGGAACTGACAGAGCTTTGGCAGAGAAGATTCAGGAAAATTCAGAGAAATTCTACTAGTATATTAACAACATAAGAATAACTCGGGACAGAATTTGACCCCTTAAAGATTAATGAAGCCACA
This sequence comes from Chiloscyllium punctatum, assembly GCF_047496795.1. Taxonomy (NCBI): domain Eukaryota; kingdom Metazoa; phylum Chordata; class Chondrichthyes; order Orectolobiformes; family Hemiscylliidae; genus Chiloscyllium; species Chiloscyllium punctatum. Next base: position 123,366,078 of record NC_092744.1, on the reverse strand, counting down.
GGAAATGGGTGTGATCCGAAACAAATACTTCATGACAGATTTTACACTGGAAAGCAGGGAAATAAACAGTGATGTTTTCAAAAGAGTCCACATTGGAGAACAGGAGGTGCTGAATGTTTTCAAACACATTAAAATTAGACAACTCCCTGGGAACTAATCAAGTATATACCAGGACATTGGGGTAAGTTAGCAAAGAAACTTACAATGATTGTTCTATCACTGACAGCCACGGGCGGTGAGCCCAGAGCCTGGAGGTTGCCTAATGTTGGGCCAGTATTTAGGAAAGGCTGCGACGGAAAGCTAAGGACATAAACACCAATTAGCTTGATGTCAGTGGTGCCAATGTTGTTGGAAGCAATTCTGCGGGACAGGACTTACATGCATCTGGAAAGGCAACGATTGATTAGGGATAGTCAGCATAGCTTTGTGCATACAAAGTCATGTCTCTCAAACTTGATAGAGTTTGTTGAAGAGGTGACCAAGGAGATGGATGAAGGCAGAGCAGTGGACGTTGTCTATCCTGACTTCAGCAAGGCCTTAGACAGGGTTTAGCGTGGTGCATTGGTTAGCAAGGTTAGATCACATGGTATCAGGGCGAACGAGACAAACAGACACAAAATGGGCTTGACAGTAGGAGACAGAGGATGGTGGGAGAGGGTTATTGTGCAGACTGGGGGGCTCTGACCAGCCATAAGGATCGGTGCAGGGGTCACGCATGTGTATTATTGACATAAACAAGAATATATGAATCCTTGTTACTAAGGTTGTGGAGAGCAAGATAAGATTTATAGTGGGCAGTGAATACAATTATCGAAGGTGATCTGAACCAATTGAGCCAGTGGGTTAAGAAATAAAAGATGGAGCTGAATTTAGGTATTTGATTTTGTTAAGACGAACAAGGGACGACTAATACAATTAATAGCAGAGCTCTGGACTGTGTTGTCAAACGGAGAGAGACCAAGGGCTGCATTTGCATTGTTCCTTCGAAGTGGCATCACAGGTGGACAGGAAGGGGAAAGCAGATTAGGCAGACTAGCCCTGATGGGTGAGAGCATTGAGTACATGAGTTGGTCCATCATGAAACGGCTGTATGAGACATTGCTGTGTGTCCAGTTGGAGTACTGTATAGAAATCTGATCATCCTGATTTAGGAAGCATATTCTGAAACTGCAAATGGAGCGAAGATTGATGAAGATGTTACTGATACTGCAGGGTTTGACAGAAACAGAGAGGCTGGATAAGCTGGAAAGCAACATGGGTGAAATTAGATAGATTTGGCAGATAAGGTAAATGACAATCCAAAAAGATTCTACAGTATGCAAGTAGAAAAAAGATACTATAGAGACAGTAAGGGCCCTCGAAGATCAATGAGGCAATCTATGCCTGGAACCACAGGAGATGGCTGCGAACTGAAATGAATATTTCATGTCAGAAAGTACTGTGGACAAAGATTAGGAAACAAAAGAAAGAAACAGTGATGTCTTGTAAAGCATCCCCATTACAGAAGAGGTGGTGATGGAGGTCTTAGAACACAAAGGTAGAGAAAGCCCTAGGTCCTGAACAAGTGTATCCCAGAACATTGAGGCAAAGTCGCAGTGGGGAACATTGCAGAGATATTTGTATCACTATCCTTAATATTTCCATTTGGTTTAGCTGGCTGAGGGGTGACCGTATAAAGGTTTATAAAAACAGGATGGGTATACATAGGGTGAGTAGTGAAAGTCTCTACCCCAGGGTACACGAATCCATAAATAGAGGACATAAAATGAGGTGGGAGAGGAAATACTTAAAAACGACCAGAGGAGAACATTTCTACACAGAGAATGGTGCACATATTGAATGAGCTGCTGCTGAAGTGGTAGAGAAAAGTAGAATTCCATCATGGAAAAGACATTTTTGGGCAGGTAAATGGAGAGGAGAAGGTTTGACAGGATAGGGACCAAACGCAGGCAAATGCGACTCGTTCAGGAACTGCGGTAAGCATGGATTAGTTGGATCGAAGAACCCGTTTCTGATCTGCATGGCTCTTTCTCCAGTTATTGGAGGAGGAGACTACTGAGATAAGGCATGTTGTAGGCATGGACCAAGTTACAGCGATGGATATGGTAGTCTGGAATGCAGTACATTTCAAATCTGTGGAGGGACTATCAGGAAGGGAGGAGGTTACAGGAACAGGAACTGTTATAGGAGTTAAAAATTATGAAGACACTGGTGCACGAGACATAGTTTATGTACAGTGTTGGAGAGAGAACACAGAACAGAAAGATCCCAGGCAGCATTCCCATAAACTCATGGGAAGCCTGCTTTCCCCTCTGTGATTCTGATGTTCACTAAGACATCACAAGACTGGATAGATATCTGTGACACTCCCGATGCTGTCTCAATTCAACAAAACTTACAGTAGGGGTGGTGATTGTCCTGGGGTGTGTGTGTACTGTGCTCCCCCTCCAGCACTGTATCTAAGTAATGTCTTGTTAGCCGATGTTTGGAGCCCTCTCATTGCTCTCTGCTCTGTTCACTGTGAGTAATGTTACCTCACTGCAGGATTTATTGAAGGTTCCAGATCTCCCTGCCCTTTGTCTCTCAGGCTGACCGACCATCTTCAATGTGGTGATGGACGAGATACCCAGTAGTTGGGAAGTCTATTCTTCCTGATTACCTGCAGGAGATAGAGAAATAGGCAGGATTGGAAATTAGACTGATGTACTGAGGATTACACATAGAGAATGGCAGTGAGTCCCACAGAGATCTGGAAAATCCTAGTCTCCATCCCTGGCCTGTTCTGTTGTGTCTCTCTGGAGTGGAGAATTCTGTTGGCTCAGGATCTGGAGTAGCTGTAAGAGTGAGAGACACTGACAGAGGCAGAAATTGGACGCACACACTGAGGAATACCACATGGAGAGATACTAAGTGATATCACCAGAGTGCAGGAATGTATCAGGATCAAACAATCATGAAGTAAAAACGGGTTTAGCTCCATGATGCACTGGTATCAGCGTTCAGGGGTGAATAGCCTGTGAGTAGGCGAGGTGAAGGCCTAGTGGTGCTATTGCTACAGCATGTCTCCAAAACCTCAGCGAATGTTCAGGGGAGGAAGGTTTGAACCCCACCATCTGAAATGGTGGGATCTGAAATAAATTACTTTATAAATAGTAATTGACAATCTATAAATACCATTACTGATGTGCAAAAGATCCAAATACTTCGCCTTTCAAGAAGGACATCTGCCTACCCTCACGTAGTCTGCATGACATCCCCACAGCAAACGTTTGCCTCTCAATTACCCTCTGAAATGCCTGAGCAAGTTACTCAACTAACGGCGGCTAGGGCTGGGCAAGAAAGGCTGGTTAGCCAGAGACATCCATAATCCCATACTTCACTTTTTTTAAAAAATCCATTCCAATGGTCCCATTGAAACTGTGCTGGGGTCAGTGACCCAATCATGTCAGTAGGTTTATGGACAGGACTTTAAACTGACAGAGAGGATGCAGGGACAGGGTTCAGGTGAAAGGAGCTTACCAGATCTCAAGAGAAAAGGTGACGAATCAGAACAGCATGGGGAATGTGGCCGTAACAAGCAGAGAGGAACAGAATGGGACAGAGTTTAACTAAAACTACACATCAGCGAATCAATTTGTGACAGGAAATTGTGGGAAAGAATAAATTACATATTTTTTTGAATGGACAAAGTCTCTTCAATAAGGTGGATGGATTTGTGACACAGAGGTGAAAGAGATTTAAACACCAGAGATACGTGGTAACAGGACGAACAAAAGGTGAACAGGAATATTCAATAGTTCACAAACTTGCAGAAACTCGGGCAAAATGGGTAACGCTAACAAACATGGATACCAAAGGCATTACAGAGGAAGCATTTGGCCGCAGATCATGAAGTAGAGTCAGTCTGAATGTAAATTCTGGCTACTACTTGCCAAGGACACAAGCAGCAGAACAGTTTTTGCCACCGAACACTATTCCATTGCTCACCACTGCATTACACAGGAACTCATTGGAATTTTTTAACAAAGGCATTGGAAAAATTTCGGAAAACTTCAATATTTGTATAATCTGTCAACATTGATATTGGAAGAGGAGTTCGGTTAATTTTTTTTCAGTGTTTCTTTGAAAAACACATTGTGCAACTGGCTAGGGACATAACTATCGCAGATCGACCGTGTAATGAACTTTGTGAATGAGTAATGTCATCTGCAGAAATCCTTCGGGAAATTGTGATACAGTGCAGTTTAAATAATTATAAAGTTTTAAAGTGAATTACAGAGGACAAACTACATCTAGAAACAAAAATAGCCAATTACATGTTTGTAAGAGGAGAACTGACCATGGTAAACAGGCTAAACAGACTGAAACGTGTGTCTGTAAATGGACATTCAGAACGTATTTGAAGGAACAGTGTAAAATACTCAACAGAAGGACATTCCGCTGAAAAAGCATAAACCTCGGCAAGAAATCCCCACTGGTCCCGCTCTCACTATTATTGACAAGATAAGAACAGGGAGAGGTGAAGGTGCTGGAGGTGGTGAGAGTGTTACAGGGAGTGGTCAGGTTCTGAACAGTGTTACAAAGCCAGTACGGATCATTACAGCTGGACGGGTTTGCAGAAATAGGGAGAGACATATGCATTTTTATTTATTCATTCATGGGTTGTGGGTGTCACTGCCTGGACAAACATTCTTTGACCCCACTGCTAATTACCCAGAGGGGAGCTCAAGGTCAGCCATATTGCTGTGGGTCTGGAGTCCAAAGTTGGCCAGACCAGGTTAGAATATTTAATGTCCTGCCTTAAAGGAAGTAAGTTTACTAGATGAGTTCTTCCCACTGGTCAACAATGTTTATATGGTGGCCTCATCAATGTCTTTTACAGATACAACATGACATTTCAACTCTTACGCTTAATGCTCTCCCCAATGAATGTAACCATCCCAAACGCCTGCTTCACCAGCCTGTCTATCTGTGACACCACACTCAAATAACGGTGTACCAGCGTCCCTGGGTCACTGACTGACAACACTACCCAGGGCCTGAACATTAACTGTACAAGTCTCACCCTGGTTTGTTTCACCAAAATGGAACACTTCACACTTATCTGATTAAACTCCATCTGCTATTCTTCAGCTCACTATCCAAACAGTACTGTTAATCTTGTTGTATCATATAATCTTCTCCACTATCTAATTTACCAGCAATTTCAGTGTCACCCAAAAACCTTACTTACCAGGAAACCAATATTCCCATCCAAACCATTTATCCAAATGACAAACAACAGGGGACCCACTCCACCGCTGGGCACATGCTTCCAGTCAGAAAAACATGTCTCCTATCACCCTCTGTCTACTCCCTTCAAGCCAATATTGTATCCAGTTCACGAGCTCCTCCAGAATGCCATATCCTTTTTACACTGATTTGAGCTTATTACCCAGTTTACCAGACAGAACATAGAACACAGAACAGTTCAGCCCAAGGCCCTTCGACCATGATGCTCTGCCAACTTTTTATCCAACTGTAAGATCAAACTAACCTACATACCCTTCATTTTACTACTATCCATGTGTCTATCTAAGAGTCTATTAAATGTCGCTAATGTGTCTAATTTTACTACCACCATTGGCAGTCCATCCAACTTCCTACCATTCTCTATCCTCTTATCCATCCTCCAATCACCTTAAAATAATGCCGCCTTATAATAGCCATTTATGCCATAGGAGAAAAAGTCTCTGACTATTCACTCTGTGTGTCTCTCATCACCTTGTTCACCTCTACCAAGTCACCCCACCCCTTTCTTCATTTCAATGAGTAAAATATTAGCTCCCTCAACCTTTCTTCATAAGAAATGCCCTCCATTCCAGGAAGCATCCTGGTAAATCTCCTGTTTACGCTCTCTAAAACGTGCACATCCCTCCTGTAAAAATGGGACCAGAATTGAACACAATATTCCAAGTGTGGTCTCACCGGGTCACTATAAAGAAGTTGTAAAACCTCACGGCTCTTAAAATCAATCCCCTTGCTAAGGAAAGCCAACACAACATATGCCTTTTTAACAATCCTACCAACGTGCGTGCCAACTATGAGGGACCTATGGGCATTTACCCCATGATCTCTCTGTGCCTCCACACAGCCAAGTATTCTGCCTTTTAACCCTGTATTCTGTATTCAAGTTCAACCTTCCAGAATGAATCACTTCACACTTTTCCAGATTGAACTCCATCTGCCACTTCCATCCATGCTCTGCGTCCTGTCAATGTCCCATTGCAACTAACAACATTACCCACGACTCCACCAACCTTGGTGTGATTGGCAAACATACTAACCCACTCTCCAACATCCATATCCAAGTCATTTACAAAACATCACAAAGAGCAGAGTCCCAGAGCTGATTGTTACACAACCCCACCGGTCACTGCGATCCAGGCTCATTACTGTCCATCTGCTGCCACCCTCTGTCTTCTCTGGGCCATCCAATCCTGTATCCAGACAGACAGATTTCCCTGTATCCCAATCATCCTTCTTTTCTGAATGAGCCATTAAGTATTCTGTCATATCCTCAAATAATTCAATAAGGTTTGTGAGGCATGACCTCCCCCTCACAAACCCATGCTGACTGTCTCTAATTTAACTATGGTTTTCCAAGTAGTCAAAAATCCTGTCTTTCCAGTCCTCGTCAATAATCTGCACATCACAGACATTAGATTAGACCAAATCTGTAATTCCCAGGATTCTGCCACCGTACTATGGTCCAGACTCTACAAATCTTCTCTCCTCTGCCATGTTGCCCAGAAGGGCACTGGAGGGTGGTGGGGGTTACAGAGGTAGGGAGAGATATCAGGACACGCGGATATTAGGAGGGTTGCAATGCCAAAATTAGGCTTCAGTAATTGTGATGTTTAATGGTGATGAAGGCATTTGAGGAGAGAGATAGGATTCTCGAGAAATGAGAGGTTTCATAGTTTAGGTGTTTTGCTCGGTCTGCAAGAGGTTACTGAGTTGGGGAGGTTTAAGCACTGGTGGGTATTACATAAACATGTGATTTTGGTTGCAGTGGCAGGAAGAGGATGCAGGAAGCTGGACAGAATGGGGTCTGAAAGAGTTTACACAAATGGGAAGAGTTGTCAGGAGTGGAGGTATTTACAGAGACAGCAATTGTCTGATCTGGAGCAGAGGACCCAGATTTGAAGGGACGTGGGGACTGGATGGGTGCCACGGGGAGGAAGGACCACAGAGCCACAGGAGGTTACAGAAATGTGGAGAGCTGTAGGGCTGATGGGTTCATGGAGTTGGGAATGTTGAGAGAGGTAGAGCATTTTATAGGGATAAGGATGTTTGTTGGACAGGGCTGGATTACACAGACAGGTAGTGTTTTAGGGAGCTGAACAGATTACAGAGATATAGAGGTTGGTATCATCTGAAGGAACAAACAGAGGTGTGGAGGGTCGTCGTGACTGAAGATGTTTCTAGATATAGGAAAGCTTAGGTTCTATGGGTTATTTAGACATGGAGGGTGTGAAATCTGGATTCGTTTTTGAGAGATTGGGGTAGCAAGTTTGGATGGAGACAGTTTCACAGATAAGGGAGCATAGCACAAACAGAAGGAAGTTCCTACGGTAGGGAGGGTTTGAGTGGAGAGTGATGTTTACACAGATGGGGGTAAGAGCTGGAGAAGGTTATAGAGATGGGTAGGTGGATGAAAATACAGGAGGAGCTTAAATTGACAGGGTAGGTGATAGTGACGGGAGCATGTTACACAGTTAATGAGTCTTGTAGGAACAGGACCGAGAGAGGCACAGGCATTGGAGTTGGATCTACAGATCGGGAGTGTTGCAGGGACCTGAGAGGATAACACAGATAAGTATGATGGTAAGGTCTCCACAGACTGATAGCGTTTTAGGGACTGGAAGAGGTTATGTTGACAGGGAGGGCTGTAAGACTACAGGAGTTTATGGAGAGTTGAAGATTTGGAGCAGTTCACAGTGGAAGGGTTCTCCAACGGGAGTATTTCACAGATAGTGAGGGCTGTGTGGCCTGAGAAAGTTAAAGAGATGGAGAGTTTTCAGGTCCGGAAGAGATTACATTGACAGAGACAGTTGAAGAGACTGAAGCAAAAATGCATGGAGAAGGTTACACAGATAGGGAGGTGAGTAGGGAACTGAAGGTAAATACACAGACATGGAGGGTTGTATTGTGAGACGGAGCTGAGAGGGATAGGGACCGATGTAGGGATTTACACAGGTCGGGAAGGTTTTGTTTTTGGACAAGGTTACACTGATACAGACAGTGTTAGGGAGTGTTTAATGGACTACAGAGGAGCTCAGAGAGAATGAATTCTGGGGAGTGGAGCAGATTACAGACACAGAGATGGCTGTCGGTTTCAACAGAGCTTCTACAGATCCTCACTGCTGTAAGGCTGGAGGGAGGTTACAATAATAAGGGTTTCCTACACTTGATGACTTTTTTGATACAGAGAAGGTATCAGCACGGGACTGTCAAAAGGAAGTATAGACAGTTCAGATGAGTAAACAGAGATATAAATGTTTTGGGGGTTTCAGGATGGAACAGTGATTGGGAGTGCTGTAACGAATGGCAACAGTTATAGGGATTGCTCTAAAAGCAGGAAGAGGGGACAGTCATATCGATCGTGGTAAGGACTGGAGAAGCTGATATCGCCAAGGAGTGTTTTAGAGACTGTTGGAAATTACACATAGCAGGAGAGTATTAGGGATGAGGCAAGGTTCAAGAGAGAGGGATGGTTGACAGGACTGAACAATAACCTGAATACAATCTCCAAACTGTGGAAACAGGTCATTCTGCCCAACAACTCCACACCAAACCTCTAAAGAGCATCCTAACCAGACCCATCCCTCTCCCTGTCCAATAAACACTGCATTACTCGTTGTGAACTGACCAAAACACACATGCCTGAATACTACGGTCAATTTATGATGGCCAATCCACCTATCGTGCAAATGTTGGGCTCTGGCAGGAAACCAGACCACCCGGAAGAAACCCACACAGTCGGGGATAGAAAATGCAAAGTCCACACAGACAGTCGTCCAAGGCTGGAATTGAAGCCAGGTTCCAGACACAGTGAGGCTGATTATACAAAGCCCTGCAGAGATTGGACTAGGTCACAAAGTTCACAAGGATTATTGGAACAGGAGGAGAATATAGTCAGGAACAGGAGAACGTTATATAGATGGTGTCCATGAGAGGGACTGGAGGAGGTTAACGCAATAGGCAGAGTTGTGCATTCTCTCGACAATTAGAGGTCGGGACGGTTGGGGAAACTCGATGAAGTTAGTATACTCAGAGTTGTACACACTGGGTGCGGTTAAAGAGTTAGCAAGGATTCTATAGACTGGCTGAGGTTATGGACAGAGGCAGTAGTGGGAATGAGATTTGTTACAACAAGTGAGAGTATATTTCAGGCACATGGATGGTTTTAGTGGCTGCAGGATGTTCGAGAGCTCGGTACTCTAGTACTGACTGGAGGTGGTCAAAGTTAAGGAATATTGTAGTGATGGGAGTCAGTCACAGAGACAGAGAAGAACGAAGAGAGAGGGGGGCATGGTTACAGATCTCGGGAGCGTTCTAGTGGCTTCAGAACGTGACACAAAGGGAAGGTTGGTTGGAAACGCTGTAGGAACCGGAGGACTCTGTACAGACAGTGAGGTGAAATGGATGGTGGAAGGTGAGCGGTAATGAGGTGCTGTAGGACAGGATGGAGGTGTGCTGTTGGGACTGGAGAAGGTTACAGTGACATCATGTGCTAGAGAGGCTGGAGGAATGTAAACAGATGGGGAGGTCAGTAAGGGCCGGATGTTACAGACAGAGTGGGCTGTAGGTGCTAGACAAGATGACAGACGTAAGAATTTTTATAGTGTTTTGGTGTTAGTGGTCATAACACTAGGTTTCACAGTAATTTTGGAAAAATATAAGGATAGGGCAGAAGTGAAGACACCAAATTTGTGGAAGCCACCTCATCGTTAGAATATCACCATCACTGGGCATTATCATTATCACGATTCAGGATCTGCTAAACACAGACTGAGAGAAACTATTTGCTGTTGGGTTCATATTCAGAAAGAGGAGGTATGTTAAAGTGATACAGGGAGAATTTAGGGCCATTGTGTTCTGTGAAGAGTGAATGACAAAGGAGTAACTCCAGTGAATAGTGGTCAAGCGACATCCTGAGCTTGATAAAGGAAGTACAGTGCGATGAAAACCGGCAAAAGACGGACCAACGTATGGAGAGTGCAAGTGGATCCTTAAAATGACTGGCAAGTAATGGGCATGAAATATCCTTGGCAGATACTGTTAAGGAGAGGCCACAAGTTATTTAATGAGGATAGTCAGAGGAAGAGGACTCCCAGGTAAAGAGTGAGGCTTGTTGGAAACCAAAGGGACAATCTGTGCATGGAGCCAGAGGAAGGAGGTGATGTCTTCAATGAATACTTCCCATCTGTATTCACACAGGAGAAAGACATTGTTTTCGGAGATTTCAGTGGGGACGGTGAGGTTGTAGAACGTGATAAGATGAAAAAGGAGGAGGTATTAAATGTTTTCACGGACATAAAGGTGGAGAAAACCCCAGTGCCCAATGAAATGTATCCCAGGCGGCTATGGGGGGTAAGGGAGGAGATTGCTGGGGTCCTGGTGGATATATTTAATAAATTGCTGGCCACAGGTGAAGTGTCAAATTACTGGAGGATAGCTAATGTGATTCCTTTGTTCAAGAAGGGCAGCAGGGATAGGCCAGGTAATTACAGAGCAGATAGTCTGACAGCAGGGGAAGGGAAATTATTGAAAACAATTGTGAGGATGAATCAACACTTCCAAAGGCAAGGATGACCTCTGCAGCATCATCACTGATTTGGTAGAGGGAGATACTGTCTGAGGAATTCAGTTCAGCTTTTTTGAAATGGTGTCTAAAAATATTGATGAGGGCAGTGCAGATGATGTGGGTTACATTGACTTGAATAAGACCTTTGACAAGGTCCCTCATGGATGGCTGGTTCAAATGTAAAGTGCCACTGGGATCCAAGGCAAGTTCGCAAATTAGATACAAAATTAGCGGATACACTTCTTTGTGTTTGAAATTCTTTCACCAGTGGGTGTACCACAGGGATCTGCGCAGGAACCAGTGCTGTTATTATGTACACTAATAACTTGGATGTTCAAGCAGAAAGAATTGTTAGTAGGTTTGCAGATGACACAAATGGTGAGGGGGATGGTCTCAGGCTGAAGTCTGATATCGATCAGATGACAATCTGAGCAGAGTAATGGCAGATGGAGTTTACTTCTGATCACTGTGAGGTAATGCACTGTGGGAAGTCTAATATGTGAAGGATATACGTCATGACTATTAGGTCCTCCTGAATTACTGAGGAACACAGGGTCCATGGTGGGCAAGTCTCTGGATGTCTGAAGGTGTCAGCACAGGTTGACAGGGTGGGGAAGGCACCTGAACTGGGAGCAGGAGGGGGAACCCACATCCTGATGGGGCGAATTGTTGGAGCTGCTTGAGAGATATAAACTAGTCTGGTAGGGTGTTGCATCTTAAACAGTCGTAAGGCCAGAAAGAAGATTGAGGCTGGTACACAAGTCAAAGAGAGCAATTTCAGCAGAAGAGGCAGGCAAGAGCATAGCAGGAAATGGGGGGAAACTGGTGATTAACCTGCATTTATTTCAATGCAATGGGCCTGACAGCTAAGGAAGATGAACTCAGGGCATGGATTGGAACATGGGACTGGGATATTACAGTTATTACAGAAACACAGCTGAGGGAGGGGCAAGACTGGCAGTGCATTGTTTCAAGGTGGAGATGCTACAGGAAGCATCGAAGGGGAGGCAAGAGAGGATGTGTGGTGGTGGGTTTTGATTGCATGAATCATCACAGCAGTACGTAGAGAGGATATTCCTGTGGGATCGCCCAGTGAAGTTATGTTAGTGGAACTGAGACATAGGAATGGGTCATTATGTTGACACGATTGTCCTACTGACCCCGAATAATCAGTGGCAGACTGAGGAACAAATATATCAGGAGATCCCAAATATCAATCAGAGTAATAGGACTGTTATGGTAGGGGTTTTTAAACTTTCAAAAACTAGACTGGGACTGCCAGTGTTCAGTGTTTGCAAGGGAGGAATATGGTAATTGTGTTCTAGAAACTCCCAATCAATATGTAAACGGCTTGAAAAGAGAAAGGGGCAAAACGTGACTGCCCCTTGGGAAACAAGGTTGGGAAAGGGACTATGGTGTGAGTGGGAACGCATTTTGCCAAAATGACCACAATTCTATTAGCTTAAAAATAGCGATGGAAAAGGACTGATCTGGTCCACAGGTTCAAGTTATGAAATGGGGCCAGACCAATCTTGATTGTATTAGCCAGGAACTTTCAAAAGGTGATTGGGGAGTCTATTTCCAGGAAAAGGGAAGTCTGGCAACTGAGAATATTTTAAAAGTGAAATAGTTGAGCGATCACCACCAGTATGTTCCTGTTTGTCTGCAGGTCAATGCTGACAGCATTAGGAAACACTGGCTGTCTATTGAGGGTCAAGGAAAAGGAGGCACACGTCAGGTATAGCCAGCTGGATCAAGGGAATCCCTGAGGATCACAGGGGCTGTAGGAATGCACTTTGGGTGGAAATCGGGAATGCAGAAAGGGTACATGAAATAGCCTCGGCAGAGAATGATAAGGAGAGTTCAAAAGTGATTGAATAAATATATTGAGTAAAAGAGTAACTCGAGACAAAATAGTGTCACTTAAAGATCAACGAGACCATTGGTGTGTGGAACCGCAGGATATAGCGAACACCTTAAACACATTTTTTTTTTCTCCAGAACTTACCGTTGACAAAGACTGGGGAACTCAGGGAACAAGAGTAATACACTAGAAAACATTTGGAGTTCTCTGCATTTCCAGTCTCCCTGCTACAGGAAGGATGTTGTGAAAGTTGAAAGTGTTCGGAAAAGATTTACAAGATGTTGTGCGGGTTGTTGCTGAATAAGCTGGGGTTATTTTCCCTGGAGCATCGGAGACTGAGGGGTGACCTGACAGAGGTTTATAAAAACATGAGGTGTATGGATTGGGTAAACAGTCAAGGTTTTATCCCAGGGGTTGGAGAGTCCAAACCTAAAGATAATAGGTTTATGGTTAAAGTGGAAAGGATTAAAAGGGACTGAAGGGACAGCTTTGTTATGCACATGGTGATGTGTGTATGGAATGAGCTGAGAGAGAAATTAGCAGATACTGATACTATAACAACATTTAAAAGGTATCTGGATGGGTATATGAAAAATAAGAGTTTCGAGGTACATGGGCCAAATGCTGGTAAATGGGATAGATTTATTTAGATCTTCTGGTCAGCATAGATGTGTTGGACCAAAGGGTCTGTTTCCATGCTGTACATCTCTATGACTTAAAAAGAGGGCATGTTATAGAAGAGGTGGTGCTGGAGACTTTACAACACAAAGGAATGGAAAGACCCAGGACCTGATTAAGTGTATCACAGGACCTTGTGCAATGCTAGGGAAGAAATTATGGAGCCACGAGCAAAGATATTTGTACCATTGACAGCCATGTGCGATGTGCTGGATAGGCTGGAGGGTGGCATAGTGGGCAGTGAAGGAGGCTTTATGAGATTATAAAGGGATCTTGATAAAATGGCTGAATGGGATGAAAAACTGGAGATGGAATTCAGTCTGAATAAAGGCAAGGTAGTGCACTTGGTAAAACTTGGTAAAATCCATAAACAAACAAACAAGCTTATACAATTAATGTTCGGGCCTCGGTTAGTGTTTTAGAGCAGAGGGACTTCTGGGTTCAGGTATATAATTCTTGAAGCTTGCATCACGGGATGGATAAGACAGTGCTTGGCATGTCTGACTATTGCTCAGTCCATTGAGTGGAGGATTTGGGACGTCATGTTGATAGTGTGCAGACATTTGTTAGGCTTCTTCTGCAATACTCTGCCCAGTTCTGGTCGCCCAGTTATAGGGATGATATTATTAAGCTGCAGGGGGTTCAGAAGACATTTACCAAGACGTTGCTGAATATGAAAGGCTTGAGTTCGGAAAAATGGCTGGATAAGCTGAGTCTTTTTTCACTGAAGCCTGGAGGTTGAGACATGATGCTATAAAGATTTCTGAAGAAAATGAGGTATGTAGATCAAATTAATGATAGTTGCCTTTCCCTCAGGATGGGGGAGTCTCAAGAGGAGGGGCCACATTTTTAAGGTTAGAGGAGAGAGATGTTCAAAAAAAAGACATGGGGACAAATTGTTACACAGAGGATGTTTTGATTGTGGAATCAACTTCCTGAGGAAGCGGTGGATGTGGGTAAAATTACAACGTTTAAAAGACAGAGATACTAAACGAGTATTTTGCATCAGTTTTTATTGTGGAAAACGATATGGAAGATATAGAATGTAGGGAAATAGATGGTGATACCTTGCAAAATGTCCATATTACAGAGGAGCAAGTGCTGGATGTCTTGAAATGCATAAAGGTGTATAAATTCCCAGGACCAGACCAGGTGTACCCGAGAAATCAGTGGGAAGCTAGAGGAGTGATTACTGGGCCTCTTGCTGAGATATTTGTATCATCGATAGTCACAGGTGAGGTGGCAGAAGACTGGAGATTGGCAAACGTGGTGCCACTGCTTAAGAAGAGCACGAAGGACAAGCCAGGGAACTATAGACCGGTGCGCCTGACCTCAGTGGTGGGCAAGTTGTTGGAGGTAATCCTGAGGGAAAGGATGTACATGCATTTGGAAAGGAAAGGATTGATCAGGGATAGTCAATATGGCTTTGTGCATGGGAGATCATGTCTCACAAACTTGATTGAGTTTTTTGAAGAAATAACAAAGAGGATTGATGAGGGCTGAGCGGTAGATGTGATCTATATAGACTTCAGTGAGGCGTTCGACAAGTTTCCCCATAGGAGACTGATTAGCAAGGTTCGATCTCATGGAATACAGGGAGAACTAGCCATTTGGATGCAGAACTGGCTCAAAGGTAGAAGACCGAGGGTGGTGGTGGAGTGTTGTTTTTCAGACTTGAGGACTGTGACCAATAGAGTGCCACAAGGATTGGGCCTAAGAATGGTGAATAGCCAATGTTAAGGGATTCAAAAACTCGTGGGTACAAACTGGAGGTGAGAGAGCAAAGATTTAAAGAGGGAGCTGAGCGGCAACATTATCCACAGAGGATGGTGCACAGACAGAACGGACTGCCAGGGGGCACATGGGAGAAATAAGAACAATGACAACATGGAAAACACATTTGGGTACGAACATGGAGAGGAGAAGGTTTGAAGAGCTAAGGGCCAAACGCAGGCAAATGAGACTCATTCAGTGTGTGAAACAGTGGCATCATTGATCAGTTGGACCACGGGTTCTGTTTCCGTGCTGTATCACTCTATCCAGTTAAAGAGGATTAATGTACCAAAATAAAGCATGTTGTAGACATTGAAGCAAGTTACAGCGTTAGGGATGGTAGTCTGGAATGCAGTACGTTTCAAATATGTGGAGGGACTATAGGGAAGGGAGGGGTTTACAGGAACAGAAACTGTTATAGGAGTTAAAATTTACTGAAGACACTGCTGGTGCACAAGCCATGCCATAGGCACAGAGTTGCAGAGTATTGAATCTAAGTACAATGTTGGAGGGAGAACACGGATCAGAAAAATCCCAGGCAGCATTCCCAACATCTCGTCGGAGGCCTGCTTTGCCCGCTGTTGTCCTGATGCTCACTAAGACAGCACAGGCCTGGAAAGATAACTATGAATTCCCCATGCTGTCTCAGTGCAACCTAAATTAATGTAGATGTGGTGATTGAGCCAGGGGTGTGTCTGCACTGTACTGTGCTGTGCTCCCCATCCAGCACTGTATCTATATCATGTCTTGTTAGCGATGTTAGGAGCCCTCTCATTGCTCTCTGCTCTGTGCACTGTGAGTGATGTTACCTCACTGCAGGATTTATTGAAGGCTCCAGATCTCCCTGCCCTTTGTCTCTCTGGCTGACCAACCATCTTCAATGAGGTGATGGATGAGACACACAGCAGTTGGGAGGTCTACTGAGTCAGAAACTTCCTGAGTACCTACAGGCGACAGAGAAATAGACAAAATGGGAAATTAGACTGATGCAGTGAGGGTTATACGTGGAGAATGGAAATGAGCCCACAGATATCTGGAAAATCCCACTCCATTCCTGGATTATGCTGTTGCATCTCTCTGGAGTGGAGAATTCTATTACCTCAGGATCTGGAGTAACTGCAAGAGCGAGAGGCGCTGACAGAGGCAGCAATTCGATCCACACAGTGAGGGATACCGCATGGAGAGAGACTGAATGACATTACCAGAGTGCTGGAAGACCTCAGGATCACACAGTCATGTTGGCAGAATGCGTTTAGCTTCATGATGCCCTGATATCAGTGCTCATGGATGAGCAACCACTGAGCAGGCGAAGTGATGGTCTCGTGGTATTACTGCCTGAGCATGTATCCAACACCTCAGCTAATGTTCAGGGGAAGTGGGTTTGAATCCCACCATCAATAATTTTAAAAATAGTAATTAACAATCCATAAATAAATATAAACCCATTGCTGATGTACAAAAAAAAACCAAACACTTGTCCTTTAGATAAGGACATCTGTTCATCCTCACGTGGTCTGCACAATGTACCCACATCAAAGTGTTTGCCTCTCAATTACCCTCTGAAATGGCCGAGCAAGTTACTCAGCTCGAAGGAAGCTAGGGCTGGGCAAGAAAGGCTGGTTAGCTAGAGACACGCACATCCCATACCTGATTTTAAAAATAATCCATTAGGATGGTCCCACTGGAACTGTGCTGGGACCAGTGTCCTGGTCAATCATGTCGGTAGGTTTATGGACAGGGCTTTCAACTGACAGACAGGATGCAGGAGCAGGAATCAGGTGGAAGGAGCTTTCCAAATCCAAAGGGATAAGGTGAAGTATGGGATCAGCATGGGAATGTGGCTGAAGACAAGCAGAAAGAACATGATAGGACAGAGTTTAACTAAAACTGTACATCAGGGAATCGGTTTGTGACAGGAAATTATGGAAAAGACTAAATTATGGATAATGTCTCTTCAATAAGGTAGGTTGATTTGTGACACAGAGATAAAAGAGTTTCAGACACCAGACAGACATGGTTACATGGCGAACAAAAGGTGGACAGGAATATTCAGTGGATCACAGCCTTGCTGAAACTCAGGCAAAGTGGGAAACGCTAACAATAATGGGTAACAAAGACATGACAGAGAAAGCATCTGGCCTCAAATCATGACGTAGAGTCATTCCGAATGTAAATTCTGGTTACTACTTGCCAAGGACAGAAGCAGCGGAACAGTTTCAGTCACCGAACAGCATGTCATTGCTCATCACTGCATTACACAGGAGCTCATTGATTTTTTTTTTAAACAAACACATTGTGATAATTTTGGGAAATTTCAATATTCCCATAATCTGGGACAGTCACATTGACAGCAGTGATATTGGAAGAGGAATTCAGAGAACTTTTTTCAGTGTTTCTTAGAATAACAAATTGTGACCTGGCTAGGGACATAACTATCGCAGAGCAAGCGTTGTGTGATAAAACTTAGTGAATGAGTAATGTCACCGGGAGAGATCCTCTGGGAAATTGTGATAAAGTGCAGTTTACAGAAATATCAAGTTTTAAAGTGAATCACGGTAAGGACAAGCTTCAACCAGAAAGAAAAATCGCCAATTACATGAGGTTGAGAGGAGACCTGACCAAGATAAAGAGGTGAAACAGACTGAAACATGTGTCTGCAAATGAACAGTGGAAAACATTTGAAAGAACAGTGTAAATCACTCAGCAAAAGGACATTCCATTGAAACAGACAAAACCTCAGCAAGAAATTCCCAACGGCCCCTCACTCAGGACAAAATAGATCATATTAGATTATGAAGCATAGAAGATCACCACAAAGTATTAACATTCTGAAATGAGAGAGTGTTTTAGGAGTGTTAAAGGGATTACAAAGGGTCTGCTAGCAGGAGTTGGGCAGTGGGAAGGGGAATCATTGTCAGGGTTCAATGTCGCAAAAGGAACAGGGAGAGGGGAAGGTGCCGGAGGTGGTAAGAGTGTGACTGAGAGTGGTCAGGGTCTGAACGATGTTACAAAACCAGTACGGATTGCTGCATCTGGAAGGGTTTGAGAGGTAGGGAGGGAAAAATGTATTTTTATTTATTCATTCATGGGATATGGGTATCACTGCTAATTACCCAGAGGGCAACTCAGAGTCAGCCATATTGCACTGGGTCTGGAGTCACATGTTAGCCAGACCAGGTTAGAATATTTGATGTTCTTCCCTAAAGGAGGTAAGAGAACCCGATGAGTTCTTCCTACTGATCAACAATGTTTTTATAGTGGCCTGACCAATCTGTTGTACAGATTCAACATGACATCCCAACTCCTACCCTTAATATCTGCCCAATGAAGGTAACCATCCCAAATGCCTGCTTCACCAGCCTGTCTACCTGTGACACCACTTTCAAAGAACTGTGTACCTGGGTCACTGGGTTTCTGACTGACAACACTACCCACGGCCCGAACATTAACTGTACAAGTCCCGCTCTGGTTTGTTTCACCACAATGGAACACTTCACATTTATCTAATTAAACTCCATCTGCTATTCTTCAGCCCACTATCCCAGCAGTACTGTTCATCCTGTTGTATCACAGATAACCTTCTTCACTGTCCACATCACCAGCAATTTCAGTGTCACCCAAAAACCTTACTTAACAGGAAACCAATACTCCCATCCAAACCATTTACCCAAATGACAAACAACAGGGGACCCACTGCACCCCTGGTCACATGCCTCCAGTTAGAAAAACAACATGTCTCCCATCACACTCTGTCTCCAACCATCAAGCCCAATTTTCTGTCCAGTTGACTAGCTCCTCCTGAACGCCAAATCCTTTTACACGGATCTAAGATTATTACCCAGTTTAAGATACGACACGTAGAACAAAGAACAGAACAGAACAAGACCCTTCAGCCATGATGACATGCCAATCCTTTACCGACCATAAGATTAAAAGAAAAGTGGCAGATAAAGTTTAATTCAGATAAATGCGAGGTGCTGCATTTTGGGAAAGCAAATCTTAACAGGACACTTAATGGTCAGGTCCTAGGAAGTTCCTTGAAAGTGGAGTCGTAGGTTGATAGGATAGTGAAGAAGGCGTTTCATATGCTTTTACTTATTGGTCAGCGTATTGAGTCCAGGACTTGGGAGGTCATGTTGCGATTGTACAGCACTTTGGTTCAGCCACTGTTGGAATATTGCGTTCAGAAAAAATTACAAGGATGTTGCCAGGATTAGAGGTTTTGAGCTACAGGGAGAGATTGAACAGGCTGGGGCTGTTTTCCTTGGAGTATCCGAGGCTGAGGCGTGACCTTATAGAGGTTTACAAAATTATGAGGGGCATGGATAGGGTAAATAAACAAAGTCTTTTGCCTGGGGTGGGGGAGTCCAGAACTAGAGGGCATAGGTTTAGAGTGAGAGGGAAAAGTTATGAAAGAGACCGAAGGGGTAACTTGTTCACATAGAGGTGGTATGTGTATGGAATGAGCTGCCAGAGGATATGGTGGAGGCTGGTACAATTGTAACATTTAGGAGGCATTTGGATGGGTATAAAGGCAGGGTTTGGAGGGATATGGACCGTGTGCTGTCAGGTGGGACTAGACTGGGTTGGGATATCTGATCGGCATGGACAAGTTGGACTGAAGGGTCTGTTTCCATGCTGTACATCTCTATGACTTTAACTTCCATACCCTTCATTGTATTATCGTCCATGTGCCTATCCAGAAGTACATTAAATGTCCCTAATGCATCTAATTTTACCGCCACCGCTGGCAGTGCATTCCACTCAGCTACCACACTGTATGCAACGAACCTTCCTCTGAAATCTCTCCTTAACCATCCGCGAATCACCTGAAAATTATACCCCCTTGTAATAGCTATTTATATGAGGGTAAAACATCTCTCTCTCTATTCACTCTATCTATGACTGTCAACACCTTGTTAACCTCTGCCAAGTCACCCCTCACCCTTCTTCACTCCAATGAGAAAAGCCTTAGCTCCCTTAACCTTTTGTCATAAGACATACTCTCCAGTCCAGGCAGCATCCTGGTAAATCTCCTCTTTACCCTTGCTAAAGCTTCCCCATCCTTCCTGTAATGAGGGGACCAGAACTGAACACAATATTCCCAGTGGGGTCTAACCAGAGCTGTATAGAGCTGCAGCATACCCTCACAGCTGTAAAACTCAATCCCCAAACTAATAAAATCCAACACATATAATCCTTCTTAACAAGCCTATCAGCTTGGGTGGCAATGTTGAAGGATCTAGGGACTTGGAACCCAAGATCGCTCTGTTCCTCCACACTGCCAAAGATCCTGTCTTTAACCCTGCATTCTGCATTCAAATTCAATCTTTCAAAATGAATGACTTTTCCAGACTGAACTCCATCTGCCACTTCTCAGCTCAGCTCTGCATCCTGTCATTGTCCAGTTGCAACCTACAACAGCCCTCCACACGATCAGCCACTCCACCAACCTTCATGTCATTGGCAAACTTACTAACCCACTCTTCCACTCACACATCCAACGTATTCACAAAATCACAATGAACAGAGGTCCTGCAGATAACCACTGGTCTCTGAACTCCAGGATGAATTGTTTCTATCTATCATCACCCTCTGTCTTGTGTGGGCCAGTAATCCTGCATCCAGACAGACAGGTTTCCCTGTACCCCATACCTCCGTACTTTCTGAATGAGCCATAAAGGTGTTTCATCACATTCCCAAAAGATTCAATAAGTCATGTAAGGCATGACCTGCCCATTACACAACCATGCTGACTACCTCTAATCAAACTATGGTTTCCCAAGGAATAATAAATCCTGTCTCTCAGAGTCCTCTTCAATAATCTGCACACCACAGACATAAGACTGACAGGTGTGCAATTCCCAGGATTATCCCTATTCCCTTTCCTGAACAAGGGACTAATACTTTCCTGCCTCCAATCATCTGGTAAGACTCCAGTGGACAGTGAGGGCACAAAGGTCGTCACCAGGTGCGCAGCAATCTATTCCCTCCCTTCGTGTACTAACTTTGGACGCATCTCATCTGCGTCAGAGACATATCTATCCTTATCTTTTACGAAATTCTTAGCATATCGTCCTTCTTAACATCCACCTGTTCACATACATGAGCCTGTTTCACTTCTGTCCTCACAAACGACAAGACCCTTCTCAGCAGTGAATACTGAGACATAGTATACATTAAGGACCTCTCATGAAGGAGCTTCTTTCTCTCAGAATCTCCTCTCACAACTTCTCCATCACTGGGCTCACGGGGCTGTAATTTACTGGCTTTTCCCTGCAGCCCTTAAGTGACGGAACAGCATTAGCCGCCCTCCAGTCTTCTGACACCTCACTGTGTCTGTTGGTAACATAAATATCTCTGTTAGGGATACTGTAATCTCTTCTCGAGCTTCCCGCAAAATTCTAGCACAGACCTAATGAGCTTCTGAGGAATGATCTACCTTTATTTGTTGTAAGATTCCAGCACTTTCTCTTCTCTGGTGAGGATTCTTTCCAAGACATCACTATTTATTTCCCCAAGTTCCCGAGCTTCCATGTCTTTCTCCATAGTAAATACTGACAAGATTATTTTGTCTCATATCTCACCCATCTCCTCTGGTTCCACACATGGGTGACCTTATTGATCTTTAAGGGGCCCTATTCTCTACCAAGTTACTCTTTAGCCCTTCTTGAAACTTGTGTAAAGGTTTCTGATAATTCAAATACACCATATCCACTATACCACTACACCCCTCATACACCCTTACAATTCTGCCATTTATATTCACACCAACAAATTAAATCCAACAGGCTCAAAAACAAATTCTCTTTTATCAAATGTGTTTCTAAGTGGCCAGTTATTGTATATTGACATATCCTTTCTAACAATTGCAGCATGCTGGGAAAGATGCTGGGAAGTTAGAAAACTTAACAGTGTAGCACAGAAACAGGCCATTCGGCCCACCACGTCTATGCTGTCTAACGTACTATTCTAACTCATACCATCTGCCTGCACGTGGTCCATATCCGTCTATTCTCTACCTTTTCATGGTTCTGTCTAAATCCCACTTGAAACCTTTACTCACATTTATGCTTCTCTGACCTCCCTCAGTAACATTCACTCTACACAAAAAAAAATGCCTCACACATCTCGTTTAAACTTCCTCTTTCTCACCTTAAACATATGCGCTCTAGTATTTGAAACTTACACACTGGAAAAGAGATTCTGATTATCTACATTATCTAACCTTGTTCTAAATGTTATATTACTGTACCTGGTCACCTGTCAGCCTCTTATACTCTCATTCAAGAATCCAACTTTGTTTAATTTCCTCTCACACCGAACACACTCTTCAAAAAACCCTAACACAGGCAACAGGCTGATAAACCCCTTTTGTCCCCTCTCCAAAGCCTCTACATCCTTCCTATTGTGTGGAGATGAGACCTGCACCCCGCACTCCAAATGTCGCCAAACAACCATTTGATACAATTTCAACATCAGATGCAAACCACTTCACCCAACGTTGTGACCAAGATCCTTCTGTATATCAATATCCCTCAGTATGATAACTTTCTTCTTGAATTTGACATCATCTCACACTTGTCCAGATTAAACTCAATTTGCCATTTCTGTCTATCTTTCCAACTGTTCTGTCACCGCCTGCAGATGTTAATTAATCAGGGAAACAAGGGTTTTGTGGAAAAGGCAGGAAAGTAGAGTTGAACAGCCATGATCTGATTGAAGGACAGAGCATACTCAATGGGCTAAATGGCCTCATTCTCCTCCTAAATCTGAGCACAAACTCAAAATGCCCTGCATAATATTATGTGTCTCTGCTCACAAAACTCCTTTATAATGGGATTCTTGGATATTTATTAGTACACAGCATTTGATCTACAAATATGATATGATGTTATAGAAAACTCTCACATACAATCCAGGATTCTATCTGTTACAGCACTGATACCCATTGCTGTTTGAGTCGGCATGGAGACCACTGTCACACACAGTTACTGTACTGCCCTTGCTACAAGTACATTCAGTGTCCTGACTGCAACCATATTGACATTACCATCACTGGGTGGTGCCTACAAAAGAATTCATGCTAACGGTTGCTGCTGCTTTCGGTTTCTTAGCTCCACTTTTGATATTCAGATCTACATGACTGTCTCATTAATGCATTAACCTGCTCCTTCCTTCACAACTTGTTAGCTTTTTGCCTAGTCTGCCTATTGAGACTAGGTTTGGTTGGAATATCTGCTCAGCATGGATGGGTTGGACCGAAGGGTCGGTTTCCATGCTGTACATCTCTCTGACTCTATCCCAACAACCCTTCAGTATTCACTTCTCAGCGATGGTCATTCTGCAGCTAAATATCCGGAAAGACAGTTCCATCATATCTGATCACTGTCATTCCATCTCCCTTATGGCAAATACAGGGAGTCATTCCTCGGTAGTGGGAAGTTGAACAGATGGTAGAGGTTACAGAGATAGGGAGGCTTACAGGACTCGAGGATGTTAGAGTTAAACAGAGTTACATCTGGTCAAGAATGTCAGTGGGACAAAGGAGTTTGGGGATTGGAGGAATTTTCAGAGATAGAGGGAGCTGGATTAGATTCTGGAGATAAGGATAGGGATGGAGAAAGGAAGAGGTAAGCAGACGAGGCACAACAGCCTCGTTTTAGGGGCACAGACAGGGAGCAGTTTCATCTAGGAGATTATTGAGTATACTAACAAAGATATGGAAGGTTGTCGTGACTGAAGACATTTACAGATATAAGAAGGCTTCTAAGCTCTGGAGGCTACATAGATAGGAAGGCAATGGAAAATGCCAGGTTACTGGGTTGGAGACAGTTACACGGATGGGAGGGTTGCACAAACTGAAAGAGGTTCCTGTGGTCACGAGGGGTATAGTGTCGGGAATGAGGATGAAATTTAACAAGAAAAAAACAAAGAATTGGGGAAGGATACGGAGACTACAAATTTTTCACAGCTAAGGAAGGGTTGCAGTAGCTGGAGAAGATTATATAGGCAGGGACGGATAGAGAGGTTAAAGACAAATACATTGACATGGAAGGTGGTCTTGGTAGGAGGAGCTTAAAAGGATAGACAGGGCTGTCAGGGTTTACGGGGATGAAGGAATTTTGTATCTACTGGAGAAGTTTAGGAATTAGTGTGTTAGGGACTGGAGAACCTGACAGAGACAAAGACAGAGGTGTGGTGTGGACGAGAGGAGATTCCAAACCGAGGAAGGATTATCGGGACTGGAGGATATTACTGAGATCACGAATACAGCATGGGCCAGGATTGATGCCTGCGATCCCCTGTGCTGTCGCATTGAAGACCAATACAGCAGAGGTGAAAGCAGGACCCTCACAAGATGGTTAGAATGAAGCCTGGAATTTTGCGTGCCCAGCTCTGTATCGATGTCCGCTCTTCCAGGTCTGAACATAGAAGTCTACTACCTCCACCCTGTGCTGTTTACTGTGAGTGATCTTACCGGCTGTAAGATTTACTGAAGGCTCCAGATCACCCTCTCTCTCTGGCTGACTAACCAGCTTCAATGAGGTGATGAATGAGACAGAAGTTAGGAACATTCTGATTACCTGCATGAGACAGAATGGGAAATTAGATTGATGCAATGAGGATAACACATGCAGAGTGGGACTGAGTCCAGCAGAGATCTTAAAAATGCCGGTGCTGCTGCGTCTCTCTGGAGTGGACAATTCTGTTGACTCAGGATCTCAGACCATCTGTAAGAGGGAGGAATGCTGACAGGGGCAGAACCGAGACCGACACAGTGAGGGATAACACATGCAGAGGTTCTGAGTGATATCACATTATTAGACACTGTACTAACAGGGAATTGTTTGACTTTGTAACAAAGGCACTGGGATAATTGTGAGGGGATTCAACTTTCCTATCTCATCATCTCTTTGGCGGTGGGTCACAGACGAGGCTGACTCTCTCCCACTCTGGGCCGGTGCGGGTGCTGAGTTGGCTGTACAGACCGATGTGGCCTTTCACAGATTCTGTTACACTTGGGGCAGAAGGTGGCCATGGGAAGGGGGTGGGTGGGGTGTTGGTGTGGTCACGCGGTCCTTGTGCTGTTTTCTCCTGGATTCTTATTTTTCCCCACAGAAAGTCTCGAGGTGCTCGACACCTTCCCAATGCTCCTTCCCCACTTCGGACGGTCTTGGCCCAGGACTTAACGGATTGATTAAGAGACGAAAAAAAACCTATTAATTCTGAAGAAGCCAACGTTTAGAAATGTGGACACATTTGTTAAAGAGATCACTAGGGAGTCTTCGAGCAGGAGGAGTGCAGTAGGAAGAGGAAACGTCAGCGTTTAATCAGATGATCAGAACAGGGAGAATTGAAGGTGTTGGAGGTGGTTAGAGTGTTACAGACAGGGGCAAAGGCCTGAACAATGTTACAAAGCCAGTACGGATTGCTGCAGCTAGAGCTGTTTGAAGAGGTACGGATGGACATCGGTATTTTCATTGATTCATTCATGGCCTGAGGATGTCACCGGATGGACCAGCATACATTACCCCACTGCTAATTGCCCAGAGGCAGATAAGAGTCAGCCATATTGCTGTGGGACTGGAGTCACATGTGAGCTAGACAAGGTAAGAATGTCAGATGCCCCTCTCTAATGGACATACGTGAACAAGTTGATTTTTACCAGATAATCAACAATGCTTATACAGTGGCCTCACTAATGTCCTGAACAGATACACCATGACATCAGAATTCCTACTCAATGCACTGCCCAATGGAGGGGAACCATCTCAAACGCCTGCTTCACCAGCCTGTCTACCTGTGATGCTACTTTCAAAAAACTGTGTCCCTGCGTCCCTGGGTCACTGATTGACAACAATACAACCAAACATTAATTGTACAAGTCCAGTCTGGTCTGCTTTACCACAATACAACATCTTTCATTTTTCCACCTGTTATTCCTAACCTCAGCAGTAGTGTTGATTCCATTGTACTCTTCGATAACCCTCTTCACTGTCCACATTATCACCAATTTCGGCCTCACTCACAAACTTGCTAACCATGACTCCTGTATTATCATCCAAACTGTTTATGTAAATGATGCAGAACAGTGACCCAGCACCGAACCCCATGGCACACCGTTGGTCACAGGCCTGCAGTTTCAGCGGCAACCCTGTATAAACATGCTCTGTCTCCTATCGACAATGTGTTTTGTATCCAGTTAGTGAGCGCTCCCTGGTTATGTGTGATGTAAACTTACTATCCAGTCTGCCATGCAGAACCTTGTCAAAGGCCTTGATAAAGCTCATGTCGACATCGTGTACTGCTCTGCTTTGATCTCTCACTTGTCTACCTCCACACTCACATTTGAAGCATGATTTCAGGTGCACAAAGCCATGCTGATGATCGTTAATCTGTCCTTACCTTTCCAAAAGCATGATGATCGTTTCTCACAGAATCGCCTCCAACAACTTACCACCCTGCATCAGTCTCACTGGTCTGTAGTGGCTGTTGATGATACAAATAGACAATAGACAACAGGTGCAGGAGTAGGCCATTCTGACCTTCGAGCCTGCACCACCATTCAATATGATCATGGCTGATCATCCTTAATCAGTATTCTGTTCCTGCCTTATCTCCATAACCCTTGATTCCACTATCCTTGAGAGCTCTATCCAACTCTTTCTTAAATGAATCCAGAGACTGGGCCTCCACTGCCCTCTGGGGCAGAGCATTCCACACACCCACCACTGTCTGGGTGAAGAAGTTTCTCATCTCTGTCCTAAATGGTCTACACCGTATTTTTAAGCTGTGTCCTCTGGTTCGGCACTCACCCATCAATGGAAATATGATTCCTGCCTCCAGAGTGTCCAATCCTTTAATAATATTATATGTCTTAATCAGATCCCCTCTCAGTCTTCTCAACAAGCCCAGTCGCTCCAGTCTTTCAGCGTAATATCTCTGGGCGGGGCCCTGCACTTTCCTCCCTCACTTCTCACAAGGCGCTGAGATACATCTGATCATGTCACAAGGTGTTATCTAACTTCTTGCTTTTTAAGACATCCAGCACCTCCTGTTCTCCAAGGTGAATTATTTTCAAGACATCACTATGTATTTTCCCAAGTTCCCAAGCTTCCATGTCTTTCTCCGTAGTAAATCCTAACACAAAATATTTGGTCAGTATTTCACCCATCAGCAGTGATTCCACACAGATAGCCTCATTGACTTTTCAGGGACCCTATTCTCTCCCGACCAATCTTTAGCCCTGGTTGAAACTTGTCAAAATGCTTCTGAAATTCCAAACATCCCTCTACCGCAACTAGCCTCCCCCACCATTATCTATTCTGCCATTTAAGGTAACACCAAAATATAGAATCTCTTTTATAAAATCATACATCTCCCATTCTTTCTAAGCATCCAGTTATCATTTATTGTCATATCCTTTGTAAAACATTCCAGCATGTTCCTGACTTAGTGTCCGGCTAACACCGTTTGGTTTCAGACTGACTGCTCAAAGGGTTTTGGGAATCCTCGTGTATCAATCTGTAAAAGGTAGCTTACAGGATCAGCAGGTCATTGAGGAGGCAAATCAAATGCTGCTATTTATTAAAAAGGGAATGGAGCCTAAAAATGGGGAGGTCTTACTAAAACGATGCAAGGTACAAGTTACACCATACCTGGATTATAAGGAATAGTATGCATGCCCGAAGGAAAGATGTTCTTGTATTGGAGGCAGACCAGGGAAGGTTCACTCGGCTGATCCTGGAGATGGCGGGATTTTTCAATGAGAAGACGTGGAGTTGATTGACCTTGAACCTATTGGGGTTTTGAAGAATTGGAGAGAAATTGAATGAAACATCCAGGATTCGGAGGGGCTTTGACAGGGTAGATGCCGTGAAGTTAGAAAATCCAACAGTACAGCAGAGTAATAGGTCCTTCGGCCCACCATGGCTGTGCTGACCATAATACTATTCTAAACCAATCCCATCTGCCTGCACATGGGCGATATCCCTCTATTCTCTGCCTGTTCATGTTTCTGTCTAAATGCCACTTCAAAACTTTGCTCTCATTGCCACCTCTCCCACCTCCTGAGCAGCTTCCACCCTCTTGGTAAAGACAACTGGCCTCATTCATCTCACTTAAAACTTCTCACTCTCACCTTAAACTGAGGCGCCCTAGTATTTGATATTTCGACATTGGAAGAAGGATTCCAACTATCCACACTATTCACGCCTCTCCTAATGCTATATACCTGTACCCAGTCACCCCTCAGTCTCCGATACTCTCGCAAAACAATCCAACTGCGTCCAACCTCCTTACAGTAAACACATTCTCATCCAGGCAATATTCTGTGGTGTGTCGATGAGAATGACACGCAACATACCAAACATGGTCGAATGAATTTTCATTCAGTCACGACATGACGTGCAAACGTCTGTACTCAATACTGTGACCAATGAGGAGAAGCATGCCATACTCCTCCTTTACCACCACATCCTGTTGTGATGTTATTTTCAGGGAGCTACGGATTTGCATCCAACGTCATCTGTTTATCAATGTTTCCAATTAGTCAATTAGTGCACTTCTCTCTTCCATTTGACTTCATAAATGCATCACTTCACACTTGTCCCGATGAAATTTGATTTGTGATTTCTCTGTCCAGCGTTCCAGCTGATCTACATAGTGCTGCAACTTTTAGCACTCTTCCTCACTATCCTCAATTCCCCTAACTATCTCTGATCATAACATGCCTTTCTAAATGTCATTTGCAAAATACTAACCAAACTGTTGACCTTTTCATCTGAATCACAGATATAAATTACACACAGACATCGCAGCAATGATCCTTGTGAAACACCATTGGCCACAGATGTCCAATCAGAAATTGACCACTCCACATGCCTCTGTCAACTATCACCAAGAAAATATTGTATCCAACTTAACAACGAGCATGGATTGTGATTTGATCTTCCAGATCCTCCTTGCTATTTGGAAGCTGTCCATTCAAAATGACTCTATACTTTGATTCCCAGATTAAATTGGCTGTCTCACTAATGCACTGACTGCGTCCTTTCTTCACAACAAAACGGGACCTTGTTTGGTTTTTTGCTGATCCTGCCTAAATCCCTACAACCCCTCAATAATCACATTGCTTTCATCATCAGCCAAACCTCCATTATAACAGTTCGATCATATCTGTTCCCTTCAGTTAATGCTGTCATTCCATCTGCCTTGTTGCAAATGCAAGGCGCGTGTCACCGAGAGAGGGCCTTTGAGGGATGGATAGAGGTCACAGATTGGGAGAGATGTTTGGGAGTGCGACGATGTTGCAGGGTTAAAAATAGTTACAGTTGCTATACAATGTTCACAGGCGAAATCATTTTATTGTTTGGAGGAAGTTAGAGAGATAAAGCGTCTTTGATTAGATTCCAGAGAAAGGGACGTGTGTAGGGTTGTGGATCGGTACATGGTCTATGTTGATCAGGGTGCAAAAACATTTGCATGATTCCAGGATGTCATACATTTAACAACAGTTGTGGGATCTGGAGAATATCACAGTGATAGGGAGGATGGTATGGACTGGAGAATATTACAGGGAAAGGGAGGGTGGTATGGACTGGAGAATGTAGCAAGCACATGGAAGATGATATACACTGGAGAATGTTGCACGGATAGGGAGGAAGTTGTAGACTGGATAAAGTCAGAAGGAGAGATGGTTTTATGCACTGGACGGTATGTCAGAGAGAGAGAGTGGTGTGAATGCTGCAAAATACGACAGGGATAGGGGAGCTTGTAGAGACTGGAGGAGAGAGTCATAGAGAGGCTTTTGAGAGACCAGATTCACTTATGAGTATAGGATGTGCTACAGTGAGCAGACCCTTTTGCAGATCTAAACGAGGATACAATGGCCATGAAGCAGTCACACCTATACATAGGTACATAGGAACTGAAGGAAGTGAAGAGTTTACACAGGCTAGGAGTGTTGTATGCAGTGGAGGAGATTAACCTGATAGGGAAGCTTTTAGAGACTCAACAATGTTAGGAAATAATGGGAGTTGCAATGGTGATAGCAGGTTTCAACAATGCGGAGGATATAGACCTGAAGGATCTTTGACAGACAGTGATGGTACAGTAAAGGGAATTGTAGTGACTTCCCTTTCATAAGCAATCCATAAGCACTTAAAATAGCCTGTTTGACAAGTGCATTATCTCTCGACCATTCATCAGACAGCGCTGCAAATACTTCACTGGCTCCGCCTACTAACTTAGACTGAACTAGCATTACCCAGAAGACCTCAGGCCACTCTATCTGTCTGTGCAATTTTTCAAATGAAATACAGAGTTCCTTGACAGTAGAGTCAGAGGTAGTTAGGATAGCGAAGAAGGCGCTTGGTATGCATTCCTTTATTGGTCAGAGTATTGGGTGCAGGAGTTCGGAGGACATGTTGCGGCTGTACAAGACAGTGGTTAGGCCACTTTTGGAATGCTGAATGCAACTCTCTTCTACTTCCGATCGGAAGAATTTTGTGAAACTTGAAAAGGTCCAGAAAAGATTTACAACAACGTTGCCAGGGATGAGCTATCGGGAAAGTATGAACAGGTGAAGGTTGTTTTGCCTGGAGACTCGGAGGCTGAGGGTGACCTTATAGAGGTTTATAAAACCAAGAGGGGCATGGATAGGGTAAATAGACAAAGTCTTTCTCCTGGGGTGTGCGAGTCCATAATTATAGGGCGAGGTTTAGCGTGAGAATAGAAAGGTATAACAGATAAAAAGGGGCAACTTTTTCACGCAGACGATAGTACATATATGGAATGAGCTGCCAGAGGAACTGGTGGAGGCTAGTACAACTGCAACAGTTAAAAGGCATCTGGATGGGTATATGAATAGGAAGGGTTTAGAGGGAGATGGGCCGGGTGCGAGCAGGTGGGACTACATTGGGTTGGGATATCTGATCTGCAGGATGGGACCATGAATGGGTTGTGGAACCTGGAGGATGTTATGATTTGAACCAGAGGTAATGTTTGATTGCATCTTTCAGCTAATCTTACAGATGGTAAAATTGCAACATTTAAGAAGCATTTGGATGGATATATGAATAGAAAGGGTTTGGAGGGAGATAGGCCAGGTACTGGCAGGTGGGACTAGGTTGGGTTGGAATATCCTGTCGGCATGGCTGGGTTGGAATGAAGGGTCTCTTTCCATGCTGTACATCTCTATGACTGTTAGAATAGTCCAATCAAAAATTACCTGTGGTTCAAATCATAATATCCTCCAGGTTCCACAAGCCATCCCCTGTCCCATCCTGCAGGTTCAATGAATCCCGGATCCTCTAACCTTCTGCAAGTCCCACGTCCCTTCTGACATTTGTACCATCCTCCACGTTCTGCAGCACTTCATACCTCATAACATGGCCCAGACTCTCGAACTCCTCCTTCCTCTGCAATGTTCCCCAGAAGGGCACTGGAGGATGGTGGGGGTTACAGAGATATGGAGGGACATCAGGACGGGAGGATTCTGCAGACATTAGGAATATATAGACTTGAGGAGGTTTCACAGTTCATGAGTGTTGTATGGACTGGAGGAACTTACAAAGATAGGGATACTTGTAGATTGGAGGATTCTGCAGAAAACCTTTACGTGGTTAAAGGCAGGATTCTTAGCAGCGTACAGGAACAAAGGGATCCAGTGTCCCTCAGGTTCCCACCCAAGTTGACAGGATGTTAAGAAGGCGGATGGTGTGTTGGCTTTTATTAGCAGGGGGATTGAGTTGAAGAGATGTGAGATTTTGCTGCAGCTCTACAGAACCCCAGTTAGACCACACTTCAAATATTGTGAACAGTTCTGTTCGCTTCATTATAGGAAGGATGTGGAAGCTTTAAATACAGTGCAGAGGAGATTTAGCAGTATGCTGCCGGGACTGGAGGGCATGCCCATAGAAGGTAGGTTGTGGAAGTTAGGGCCTTTCTGATCAGAGCGAGGGAGGAAGAATGGTGACTTGATCCAGGTGTACAAGGGAATGAGAGGCATAGATAGAGTGGATAACCAGAGACTACATCCCATGGCAAAATGGCTGTCACAAGGGGACATACGTTTAAGGTAACTGGCAGAAGGTTTAGCTGAGCTATCAGAAGCATATGGGCCAGGTGCTGGCAGGAAGGACTAGATTGGGTTGGGATATCCTGTCAGCATGGATGGGACTGGTAAGTTATTTACACAAAGTATGGTGGGTGCGTGGAATGGACTGCCAGCCATGGTTAGTAGATTCAGACACATTACAGACATCTAAGCAACTCTTGGATAGGCACATCAATGATAGTAAAATGTAAGGTTTGTAGGTTAGTTGAGTCTTCAGATTAGGATAAAAGGTCAGCACAATATTGAGGCCAGAAGGGCTTGTACTGGAATGAGCTATTCCATTTCCTAAATAGCAAGGGTTATAATGGCAGCAAGAGGTTCCGGGAAGCGGGAGAGGATGCGGTCTGAATGAAGAGACACAAATAGGAGGCATTGCTAAGGTTGTATGAGGTAACAGAGATAGCAATGGCCTGATCTGGAGCAGGTGACCCAGACTGGGAGGGGTGTGGGGACTGGAGGTGGTTTCACAGGGAGGGAGGACCATAGAGCCACAGGAAGTTACACAAATGTGGAGAGCTACAGGGCCTACCGGTGTTCATGGAGATGGGGAGGTTGGGAGGAATGGATCAGTTTACAGGGCTAAGGATATTGGTAGGATGTGGTGTTTTACACAGACAGGAATGTTTCAGGTGAATGGAGCAGATTACAGAGAAAACGTTGGAAAACAGAATGGAAAAGCAAATAGACATATGGAGGGTAGTTGGGACTGAAGATGTTTATAGATACAGGAAGGCTTAGGTTGTGCAGGCTATTTAGATAAAGAGGATGTGGAATCAGACAGATTTTCCAAGTGCGAAGACAACAAGTTTGGTTGGAGACCGTTCACAGATTAGGGAGCATTAGTAACCTCCTTGAGTTTGGTCAGAGTGGGAAGGGTTGTAGGGGAGGGTGATGTTTACACATGGAAGAGCTGGAGAAGATTATGGAAATGAGTAGATGGATGGAGACACTGGAGGAGCTTACATTAACAGGGTGGGTGCTGGCAATGAAAAGATATCACTGAGATAGTGGGTCTTGTAGGAACTGGATCGGAAGAGTCACAGGCATTGGAATGACTTCTGCAGATTGGGAGTGTAACAGGGACTGAGAGGATTGTAGGGTCTCCACAGATTGATCGGGTCTTTAAGAATACAAGAGTTTATGTAGATACGAAAAGCTGAAACCCAATGCATGCAGTCTTTATTTCAAGACCAGAGCCTTATTATCCCTCATCAGCCAAGGATCACTAAACCTGCCAGCTTTTCCCTTTCTCCCAATGGGCATACGGGTCCTGGATTCTTGATATCACACTTTGAAAAGCCTCCCATTTGCCAGTTGTTCCTTTTCCTTCAAACAGACTCAGCCAATCGATTGGAATCATAATATGGAGGTGCTGGTGTTGGACGGGGGTGTACACAGTTAAAAAATACACGACATTCACTTACAGTTCAACCGGTTTATTTGAAAGCACTAGCTTTCAGAGCACTGCTTCTTCATCAGGTGGTTGTGGAGCACAATCCTAAGGTACAGAATTTATAGCAACCGGATGGCAGTGTCATGCAATATAAAATCAAACAAATTAAGTTTAAGCCTTTCATCTGTTTCAGAGATCACCAGCGCTTCCAAAGAGAGTTGGATTATAACTGGGCGTTGTGCAATTTTAAATTCACGGCATTGACGCTGTCCAGATCCTGCAGAATGGCCCCAAACCTGGCCCTGTTCCAGTATTCCTCTTCAATCTGTGGACCTGCTGATCTTTCGACATAACTATGTTAAAACGAAGACAGTTGTGGGCACTGGACCCAAAGTGCTCTCTGAATGACACTTCAGTCACTTGCCCAACCTCGTTTTCTGAGGGGAGGTCTAGTGTTGCACCTGCCTGAGTAGAGTAGGGCCCTCTGCATATTGATTTAGGAACCTTCCTTGGACGCATTTGAAAAATTGCTTTCCGTCCAATTCTTTCTATACTCTAGGTGGCCCAGTCAATACAGGGAATATTAAAATCTCCAGCCTGCACTTCTCTATTATTCCTATACTTATCTGCAATCTCTCGATACAGCTGCTCCTCTGGTATCTGTTGGGTCTACAACAGCCTCCAATACAGTCCCAATAAAGTGACCATTCCCCCCCCACCCCCCTTCTTCTTTCTAACTTCTAACCATGTGGAATTTTAAATGAATATATGTTTTAAAAATTGGAATTAACAATCCATAAATAAATATTGATAAAAATCCAAACACTTGACCTTCAGAGAAAGACAACAGTTCACTCTCATGTGGTCTGCACGACATACCCACAGCAAAGTGTTTGCCTCTCAATTACCCGGTGAAATGGGCGAGCCAGCTGCTTAGCTCAAGGGCAGCAAGGGATGGACAATAAAGGCTAGTCAGCCAGAGACACCCACATCCAAAACCTGATTTTTTAAAAAATCCATTCAGATTGGTCCCAGCACAGTTCCAGTGGAACAATGTCCTGGCCAATCACGTTGGTAGATTTATGGACAGGGTTTTAAACTGACAGAGAGGATGCAGGGACAGGCTTCAGGTGAAAGGAGCTTTCCAAATCCAAAGAGAAAACGTGAAGCATCAGAGCAGTGTGGGAATGTGACCGAAGACAACAGAAAGGAACAGGATGGGACAAAGTTTAACTAAAACTGTAGATCAGCAAATCCATTTGTGACAGGAAATTCTGGGAACGAGTAAATTATGTGTTTTTATTAATGGACAAAGTCTCTGCAACAAGGTAGATGGATTTGTGACACAGAGATAAAAGAGATTTAGACACCAGAGAGATGTGGTTACAGGGAGAACAAAAGGTGGAACGTAAATATTCAATGGTTCACAACCTTGTACAAATTCAGGCAAAATGGACGACGCTAACAATAATGGGTAAGAAAGGCATTACAGAGAAAGCATTTGGCATCAGGTCATGAAGTACAGTCAGTCTGAATGTAAATTCTGGTTCCTACTTGCCAAGGACACAAGCAGCAGAACAGTTTTAGACTACCCACCGAACAGCATTTCATCGCTCGTCACTGCAATAAATAAGAATTCATTGGAATTTTCAATACAGGCATGGTGAAAATTTAGTGAAACGTCAATATTCGCAAAGTCTGGGACAATCACACTGACAACAGTGATATTGGAAGAGGAGTTCAAAGAATTTTTTTCAGTCTTTCTTGAAATAACAAATTGTGCAACTGGCGAGGGACGTAACTGTCTCAGAGAGACTGTTGTGTGATAAAACTTAGTGAATGAGTAATGTCACCTGGAGAGATCCTCTGGGAAATTGTGATAAAGTGCAGTTTAAAGAAATATAAAGTTTTAAAGTGAATCACAGAAAGGACAAGCTGCAACGAGAAACAAAAATAGCCAATGACATGAGTTGGAGAGGAGAACTGACCAAGATAATCAGGCTAAACAGACTGAAATATGTGCCTGTAAATGAACAGCGGAAAACATTTGAAGAAACAATGTAAAATGCACAACAAAACGCCATTCCACTTAAACAGACAAAAACTCAGCAAGAAATCCCCACCGGTCCCTCACTCAGGACAAAATGGTTCATATTAGATTATGTGGTTGAGAAGATCACCATAAAGTACTTAAAATCCTGAAGTGAGAGAGAGTTTTAGAGTACGTTTTAAAGGGATTGCAATGGGTC
Source organism: Chiloscyllium punctatum (assembly GCF_047496795.1). Classification (NCBI taxonomy): domain Eukaryota; kingdom Metazoa; phylum Chordata; class Chondrichthyes; order Orectolobiformes; family Hemiscylliidae; genus Chiloscyllium; species Chiloscyllium punctatum. Next base: position 123,330,147 of record NC_092744.1, on the reverse strand, counting down.
TGCTAGCAGGAGGAGGGCAATGGGAAGGGGAATCATCAAGGTTTATAGACACGATATGAACATGGAGAGGAGAACGTGCTGGAGGTGGTGAGAGTGTTACAGAGCGTGGTCAGGGCACGAACGGTGTTACAAAGCCAGTACGAATTCCTGCAGCTGGAGGGGTTTGTAGAGGTAGGGAGGGATATATGTATTTTTATTTATTCATTCACGGGATGTGGGTGTCACTGCCTGGACCAGCATTCTTTGACCCCATGCTAATCACCCAGAGATTGTTGGGGCCCTGGTGGATATATATAATACTTTGCTGGCCACAGGTGAAGTGCTGAATGACTGGAGGATCACTAATGTGGTTCCTTTGTTCAAGAAGGGCAGCAGGGATAGGTCAGGTAATTACAAAGCACACAGTCTGACAGCAGGGGGAGGGAAATTATTGGAAACAATTGTGAGGATGAATCGACACTTGCAAAGGTAAGGATCAACTCAGTTTAGTCATCACGGATTTGGCAGAGGGAGATACTGTCTGAGGAATTCAGTTCAGTTTTTTTTGAAATGGTGCTTAAGTATATTGATGAGGGCAGTGCAGATGATGTGTTTTACATGGACTTGACTAAGTCCTTAAACAAGATCCAACATGGAAGGCTGGTCCAAAAGGACTGGGTTCCAAGACAAGTTGGCAAATTGTATGCAAAATTGGTGGATAGAATACTTTCACCACCGGGTGTACCACAGGGATCTGTGCAGGAACCATTGAACATTAATAACTCGGATGTGAAAGCAGAAGGTATCATTAGTCGGTTTGCAGATGACATGAAAGGTGAGGGCGTTGTTCACAGTGAGGAGGATGGTCTCCGTCTGCAATCCGAAGTCGATTGGATGATAATATAAGCAGCGTTTAGTTCTGATTGAAGTGAGGGAATACTCTGTGGGATGTACGATAAGCGAAGTACAGACATAATAATCGGGACGCCCTTGTGGAGTACTGAGGAATACAGACACCATGGTGGACAAGTCCATAGATCCCTGAAGGTGTCAGCATAGGTTGACAGGGTGGGAAAGGCACCTCAACTGGGAGCGGGCAAGAAACTCACATCCTGGTGGGGTGAATTGCTAGAGCTGCTTGAGAGGATATAACCCAGTCTGGCAGGGTGTTGGACCTTAAATAAACGGAAGGCCAGAAAGAAGATTGAGGCTGGTACACGAGTTAAAGACAGCAATTTCAGCAGACAAGGCAGGCAAGAACATAACAGAGAATGGGGGAAAACTGATAATTAAACTGCATTTATTTCAATGCAAGGGGCCAGACAGCTAAGGAAGATGAACTCAAGGCATGGGTTGGAACATGGGACTGGGATATTATAGTTATTACAGAAACACAGCTGAGGAATGGGCAGGACTGGCAGTTCATTGTTTCAAGGTAGAGATGCTACAGGAAGGGGAGGCAAGAGAGGACGTGTGCTGGTGGGTTTTGATTGCATGAATCATCACAGCAGTACTTAGAGAGGATATTCCTGTGGGATCGCCCAGTGAAGCTATTTTAGTAGAACTGAGAAATAAGAATGGGTCATTACTTTGATACGATCGGACTGCTGACCCTGAATAATCTGTGGCAGACTGAGGAACAATTATGTCAGGGCATCCTAAATATCAACCATAATAATAGGGCTGTTATGGTCGCGTTTTTGAACTTTCCAGTGTTCAGTGTTTGCAAGGGAGGTATTTGGTAATTGTGTTCCAGAAAACTCCCAATCAATATGGAAATGGCCTGAAAAGAGAAAGGGGCAAAACCTGACCTCCACTTGGGAATTAAGGTAGGGAAAGGGACCGAGATGTGAGTGGGAAAGCGTTTTGCCAAAGTGACCACAGTTCTAGTAGTTTGAAAATATCTTTGGAAAAGGACAGGCCTGGTCCACAAGTGCATAAAATAGCCTGACCAATCTATATCGTATTAGCCAGGAACTTTCAAAATGTGATTGGGGAAGGGAATTATTTACAGGGAAAGGGAAGCTTGGCAAGTGAGAATATTTTAAAAGTGAGATAAAAAGTTCGATCAGCGCCAACATTTTCCTGTTTGTGTGCAGGTCAATGCTGACAGCATTCGGAAAATCTGGCTGTCTATTGAGGGTCTGGTCAAGGAAAAGGGGGCACATGTCAGGTATAGCCAGCTGGATCAAGGGAATCCCTGAGGATATACAGGGGCTGTAGGAATACACTTTGAGTAGAAAACAGGAACGGAGAAAGGCTAAATGAAATCGCCTCAGCAGAGAAGGAAAGGGGAATCCAGAAGTGATTGTATCAGTATATTAAGAGTGCGTAAGTAACTCGGGACAAAATAGTGTCAATTAAAGATCAATGAGGCCATCGATGTGTGGAACTACAGGATATTTGCTAAGATCCTAAACAATTTTTTTCACTCCAGAACTTACTGTGGAGAAAGACTGGGGAACTCAGGGAAGAAGAATAATACATCAGACCACAATTGGAGTTCTCTGCATTTCCAGTCTCTCTGCTACAGGAAGGATGTTGTGAAACTTGAAAGGGCTCAGAAAAGATTAACAAGATATTGCCCGGGTGGTTGCTGAGTAAGCTGGGGTTACTGTCACTGGAGAATCGGAGACTGAGGGATGATCTTACAGAGGTTTATATGAACATGAGCGGCATGGACAGAATAAGCATTCAAGGCCTTTTCCCAGAAGTTGAAGAGTCCAAAACTAGAGGGCATAAGTTTAAGTTTAGAGGTGAATGGTTTACAGAGGGACTGAAGTGACAGCTTCTTCACATACATGGTGATGTGTGTATGAAATGAGCTGAAAGAGAAAGCAATGGAGACTGATACAATTCCAACATTTTAAATGGGCATTTGAATAGTAAGGGTGGGCAGCATGGTGGCACAGTGGTTAGCACTGCTGCCTCACAGCGCCAGAGACCCGAGGTCAATTCCCGACTCAGGCGACTTACTGTGTGGAGTTTGCACATTCTCCCCGTGTCTGCGTGGGTTTCATCCGGGTGCTCCGGTTTCCTCCCACAGTCCAAAGATGCGCATGTCAGGTGAATTGGCCATGCAAGATTGGCGTAGTGTTGGGTAAAAGTTCGGGAATGGGTGGGTTACGCTTCGGTGGGTCGGTGTGGACTTGTTGGGCCGAAGGGCCTGTTTCCACACTGTAAGTAATCTAATCTGTAAGTAATCTAATCTAAAAGGGTGTAGACGTATATGGGCCAAATCCTGGAAAAGGCAATGGATTTATTTCGATCTTCTGGTAAGCCTGGACGAGTTGGGGACCGAAGGGTCTGTTTCTATACTGTATATCTCTATGACTTGAAAAGTGTGCATGTTATAAAAGAGGTGGTGCTGGAGGTTTTAAAACTCAAAGCTATGGCAAGTCCCAGAACCTGATTAAGTGTATCACAGGACACTGTGGGATGCTAGGGAAGAAATTGTGGAGCTCCTAGCAAAGGTATGTGTACTACTGACAGCCATGTGTGATGGGCTGGCAGGCTGGAGGGTGGCATCATGGACAGTGAAGGAGGTTTTCTGAGATTAAAAAGGGATCTTGATTAAATGAGTGAATGAGCTGAAAAAGTGGAGATGGAATTCAATCTGAATAAATAAGAGGTAATGCATTTTGTAGAACAACCAAGGGTAGAGCTTCTACAATTAATGTTAAGGCTTCTGTTAGTGTTTTAGAGCAGAGGGCCCTCCGGGTTCAGGTACATAATTCTTGAAGTTTGCATCACAGAATGGATAAGACAGTGATTTGCATGCCTGACTATTGCTCAGTCCATTGAGTGGAGGATTTTGGACGTCATGTTGAGATTGCACAGGCATTTGTGAGGCCTGTTCTGCAATGCCCTGTCCAGTTCTGGTCGTCCAATTAACAGGGAGGATATTATTAAGCTGCAGAGGAGGCCACGGGATGACCCTAAGAAAGGTGAATAACCCAGGGTAGGTGGGTCCAAAACTAGAGGGTATAAACGGGAGGTGGGAGAGCAAGAATTTAAAGAGGGACTGAGGGGGGAACATTATCCACAGAGAATGGTGCACAGACGGAACAGACTGCCTCAGGCACATGGGAGAAACAAGAACAATTACAGCATGGAAAAGACATTTGGGCAGGTACATGGAGAGGAGAAGGTTTTGAGAGATAAGGGCCAAATGCAGGAAAATGAGACTCGTTCAGTTTCGGTATCATGGACAGCATTGAGGAGTTGGACCACAGGTTCTGTTTCCGTGCTGTATCGCTCTGTGACCAGTTAAAGAGGATTAGTGTACCAAAATAAAGCATGTTATAGACACTGAAGCAAGTTACAGTGATGGGGATGGTAGTCTGGAATGCAGTACATTTCAAATATGTGGAGGGAGTATCGGGAAGGGAGGAGGTTACAGGGACAGGAACTATTGTAGGAGTTAAAAATGACTGAAGACACTGGTGCACAAGCCATACCATAGGCACAGAGTAGCAGAGTAGTGAGTCTTAGCACAGTGTAGGAGGGAGAACACAGAACAGAATGATCCCAGGCAGCTTTCACAACCTCTTGTCGGAGACCTCCTCTCCCTTCTGTTGTACTGATGCTCACTAAGACAGCACAGGACTGGATTGATAACTATGAACTCCTGATGCGGTCTCAGTGCAACATATGTTAAAGTAGACATGGGGATTGAGCATGGGGTGTGTCTATACTGTGCTCCCCATCCATAACTGTCTCTATATCATGTCTTGTTAGCGATGTTTGGAGCCCTCTCATTGCACTCTGCTCTGTGCACTATGAGTGATCTTACCTCACTGCAGGATTTATTGAAGGCTCCAGATCTCCCTTCCCTTTGTTTCTCTGGCTGACCAACCATCTTCAATGACGTGATGGATGAGACACACAACAGTTGGGAAGTCTATTGAGTCAGCAACTTCCTGAGTACCTACAGGAGACAGAGAGTTAGACAGAATGGGAAATTAGAATTATGCAGTGAGGGTTCCACAAGGAGAATGGAAATGAGCCCCACAGAGATCTGGAAAATCTCAAACTCCATCCCTGGCCTGCGCTGTTGCGTCTCTCTGGAGTGGAGAATTCTGTTAGCTCAGGATCTGGAGTAGCTGCAAGAGTGAGAGATGCTGACAGAAACAGCAATTAGACCCACACAGATAGGGATACCACATGGAGATAGACTAAGTGATATCACTGGAGTGCTGGAAGACTTCAGGATCACACAATCATGTTGGAAGAATGGGTTTAGCTTCATGTATCAGTGCTCGGGATGAGCAACCAGTGAGCAGGTGAAGTGATGGCCTAGTAACATTATTGTTAGTGCATTTGTCCAAAATCTCAGCTAATGTTCAGGGGCGCCAGGTTGGAATCCCATCATAAGATATGGTGGAATTTAAAATCAATAATTTTAAAAATAGCAATGAACAATCCATAAACAAATATGAAACCATTGCTGATGTACAAAAATCACAATCCCTTAGATTAGATTCCCTACAGAGTGGAAATAGGCCTTTCGACCCAAACAGTCCACAACATCCCTCCAAAGAGTAACCCACTCAGACCCACCTCCCTCGATCTAATACACCTAACGTTATGGGCAATTTAGCATGATCAATTCGCCTGACCTGCACATCTTTGGACTGTTGAGGAAACTGGAGCATCGAGAGGCAATTCACGCAGACACGGGGACAATGTGCAAACTCCACACAGTCGCCCGCGGTCTGGAATCGAACCTGGCACCGTGGTGCTGTGAGGCAGGAGTGCTAATCACTGAGCCACCGTGCCGCCCACTTGTCCTTTTGACAACGAGATCTGATCATGCTCACGTGGTCTGCACGCCATCCCCACAGCAAAGTGTTTGCCTCTCAATTTCCCTCTGAAATGCCCAAGCAAGCTACTCAGCTCATGGGCAGCTAGGGCTGGGCAAGAAAGGCTGGTCAGCCAGAGACACCCACATCCCCTACCTGATTTATTAAAAAATCCAATAGCATGGTCCTACTGGAACCGTGCTGGGACCAGTGTCCTGGCCAATCATGTCAGTAGGTTTATTGACAGGGCTTTAAACTGACAGAGGATGCAGGGACAGGGTCCAGGTGAAAGGAACTTTGCAAATCCAAAGAGAAAAGGTGAAGCATCGGAACAGTTTGGGGATGTGGCTGAAGGCAATCAGAAAGGAACAGGATGGGACAGCGATTAACTAAAACTGTACATCAGTGAATAGGTTTGTGACAGGAAATTGTGGGAAAGAGTCAATTATGTTTTTTTTTGAATGGACGAAGTCTTATCAATAAGGTAGATGGATTTGTGACACGGAGATAAAAGAGGTTTAGACACCAGAGAGACGTGTTTACAGGGTGAACAAAAGGTGGACATAAATATTCAATGGATTACCACCTTGCGGAAACTCAGGCAAAATGGGCAACACTAACAATAATGGATAAGAAAGGCATCAGAGAGAAAGCATTTGGTCTCAGATCATGAATTAGACTTAGTCTGAATGTAAATTCTGGCTACTACATGCCAAGGACACAAGCAGCAGAACAGTTTTAGCCTCTGAACAGCATTTCATTGCTCATCACTGCATTACACAGGAACACATTGGAATTTTTTTAACAAAAAACATTGTGATAATTTTGGGAAACATCAATATTCAAAATGTGGGACAGTGACACTGGCAAGAGAGATACTAGAAGAGGAGTTCAGAGAAAGAGCTTTCAGTGTTTCTTAGAAGAGCAAATTGTGAAACTGGCTCGGGACATAACTATCTCAGAGCGACCATTGTGTGATGAAACTTGGTGAATGAGTAATGTCACCTGGAGAGATCCTCTGCGAAATTGTGATAAAGTGCAGTTTAAATAAATATAAAGTTTTAAAAGTGAATCACAGAAATCACAAGCTACAACTAGAAACAAAAATAACCAATAACATGAGCTTGAGAGGAGAACAGACCAAGGTAAATGGGCTAAACAGACTGAATTATGTGCCTGTCAATGAACACTGTAAAACACACAACAAAAGGACATTCCACTGAAATAGAGAAATCCTCAGCAAGAAATCCCCATCGGTCCCTCACTCAAGTAAAAGGGATCATATTAGATTATCGGGCTTAGAGGATCACCAAAAAGTACTTAAAATCCTGAAGTGAGAGAATGTTTCAGGAGTAAGTTTTAAAGGGATTGCAAACGGTCTGCTCACAGGAGGAGGTCAGATGGAAGAGGGAATAATTGTCAAGGTTTTATGTCACAAAAGGAACCGGGAGAGGTGAAGGTGCTGGAGGTGGGGAGATTGTTACAGAGAGTGGTCAGGGTCTGAACGGTGTTACAAAGCCAGTACAGATTGCTGCAGCTGGAGGGGTTTGCAGAGGTAGGGAGGGATATATGTATTTTTATTTATTCATTCATGGGATGAGGATGTCACTGATTGGACCAACATTCTTTGCCCCACTGCTAATTACCCAGAGTATAGCACAGAGTCAGCCATATTGCTGTGGGTCTGGTGTCACGTGCAAGCCAGACCAGGTTAGAATGTCAGATGTTCTTCTCTAAAGGACGTAAGTGAACCAGATGAGTACTTCCTACTGGTCAACAATGCTTTTATGGTGGCCTCACCAATGTCCTGTACAGTCACAACATGACATCCCAACTTCTACTCTCAATGGTCTACCCAAAGAAGGTAACCACCCCAAACGCCTGCTTCACCAAGCTGTCTACCAGTGACACCACTTACAAAGAACTGTCTACCTGCATCCCTGGGTCTCTGACTGACAACACTACCCAGGGCCCGAACATGAACTGTACAAGTCCCACGCTGGTTTGTTTCACCAAAATGGAACACCTCACATTTATCTAATTAATCTCTATCTGCTATTCGTCAGCCCACTATCCCAGAAGTACTGTTTTTCCTGCTGTATTTTAGATAACTTTCTTCACTATCCACTTTACCAACAATTTCAGTGTCACTCAAAAACTTACCACAAAACCAATATTCCCATCCAAACCATTTATCCAAATGACAAACAACAGGGGGACCCACTTCACCGCTGGTCACATGTCTCCAGTCAGAGAGGCAACATGTCTCCCATCACCCTCTGTCTCCTACCATCAAGCCAATTTTGTATCCAGTTGACTAGCTCCTCCTGAATGCCATATCCTTTTACATTGATCTGAACTTATTACCCAGTTTACCATACAGAACGTACAACACAGAACAGTACAGCACAAGACCCTTCGGCCATGATGCCATGCCCATCTCTTACCCGACTGTAAGATCAAACTAACTTACATACCTTTCATTTTTCCCATCCAAGAGTCTGTTAAAATGTCCCGTTTCATCCACCCACCACTCTCTGTGTAAAGAACCTACATCTGAAATCTCCCCTTACCCATCCTCCAATCACCTTACAATTATGCCCCCTTGTACCATGTATGCCATGGGATAAAGAGGCCTCTCACTGTTCACTCTAACTTAGCCTCACACCATCTTGTACACCTCTACCAAATCACACCACACTCTTCTTCACTCCAATGAGAAAAGCCTTACTCCCTCGACCTTTCTTCATAAGACATGCTCTCCAGGCCAGGCAGTATCCTGGTAAATCTCCTCTTTACCCTCTCTAAAGCTTGTAATGAAGTGACCAAAACTGAACACAATATTCTAATTGGGATCTGAACAGGACCGTATAGAGCTGCAGCATAACCTCATGGCTTTAAAACTCAATCCCCCAGCTAATGAAAGCCAATACAACATATTCGTTCTTACAACACTATCAGCATGGGGGGTAAATATGACGGATCTCTGGTCATGAAATCCAAGATCCATCTGTTCCTCCACACTATCCAGTATTCTGCCTTTTTCCCTGTATTCTGCATTCAAGTCTCACCTTCCAAAATGCATCATTTCACACTTTTCCAGATTTGACTTCATCTGCCACTTCTCAGCCCAGCTCTACATCCTGCCAATGTCCCATTGCAACCTCCAGCGGACGTCCACACTATTCACCACTCCACCAACCCTCGTGTCATTGGCAAACTTACTTACCCACTCTTCCACTCACACATCCAAGTCATTCATAAAATCACAAAGAACAGAGATTTTTTGACCTCTCCCTGCAGCAAACCACTGGTCACTGAGCTCCAGGCTGAATGATTTCCATCTGTCATCACCCTCTGTCTTCTATGGGCAAGGAATCTTGTATCCAGACAGGCAGGTTTCCCTGTATCCCATGCTCTGTACTTTCTCAATGAGCCATAAATGTGTTTTGTCACATTCTCAAAGGATTCAATAAGATTTGTGAGGCATGACCTGTCCCTTCCAAAGCCATGATGACTTCCTCTAATCAAACTATGGTTTTCCAAGGAATAATAAATCCTGTCTCTCAGAGTCCTCTCCAATAATCTGCACATCACAGACAGAAGACTGACAGGTCTGTGATTTCCAGGATTATCTCTATTCCCTTTCTTGAACAACGCATGGCTGATTCACCTAACCTGCACATCTTTGGGCTGTGGGTGGAAACCGGAGCACCTGTCGGAAACCCATGCAGACATGGAGAGAATGTGCAAACTCCACGCAGACAGTCGCCTGGGGCTGGAATTGAAATCGCGTCGCTAGTGCTGTGAGGCAGCAGTGCTAACCACTGAGCCACCGTGCTGCACCATGTAACTTTCCAGAGCCGTGCTTCTGATCCTTGGTTCCTCAAATTTAAGTTAGCTTCCTTCTTCCTCTTGACTAGATTTTCTACATCCCTTGGAACCTTGTCAAATGCTTTGCTGAAGTTCATGTAGACAACGCTGAATGCACTGCCTTCATCTATCGCTTGGTCAACTCCTCGAAGAGTCAATCCGATTTGAGAAACACGGTTTGCCACTCACAAAGCCATGCTGACTATCTCTAATCAGCCTTTGCCTTTCCAAATATATGTAGCTCCTTTCTCTCAGAATCTGCTCCAACAACTTACCCAGCACTGGCTCACTGGGCTGTGATTTCCTGGCTTTTTCCTGCAGACCTTAAGTGATGGAACAACATCAGCCACCCTCCAGTCTTCTGGTAACTCATTGTGTCTATTGATAATATAAATATCTCTATTAGGGACACTGCAATCTCTTCCCGAGCTTCCCATGAATATTCAAGGTTAGACCTAATGAGCTACTGAGAATTGATCTACCTTTATTTGTTTTAAGATTCCAGCACTTTTTCTTCTCTGATGAGGATTCTTTCCAAGTCATCGCTATTTATTTCCCCACGTTCCCGAGCTTCCATGTCTTTCTCCACGGTAAATTCTGACAACACTATTTTGTCTAATATCTCACCCACCTCCTGACAGTTAAGGTGCCCTATTCTCTGTAAAGGTTTCTGAAAATTCAAATAAACTGTATACTCGGTACAACCGCTCCTACACCTGTATGTATTCTGCTATTTATATTCACACCAATAAAAATACAATCCAACAGGCTCGAAAACACATTCTATTTTTCTTAAAAGTGTTTCTAAGGGTCCAGTTATTGTTCATTGACATATCCTTTCAAAGATATTTCAGCTCCCGACCTACTGTCAGGCTAACATTGTTTGGTTTCAGACTGGCAGCAGAAAGGGTTATGGGAGTTCGTGTTTATCAATCTGAAAAAGGTGGCTTACAGGTTCAACAGGTAATAGATGTTTTGGAAATAAGGAGGGTCGTGGGGACTGAAGGACATTATGCAGATAGGGAGTGATGTGGGGACTGTGTGAGATTATGGACACAGAGAGTGCAGTGGTGACTGAAGAACATTATGGAGATAGGAAGTGCTGTGGGGCCTGAAAGGGGCCAAAGAGATCTGCAGGGCTGTTGGGCCTGAAGGAGGTTGCACAGATCAGGAGGATCATGGAGATTGAAGGAGGTTACTCTGAACGGGAGGGTCGTTGGGTCAGGATGAGATTATGCAGAGAGGGAGGGTCGTGGGACCTTTTGGAGATTATGGAGTTAGCGAGGTTTGTGGGGAAGGATTCGGTTATATGGATAGGAAGAGTCGTGGGGGTTGAAGGAGTTTATAGAGATAGGGAGGGCTGTGGGGACTGAAGGAGGTTAAATAGATAGTAAGTTTATACAGAAGCACAGGAAAGAAGAGCAGGTATCGGCCATTTGACCACAGAGTCAGTCCCACCATTCAATGTGATCACGACTGATCATCTAACCCAGTACAGTATTCCCGCTTTCACACCTTACTCTGATATTATAGTGACTACTGACATTTAGTGATACAGCGGGCTGTACTAACTGGGACAGGGGTGTGCCTTACCGAGATAGGGAGGGTTGTGGAAGCTGGAACAGGTGACAGATACAGGGCGGGTTTTAGGAAGGGGAGGACTTTACACAGATTTGGAGGAATGCAGGGATGGGACGTGATAACAATCACAGGGAGGATTTTGGGAGCTCGATCTGAGACGGGTACAGCTGAGAACAGAAGTGAGTCAAACAGTCAGGGCAGGCAGGGACAAGGTAGGATTAATAAATTAAACTGCATTTATTTCAATGCAAGGGGCCTAACAGGGAAGGCAGATTAACTCAGGGTATGGTTAGGAACATGCGACTGGGATCTCATAGCAATTACAGAAACATAGCTCAGGGATGGGCAGGACTGGCAGCTTAATGTTACAGGATACAAATGCTACAGGAAGGATAGAAAGGGAGAAAAGAGAGGAGGGGGATTGGCATTTTTGATAACGGATAGCATTACAGCTATGCTGAGGGAGGATATTCCCAGAAATACATCCAGTGAAGTTATTTGGGTGGAACTGAGAAATAAGAAAGGGATGATCACCTTATTAGGATTGTATTATAGACCCCCCAGTAGTCAAAGGGAAATTGACAAACAAACTTGTAAGGAGATCTCAGCTATCTGTAAGAATAATAGGGTAGGTATGGTAGGGGATTTTAACTTTCCAAACATTGACTGGGACTGCCATAGTGTAAAGGTTTCGATGGAGAGGAATTTCTTAAGTGTGTACAAGACAATTTTCTGATTCAGTATGTGGATGTACCTACTTGAAAAGGTACAAAACTTGACCTACTCTTGGGAAATAAGGCAGGGCAGGTGACTGAGGTGTCAGTGGGGGAGCACTTTGGGACCAGCGACATAATTCTATTTGTTTTAAAATAGTGATGTTTAAAGATAGACCAGATCTAAAAGTTGATGTTCTAAATTGGTGAAAGGCCAATTTTGACGGTACTAGGCAAGAACTTTCGAAAGCTCATTGGAGGCAGATGTTCGCAGGTAAAAGGACGACTGGAAAATGGGAAGCCTTCAGAAATGAGATAACAAGAATCCAGAGAATGTATATTCCTGTCAGGGTGTAGGTGAAGGCTGGTAGGTATTGGGAATGCTGGATAACTAAAGAAATTGAGGGTTTGGTTAAGAAAAAGAAGGAAGCATATGTCAGGTATCGATAGGATATATCGAGTAAATCCTTAGACGGGTATAAGGGAAGTTGGAGTATACTTAAGCGGGAAATCAGGAGGGCAAAAAGGGGACATGAGATAGCTCTGGCAAATAGAATTAAGGAGAATGCAAAAGATTTTCACAAATATATTAACGCCAAAGGGTAACTATGGAAAGAATAGAGCCCCTGAAAGGTCAGCAAGGCGGCCTTTGTGTGGAGCCACAGAAAATGGGGCAGATACTAGCATTTACTGTGGAGAAGGATATGGAAGATATAGACTGTAGGGAAATCGATGGCGACATCTTGCAAAATGTCCAGATACAGAGGAAGTAGTGCTGGATGCCTTGAAACGGTTAAAGGTGGATAACTCCCCAGGACCTGATCAGGTGTACCCGAGAACTCTGTGGGAAGCAAGAGAAGTGATTGCTGGGCCTCTTGCTGAGATATTTGTATCATCAATAATCACAGGTGACGTGCCGGAAGATTTGAGGTTGGCAAAAATGGTGCCACTGTTTAAGAAGGGTGGTAAAGACAAGCCAGGGAACTATAGACCGGTGAGCCTGACCTCAGTGGTGGGCCAGTTGTTGGAGGAAATCCTGAGGGACAGGATGTACATGCATTTGGAAAGGAAAGGACTGATGCGGGATAGTGAACATGGCTTTGTGCGTGGGAAATCATATCCCACACACTCGATTGAGTTTTTTGAAGAAGTAGCAAAGAAGATTGATGACTCAGAGTGATAGATGTGATCTCTTTGGACTTCAGTAAGGCATTCAACAAGGTTCCCCATGGGAGACTGATTAGCAAGGTTAGATCTCATGGAATACAGGGAAAACTAGCCATTTGGATAGAGAACTGGCTCAAAGGTAAAAGACAGAGAGTGGTGGTGGAGGGTTGTTTTTCAGACTGGAGGCCTGTAACCAGTGGAATGCCACAAGGATCGGTGCTGGGACCTCGACTTTTTGTCATTTACATAAATGATTCAGATTCGAGCATAAGAGGTAGAGTTAGTAAGTTTGCAGATGACACCAAAATTGGAGGTGTAGTGGACAGCAAAGAGGGTTTTCTCAGTTTCCAACAGGATCTGGACCAGATGGGCCAATGGGCTGAGAAGTGGCAGATGGAGTTTAATTCAGGTAAATTCGAGGTGCTGCAGTTTGGAAAAACAAATCTTAGCAGGACTTATACACATAATGGTAAGGTCCTAGGGTGTGTTGCTGAACAAAGAGACCTTGGAGTGAAGGTTCATAGGACCTTGAAAGTGGAGTCGCAAATAGATAGGATAGTGAAGGAGACGTTTGGTATGCTTTCCTTTATTGGTCAGAGTATTGAGTCCAGGAGATGGGAGGTCATGTTGCGGCTATACAGGACATTGGTGAGGCCACTGTTGGAATATTTTGTTCAATTCTGGTCTCCTTCCTATCAGAAAACGGTTGTGAAACTTGAAAGGGTTCAGAAAAGATTTACAAGGATGTTGCCAGGGTTGGAGGATTTGTGCAAGAGAGAGAGGCTGAATCGGTTGAAGTTGTGGCGTCGGAGGCTGAGGGGTGACCTTACAGGGGTTTACTAAATTATGAGGGGCATGGATAGGATAAATAGACAAAGTCTTTTCCCTGGGGTCGGGGAGTCCAGAACTAGAGGGCATAAGTTTAGAGTGAGAGGGGGAAGATATAAAAGAGACCTAAGGGGCAACATTTTCACGCAGAGGGTGATACATGTATGTAACGAGCTGCCAGAGGATGTGGTGGAGGCTGATACAATTGCAACATTTAAGAAGCATTTGGATGGGTATATGAATAGGAATGATTTGGAGGGATATGGGCCGGGTGCTGGCTTGTGGGACCAGATTGGGTTGGGATATCTGGTCGGCATGGACAGATTGGAACGAAGGGTCTGTTTCCATACGTACACCTCGATGACTCCATCACTCATGGAGGGTATAGAAATAAACTGTGTGGTCGCGTCTGGAGGAGATTAAAGGTATAAAGGTTTGTAGTTACTGAAGGAAATTACATCAATCGGGACCAGCAGAGTTTACAGAGACTGAGTGCGTTTTAGACACAGGAAGTGTTCATAGTCATCATTAGAAATGCAGAAACTAATTTATGAGAGAAGCAGGGTCCCTCTGCTTTGTGCGCAGAGACAAGGAGGAGTCTAACAGCTAGAGGAGGTTACTAAGGTACAGATCTTTTTTGTTGTCGTGACGGGGAAGGTAACAGAGATCATGAAGGTAGTAGGAGTTCAAAAAAGTCACAAAGACAGGGAGTTTTTTTCAGATCTGGAAAGGACGACACTGACCAGGACAGCATAAGGAACTGAAGAGTTGTTTTCACAGATAAGGAGTGATGTGACAGAACCTGGGATTAAAGAAAAAGGCAGACACTTTGAGAGTTGTAGTGGGAGGAGGAGCTTACAGGGATAGGCAGGATTGTAGAGGCTGATAGAGATAGGGGACGTTGTATCGATTAAACAGACAATGGAGAAACTGAGAGACATAGGGAGGGTTCTGTGGAACAGATGAATTTACAGACAAGATGGTGATAATGAAGCCTGAGAATTTTCTCATGTTCCTTGCCCAGCATTGTTCCTACATCATGCCCTCAGGGTCTGAAGTAAAGTCCACTAACTCCTCCCTGTGCTGTTTACTGTGAGTGATCTTACCGGCTGCAGGATTTACTGAAGGCTCCAGATCTCCCTCTCCATGTCTCTCTGGCTGACCAACTGTCTTCAATGTGGTGATAGATGAGACAGGAATTGGGAATTCTGCTGAGTCAGGGACATCAGGAATATTTACAGGAGACAGAGAAGTATACAGAATGGGAAATTAGACTAATGCAATGAAGGTTACACATGGAGAATGGCACTGAGTCCCACAGAGATCTGGAAATTCCCAGTGCCCATTGCTGGCCTGTTCTGCTGCGTCCCTCTGGAGTGGAGAATTCTGTTGGCTCAGGATGTGGAGAAGCTGCCAAAGCGAGAGACACTGACAGAGGCAGCAATTAGACACACGCAGTGAGGGATATCACATGGAGAGGGACAGTGATATCAGCAGAGTGCAGGAATGTATCAGGATCACACAATGGTATCATCAGAAGTGGTTCTGACCAGTGAGCACTGCTACCAGAACTCAGGGAGGACTGATCTATTTTATTGGGATAAGCTCCTCTCGTACCAGATTATGCAGTGTGCTATAAACGGACACAGATGAGAAGGGGGACATGTCTCAGGTGAATGGAAATTCCCAAGTCCAAAGAGAAAGGTTGAAATATTGGAAAACCATGGAGATATGGATGAAGACCAACAGAACGAAACAGTAAGGGACTCATTTTAATTAAAATACTGCATTCTTAAATAGTTTTGTGACAGGAAATTATTGTTTAAAATAAAGTAAATGCCATTTCTGCCCCTAACAATTCCTCACACACCACAAGTGACATCACTTCCGCCCCTCACATCTTCGCTGATGTCACACACTCAATGACTTCTGCATACGCCTACTGTCGTGTTTGCCACCACTTCCGCCCCAAACAACGCTGCGCACTTGCATTCTGCTGACACCACCCCCAGCTCTCACCATCACCATCCCTGCCCCCAGAATCCTGAGGGGAACATCACCCCTGCTCATGACTCCACCCCCATTCCCCCAACACCACACCCACTCCAGTTACAGGCTCGGTTCCCTCCCCCAGCTCCACACCTACGCCAGGTCCCAGCTCCCAGTCCTGCCAGGTTTTCACCATTCCCCTGACCTCCCCCTCACTGAGGACGAATGATCAGTCGCCAGCAAAGGCGTCACCTTTATCTCCCTCCGTCCACACATCAATTAATTTAATACAAGCTGTGACATTGAACACTTCTTCTGTCACCTCCGAGATTACTTTTCCAATCAAGACTCCCACCAACCTTTTGAGGACCCCTTTGCTCACCTCCAATACACTCCATCCACCTGGACACCCCGTGCTGGCCTATTAGCTGCCTTCGATCTCTTCATTTGCAACTGCCGCTGAGACATTAACCGCCTCAACCTTTCTACCCCCTCCCTCACTCCAACCTCTCACCCTCACAACGTACTGCCCTCCATTCCCTCTGCTCCAATGCCGACCTCACCATCAAACCAGCAGATAAAGAGAGTGCAGTGGTAGTCTGGTGCACTGACCTCTACAACGCTGAAGTCATGATGCCAACTCAAAGACACCTCCTCCTCCCACCCCCTCTACCATGACCCACCTCCCATCACCAAACCGCCATCTCCCAGAGCAGACAGAACCTCATCACCTCAGGAGGAGATCTCCCACCCACAGCTTCCAACCTCATTGTCCTGGATCCCCCACTGTCCGGTTCTACCACCTTCCCAAGATCCACAAGCCTGACCACCCTGGCCGACCCATTATCTCAGCATGCTCCTACCCCACCGAACTCATGTCTGCCTACCTCAACATTGTCCAATCCCCCAGTCCAGGAACTCTCCACATTCGTTCGTGACACCACTCACACCCTCCACTCCTCCAAGACTTCCGTTTCCCTGGCCTCCAACGCCTCATCTTCACCATGGATATCCAAACCCTCTACACCTCCATCCTCCATGACCAAAACCTCCAAGCCCGCCGTTTCTTCCTCTCCCGACGTCCACAACAGTACCCTTCCACCGACACTCTCATTCGTTTGGCTGAACTTGGCCTCACCCTTAACAATTTTTACTTCAAATCCTCCCACTTTCTCCAGACCAAAGGGGTAGCCATGGGCACCCGTATGGGCCCCAGCTATGTCTGTCTCTTTGTTAGCTACGTAGAATAGTCCATCTCCGTAGTTACAATGGCACCACTCCCCACGTCTTCCTCCGCTACATTGATGACTGCATTGGCACCACCTCGTGCTCCCGCGAGGAGGTTGAGCAATTCATCAACTTCACCAACACATTCCACCCTGACCTTAAATTTACCTGGACCATCTCTGATTCCTCCCTCCTCTTCCTGGACCTCTCCATCCCCATTAATGACAACCGGCTTGACACTGAGATTTTTTATGAACCTACCGACTCCCACAGCTACCTAGATTACACCTCTTCCCAGACGACTGCCTGCAAAATTACCAACCCGTATTCCCAATTCCTCCGCCTCCACCGTACCTGTTCCCAGGAGTGCTAGTTCCACCACAGAACACAGCAGATAGCCTCCTTCTTTAGAGATCGCAATTTCCCTTCCCACGTGGTAAAAGATGCCCTCCAACGCATCTCGTCCATATCCCGCACCTCCGCCCTCAGATCCCATCCCTCCAACCATAACAAGAACAGAACACTCCTGGTGCTCACCTTCCTGACGACGAACCTTCGCATAAACCAAATCATCCGCCGACATTTCCGCCACATCCAAACAGACCCTACCACCAGGGATATATTTCCCTCCCCACCCCTTTCTGCCTTCCGCAAAGACCCTTCCCTCAGTGGCTACCTGGTCAGGTCCACGCCCCCCAAAATCCCACGCTCGCTTCCTGGCACCTTCAATGCCACTGTAGAAATTGCAAAACCTGCGCCCACACCTCCTCCCTCACCACCATCCAAGGCTGCAAAGGAGCCTTCCACATCCAAAGTTTTACCTGCACATCCACCAATATCATTTATTGTATCTGTTGCTCCCTATACGGTCTCCTCTACATTGGGGAAACTGGACACGTCCTAGCAGAGTGCTTTAGGGAACATCTCTGGGACACTCGCACCAATCAACCCCACTGCCCTGTGGCCCAACATTTTAACGCCCCCTCACACTCTGCCGAGAACATGCAGGTCCTGGGCTTCCTCCACCGCCACTTCCTCACCACCCGACACCTGGAGGAAGTATGCCTCACCTTCTGCCTCGGAACACTTCAACCACAGGGCATCACTGTGGACTTCAACAGTTTCCTCATTTCCCCTTCCCACACCTCACCCCAGCTCCAGCCTTCCAGCTCAGCCCCGCCCTCATGACATGTCCTAACTGCCTATCTCCCTTCCCACCTATCCACTACACCCTCCTCTCTGACCAATCACCCCCATCCCCTCCCTCATTCACCCATTTTACTCTTTGCTACCTTCCCCCACCCTCCTCACTGACCTATCACTTTCTTCCCCACCCCATTCACCTATTGTACTCTATGCTACTTTCTCCCCATCCCACCCCCTCTCATTTATCTCTACACTCTGCAGGTACCCTGCCTCTATTCCTGATGAACGGCTTTTGCCTGAAACGTCAATTTTCCTTTTCCTCGGATGCTGCCTGACCTGCAGTGCTTTTCCAGCACCACTCCAGTCTCGACTCTGGTTTCTAGCATCTGCAGTCCTTGATTTTACCTTATTGGAGGAATAGACTACCGAGATAAGGCATGTTGTAGACACTGAAGCAAGTTACAGGGATAGGGATGGTCGTCTGGAATGCAGTACATTTCAAATATGTGGAGGGACTATCGGGAAGGGAGGAGGTGACAGCGATAGGATCTGTTATAGGAATTAAAAATTATTGAAGACACTGGACCACAAGACATGCCACAGATACAGTGTTGCAGAGTAGTGAGTCTTAGTACAACAGGACTTACATTGGGGTGGTGACTGAACCTGGGTGTGTGTGTGTGTGTGTGTGTGTATTGTGCTCCCCTCCAGCACTGTATCTATGTCATGTGTTAACAGATGTTTGGAGCCCTCTCATTGTTCTTTGCTCTGTGCACTGTGGGTGACCTTACTTCACTACAGGATTTATTTAAGGCTACAGATCCCCTTTCCCTTTGTGTCTCTCTGGCAGCATCTGCGTTCAATGAGGTGATGGACGATCCACCCAGCAGCTGGGAAGTCTATTGAGTCAGGACTTTCCTGAATACCTACAGGAGACAGAGAAATAGACAGAATGGGAAATTAAACAGATGCAGTGAGGGTTACACATGGAGAATGGCACTGAGTCCCACAGAGATTTGGAAAATGGAGCGATTTTAAGTAATAGTCCCAGATTGCTGGAAGATGTCAGGATCACACAGTCATGTTGGAAGAATGGGTTTAGCTTCATGAGGCCCTGGTATCAGTGCTCAGGAATGAACACCCAGTGAGCAGGTGAAGTAATGGCCTAGTGGTAATATTGCGAGAGAATGTATCCAAAGCCTCAGCTAATGTTCAGAGGCAGGCAAGTTTGAATCCCGCCATCTGAAATGCAGACATTTGAAATCGATAATTTTAAAATAAATAATTAACAATCCACAAATAAGTATGAAACCATTACTGATGTACAACAAATCCAAACACTTGTCCATTAGAGAAGGGCATCTGCTCATCCTCACGTGGTCTGCATGACATACCGACAGCAAAGTGTTTGCCTCTCAATTACCCTCTGAAATGGCTGTTCAAGTTACTCAGTACAAGGGCAGCTAGGGATTGGCAGGAAAGGCAGGTCAGCCAGAGACACCCACATCCCATACCTGATTTTTTTAACAATCCATTAGGATCGTCCCACTGGAACCGTGCTGGGACCAGTGTCCCGACCAACCATGTCGGTATGTTTGTGGAGAGGGCTTTAAACTGACAGAGAGGATGCAGTAACAGGTATCAGGTGAAAGGAGCTTCCCAAATCCAAAGAGAAAAGGTGAAGTATGGGAGCAGCTTGGGAATGTGACTGAAGACCAGCAGAAAAGAACAGGATGAGACAGAGTTTAAGTAAAATTGTGTATCAGGAAATCGGCTTGTGACAGGAAATTGTGGAAGAGAGTAAATTATGTTTTTTTTTGAATGGACAACGTTGCTGTTATAAGGTCGATGGATTTGTGACACAGAGATTAAAGAGATTTCGACAGCAGGGAAACATGGATACAGGGTGAACAACAATATTCAGTGGTTCACAATCTTGTGCAAACTCAGTCAAACTGGGCAACGTTAACAATAATGGATAACAAAGGCATTACACAGAAAGCATTTGGCCTCAGATCATGAAGTAGAGTCAGTCTGAATGTAAATTCTGGCTCCTACTTACCAAGGACACAAGCAGCAGAACATTTTTCGCCACCGAACTGTATTTCATTGCTCATCACTGCATTAACCAGGAACACATTGGAACTTTTAAACAAAGGCATTGTGATAATTTTGGGAAACTTCAATATTTGTATAATCTGGGACAATCACACGGTCCGCATTGATATTGGAAGGATTTCAGAGAATTTTTTTTCAGTGTTTCTTTGAAAAACTCATTGTGCAACTGTTAAGGGACATAACTATCGCAGACCGACCGTGTCATGAAACTTAGTGAATGAGTAATGTCACCTGGAGAGATCCTCTGGGAAATTGTGATAAAGTGCAGTTTAAAGAAATATAAAGGTTTAAAGTGAATCACAGAAAGGACAAGCTACAACTCGAAACAAAAACAGCCAATGACATGAGTTGGAGAGGAGAACTGACCAAGGTAAACAGGCTAAACAGACTGAAATGTGTGCCTGTAAATGAACAGTGGAAACCATTTGAAGGAACAGTGTAAATCACTCAACAAAAGGGCACTCCATTGAAACAGTAAATACCTCAGCAAGAGATTCCCACTGATCCCTCACTCAAGACAAAAGGGTTCATACTAGATTACGAGGCTGACAAGATCACCAAAAAGTATTTAAAATATTGAAGTGAGAGAGTGCTTTGGGAGTAAATGTTAATGGATTGGAATGGGTCTGCTCGCAGGAGGAGGGCTTTGGGAAGGGGAACCATGGTCAGGGTTTATTGACACGAGAGTAACAGGGAGAGGTGAAGGTGCTGGAGGTGGTGAGAGTGTTACAGAGAGTGGTCAGTGTCTGAATGGTGTTACAAAGCCAATATGGATTGCTGCAGCTGGAGGGGTTTGCAGAGGCAGGGAGGAACATATGTATTTTTATTTACTCATTCATGGGATATGGGTATCACTGATTGGACTAACATTCTTTGACCCAACTGCTAATTACGCAGAGGGTAGCTCAGAGTCAGCCATATTGCTGTGGGTCTGGAGTCACATGTTAGCCAGACCAGGTTAGAATATTTAATGTTCTTCCCTAAAGGAGGTAAGTGAACCACATGAGTTCTTCTGACTGATCAACAATGTTTTAATGGTGGCCCCAACAATGCCTTGTACAGATACAACATGACATCCCAACTCTCACTCTCACTTCTCTCCCCAATGAAGGGAACCACCCCAAACACCTGCTTCACCAGCCTGTCTACCAGTGACACCACATTCAATAAACTGTGTACCAGCATCCCTGGTTCACTGACTAAAAACACTACCCAGGGTCCGAATATTAACTGTACAAGTCGCACCCTGGATTGTTTCACCGAAATGGCACACTTCACTTTTATCTAATTAAACTCCATCTGCTATTCTTCAGCCCACTATCCCAGCAGTACTGTTAATATTGTTGTATTATATATAATCTTCTCCACTAACCACTTTACCACCAATGTCAGTGTCACCCATGAAGCTTACTTACCAGGAAACCAATATTCCCATCCAAACCATTTATCCAAATGACAAACAACAGGGGTCCCACTACACCACTGGTCACATGCCTCCAGTCAGAAAAAACTTGCCCCCTTCACCCTCTGGCTCCTACCATCAAGTAAGTTTTGTATCCAGTTCACTAGCTCCTCCTGAATGCCCTATACCTTTACACTGATCAGAGCTTATTACCCAGTTTACCAGACAGAAAGTAGAACACAGAACAGTACAGCCCAAGGCCCTTTGGCCATGATTTCATGCCAACCTTTTATCCAACTGTAAGATTAAACTGACCTACATACCCTTCATTTTACTATTATCCATGTGTCTATCCAAGAGTCTATTAAATGTCCCGAATGTGTCTAATTTTACGACCACCATTGGCAGTCCATCCAACCACCTACCATTCTCTATCCTCTGATCTATCCTCCATTCACCTTAAAATTATACACCTTTCTAAAAGCCATTTATGCCATAGGAGGAACGGTCTCTGACAATTCACTCTCTCTGTGCCTCTCATCATCTTGTTCACCTCTACCAAGTCGCCCCGCCCCCTTCTTCACTCCCATGAGGAAAGCCTTAGCTCCCTCAAACTTTCTTCATAAGAACTGCCCTCCATTCCAGGCAGCATACTGGTAAATCTCCTGTGTACGCTCTCTAAAACTTGCACATCCTTCCTGTAAAGACGGGACCAGAACTGAAACACAATATTCCACGTGTGGTCTCACCAGGACGCTATAAAAGATGCAGTAAAACCTCACGGCTCTTAAAATCAATCCCCTTGCGAAGGAATGCCAACACAACATAGGCCTTTTTTAACAACCCTACCAACGTCCGTGGCTACCTGAGGATCTATGGACATGGACCCCATGATCTCTCTGTTCCTCCGCTCTGCCAAGTATTCTGCCTTTCACCCTGTATTCTGTATTCAAATTCGACCTTCCAGAATGAATCACTTCACACTTTTCCAATTTGAACTCCATCTGCCACTTCCAGCCCAGCTCTGTGTCCTGTCAATATCCCATTGCAACCTACAACAACCCTCCACATTCCCCACGGCTCCACCAACCTTGGTGTGATTGGCAAACTTACTAACCCACTCTCCAACATCCACATCCAAGTCAGTTATAAAAATCACAGAGAGCAGAGTCCCAGAGATGATTGTTACAGAACCCCACTGGTCACTGAGCTCCAGGCTCAATACTGTCCATCTGCTGCCAAACTCTGTCTACTCTGGGGTATGCAATCCTGTATCCACACAGATTTCCCTGTATCCAAAATCATCCTTCTTTTTTTAAATGAGCCATCAACGCATTCTGACATATCCTCAAAGAATTCAATAAGATTTGTGAGGCATGACCTGACCCCTTACAAACCCATTCTGACTGTGACTAATTTAACTATGGTTTTCCAAGTAGCCATAAATCCTGTCTTTAGAGTCCTCGCCAGTAATCTGCACACCACAGACATTCGACCAAATCTTTAATTCCCAGAATTCTACTTCCGTAATATGGTCCAGACTCTGCTAATCTTCCCTCCTCTGCCATGTTCCCCAGAAGGGCACTGGAGGGTGGTGGGGGTTACAGAGATAGGGAGGGATATCTGGATAGGAGGATATTGCAGACATTAGGAGGTTTGCAGTGCCAAAAGGAGGCTTCAGTAATTGTGAGGTTTCATGGTGATTAAGGCATTTGAGGAGGGAGGGAGGGAGGGAGGATCGTAGGGAAATGAGAGGTTTCACAGGTTAGGTGTTTTGTTAGGACTGCAAGAGGTTACTGAGTTGGGTAGGGTGTAAGCACTGGTGGATATTACAGAACCATGTGGTTTTGGTTGCAATGCAGGAAGAGGATTCAGGAAGCTGGAGAGTATGGGGTCTGAACGAGGTTACACAGAGAAGAAGGACCATAGAGCCACTGGAGATTACAGAAATGTGGAGAGTTATAGGGCCTGCAGGAGTTCATGGAGATGGGAATGTTGGGAGGGATGGAGAAGCTTACAGGGATAAGGATGTTTGTAGGACAGGACTGGATCACGGACAGGGAGTGTTTTAGGGAGCTGAGCAGATTACAGAGATAAGGATGTTTGTATCGACTGGAAGAACAAACAGAGATATGCAGGGTAGTCGTGACTGGAGATGTTAATGGATTTTAGGGAAGGCTTCGATTCTAGGGGTTATGGAGGTTGTGGAATCTGGATTTCGTTTCAGAGATTGGGATAGCAATTTTGGTTGGAGACAGTTTCACAGATAAGGGAGCATAGCACAAACAGGAGGAAGTTGTAGGGGAGGGTGACGTTTAAACAGATAGTGGTGTAAGAGGTGGACAAGGTTATGGAGATGGGTAGATGGTGGAGACACAGGAGGAGCTACATTGACAAGGGTGGGAGGAGGGTGTTAAATAGATAGTGGGTTTTGTGGGAACTGGACTGGGAGAGGCACAGGCATCGAGTGAGTTCGACAGATCAGGATTACTGCAGAGACCTGAGAGGATTACACAACGAGGAAGCTTACATCAGCAAGGAGTGTTTTAGAGTCTGGAGGAGATTACAGTGTTAAGGAGAATATTGGGGATCAGGCCAGGTGGAAGAGACGGGTATGGTTGACAGGGCTGGATAATAACCTGAATAGAATCGCCATAGCGTGGAACCAGGCCTTTCGGCACAACCAGTCCATTCCAAAACTCTGAAGAGCATCTGACACAGACCGACCCCTCTACCTATACCTTAAACCCTGCGTTTCTCGTGGTGAACTTACTTAAACCACATATTCCTGAATACTAGTCAATTTATGATGGCCAATCCACTGATGGTGCAAATTTTGGACACACACAGCAAGGCAGCGACACGCAACCACACACAGTGAGGGAGATACTCGCAGACACATAGCAAGGGAAGGACATGCAAACACACACAGTGAGGGGGAATACACGCAGACACACAGCGAGGGAAGGACATGCACACACACGCAGTGAGGGGGATACTCGCTGACACACAGCGAGGGAAGGACATGCAAACACACACAGTGAGGGGGATACACACAGACACATAGCGAGGGAAGGACATACACACACAGTGAGGGGGATACACACAGACACACAGCGAGGGAACGACATGCACACACACAGTGAGGGGGATACACGCAGACACACAGCGAGGGAAGGACATACACACGCACGGTGAGGGGGATACACACAGACACACAGCGAGGGAACGACATGCACACACACAGTGAGGGGGATACACGCAGACACACAGCGAGGGAAGGACATACACAGTGAGTGGGATGCACGCAGACACACAGCGAGGGAAGGACATGCACACACACACACACACACACACACACACACACACACACAGTGAGGGGGATACACGCAGACACACAGCGAGGGAGGGACACACACACGCAAATCGAGGGAGGGGACTCACACAGCGAGGAAGGGACACACAGACAGCGAGGGACGGACACGCACACACGAAGCAAGGGAGGGACACGCACACACGCAGCGAGGGAGGGACATGCACACCGCGAGGGAGGAACACACACACATACAGCGAGGGAGGGACACGGACACACACAGCAAAGGGAGGGGCATGCATACGCACACACACACAGACACAGCGAGGGAGGGACACGCACACACAATGAGGGAGGGACA